>NW_027094019.1:0-1200000 GCF_019434415.1 Metarhizium acridum | reverse complement strand
CCGATGAGTTCGCCCAGCTTGTTCAGACACTCCCATCTTTGGGCGTTGACAGTTTTCAGATCAGTGGCTAGCATGGCTGAAGGATTGGCACCGATGCTGTCGACGAAGATGGCTGATGCACCGTGGACGAACGAGATGATGGGATCGTTGGCCTTGAAGCTATTGATGAACTGGACCCAAACCAGAATTTCTCGAACAGAGAACGCACTCGTCGCCATGGACCGAAATTTCCTAGCGAACCAGGACGCGAAGTCAACCATGGCATCAACCAGATGCTTGGATCCATCTACAAGTTTGGTCTTGACAATATCGTATATGTCTTCGCTTTCGGACAAAGGGGGTACCCAGATTTCCGTGAATCGATTTCGTAGGGCGGGCGAAAGCTCTTTCTTGCCAAAGTCACCCCCCGGGTTCATGGTAGCAAAGAATTGAAATCCATCAGCACCCACAACGAAAGAATTATCGATACCTTTCTCTGCCAGAAGCAACGTTCTCTGGGGCTCGAGAACAGAATTGAGTCTTTCCAGCACGGAATCGTCCGCCAGCGAGATTTCATCTAATAAGAAGAAGTAGCCACCTCTCATGGCCTCGACCAATGCGCCGTCAGACCACTCAAACAATGCCTTCGACCTGCTCTCATTTCCTGCCAGTCGGTCGCGAATAGACTGGGGCACTGTGTCCATGACTGTTTGGGGGAGAGTTTTGTACTTTTCCATATTTTCTTCCACAGACGTTGCAATTTCCATGCCTAGAGATTCAAAGACCATCATCAAATCTGTGCGTATGGCATCAAGAATGGCGCCACGGTTGCGGACAGGTCTTTGAGACCCAATAAGGTCTCCAGTCTCCGTATTTTGATGAGCATTCACAATGTGTAGTTCTTGGTTGAGGGCTTCTGCGAGCAGTTGAACGACTGTAGTCTTGCCACAACCCGTCTCTCCAACCAGTAGAACAGGCTCATTATTCCGAATAGCTCGAGAAACTAGTACGTACAATCTCCGCATCGCATGAGTCCAAACCACGCCTTGAGCATTTGCTTTCTGGGTCAAATTCTTCAGTTCAGGGGCTTTGGAGGCAGAGTATAATTCTTGAGGGTCCAATTTGACTTTGAAGACATTCTCGATAACTCCTTTGACAGCAATACGCTCCTCCTCGTTGCGGACCCTTTCGGCGAGGAGCATAAAACCGTGCGCAGCAATGTCTTCTCTCGTATCGGCTTCTCTGAGTGCCCACCGGAATAAGTCTCGCAAAGTTGCGAAACTATCCTTTTGCTCAAAAAGCCTGCTTGTTTGCCGAAGTCGAGAAAGCTCCTTGTATACCGTCACAATGCGTCGACAGTCAGGCGGCGAGGTGTTTCGACTCCGCTGTTGGAGGATGTACTCAAGTTCATCCTCAGGAATATCATCGAAATGAAGCTCCAAAAATCTGTTCCTGAAGGCTCGTGAAAGAACTTTTCTACCTCCATACAGGCCAGGAGGGTTCTGGGTTGCAAACAGAATGAAGTTTTCGTGAGGCCTAACGATTTCCTGAGTTTCAGGGATCAGAAGTTCGCGATTGTCGTCCAGGAGTCGGTTCAGAGCCTCCAGTACATCGGTAGGTGCCAGGTTAAGTTCATCAAGCACGATCCAATGACCTTGTCTCATAGCTTGAACAAGTAATCCCTCTTGGAAGCGTAATTTTCCATCAGGGCCTGATACGTAAGTCCCTAAATACTCCTGAAGGTCGGTGTGCTCGTGATTATTGATGCGAACGAACTTGTTACCAGTGAAATTGGCCAGATATTCGATCATGCTGGTTTTGCCCGCGGATGTTGGGCCTTGAATCAGAATAGGGAATCGTCTTGTCGAGGTGGCTCGGACCAAGTTTAGAAGGTTTCGTTCAACGTAGGGGGTAATGATGTAGTCGTCTCGTTTGATTGGAGTCTGGTCACCTTGGAACAACCAGTAATGGCGGTCACGGTTTTTGTTCTGAAACTTGACGTATTGACGACCGTCATTTGGGTGCTTAGGGGGCTGTGATAATAATGACTGCGGATTGCCATGCTTGTCCAGAAGGTGGTGATAGATTAGTGGCAACAACATTTTTTCAGAGTCTCTGTCCAGCAAAGTCAGAAAGCCCATAGAAAAGCCTTCGTACAGTGCACGGCGAACACCGTAAAGCGGCGCAATGTTACCAACATAGCTCAAGACCCTGGTCAATGTTCGCAAACTGAAGTGAGGAACTTCATTTGCGCCGTCAACCAGTCTCCTTTCCTCGGCCATACGCTTGGTGTTCAAGTACAGCCGCGCAATATCATCCGCAGCTTGGTCACTCTTTGTGCTTGTATTGCCCATATAAGTCTTGATGATGGTGAGAAGGTCCTTCAGGTCTGTATCGGGGCTTTTGACATAAAGCTCGGTAAAACGTGAGCGAATACCAATAGGTAGGTCACGTTTTCCGACATCTGTTGCAGGATTCATGGCGCCGAATATGCGAAAATCGGGATGTGCCACGATTTTCTCGATTTCTCCCGTTTCTGAGAGTAGAATCGAAGGTCGCTCATTAGGGCCGGTTAGGAGATCTGCAATACTTTCCAAGGTATCAGGAGACGCAAGGTTAATTTCGTCCAGAAGCACCCAGTCGCCATTACGAACGGCTTTGACGAGGTTGCCTTCCACAAAGCTGAAGGCGAAAGCCCCCGACCCTCCGGATATCTGGACATCAAATTGTTCCAAATTCCGTGAAAAGGAGTCCCATCGTGGTCGCAGCTCTAGGAGCGTTTGCAGCTTTGACTGCGTCTTTCGACGCTTCGCGGGCTGTGCATCGCCATCTCGAGCCTCTGCCTGGTCTCCTTGGCTGCGTTCAAGCTCAATCACAATTTTGGTGAACATTTTCGGCGCCTCTCTCCAGAGCTTGGATAGTTTTGACCACTGTGACTTGGCGAAGCATTTGCCAACTTGCTCCAAGTATTTCTGATTCTTGGATGCAGATATTCCCGTGGCAGCAAACAAGTCCTCAAATTCCTCCTTCAGCGGCACCGCAAGACTGCGCACATTGACCGGCTTAAATCCGCCAAGCAGGTCGCCAACCTCGCTCTGTTGTGATAGATTCACCGCAATGAGCTTATGACCTAGTGAATCGGCCAGTTGCTGGACAACAGTGGTCTTGCCTATACCTGTTTCACCAACCAACAGTACAGGTTCTTCAAGCTTGACTGCCACCGCAATTTGCTCCAACAGCCTTTTGGCGTGAGCTGTGCTTGCAAATGGGCGTTTCGACTTTTGTAATCTGGAATGTAGTCTCTTCTTCCGTAGCTGAGCTCGTCCGACACAAAATGCACGGTCATTTTCTTCCAAAGGGGGTATATTGGCAGACAAATAGTGGTCTGCCCAATCTTTGGACAAGTGCATTTCTTCCGCAATTGCATAAGTCAAGACTCTACCCAATTCAACATCGGGACAGCTGCCAACGAAGCAGTCTAATGCCTCCATGAACATCCAGTCTCTTGTCGTTTCGCTAATAGGCTCATCTCCATTTGTAGAACCTGCAGTGAGCAAGCATTCCTTCAATCTGCGACACCACTTCAAAAGATCGCGGAGATTGACTTGGCGGTCCATCACACTCCGTCCACGAGACATGAGGCTGACGTTGCTACCCAGTTGAGCTAATCGTCTGTGAACGGCGAGGATTCCTGGCACAAATTTGCGGAGTATAGGGTACGTTTGTATGACGACTTCTTCCAGCTCTGGCTGAGTAAGGGGATCCGTGTAGAGGGTTTGCCAAAACCGCATACCAACTAGGGACGGTAAATTCTCCCGGCCATTTAGCCCTCGTGATGTTCGAACGGTAGCGAAGAGTCGAAAGCTACTGGCAGCTTTAATTTGTTCTCCACGGCTTGGAATAAGCAACTCCTTGCGCTCAATTAGAGGAAGGAGAGTGCTCAGCACTTCTGTTGGCGCCCTATCGAGATCCTCAACCAGGACCCATCGGCCTTCCTTGACTGCAGTCGTCAAAACACCTGGCCGCCACTGAAAGCTTCCTGGTTTACTGTCCGTTGCATATAAGCCCACTAACATCTTCGCGTCTGTTTGATCGTTCAAGTGAAGTGTGACCATGTTGGAGTACATGCCGAGTTGTGTGGCGATTTCGCGTATGAGTGATGTCTTGCCTACCCCAGCCATTCCATAGAGCAGAATTGGATCCGCATTTCGTAATAAGGTCGCTAGACGTTCGAGATTTCTGGTAGTGGTGTTGGTCATGACGAGTGAGGAGGGATCGCCAACAGGGCCATGCGGTCGAGGGAGCAAGATGTCTCCATATGAGACAACGTACGGCGTAAGTGTCTGCAAACATTCTTTTTCCTCACCAGTATCTTCTTCACACTTCAGTTGAGCTTGTAAATCAAGCACCCGTTGCGCTCGGTTCTGCTCATACAGTGAGAGAAACCCAAAATCCACCGAGGCGCCATCCAGACTTCCGGTCACAGCCTCTTCCTTTCCAACATGCTCATGAACCAGAGCCTCGAGCTTGAAATCTGACGCGTGTAGCAGTAAGCAGAATACCCGAATGGCAAGGTATCTGACTGGTAGGCTCTCATGCTGGAACAGAGTTTGCATGCATGAAGCTGATGCAAGAGGGCTATAAGTCCTGAAATCAAAATTCAAAAGTCTCCATGCCGTAATAAGACTTTCCAAAAGGCTTTCCCCATCTAACCTTGACAATGAAGACTGGTCAAATTTGGGTAGTAACAGTTGCAGGGATGAAGGCTGCGCCGTGATGGGAGAAACGTCGTCGGTACATCGAAGAAAAGAAGCCAGATATGGCGCAAACGGTAATAATCTCGCAAAAGATGCTGCTGTTCTTATAAGAATTGACTCATTTGTGGCGTTGAGAATCCAACGCGCACATATGTCGGGAAAGACATTTTCAAAATGCACAAAGACTCGCTCTGTAAGTGGCGGGTATAGCGCCGCCTGTGTTACTGCGTCCAAGACTTTTGTCGTTGATTGCTGCCGGATAATGTCAAGTAATTCCGGAGGCAGATGATGTAATACGATCGCATCAGCTAGAAGTGACCTCTTCTGCCGTGAGACGTCAATCATTGCCATGATTGCGTCGATGTTGAACGACTTTCACTCTTTGAGTGCTGCTTGAGCTATCTCCGTCTCGTACATTTGCCAGGCTCAGATACTTTTTTTTTCTTTGAAAGTGACAGGGGTACCAGCCCGGATGTGATGACGCAGGTTTTTCCGGGCCAATCAGCGCGCAGGTGGGACCACTTGCGCAGGCAAACTACAGCAGCCCGAAAAACTTCAGGAAGCACTCCTTGACTGAGAAAGCTGCCCGCGACCGAATCATCTCGACCACGAATTTGAGTCATTCAGCCCCCATCACACATCACCAACCATGGCAATGTCCTGCCGGTATGCGACGCAGAGCTGCGCTCGCCAATTGCGCTCTGTCTACTCTGCTAGAGCCCCTGCACAGATGCTTCAGATCGCCTCGACGACAAGAAGGTTCAACTCAACTGAGGCCGCTCCGACGAACCCCAAGATTGCCGAGATTGTCGATCAGATCAGCCGGTTGACTCTGTTGGAGACTGCCGATTTGGTATCAAGCCTCAAGGTGGGTTTTCGGCGTTTGATGGAGGATAGCAATCGCAAACTCCGACCTGACATGGCTGATCTTGAATGTCCAGAGCAAATTGAACATCCCCGATATGCCAATGGGTGGCTTCGCCGCTGCCGCTCCCGCCGCCGCCCCTGCCGCTGAGGAAGTCGAAGAAGCCGCCCCTGCTGCTGCCGAGAAGTCCCTCTTTACCCTGAAGCTGCAAGCTTTCGATGCCGGCGCGAAGGCCAAGATTATCAAGGAGGTCAAGAGTCTGCTGGGACTCAGCTTGGTAGATAGCAAGAAGTTTGTGGAGAGCGCACCTAAAATGATGAAGGAGAACATCCCTAAGGAAGAGGCCGAGAAGATTATTGCCACCATGAAGGAGCTTGGTGCTACTGTTGTCATGGAGTAAAGAGAATGCCATTGAATTGCAATAAAGGGCTGGCAAGTTCATCATAGAAGGCCGGTTTGCATGTACAAAATCGTCACCTGTACTAGTATCTAAAGGGTAACCGATTCCCTTGTCAACATAAACAAAAAACTTACTTCTCAACTTGATGTCTTCAATGTTTTCTTGTGATAACACCTGTTGAAGCATTGGCATATAGAGTATGTCTTTGATCCATGGCAGCAACATGATTTGCTTTATTTTCTTCTTTTCTTCGTTTATTTTTTGGATACGAAACACAAGAAAATCAGCAGTGACCTATCATGGGTATCAAAGGACTTCCTATCTACAAACTCATACCGGCACAACCACCCGACCCTAGAAAATTTTCCAAAACTCCACGCAATGCAACAAAATTGACCCCAATACACCGCGGCTAGTGGTGGTCTCCATTTGCAGCGCGTCTATGTGGACAATGCTGCATCTCCATTTCCTTGGCACAATCTTCGGCTTCCTCAGAGAGTAACCGGTCGTCATCTTCGCCGAAATCACTAGTCTCCTCCCACAATTTGTTCATCTCTGCGTCTTCAGTCTTGGGTATAGCCCAAATACTCTCTCGTTGCCGCTTGTGACGTTCCCTGTCTTCCTCTATGCGCTGTTCGACTTGGCGTTTATCCAAGCGATGTGGTGCTGATTTTTGTGCCGACTTGGGTACGGCCTGGGCATCTGACTTGTCTGTCATTTCAACATCGCTAGGTGGCGACGCAGGACTCAAATCAGCCTCGTTGGTCTCGCGTTCTTTCAGAACGTCCTCGATCTGGCTAACGGCCTGAGACTCCAAATGCCCTTTGGTCTGGAGACCTTGCAAGACCTAGAACTCGAGGTCAACAACCGCCCCTTACGGATGCTTGTGAGAGAAGCTTTGTATTGTGGCAGACTCACCTTTCGAACTACTTTGACATTTGTGGCGCCAGATCCATCATCAGGAGCAACAGCATCAACCACCCGAATAATATCGCGTTGCATCATACGAACGTATTCGGCATGTCCCTGTTGCGCCAAGTCTAGAAAGTGCTCGATAAAGTACATAATGTTTGCGCGTGTATTCATGTTATTCTGCGGCATGTTAGTCACGCAGTCATGGTTCGCACCAAGTTCCTTCAGATAGAATCCTTACTCTTTCGACCTGTTCGAGGATGCACGAGTGCAAGTCCTCATCCATGTCTTTGTATTTCAAGGCATACTGGGCAGCTTTTTGAGCAGAAACCACAGAGGCATTCAAGTGCTGCAACTGCAAGCTGAATCGCATGCGGACCTCAAAAGGGTCTGCCATTATGTGCTGCAACACAGCTCTGAATCAGCTTGCCGTCTGAGGCAAGAGTGGTGACATGCAGCGTCTTTAGCAAAGAACTTGTTGAGACGAATGGATGAAGGCGTCGAATGCTAGCCTGCGCTGATCTCAACGGCAGGTGGATCTCGGTGAGCATGGCGGTTTGCTCGCTGAGATGCCCCTGTCTAACCTGGCCGCGGTAAAGCCACGGCACAGAGACGCCAGCCGGCACCGGAGCCAACAGCGTAGGAAATCTGTTAAAGCACCGGAAAATCTCGCCGGTCAATTCCCACTGCCTTCAGCGGTTTGGTCAAAACATGGGTTCGCTCTTCACTCTCACAATGCCCCAGTCCTTTTTCACTCGATCACTTTAGCAAATAACTACAGAGAGGACGCATAAGGCTTTCTCTTTCTGAAGGCTTTTGCTTCGTTGAATACCGCATTCTTTCTGAATATTAGATCTGTTTGTTTATCTCACCTAAAAACATCGCTTTCCACTTAAACATAGGTTTGCAGCCTGAAGTCACCGCAATAAGACAAAATGAGCCTTCAACATGGCGATTTCACCATGACGGTGCTGGGATGTGGTCAGTACTTTTTTGCTGCCAATTTTCGTAGCACGTCATCTAACATTAATTAATAGGCACCATGGGAATTGCCATTCTCAACGGCATCCTTACATCCTTGGCCGAAATTAATGGTCCTCGACCCCTTCAATCCCCATCATCAAGCGCTTCCACCCCTGGGGAAGAGCGACCACAGTCTCTCCCATCTCGATTCATTGCTTGCGTTCGCAGCGCTGAGAGTGCTAAGAGAGTCAAGGCTGCTTTGTGGGAGCACTCATCCATCGTGAAGGTTGTTCAGAACGATAACCTAGCTGCCGTCCAACAGGCGCAGGTTGTCCTCCTGGGCTGCAAGCCATACATGGTGAACAATGTTTTGGGCGAGCCCGGCATGGCAGATGCTTTGAAGGGAAAACTTCTCATTAGCGTATGTGCTGGCATCACCGCCGACCACATGGAGATTGCTCTGCACGGATCGGTACCAACAACCAGCCCGGAGGACGACGGTCGATGCAGGGTCGTTCGTGCCATGTGCAATACTGCCGCTCTTATCCGGGAGTCCATGACCGTCATCGGAATCTCTGATCCTCCTCTGCCTCCCGACATGAAGACTCTTGTCACTTGGATCTTCAAGCGTATTGGTGATGTTGTTTACCTCCCCGCCAACAACATGGATGCCTCCACAGCTCTCTGCGGATCATCTCCCGCCATGTTTGCTCTGATGCTCGAGGCTGCCATTGATGGTGCCGTGGCTATGGGCCTGCCCCGTGCAGAGGCTCAAAGAATGGCTACTCAATCCATGCGAGGAACCACTGGGCTAGTCCAGAGCGGTGAGCACCCGGCCCTTCTCAGAGAGAAGGTGTGTACCCCTGGTGGATGCACAATCGGTGGTCTCTTGGTGTTGGAGGAGGGCCGAGCCCGAGGAACGATTTCTAGAGCTATCCGTGAAGCTACGGTGGTTGCTAGCCAGCTTGGCAAGGGTGTCCAGGGAGTCAACGGAACGAGGTTCAACACGACTGGTTAATAAAAGAAAAGCGCAGGTTCCGCGACGCAAATTCTGAATTTCGTATTACTCTTGGTTGAAAGCATAGACCAATTCGTTGCTCGATATACCAACGCCGCAGAAGAATTGTGTAGGAAGCCCATTTCCATTCGTGATTTACTTTACAATGATCTCTAGCCCACCACCCCCTTCTCACACTGAATAACCCCAACGCCAGGTAAGCCTCCATGTACATAGACAACGTCCCCTATCACAAAGCTGTGCCCATTTCAAACATCTTCTACTCTTGCCTTTTTGTTTGCGGTCTCGTCTCCAGCCTCATCACCTAGTTTCCGCTTTCCGTTTACTTGACTGGGGCCAGGACCATGGCCAGCAGCTCGTTCATAGGCCGCCAGAATGCGGGCGTACTCTAGTTCAACACCAGCCAAAGTCTCCTGGAGCTTGTCGATACGTTCAGGTTGTTCGATTTGAGACAGAGCTTCTCGGTTGTGTCTATACAATCTCTGCTTCACAATCAGTTGCCACAGCCTTTCCAAGTGCTTGTCCGCCTGTGTGGGGGCTGGAGGGTCGTCATTCAGCGCCATTGAGGGTCGCACGGATGAAGGAAGCTGAGACATCAGGTACATTTCCAGTACTCTGTGAAATTGTCGAGGAGCAATCTTTGCACTTAAGCGGATTTCCTCAAGCTTGTCTCCTCCAACAACCAGATTGGGCACAGGACCTTTCTTGGGGATCGTAACTGACGAATCCAGTTTCAGTTTGACGAAATCCGGGATTGTCTTGAGAAAGGTGAGGTCACAAACATCTCGCAGATCATCAAAAGCTTCATTCGGGTTCTCAACCGTGAACTCGTACGTTTGGTCATGTTTGTGGTAGTGTTGAAATATTGATTTATACAGCTTGGCTCCATTTCCTTTGCCCTGGAATGGTGGCAAAATGATGAATTGAGAGAGCCTAGTTCTGCATGGGAGGTTTGCCAAGTCAAAGCTTCCATCTGGCAACTCCCACTTGTCTCCGGATTCCGGTGGCGGAGTGGGGGGTCGGCCAAAGTAGAAAAATCGATATACAGTCGAGTATCCAACAAAGACGTATGACTTCTTATCCGGTTCATCATCTGACTTTTGTGTACGGTAGAGGAAGAAGACAGTCCAACGGTTTGCATCGGACAGATCGATGTCAGACGAGTCTGACTCGGGGTTCTGGCCGATGTACGAACCACCTTCGATAAGCATAGGCACCAGAATCTGAATTCGCGAGTTCAGCTGCTTTATAGCCGGATCTTCCAGGCTGCCTTTCCAAATTTCATACTGGCCGTCAGGTCCGTCGATGGTCTCTTGTAGGGTGCCAGGAGGTGTCCAATTGTCGCCAAGCTGCCGAGAGCTGCTCTCGAAATCGGAGCTCTTGACGAAAGCAACTAGGAACATCAGTAGGTAGTTTGATGTCAGTTTGGCAGCTATATTTACCTTTGGGCAAGTGATTTCCTGCTAGAAGCACAGCGTTGATATCAGTCGGTTCTTCAACGCCGGCTGATGGGCTTAGTTTTTTGCTGTAGGTCGTTTCCAAATGTGGCCGCATATCATTAGCTCGGAATCGCAAGCTAATCTTCAAGTCCTTGTAACCAAAGATCTTCTCCTCGTCGCCAAAAATTGAATACGTAAAGTTGGGATGAAAGGAGCCGACCAGCCGGAGTCCAGACTTGGACGGAGAAACCAGGCTCACATTGAGCGCATCGTTGGAGTCGACAAGCCCTACAAATTGTCAGCTGTGTCGAAACGAAACTAATAAAGACGGCTTACACTCGGCGAGATCGGGCAAAGCGGCCATGGCAAAGGCTGCGAGTTACAGTCGTCAATGGGTGGTGCATAAAGTTGCGTCGAGCCTAAAAAATGGTGATAAATTGGAGTTTGCAAAGCATGTCAGACGCGATGGAAACGCGACCGGGCGCGAATCAATTAAACTGGTACTCGTACTCCGTGCTCCATGTTGCACAGTCTGCCAACAACTCTCTGCACGAGATGCACACCTCCCTAGCGCCCCACATTTGAGCACCAACCGTCTGGGCACCTTTCAGCGGCCGTTTTGTACTAGCATTGCGTCATGGGACCTGCGAGCCAGGGGGGGGGGGCAACGCAAGCTACCGTTCGAGAGGCAACAGCCATTTAGAGCTCGCGGTTTCTCCGGCTTCGTCTTTCAACCGCTTCAACTAATCCAACTTCATTTTTCGCATCGCCTGCATGGACTCACCCACGGGCTGCTCGCCATGGCTCACATCACCAGCAGTGCCGCGCCGGTCGGTTCCATCATATTTTCGCTTTTCGCACTGCTTGTAATTTCGCTCATCGTGCTATTGATTTTGCGATACTACCTGCCGCTGCGAACCACACCGGGTTTTTATCTCGTCCCCATCTTCTTCGCCTTATGGCTGCCATCAATAGTCGTGCTCCTTGTTCCCATAGACTTAGCGTCCAATGCAGCCACCGACGACGAGACTACTAGAGGAATATGGCTCCCTGAACGAGTTGTTCTGGTGTCGTGGCGGATAACATATTGGCTGACATTTGTTTTGACTTGGTATGGTGCTCTCCAAGGACCATTGCTTACTATGGCGATAGACTTACAGACTATAGGGCCATTTTGCCCATTCTGGGTGAATACTCGGATGCCGGCTACCACGAGCCGAGCGATAAGCTGAAATACTCCCTCCGTCAAAATGCGCAGTTCTATGCCATCGTCCTCGGTGCTAGTGCCATTGGTTTGGTCTATGTCTTTATTGCGTATCAACCCTCTATTTTATCGCTGAAGGGTCTTTTGATGACTCTTGCATACTGCTGGGGTCTTGTGCTCGCCATCTATCTCATGGGCCACGGGCTTGTTGCCATTCCCAGACGACTAATTCGAAATGCAAGTATAAGCGGCCGATTACGACGATTGCAGTCACGAGCCCCAAAGGTGCACGAACACATGGAAGATACACTGGTCATCCTAGAGGAAGTTGAAGCTCAAGTCGCAGAGCTCTGTCGCCGAAAGACTGGCAGTGCTTTGAGCTTTCAAGAATGGATTGAGGAGCTTCAAGACATGGGCAACATCCTGCCGTCTCAGGTGCCGTCTGGTTCTAGCATATTTGGGACTAACGGTCGATCGGTTCCCCCGGTCATCACAGAAAAGTATTTGGCCGAGTTGACTCGAAGTTTTGTTCGGGCCAGACATGCCAGATCTCGATATGTCGACGAATGGAGCCGCTTGGTACACGAAGCAGGGGAATTGCAGGCAATTTTAAACTCCGCCGCTTCAAAGAAACTAGATTTCGGAGAGCCGTCACCACACACGGGAGTTTGGGGGAGGACCAAAGTTTTGAGCCCATATACTCGGTACATTTTCTACTACCACGTCATCCCCTATGCCCAGGTAGCATTTGGTCTGTTCTTAGCTCTCGCCTCTGCTTGCGTTGTCTGGTCGGAATTAGTCCGATATACATTCCCGCGCTTGTCTGTTATTCGCCTCAGCGTTGTACATCACTGGGTGGGAGACAAGCCTGAAGTTGGATTTGCTGGGCAAGTCGTGTCTGCCTTCTGGATTTGCTACATGTGTGCAGCAGCGCTTCTCTCCATGACGGAAGTCAAAGTCTGGCGTGGCCGGGCCCTCGTGAAGCGGAACACGTCTTACGAATCAGCGTTCTGGTACTCGATGCAGGTCGCCAAGCTTACCATTCCCTTGTCATACAACTTTGTGACATTCTTGTCTAAGGAGGTGTATGAGAAGACAATATTCTTCAAGTTTCTTGGACAACTACTCGAAAAAACTGCGCCTGGTCGGTGGTTTGATGACCTCTTCCCGATTGTTGTTTTGTTCCCAGTGGTAGCAACATTGTTCGGATTATACGGGAAGGTCAAGCGTGTGTTTGTTGGTATCGACGTTATTGACGAGGGCGATGAAAACGGGCCGACGAATGGGACCGGATCTTGGCGAGAAGGTCGTGAGCTCATTGAACGAGAGCTTGGGGGCACAGCGACCTACCGTCGACGGGGAGACACCGCTTCAAGGGTCGCGTTAGGTGGACGAGGAAGCAGAGCGGCGCCCATCCTCTCGATTCCCGCAGCTAGGGATTCCGCTCCGTTGCCTAGTCAATCACCCGTGCCGTCGGCCAACAATCGCCGACCAGGACAAATCCCACGGGCTCCCCTTACCGATGATGCAATGGAAGACGACAACATGCTGGCAATTATAGGCAACCGCGTGAAAAACACCCTCGAGGGCATAGAGGCACCCAAATGGTTCCAGGAAATCAGGAAGCCCAAGTGGATGGGCCGAAACAACGAGAATGCCGGCAATTCTCAGAACAATTCTGACATACGAAGATGGTTTGGCGGAGAGGGGCACATCCGGTTGTAAATGCAGGGAGAGGTTCTCAACATGATTGCGGCGCCGCGGGTTGCTTTTGGATATCTGTTGCGACGATGGGCGCTATAGGTGCATGGTCTGGCGTTTTTGATTTGGCTAGCCGGGAACATTGTTTACCTGCAGCACAATAATAATCAAGCATTATCTATACGCCAGCTTAAATGTGGCTTCTGAAGTCTGTATTCTGTATTCTGTATCCAATCTGGTGACGGCTGCCCGTGCATACATGTGTTCGTAAGTCGTGAATCATAAGGCGTGGCCTATATACAAGGACAAGTCACATGTCTTCTTTCCACCTCATCTTGGAACCAAAGAAGAAAAAAAACCACTCTATACAGCGACACGACCAGATAACAGCTCAAAACTGTCGTCTTATCCCACCTCATCGACACATGCCCCGAAACCATGAGATCACGGCCGGGGCGGCGAACTAAGCGAATTCCACGTATGCGTCTTGCTCATGGTCCTCTTCCTCAAATGAAACATGATTTCCTTTTCCATTTTGTCAATGTTCTGCTCAAGATCCTCATCGTCCTTGGCATACTGTGCCTCGCGACGGCGATCGAACCACACCCATATCGCGACGATGGCGGCAGTGATGGGGATGGTAACGGCAAAGTAGATCCACAGATCTATGGACACGGGGTGGGCGGCTGGCCGCAATAGAGGCATTAGTAGTTTGCAGCTTTAGAATATCCGATGGGAAGGGGGAAACGTACATTCTTGGAAATTGAAAAACGTCATGCTGAAGACAGACGCGAGATACGTGCCGGGCAGAAAGAGCGTCCCCATGAGCGAGATGGTCTTCATGGCCGTGCTGTCGCGTTTGCTGGCGTGGGCGATGCGGCGCTGCTCTCCGGCGATTTCGAGGTTCAGTCTCGCCTCGCGCTGCGACATGATGTTGTACAACTAGGACCCCTGGGTCAGCGTGCCCCTGGGATCAAGAGCCTTTGGGCTGGGGGCCGGAGCCGGTGGACACGCGCGTGTGTAGCTTACCGCTTCCCGCTGCACCTTCAACCTCTCCAGCGTGGTGTGGATGTAATTCTCCAGGCCCTTCAGCTTGACCTTGTAGAACTCTAGTCTCGCCGTCATGCTGCGGTGCAGCTTGTCCACCTCCTTGAGGTGCCGCCTCTCGGCATCCCCCGCGCTCTCTGTTTCGCCGTTGACAAGTCGCAGCTTTTCCTCGCGCACAGCCGTCATCTTGTCGCGGTAGCGCCCCATGGCCTTCTCCATCTCCTCTGCCACGGCCCAGTACGCCTGCGGTCTCTTCCACATGACGTGGCCGTGGCATTCGACGAGGTCGCGATTCAGGCCGTCTACTTCCAGCAGGCCGTCCTGGAAATACCGCTCGTGCTCCTCGACTTCGTTGCGCAGCGAGACGGCGTTCTCCAGACGACGCAGCCAGTCTCTTGCGTCGCGCTGCTTCTGGTCATTTGCCGTGGACAGGTCGTACGAGAGGATGATGATGGGGAGCAGCATCGGGTGGCCGATCTGTGCGGAACATGCGCGGAGGTGTTGCAGCGCGGACACGACGTCTGATGACGGCGTGCCTTTGATGTAGCCCGTGGTGATGTTTGTCTTGAACGAGTGCGAGAGCATCATTTCCCAGCCGCGGGTCCTGCCTTTTTTGCGGACGTCGGACTTGCGGTGGATGATTTCTAATTACAACGTTTGTTTAGTCGTCCAGTTGTTCCTCTTGTGAGTCGTGGGGACGTGGGTGGCTGCCAGCTGGTTGGGAGCACCCAAAAGAATCAAATGAAAATAAAAAACGCACGCAAGTGAGGATCATCGTCGTCCTGATCAAAGGAACTCCAAAAGAACGGCCCAACCACAGACGTCGTCTCAATTCCTCTAAAAGGCAGCTTCAGGGCGCGGACCATGTCTTCGTATGAGTCCTTTGGTAGCGAAATCACCTTGGGCGTGAAGGTATCCTTGTCTTTGGCGTTCTTTTGCACACTAGGAGCTGTCAGTCGACGAAGAAAAAGAAGAAGAAAAAATTACTCGACATCTCAATCGATGCCATCACAAAATCAAGAGGCAGCAACAATACTCACATCAGCCGGATCCCACTCAACAACCTCGTCCCATCGCGCATCTTGTCCGGCGGCGCAAACGCACCCTGTTTCGTTCAGTCCAGCTCGATTCCGTCAGAGACGGCACACTCACCCGCCTATACAAGAAATTGTCAAATTCATCTTCTGTAAGCGCATGTTCTTCGCACGAATTGTAAAACGGATCCTGCACGCTAGACAGTTAGACCATATACTCCCGCTTCATTCCAATGGCCATTGCTTCAAGGAAAACTGACCGAGTAGTTCAAAATTTCCAGATAACTCGTCGTCTCCTCGACAGTTCTACACTCGTCGACATAATACCGAAACATGTAGTCGTCCATCCTTCATCTCTTGGCGCCTTTGCACCCCCGCCTTTAACCTTAAAAATCTAGAGCCGAATCGCCAAGCTTCTTCCGCCCCTTTTTGAAACGCAGAACCGCAGAACGCTTGGTACATACGGAGTACAGGATGTGGAGAAAGGGGACTGACGGGGGAAGAAAAAAACAAGGGACAAGTCTACGACGAGAACCGGCAATTTGGCCGAAGACGCCTCGAACAAATTAAACGAGCTTTCGCTGTAACCTGCAATGCGCTGGCGAAACCCTGTCGGATGCACCAGACCAGCCCCGTGACTTTCTGGCAAGCAATCTGGTGGAACAATACGGCACTTGACGGCACTTGACTTCTCCGGCTCACACTTGACTCTTTTTTGAAGAATACTCGGTACTCTGTGTTGAACCGCGTCAATGACTTTCGTTGCACAACGGTGAATCATTTGCCAAGTCCATTTCATAACACGCCTGGTACTAACTAACTAAAAAAATAAAAAAAAGGTCACTGCTGGTACCTAGACGCCCGCGCAACAAACGCAAGAGTGATTGGCGGATGAGGGCCAATATTGAACGAGCCAGCCAGGCAGCTACACAATCAGCATGCTGTCCCCAAACATGTCGAACTCGTATCCACCACCTTCAAGAATCTCGGCGTAGCTACGCATAACAAGCTCTTTCCCAGCAAAGGCCGCGGTCAGCACGATATGGCTAGACCGCGGCTGGTGGAGGTTTGTCAGCAACACGTCCACAAGCTTGAAGTTGAATCCGGGGTATATGTAGAGATCTGTCCACCCCGACTGAGCCTGGATAGGAGCTTTGGGCTCCTGTTTGGCCGCCAGTGTCTCGAGGGTTCTCATGACGGTCGTGCCAACGGCGACGACACGCCTCCCCTCGGACACGGCCCGGTTGATTTGTGCAGCCGCCTTGTCTCCAACCTGGAAGTACTCGGACCTGACCTTGTGGTTCTCAATCTCCCTCTCGGTGATGTGACGAACGGCAAAGGTCTCGGTCGCCCCGACGTGCAGCGTGATGTGAGCGACCTCGACTCCCTTGGCGACAGCCTCGGCCAGCAGTGCTTCGGAGAAGTGAAGCCCAGCTGAAGGGATATTAAACGACCCAGGTGTATTGGCGTACACGGAGCGATAAGCCAGGGGCGCGGATCTCCAGAGCGTCAGGTTCGGGTCCATCATGTCGTCGACTCGCCGTCCGAATTCAACCAGCGTCGGGGTAACCAGGTCCAGCGGCTCGAACCTCGCTCTCCAGAGCTGGTCGGGCAGCGCTTCAAGCAGGGTACAGGTGAGTCTGTCGTTGTTTTTGGACGTCAGGGTCAGCGCCGGCGTAGCCAACGGCCATCCGAATACATCGACAATGGTCGTGCCGTCGGGCTCGTGGCCGCACAAGCCCACATGGGTAGACTCGTCGCCGTACCGGAACCACAAGACGTTTGCAAGCACGTAGCTGTCGTTCAATACGAGCAGGTCGCCCGGGCGAAAGTACTGGCAGATGGTTGAAAACACCGTGTGCGCAATCATCCCGGTAGAGCGGTCGAGCACGACCATCTTGCCACTTTCGCGGCTTTTGCCACGCAGCTCAACAGGATCGTCTGGCACGAATCTTGAGTCGACATTGTAATCAAACTCTTCAGTCCTCATGGTCTTTTTTTATCTTTTTGTAGGATTTGTTACAACTGTATGGTTTGGTACTAAAGGTTGGAAGGGACTCTTCGAATACTACCCTGTTGTTGACTGAGAGATTGCGATTGAATCACAGAGTCGAGATCAGACGCAGATTTTATATTGCGAGTGAGGGGGCTGCTTGCAAGCATACTGCGCAAATACTAAGCGACGTGGGCAGATGGGCGATGCCAAGGGCTGTGCTGGTTGTTGACATTGACCGATGTTGCATCATCACGGTGGCTTCATGCGGTGGCTAAAAGCAAGGGAATCTAATGTCGTCGACGCATGTACCAACAGCTATCCTGACGAATGGCAGAAAGACATGTCAGTAAGGCTGCTGGGTTTCATACAACGTGCTTGATGGTCAGGGTGTTCGAAGCCGTGAAATCAAAGACATGATATGATTATTCGGCATCAAGTCGATACAATCCCAAGACATAGAGAGTCTGCCACACGTCGATATGAATAACGATCCCTGCGCCCTCGTAGTCTATTCGCGTTTTTGAGCTTCTGACTGTATGCCATATTCACGACAGTTGCGCAGTTTTTTCGTACGATGTCTTGGGCATCGTTACGGTCCATCGCCGAATTTCGCAACCAGTGTATCGGGCGGTCGGTGCGATATCTGCTATATTCTGCATGTCCAATGCAGATGAGACGCCTTGGCGGGGCTCACGAGTAGCTTTGGAATTTGAGTCATGGTAAAATCATGTAGATGTTACTCCAGACCTCAGTTTTGGATGCGCCCGTGGCTTTGACTGCGCCGTTATTCCAAGCAGCAAACGGGTCGATTGGACTGGGCATATTCCCAGCACGGTCAGCCATGCATAAATGATGGTGTCTTCATCACCCCCGTCACCCCCGCCTTGGGTCGCTCCCGGACATACACTTTTGTAAATCAGAAACTGGTCCGTCCCGTCTCGGGTGAGGGCTGGGTGAGGTTGTATTCATGCCGTCCTGTCACTATCGTGTACTTGCCGTGTGGAGGTCCTACAGGATACACGTCAGCAAGCGGTCTCAGACATTGATTTAATAATGCAGAGCACCGAAGTTCAAAGACCCAGCTTCAAGGACATGTACTCCTAAAGAGACCGCTACCCGGATGCGCCGATAGCGGTCCAGGTCCCGAGGGTTTGAGTTCTTGTGATGAGCAGAGTATTTACCATCTGCATGCCCGCAAGTACTCAACGAGAATGCTGCCGCCGAGACACATCGACAACGGCCTCGAGAGAATTCACCATGTCGCCAGTCTTGGCTTCGAATAGCTCGTTCTACTAAAGATCCGAAACACACAAGACCGTGGCAGAATGTCGACTCTCTGAACTTGTGACATATCTCAGCCCGCAGCTGACAGAGGTAAATGAGAAATAGCAATGAGGATGTAGCGACGTGTAGTGCCGCATCTAAAAGCTACCGTGTATTTTTCATTTACAATTCCGCCGAGACCCAGTACCAAACAAAGATAATTTTATTCCAAGCGCCACATGGCATGGCAGCGCATGGATTGTGTAGATTCTATAGGACCGCATCTGGTAGCACAACAGATTGCTTGACGTCGTTCTGACATTGACACGCACGACAGCTGACCAAGAAAGCATATCCCGCCATCTAAGATTTTCTATCCAACTTTTCCAACAGCATCGTGTGTAAAACCGCCCAAACGGTCATCTTGCTGGGAAAAAAGAACAAGATTCCAGACTTCTAGCAACGCAACATGTTGTCCACCACGGCAATGCGATATGCCACACCGTCCCTGATGGCGATGCCCATCCGTCCTACAGTTGCTCGCCACAGCCGCATCGTGGGACGAAATGCCTCCAGGTCACTTTCGCTTACAAGCCGAGCCGCTTCTCAGTCTTCCACTCAGCCCATCATGCTGGAAGATCCGAAAGGGTTCGGGTTCATTCGACACAACGCCCGCCCCCCGAAACCGAGAAAGACTGGCGTCACCGAGATCAGGGGACCGTACTACTCCGTCATGGGCAAGAGATATCTCCAAGACGTATTTGAAACGTACGCGTGCGAGTGAAGAACCCCGTTTGACAGCAAGGGAACGGTCGGTCGCTAACTCAAGCCAGCATGGCGCATCAAGTTGACGGTGTCAAGTTTGCTGGGGGCTCGTTCTCGCTCTTCCACGAAGACAAGCTGAGAGAGCTGATCCAGATAGCCCATGAAAACGATGCCTATGTCTCAACGGTAGGGCCTGCTTAGCCCCCCCCGAACATGGTCATGTCCACGCGGACCAAGAATGAATAAATAAAAAGGAATCGAAATGGCTGACAAAGTCGCTCCACAGGGAGGCTGGATTGAGCACGTACTCACCCAATCGGAGCCGACAGCGGCCGTGGACAAGTATATTCGAAAATGCAAAGAGGTCGGGTTTGACGTGGTTGAGATTTCCACCGGATTCCTCTCTCTGCCGCAAGATGACTGGCTGCGACTGGTGGACAAGGTGCATGAAGCTGGCCTCATTGCTAAGCCCGAGTGCGGGATCCAATTCGGCGCGGGCGGTGATACAAAGGCTTCCGAGCTGGAGTCGCTAGGTCCGTCGGATCCGTCCAAGATTATCAGCGCGGGCAAGAGGTTCATTGATGCCGGTGTCGAGCGCATCATGATTGAGAGCGAGGGCATCACTGAAAACGTCACCAAGTGGAGGACCGACGTGATTCAGCGTATCCTTGATGAGCTTCCCGCAGAAAAGCTCATGTTTGAGGCGGCAGACCCGCCGGTATTCAACTGGTATATTCGGGAATTTGGCGTGGATGTCAATCTGTTTGTTGATCACTCACAGATTGTGCAGCTTAGCTGTCTGAGGGAAGGTATCTGGGGCATGGCGGATACATTTGGCAAGATCACAACATACAGGCCATGACGAAAACAGCACCTTGAACATGAAGTTCAAATGAACTTCTTCTTTCTAAGCGTACTATTTCTGAAAGAAATTGAACCAGACGTCAATAAGGGTATTATTGCTCAATAATCAAAACTTGCTTCTCACTTCAGTACTGCAAAGGCTAGACAATACGAATACAAACACGAGTACAAGTACAGGCACAAGGAAATGCTCCGCGTGGGCGAGCAACGGTCGGGGCCATCTACACCCTCCGGACAATCTACTCATCCAACGAGGACACTCAAGCACTTCGGGCTTGCATATGGCGAGGCGCCCCCAGCTGCCCCCATAGTGGTCCAGTGGTGCAGTTTGCGAGGCTGACAACGGAACCTGACTTTCCATCTTTATGGTTGTCGAACTAGCAGTCCATGGTGCAGGTGGCTTGCAGTGCTCGATTCGCGCTCCATGGCTCCAATGTTGTCATCAGCATCTCTAGTTTCAAGCGGCCAGCGGTAGTTCACATGGGCACTAATTAATACCCACGGTTCACCTACACTTCATATTGCAGTCAGTCTTGAAACGTATCATGTTGTGATAATTCATACAGATGCCTCGCGTCATTGCTAGCAATCAGTGACTAAAGAAGGTGGCATGTTTGGTTGTTCGGCTCGTTTTTTTTTCCTTTTACTCCCGTGTAACAATATGTTTGTCCAAGGTTCCAGCCCAACTCCGCAACACTGATAATTAATTGTTCTGTGAGCATATTCGGGCACTCTTCGAAGGCCCGAGGCAGGTTTCCAATATCATATATATGTCGCCATCCAACGCGCCATGTCGTACACATTCAGGGAAAAGGGAGAAAGACCCATCGTTATCGCACATCATCTGCCAATTTCAAAAATCGGTAAACATGTGTCCGTATCTACGCACACAGTTAGTCTCCAATACTTCACAAGCCATTGTATTCCAAGTACATACTCATCTGACCCTCCAATGCCTCCATACTTCTCGGGGTCCTCGGGATATCTGTCAAACTGGCTTGCGTCGCCCGTACCGGCCTTCACTGGCGGTGTATATGGGGCGTCAATGTCCTTGCGGGCTAGTCTATCCCATGTCACCTCCGAGAACCATGGATGGTTCTTGACATCTTGCGAACCGCCATATAAGTTACCCAGTCTCTTGGTGAGGTCGGATGTGATTAACCTCTCCAGCAAATTTTGCGCATCCGTGTTGATGTATGCAGGGTACTTGACCTTACCCTTCAGGATATTTTCGTATATACGCATCGGCGAGCCGCTGTCCCAGAACGGCGTATAGCCACACAGCATTTCGTAGATCAAAATGCCCAACGACCACCTGCGAGAAACATTAGCTAGACAGCCCATATTGCACCGCCCACATATGTGGCAACGGTCAAACCTACCAATCCACACTTTTGTTGTAGCCCTTGTTAGAGACTACCTCGGGCGCGAGATAATCTGGCGTACCGCACAAAGTCCAAGTCTTGTCTGGAACCCGTTTGGCAAATCCAAAATCCGTGATTTTGAGGTGCCCATGCCGATCCAGCAGCAAGTTCTCGGGCTTTAGATCTCGGTATATAATATTCTTCGAGTGCAGGTACTCGAGGGCAAGAGTAGCTTCGGCAGCATAGAACTTGGCAACAGGGTTGGGAAAACGCTTTTGGTCGATCAGTACACAACAACATATGATGCCGGCGTTTATGAATTGGTCCACCCCCAACAGTCAATTGGTACTCACACCGGACTTCCTTAGCAGTGAGAATAGCTCTCCGCCCTCAACAAAATCCATTACCATGTACAGATTCTTCCAATCTTGGAAAGTGCCCCAGAGGGTAATCAAGAATGGATGTTTGACATCGCTCAACATCCTCCGTTCATCATTGGTATGCTCAACTTGTTTCATCTTGACAACTTGAGCCTTCTTGAGCACCTTGATGGCGTAGAATCGTTGGTTATGCTTCGATTGGACCAGATGGACTCGTCCGAAGCTACCAGTCCCGAGCGTCCTCAGTATGTCAAAGTCCCCCAACGAATATTTTCCCTTTGTGACGCGGGTGACGCTTCCCTGGTGCTGGTGGTGGACACGCTGCTCATGCTGCTGCTGTTGGAATTGTTGCTGCTGCTGATCCGGCAACTGTCCAGCTTGTTGCTGTGGTTGCATTGCTGGCTGTGGATAAGCCTGTTGCTGCTGTTGTTGCATATGGCCGGGATCGGTTCCGGGACTTGCACTGGGAGGATGGCTGATCTGGGCGCCTAGGGCAGCAGGGTTAAAGGAAGAGTAATTGTTTGTAGAGGCACCATTCTGGGGTTGGTGGATGAGGTTACTGATGCTGGGAAGGCTCTGGGAATCGGCTTGGTTCGTTTGCATGGGCAATGGAGTGACGAAGGTGCCGCCTTGGGCGTTTGCGGGATTCATCTGTTGCTGCTGGGAAGCAGGCGCAGCAGTGGCAGCTGAGCCTTGAGATGGAGCTGGAGCTGGAGCTGTTCCAGAAGCCGTCTTTGCTTGCGAGCCAGAGGTTCGCTGCTGCAGTGTAGAAGAATCGAACGGCTTCGACGGAGATGTAGCAACTGGACTGGTGGGGTTGGATGTAGAGGGGTCGGGGTTGCTATCCCGCGTCCTCTTTTTCTTGAGAAAGCCGAGAGAAGGCATAGGGCAGGTGGTACTGCGGCTGCTACTGCGGCTGCTACTTCTGCTGCTACTGCTGCTGCTTCACACGTGGCGAGGCCGATGACAGGCGATAGAGTCGGTTTGGTCGGGCGGAAAGGTGACAGGTGACAGCGACAAGCGACTGGCAACCGGCAGGGTGGAAGTCGGCTACGCAGGAGCAACAAGGGAATCGCGCCGCAAGGTGGATGTTTGGGTCCGTCGCAGGAGCAAGTAAGTTAAGTGGCCGGGTCTTTTGAACGTCTGGACGTGAGAAGTGGTCGATGGTTGGATGGAAGATGCGGAGCAACGACGGTGGGGGAACCATGGGCTCAGAATTACAGTTTCTTCAAGAGTATTGCTCGTCGTCCAAGGCCAGCACAGAGTTCAGGAAGCACCGCCCGGGCCAAGTCTCTCAATTGCGCAAGCGAGCGAGCAGCGGGTTGTTGGCTGTGGAGGGTGGGAATGGAATTGGATCGGATGCGGATGCAGATGCGGAACGATCAAGGGCAGCCGGCTGGAAGGAGGAGCTTCCATGTCGACGTGAATTGAGGAGAAGCCACACGCACACAGAAGCAGCCAACCAGCTCCAGAGTACATCATGTCAGCTCAGCTCGGCATGAACCCACGCTTGCAGATCAATTGATAGTTCTTTGCCCCTCCTTTAGCGCCGCTGGTAAGTTATTTACTACTACTCGTCGACTGGCATGCAACATCAATGCTGGCCTTCGATCTTCGGTTTGACCAGCAACGCCAGCTCTGCCCCAGGTCCATCAACTAACAAGTTACTAGCCATAAATAGAACCAGAAACGGCACTTTCGAGCTGCAAGCGAAACAAAGAGACGCACTGGCCAATTGTCACGTTGATGGTTGGGCTTTCTTTGATACGACCCCGGGCACGCATACGCTGCAACAAAAGGACAATAGCCGACGTCAAGGAGGCTCACAGAAGGCACTCGCAGAAGGCACTCGCAGAAGGCACTCGCAGAAGGCACTCGCAGAAGGCACTCGCAGAAGGCACTCACAGCTTACTCGATACAGCGAACAATTCAAATATTGACACGAACCACGGGTTTGCACAGATGGCATTGTAGCCCAGCAATTGCCAGACCAAGAGCTACACTGGGAGGCAAAAAGCACTCGCGTACATCAGGTACTCCGAGTGGCTATCGACATGGAGCGCTACCCATCATCTACTACAGCATATTAGCGTATACATTCTGACCTACCGATGGGCAAGTATCTTATACCAGCTACAGCTACGGAGGAGCTCGGTTCGCGGTTTGGAAAGCGTAGAGGTCAGAGCGACATAGAAGCTTGGCGCCCTGCCAACCTGCGCAGGGCAAGCCACAACAATACTGTCCGTATGTCGGCATTTGAGGTGTATCCCGAACATACTGTGCGCTTGGTTGGCTCATCTGGGAGCAGTTGCCCGTCGTGAAACCGCAAATCAAGCTACAGGTTCCTTTCTCCCTCGCATAATTCTACCTTTTTGATCGCCATTTTCTTTACCTTGAATGGAGTAATGCATCACACATCCGCCTCTTCAATCTCCTCGAGACTTATTTAGAGGTAGTACCACTACTTTCGCCTCAAAGTCGCAGCCAGTGGATCCTGGTGGTTGGTCGAGGGCCAAAACCGTCCGGGTCACCAACTTCTCCGCGGTGAAGAGCTGTGTGCGTTAAGCAAATGATTGGACAGTATGACAAAGGACCCTGTAAATTCGGGATGAAAAACATGAGCTGACAGTTCTACAGATGGTCACGGGCTGACTGACACCAGATCGACTTCGATCGCCCTTCGTTGGTCTCCTGGGAGGGACGAGAAGACAAAATTGGCGGCAACAGAAAAGGCTTACCAGCCATTCCTCAAAAGGCTACTCTGTAGCTACAGCTTAGCTCAGTTGCCTATACATGTCTCCTTATACCGCCGACTTGGCGACACAAGTCAGTCACCCAAGGCAAAACATTCTGGATGCGGCTGTCAAAATCATTAGCCTTGGATAATGCACAATGCACTCGACTACCAGCCCTGCTCACGGCAATCTCCTCAGACAACTTTTAAATGGCCCGCTTACTTTTTGATTTATGTTAGATATGAATTGAGTTGTATACAATGCCTCGTCACTCGTCTTTGATAAAGTCAGTGGGAGGACCAAGGACGATGATGATCGAGAGTTCGCCCTTGCCTTAGTACGTACCTTCCTGAGGGGCGGGACGAGGTGGGGCATGGTAGCCCGCTTTCCTACTACAACCGGCGATCTTTGACGTTGATATCAAGTGGCAGATAGAACCATTGCTTGACCAAGCATCCAAACCTTTCCATGTTCTGTGTGACCTAGGCAGGTAAATACTTTCTTACTCTCATTCTTACACTCTAGTTAATCATCATCTTCCGTGCTTGCATACTTATGTCAGGGCTAATTCATAAGCAGCATGACAGATACCATAGCAGGATGACATGCAACATCACGTACCCCAGATACAAGAGTATTGTCCCTTAAAATTTTACATCTGATTACTAAACTGTCCAACCAATAGCGCGACCAATTCCGTGATACGCAACTTCAGGGAGCCGATTCGTATCCACGCCGCATTTCTCACCAAGCCAGCTGGCAAGCTTCAAGCTTTCCGCGTTAGGGCAGCACCATGAACCTACTTCACACAGCCACCCCAGACCTAACTCTGCTCCTCGTGTTTCGACAGCTACATCTGACACGACAGTAAGACGAAAAGTAAATCTAATAGTCACATTCAAGGACACAAGAGGCAAAATGTGGATACAATGGAACTGCTCTTCAAACTCCAGCCCGTAGGTCCTGCCAATCGCTCTCACACAACTATTTAACAAAGAAGCCTTCACTGGCTCTTTCTCAGATGAGGCAGCAACCAACCACAAAGGGAATTAAATTGCCAGCCCATGCAAGTGATATTATATTCTCCCTTTTTTTTTGATAGCCCGTCTCGAACTTCGTCATTTCCATAAAAAAAAAGGAACACCCTTTCCCATCCAGAACTCATCCACCCAAGTTTCCTGCGCCCATCACGCTCATATGGAAAAGGAGAGCCGATGCGGCAATGCTCAAATGCTTTAGAATCGGTGGCTCTTGCTCTTGGCTCGGTAAGCAGTGTAACCCACATACACACCACCAACAGCAACGAAGAATAGGATGATCTTGCTGAAAAACCAGGTCCAGCTACTACCTTCCTTGACAACATTGTTATGGATTGGTCGGCCCTTGTTCGCTCCCGCTCGGTCAGTCGTGCTGCCAGGGCTGTTATACAGGTTCTTGGTGGAGACGGAGATGATATCGTGGTTATCGCTGAGCTCGCCGGTTTCCGCGCTGAATCCGAGGTAGGCGATGTTGGGGATCTGAGGAGGGTTGTCCACTTCGAAGCAGGACGTCCACTCGTCTTCTTCCCTGTACTGAAGGTCAAGCTTGAGCTGCTTGTCCTGGATGTAGGTGAGACGCATCTTGGTAGGCACGCTGGCATGTCGGATGCCGCGAGCTGAGCAGCCGGCCAGCTCGGTCTCCTTTCCGTCGTCGTTCTTGTTGTAGGAGCGGTGGCCGTCGCCGTACATGGCCATGACGTAGGGAAACACAACGCCGGGTCGGTTGTTCTTGTAGGTATCGACAAAGATTCCAAGACCCTCAAATCGATCAACTGATCCAAAGACAGGACCCATCTGGCCGCGCTGCTTGGTAATCCACATAGCGAAGCCATCGCCGTAGAGCTGGTGCTTCCCCGAGATTTTGAATTCAACTTCGACCTCCCAATTCGTGGCGGTTAGAGGCACACGGGAGAACAGCCATCCAGATTGAGAGGGAAGATCTGAAGTCAAGCGAATATAACTATTCATGCCGTTTAGTTTCGATTTTTTTTTGCCACTTTCTAAAACCCCTTCTGCAAGATTGAGGCAACGTACGAATCGGTTCGGACAATGGCATCTCCTCCAAAATCGAACCAACGGCTCTGCATATCCGAGTCGAGGTAGGGCTGTGAGCAAATCCTCTTCGTCAGTTTCCTCTTCGCATATTGTGACATGTAGCTTATTCCCCCTCCAGGTTCTCCTGGTATCGTGAACTGACCTGCTGGATGCTATGTGTTCGTAGCTGCGAAGCCCCAATTGCGTCAGTCCTGATCTTCAATTGGCATAAAAACTATTTTCTATACACACCGAAATGCTCTTCAGGTCAGACACCTGGTCTGCCTGCGCAGTCCCTACAATGGCCGCCAGGAGGGCAGCTGGGACTGATGACAACCGCATGGTGTGGCGTGCCTCAAAGCCAGAGACGACTCGTGAATGGGAGACCGCAAAAGAATTAAAAACTAAAAGGAATCGAAATAAATGATCGGACAGCCGTCGAGAAATCGTCAAACTCAAGGCGTCGAGTATCCGGTCTCCCTCGACCGGTTTGCTTGGGAGGCTACGTGGTGAGAGTTGGCCAATATTAGGACCGAGAGCTGGCACACAGCTGTCCTCTTCCACACGGGGCCAAAAAGACAACCTGGGGTTCGGCCCAGCCTTAACTTGGCCCCCTGCTTGACTGCGCCACAGCAATACGCAGAGATGGCCGCGGGGTACTCCATAGGGAGTACCGATGGAGTGTTCTATAAAGTACCTACCTAGGTAGTTAGTGCGGCTGAGGAGACTTTGCACTAGCCACACATTCTAGCTTTTCCGATCTTTTGGACAAGCTGGGTTGCGACAAGGTGCTCTAAGCGTTCCTCAAGATAGTCTCGATTCACAAACCCGCGTCGCATCGCATCGCATCGCATCGCATCGCTATATCTTACAGCATACAGCACAAACCTGATACCAAGAATGGACTCCGGCACAGTAAAGCAGTCTGTTATGAAGCAGGTCCTCGCTGAGGCTAACCTGGCCAATGCCCGAGTCCTGATTGAGGTATGCAGAAGAGCGTAGCAGCACGAGACACTTGCCCTTGTTCCTCGTCTGTTAGCGTGCATTGGCTAACTTGCCTTCTCTCTAGAAACTCCAAGAGAACTGCTTTGAGAAGTGCATCCCCAAACCAGGCAGCTCGCTGTCCAGCGGCGAGCAGACCTGCATGACAACATGCATGGAGAAATACATGGCTGCGTGGAACCAAGTCAACGCCGCATACATCAATAGAATACGCCAGGAGCAAAACAACCCCAGCCAATAAGCATACCCCTCAATTCATCGGTCGAGACGAGTATCAGCGATTACTGAAAACTGTATATTATGCCATCGTTGCTGTGGAATGGGAGCTGCTCGCCGGGTCAACTATCTAGCCCAGCATATCCGGGAGGGACGGTTTTTTTTTTTGTATAATTTGGATGAATGGACACATGGAAAGGGGTATAAACAATAGAACAAAGTAGTCTCTGTAGAGACTAAACACACGCATCTCATCGCCATTTTACAACAGTCCCCATGGCCAGAGAAATGACTCTCATGATTACATTGCTGGGTATCTCACGTCTATCCCTCTGATGACTGCTTCTTTGCTTCCTCAGCCGCCCGCTTTCTGGCCAGATATCTCTCCTTTGCACTCGAAATCTCGCTTTGCGTCTTTTGGCTCTTTGACGCGCGTTCAATTTCTTCGCGCTGCGATTCTTCAGCTTCCCTGGATCGCTTGAGAGACTGCTCCAGCTGCTCTTCCATCATACGAGTCTGGCGCTCCCTCATTGCTTGTTTCCTTCCAAACTGAGCACCATTCGTAGGTCTCCTTTCCGGCTCTTTGGGCCGTTCAGCCTCTCTGCGAGCCTCTTCCTTTTTTTTGGCGCCCACGTTCAAGCCCCCCTTCAGGAGCTGGCGCTTGTCGACGACTTGGCCTTCTTCGTTCACGGCGACAGATGCGCCCTTTTCGTTCAACTCGCGGGCCAAATCAGCCTCGGACTTCTCCCTATCAGCCTCTTCATCATCGCCTTGTTCCGTCGTAGACCCATCCTTGGCCTTTTCTGCTGCCGCCTTGACAAGTTCTGTATGTCTCGCCTCGTCTTTATCAAGAAGCTTCCTGTAAAAAGCCGACATGCCGCCGCCTTCATTCTTCTTGGCCTCTTCTTCCTCTCTGCGCTTCTCTTCTTCCTCCAACCTCCTATTCTCCTCCTGTTGCTTCCTATATGCTTCCGTCACAAACTTTTCCTTGTCGGCGTATTCGTCTCCTTCGGCTTCCCGCTCTCTAGCAATCTTCTTTTCTTCCGCAATCAACGCATCTCGTTTTCGGACTTCAGCAGCTTGAAGAAGACTCTTCATATACTTTGGTTTTCGTTCCACGTCTTGCTTCGCGTCATCCTTCTTTGGTTTTAACGAATCGTATACGGAGTCGTATTCGTAGATGCTTGCGTCGAGTTCTGTTGCTGCTTGGGCGTTCTTTCGTGAAGCCAGAGTGCTTGAAAGGTCGCCAAACATGGCACTCGGCTCATTCTTTGATTTTAGCTTTGGAGGCTGTGTCAATGCGCCAGGTTTTTGTTTTGAACTCTTGCGCGTGTCTGATTTGGGTGCTGTCGTTGCGAAGTCGTCTAGAACGCCATCAATCCTTTCAAATTTGGCACCGCTTTTCTGTTCTTCATTGTCGGAATCATCGTCACCTCGGAACGCGGACTTCTTGCCAAGCGGTGTCGTTTTTGGTTTTGCCGCGCCTGGCTTCTTGGATAGATTGAGCCCGAAGGCTAGCGGCTTGCTCATTTCGAGGTTTCTCGCTGCTCGGGAGGTTGTGAGCCACCCTTTGGAGTTGAAGCCTGTCGAGGTGAAGGGTTCTGGAAGACATTGGTGATGTAGTAGTTGGTACTCCGTATACGTGCCAATGATGTAAAGTGGGCATTGCTCTGCCTAGGAGCAGAGGCACTATCGTCACCGCCTTCTGTATAAGGTCGAGCTCTAGGGTTAGGGTAAGAAGACGTGCGAATTCCAGCCCATCCCTCCAGTACCCGGGCGAATTGAATGGGACAAACCGGCAGTCTATCAAAACATATTTGCCTATTGGTAAATGTATATAGATGGTGTATTCTTTCTTTCGTTCGGAGCGTTCCGCGAAATTAAAGGGCGATAGGAAGTTGCCCATGTGCAGAAAGTGGCACCATGACCCGTTGCAGGGACTACTTACAGAATATTCCACTATGCCATCTTTTATTGAGATCCGCCAAGATCAAATAAACAGATGGTCCTAATGAGGCGTAGCATTTTTCGCATATGGCTGTTTATGCATCACTGTTCTGAAAATTTGTCTGCCTCAAAGGCTGTTGGTTAAGTGCGGTCAAGCAGTAATTCGCTAGGGTAGCAATTGGTAGACACTGCACAAATGTAGCAGCGAATGTATCTTTATCATTTCCAACTGATTTAATCGTTTTCAGACTCAAACCCAAAAGTGCCCTTTTTCAAATGATATCACGGTATACGTGCGGAGTGTAGCGCACATAAATCCAACACGCAAATCCGGGCGACCATCTTTGCCGGTATAAACAACAGCCTTGGAAATGGATGGCCAAATCATGACGTGATTGGTCACAAGGCCTTCCAACTGCGTCAACACCGAACAGCCCGTTATCGCCAACTCACACGACAACCATGATTCATTCGCTCCCAGACGGCATGGAGTCTTGCTCAACCTGCGCAGCAATCCTCCGATCACGGGGTGCGCCGACGCCAGAAAAGATGCCCGACGACCGGATAGTATCGTGCTGTGGAAGAGTGATATGCGGCAGCTGTATCCAGGTCAGACATATATATATTTGCCACAGCCTTGCACCTGCTTCAGGCACTGACTTGCGCACATGTAGAATAACCCGAGATTCTCTCAGTACTGCCCGTACTGCCAGATATCCAGTACACCTTCTCCTCTGCCCCAAGGACTCAAGGATCCCCCATCTTATACGTTGGTCTCACAATCACGAACAGTGGATAGCGGACCGCCGCCCTATACACTCTTCGACACGGAACCTCAACCCACAAAGAATGAGGGCACAAATGCGGAAGTGGATGAGAAGAGCATGGCCGATGACACTCTCCATTTTCTGAACCACGACCACGACAGCATCACATCATTGTCATTTCGATATGGCGTTCCTGCGGCAGCACTACGGCGGGCAAACAACATCACGAGTGATTATCTTCTACAAGGTAGAAAAACAATACTAATTCCAGGGGAATACTACAAAGGGGGCGTTAGTCTCTCGCCTACGCCAATCGATGGAGAAGACGAAGAGTTGAGAAAGAGCAAGATACGGCGATTTATGACGTCCTGTAAAGTCTCTGATTACAACATTGCTGAGATATATCTTGAGAAGTCAGGCTATGATTTTGGCGCCTCAGTACAGGCGTACTTCGATGACGAGGCGTGGGAACGGGAGCAGGCGAGAAGTGGGGCCAACAAAGCGATAACGAGGACGAAGAACCTCGGGTTCTTCTGGCGAGCGTAACATGGTGTATCCTGTAGTTTCTCCTTCTGAACAAACAGAAACTGGGTATTGAATTCATCCTTCATTCATCGTGCCAAGGGCGCCGTTCACCATGCCCGAGTCTATTCATGAGACTTTTGACAATGTACTCTTAACGCCTCTGCCGCCCCGTCTCCCAGCTAAATAGCATGTTATAGGATATATCATACATTACATCGATTGTTTTTCCAACAGAAAGCGTTCATATATATTAGAAAGCAGACCTAGTGCGGATATCCTGGAATGATTGTCAGTTCACGTCTTGAACACGACTAGGCGGTGAGGGCAACTTGGAGTTACTCACTGAGATTTTCCTTTCAATCTCTCGGACCGAACGGTCCAGTTCGCCAGCAATCATTTGCTTCTTATCGTTGGGAAGCAAAGTATATCGCTCACAGAGATCACCATCAATTATGCCCTTCACAGGCGCATAATATGATCGGTACATAAGATGATCTCTTCCAGCTAATGGAGGATCCTCAGTCCGGAGATGTGATTCAAGGCTCTGGAAAAAGTCTGCGTCTTCTCGACTTATCAGCGGAATGAAAACACCAATAGTGCCCATTAGGCCGCTCCATAATAACACATCCTGTCCACCAACCACCAAACTGGTCTTTGCCATGCTAGTAGGGATATCCTGAGTGTAAAAGTGGCACATCAAATCAAGACGCTGGGAAGTTCCATGGAGGTAGTCCCTAGCATTCATCAAATGGAGACCAGATTGTTCCTCATCGGCCTCTTCACTTGCTTTTGGAGGACAACGAACGATGAACATGTTTCCGAATTTGTCTCCGCCGGCCACTGACTCATAGTCCACCATTGTTGTGCACGTGATCCATCTGGCAATGATATCATCTGCGAAAGGTATGAGCTTGTTCGTGGTAGGCTTATATGTGACGTATGTGACGCCTTGTTGGACATCGCCAACGATAATGCGGCTGCCTTGAGTGTTTAGGGATACGATTTGCTGAGGTGCTACCTCCGCTTGTGCTTTCCGCAGCATTTGCCGCATACCAAGATCGTACACTCGCAAGGTTTTTCCGACACCAGCCAGAAGTTTCCCTTGGAACGGGATTAATGCCAAAGCGGGTTCTTCGATCTTAGTTTTGTGAATAAACTCAAGCTCTCTTCCTTCTTCTTGGAAACGATACACGTAAATGTATGCTTCTGAAAAGTTCCGTGGATTCACCACGATATCTTTACCAGTGCCAACAATGAGAAAACTTTCATTATCTTGACTAGCAAAGGGAACAATAGCAGCGCTTACGGCTGCCTCATTATTTTCTAAATCAACCGTCTGCACAACTTGCGGCTCTTCGGAGACAGGGTCGATCACATTGATGCATGACGCCCATCGACGGTTGCCTTTAGGATACCCAAATTCCTCGGGTGGCAAAACTTTTGTATCGCCATTTACGACGGCTGGATCAGCTATAAGCTGCGCCCGAAGATCAGGTGGGAGTGTATTATTATCACTCTCAATAGTGTAAAACAGAGGCTGCTCTGGGTGTTTGATGAGTTTTTTAGGAGTATATGTTAGAGAAATAGCCTTCTGAGTCAAAGTATCACCTAACCGGTCAATAGAGAAGATCCTAAGTGCTGTTAGCATCCAAATCCATAGAAAAATAAAATGGTGTATGGGCTGGTAACATGAGCGCCATTTCAGTAGGAACAATTGGAAAAAATGCGTATTATAGGCCTCATAGCTCAAAGCATAGGATCCCAAAGTTTCATCATATTGGCTCAGCAGGTAAGGGGGGAACGGAGATGGTATATCTTACCTGAGTGACTGGCCTTGAATGCCAACGATACCTTCCTCGCACTGCTCGCTGCTAAAGTTCCAGCCCCATTCGAGATCTACGTAGTTGAGCGGGGTGACGACGAATCCCTTGGTGATTGGATCGGAGTATCCAAGCCAAGGCCGGGAGCTGAGACCCAAAACACAAGTAGTTCCCTGTACGGTAACTTGGAAAAGCCGGACTTGCTTTGGCCCCAAAAACTTTTGCCTTGTGTCAGTCAGTTCACCAGTGACCTCATCGAGAACTGTGCGCAGATAAACACCAGAATGTAAGCCGATATGAAGATAAAGTGTAGAGCCTCCTGATGACGAGTCATCCATTGCAATAATAGCTAACGATGACGGCGCAGCTGTTAATGCTTGGACTGACTTGCTTTCGAGTGTCGACTCAGGGTCAAGACTGAGAATTCGAACTGTACAATCATCACAGCCCACGGCAAGGAATGAGCTACGAGCTCTGCCTTCAGGTACTTCGCCCAGGCTAAGACAGGTAACAGTGCCAAACATCTCCTTCTTCTCGTCGTACTCTGCAAGAGAGCCATCAGAATCCATCTCAAAATACACTATTTCACCCGAGCTAAGGGCAATGGCCACTTGGTGGGCATTTGTAGAGGCTGCCACAATAGACCGATGTTGCGGGGCATCCCACTCGTTGACCTTGCCATTGCGAACATGTCGAATGCCCTTTGGATGAACCTGAATAAGGCCATCATCCCCTAATAATTGTGCGGCTAGCGTGGGAACGCTTGTAGAGAAACCAGAATCGCTGACTTCCTCTACTGTCTCGCCGATACTGAGCACCAGGGTTCCATTTGTAAATGATAAGACGATATAAGCATCGTACTGTTCACCTCGGTTTAGCTTAAGGGTCCACACTGCAGACGGTATGCCAGGCAGTTCTGAGGCCACGATTTCATTGACTTCTAGGCCATGTCTTAGCATCCTAAATGTGCTTCGTGCTCCATTTCCACAGACAGTATAGATTTGGGGTGCGTCTTCCCCTGTCAGGTTCGCAACTTGACAGTCAAGTAACGGATTCATTGATGGAATACTCTCGACCAAGGCCAAATTTTCAGCAGGTCGAGGATGGAAATAGACCGGATCGTACGATGCTTGCGGGTCAACTGGAAAGTCATCGCTGCTGAATTCAAGCTCCTCGTCATCGTCGCCGAGTTTCTCAAACTGATAGAAAGAAAAGTTGCCAAACTGACTGGCAATATAGAGAAATCCGCTCTTTAAAATGCAGAGACTTGTGGCGACTGGTACAGTATCAAAGTACTTGATCTTAAGTCTTCTCACTTCACCAGTCGGGCTCCCTTCTTCATCCTCAACCATGTCGATAGTCACTTTAAATAGGTCGCCATCCTCAGTTTGTAATAGGAAGAAAAACGCGCCGGCACTGCCCTTTAACTTGTGCATCACACCAGAGACAATTATGCGTTTTCGTGACGGGTCCTCGGTAGCTCCCTTTCTCCGCGGTATTGGCACACGGAACGCGTCCTGATTCGAGTGCCTATACGTGATGCTCTCCTCGCCACAGACCAGCACTCCGCTGGGGCCGTCGTTACCACCGGGAACCTGAAAAAGAAGGGATGCAGTAGGATCGACAGGTTCCGACCATTTTCTCACAACGTGATTGAGACCGAGATCTAACTCGTAGTAAACCAGCTGCGTTTCGACTTCCTCCAGAGCCTGGCCACTGGAGTCTTGATCGACCTCCGAGTAGTCCATTTCGAGGGCTGCAAAAACGGGATTGGCATATCCGACATCCAAGGCAACCATGGAAATAACCAACACGCCAGGTTTATGAGCTTCCAAAGGCGAGGAGATTGTCAGCTCTGCTTGTGCACTTCGGTTCAGAACATATACTAGTTTGTTCTTCTCGGTGGAAGCAATGAGACAAGCTCGCCCCTTGGGGTCGCACGCAAGATATTCTCCTGGAATTACTCGCCTGACACCGGACTTGCCAAAAGTCTCAAGGTGCAGTCTGCTGAACCGATTTTGGGCGGGCAAGTACTCGACGATCGTGATTCTGCCAGAATCCGAAGCAATAATCAAATAATCTATTGAATTTGCTTTTAGCGGCTTGTCATTTTCAAGGGGGACTGCTCGAAGAGAAAATGCCAATTGCGTATCAAGGCTGGTAATCCCGCATGCAATTTGGCAGACAAACCAGGCGATGACAGGTTTCAAGACATACCTTTGTTACTGCCCGCCAGGCGGAAAGCGGCGAGAGACCGAATTATTCCAAAGACGTTATGAGATAGAACGGTCGTGACCTTGCCTAGGGAAGGATCCGGACGCAATAGAGTCAGCTGTGAGCCAGCGCCAGTGATGATGAGCTGCTCTTTGGTGCCTGCGAACTGACCCAGGACCGCCTGAACGACATTATTTGGCGGCTGGACCGTCAGCGAGTACAGGAACATGTTCGAAGTAGTCGCCATGGTCCTATCTGGGCGCAGTCCAGCCTGCGCGGCTCCAAGAGGCTTGAATTGCCGAGTTGAAGCGCAAGTTCGCGTAGAGGTGCTCTGGCTGAAGCTTGGAAATAGTTGCGAGTGGGACGGGCTACAAAACTTTGGTTTGGTGGCCCGGGTGGGTGGAGGAACTATTAATGCGGCGCAACTGGGTGGATCGACAGCTTTCGAATTATCGGCCCACCTCTGTCTGGTAAGCTCACCCAAAATGCTTCACCCACCGGTTCCAGCCATTTAACGCCTCGAACTGGTGATATAATGGAGACGATGTTCCGCAGAGCGGCTTCGAGCCTTTGCGGTCGCTGTACTGCGTCGCTTCGTAGTCAGACTGTTGTAGGGCGAGTTGGACAGCTGGCGATACGGCCTGTTGGAGCAATTGCATCGATAAGTACGAAGCGGACCACGCCGAGCAATTCAGCTTCCAGGACCTTCACAACAACCGCGGAATCAAAGTCAGAGGCAGCAGCTCCGGAGAAGGACCCTTCCACTTCGAGTCTGAGACTTAGCCAAGATGATCTTTTTCATCCCTTTTCGTCATCTCCGGTCCCTGAGTTCCGCCGCCGTGCAGCTTTCATGAGACAACATGCGCAATGCCCTCACCCTGACCATAAACCAACGAAGCTTCCGACCGTGGCACCAAAGCCTGATAACTCCGGGGAACCGACTGGGACCATGCCCCCTGCCCATGTTGACTTTGAGTGTCCCGACTGTGGATTCCCCGTCTATTGCAGCAAGGAGCATTGGATGGACCACTATGAAGAGCACCTGAAGATTTGTGATACTCTGCGGCAGATCAACGAGGATGACCACGATTTGCGGTCGGGCCGTGTATTCTTTGAGGGCAACCTTCCTGACCTACAAATGGATGAGGCCGCAGTGAATATGACGAATTGGGATACCTTTATGTACACCAGGGAGTTCGAGGCTGTTAACTCAGATCGCTCCATGAGACAAATCACGCGCCTCCTCACCTACCCTGTCACCATTGGCAGCGTTTTGCATGAATTGAGTCCATACAGCCTCAAAAAGGGAGAGCGACTGACACCAGAAGGCTTGAAGAGCTTCAGTGGTACGTACTTGCTACACAGTTAAAACGTTGTTGTGCATCTAATCTAACAAAATGAAGCATTGAGATATAACTTACACCCCCCAAGAACTGGCAGAGGTGCAGGGGTGAACCAACTTCGCCCTGAGCCGCCGCCGGTTAGGGTGTTCGTTCTTGGTGCGCGGGCAGAATCATCGTTGCCTCGGGCAGCTTGGACGCAATTAGCTCACCTTTTTCCCGATTCAAGACTCCATTTGGTGTTCATTGGACCAGAAAGCATGGCTAATCGAGACGACGAATTCCCCTTGCCTGAACGAACTCCTTCGAATCCTTTTGGTGCCATTGTCGAAGACCGTGTATGGTACAAGATGAAAATAAGCACAATTGTCGACTACTATCACACAATCCACAAAACCGGCCATTTTGCGCCCTACGATCCCTATTTTGATTGCTTTGTGCTGTTCCATCCTGGCCTCGGCCATCCGGCAAGTAGCCACGAGTGGGAGGAGACATTGCCGCTTCTTTTGGAGACCAAAGTGCCAATTATCGCGACTGGGTACACGCAGTTTGATCTGGAACGCGATGTTGAGTGGGTTCACAAAAAATCAAAAGGAGAGTTTGATATTCTGCTTGAACCGGGTGAAAATGTCTTCCGAAGCTTGAGATGGGATCTGAACGACATGGATCCGCAGGATATCAGTTGCGGAAACTGGGGAGTATGGGCTTTCCGAGGCAAGAGGTATGCATACTAGATTCTCACGACTAGCATTGTCTCCTTTGAACCAGGCTTGACTAACAGCACAACAGATATGAGGCGACCACGAAGGATATATAGGCATTACCCGATGGGGATCTAGAAAGCGGGGGAGCACGGGCAGGGAGCATACATAGCCTTTGTATTTATATTGTAAACTGCATTGTACAACGACATGATGTCGCAAGGGAATAGACCACTTCAGCTTTTCAGAACTGCCGTATACGAGTTGGGCGAATTGTCAAGCAGCACGCCGATGTTGACCAAAACGCAACCATGCAAGCGGCATTTACCTACTACCTACCTAGGTACCTAGTAGTTAACGACCCTAAGTACTCTCTATCCAGACAAATATTAATGTTCGAGGATATACCACGACATTTGTGCAATCCGTGCACTCTTCACCCTGGCTCTTCGTTCTCTGCACAGACAGTCGTCGTGAATAAAAAGTTGGATAAGCCAGCTTTGTTAATGCACGTGCCAGGGTCGACGCCAACGGCCAGCCACCAGACCAGTGGTTTGAACTCGATTGCTCCTGCAGCGCACGGTTCAGGCGGCTCAACCCGCCCATTATAATTCGCCTTAGCTCATGCAGCTCGAGCCTGCGACCCCATACGCGACCCAACTTAACCTCAACGTCTGGCCGTGGCAACAACATCTTGGGCGACCAACGACTTCGCGACTGCTTCTTCAGACATCACCGCCTCCGGTTGCGTCTCCGAGTGTCATGTCGCTTCGGCGCAGCCCGAGTTGGTCATGACAACCACGTCAGCTACTCCGGAGCCCTCGAAAGCTCGGACTGGCGCTTTGCGACATAAGCCTACCGCCTCGAATGCTCCCGGAGCTGCGATGCCGACAAACCGCCGCCTCAACCGTACATCTACGGTTGATCCGTTGTCTGACCGAGCAACTCAGGCGCTCATCCGTAAAGTGCTTCTACCGCAAGAGTCGGGTGACAAGGGTCGAGGTTCGCAAACGCCAATAGAAGAGCTACTGCCACCCCTCACGAGCCGCAACGACGTCGATCTACAACTCTACGCCTTTCTTGCCATTGTACTGCGAGAGTTTGTACAGAGTTGGTACAATAAGATCACACCGGATGAAAGCTTTGTTGCCGAGATTATCCATGTCATTGCGCATTGCACGCGAGCCTTGGAGCAGCGGCTGCGCGAGTTGGATTTGGAGAGTCTGCTCTTACATGAGATTCCCGAGATACTAGACAGACATATCACAAGTAAGAAACACAAAAGAGGCGCGTTTCCTTTCTGCTCTGCAGTTACTAACAGTTGCGGCTAGCGTATCGCTCTACACATCCGGATCAGACATTTCAGCCAACCCTCGTTAATGGCCGGGAGGCATATCACGCTCTTTGGCCACTGCCACTCTTGTCACCTGTTCCAATCTCCGGCGACCCCATAACGACCTCTAAGCAGCTCAGGAACGAAGCAGCATATCGGCAGCTACTAGTGCAGGCCGTTCTCACCGTTCTGCTCCCAACAGAGGACTTGGAGAATCCATGTCTAACAGCACTAGTTGAGCAGATTTTCTCCGAGCTGATTATTGGAAATGCTATAGCAAACAAGGCAGTCCAGCCGTGGCTGCTGTTTGAAGCCATTTGCATTGTTGAGCGCGTTTTGGCCGAGAAGAGGCAGGGAAGCAATGGCTTGAAGACCTCGGGAGTAGAAACTCACCTCAGAAGCCCCCGCAGCTGGTCTGTCCAAGGATTCTTCGTCTCGATTATTCAATTCGCGCTTATATCCATGTCTGCAATCCGATTCGCCTTCAACCTGATAACAATGTCGTCATCACTGCCGCCTCGAAGACCGATGGTGTCCGACAAGAAGCTGGCGCCAGAGGTTTCAGTCACCGACAACCAATCCACACCGCCTAAAGTACCAGTGTTGTCATTCAGCGCATGGAGCTGTTTAGGCAATGTGATTGAACTACAGAGCAGAATGCCCTGGTTAGGCGGCTTTTTGTCTCTCCTTCAGCTCGAAGTAACTCATGGGCCGGGTCGCGTGGCAGGGCTCGACGGCGTCCTGGACAGGTAAGATGAGCTTTTGGTCCCTTCGTTACACGTCCCAATATTCTCCCCATCGGCGAAGCTCTCTCCCGTCCCTCCCACCTCGCATGGATCCAGGGTCACTGGATGCATTGTGTGCAACCACACGCGCCTGTGTAATCAGCATCTTGTGTTGACGGCCCGCAAGGACGGACGTCTCGCTCCGGGCCTAGTCTAGTCCGTCTCTTGATGAGTGTCTTGGAGGCGTGGCTTTGATCACACTGCTGCGAGAAAACGTCAGGGGCGTGTCTGGAAAGCTGCTACAGCTGGAGAAGAGCCAAGGCCCATTCTCAAGCTACAGATGTACGTCCCAACCAATTACAACTCTGAAGTGAGCTTCTGGCTTCCGATTTGCTTGACATGGCGTGCGCCTCTAGTAGCAGCCTCCACCGGCACGGCTGTTAAGCGCCCAGGCTGGACCGGGGTCTCATCAAGTTCTCGAAAGCGGGTCGATTCATCCTTGTACATATCGTCCGTTGTGAGATGTGCTGTGCCGCGTGACCCGGCAAACTACTGGAAAACCACCCAGCAAGAAGACGAGATTTTGTGTTACAACACCGTTTTTTACTAGTGAAAAAATGCCACCGTCCGAGTCGTCTCCACCGCTAGTATGTGACGGATCTACTTGTCCTGACCTCCAGGACACGAGATGCAAATGCACGAGTGGAACGGAGTGCTGATGTCGACGACAGCTCGAACGTCTCGACGATACCACACCTGAAGCATCATGTATATCTCGTCACACCTAGCTCCACGGCTTCCTGCACGGGACGAGTCACTAAATCTTGCCTTTTCTTCATCACAAAGCTCCGTTCCCCGCACATACTTTGCAGACCCCCCCCTTCTCTTCCCTTCATCACTTATCACAGGATCCCGCAGCGCACAAATAAGAATATGGCCTCTCTTCTGTGGCCAGGTTTTCTCGCTTTGCCGGGAACGTAGCTAATTGATTCCATGGATAGGTTCCTCTCGCATCGCATCCAATTGCTCTTCTCAGCATCCCATCTTCCCCCCGTCCTTCAGATGCTTCGGGGTGCGCTGTTCCCCAACAATGCGCCAGGGTCTTCGTCCCTATTCCCACCTTCCTCGGATAGAGAGCTATGTGCTCTTCGTAGAAGAGCTGCCAGGGCACTCTGGGACATGGCTCCTCGGAGTGTCAGCCGCTTATACTTTGGCGGTGGTCTAGGCGCAGCCATGGGCCAGTTAGCTGAGGCCGAGGAGGAGGAAATGGTGGATGAGTTGGAAGGGCTGTTGAGTGTGCTGGGTGACGAGTACTGTAACAAGCACTTGATGTATAGTGTTTTGGAGCTCATTCTAGTGCGGTTGATGCCGGAGCTGTGCGAGAATGGTGTTGATGACCTTTTACATGAAAGATTAGGGTGACTAGTTTGCGCAGGTGATGTATGGTAGAGATAGATACCCTAATGAGTTCTAGATGACATGGAGGTACAATGTACTCTGTGTTAACAGGCATATTCCACATACCAACATTGAGCGAACAGCAAATCATGAGAGAGAGAGAGAGCAAGAAGTGTTGATAAATGCACTATATACCACCCTAGTACATAGCAAACCACCTGGAGTCCTCCCGCCATCGTCAGCCAGCGTCGATAGCGGCCAATTGTCCGTGTCGCTCGACCTTGCCTGCGAACACCCCCAGCGTGCTGTCCTTCTCCCTATCCCAACACCCTCTTCCTCCAGGTACCCACATCGCCATTTCCAACGTATTCGTCCAAAGAGAGAACACACCATGAATCAGTAAAAGACGGAGCAAAGCGGTGAATACAACTAAGAAATAAATGATGAACAAGAATATAACCTTAAAACCCAATCCCCGCATTGCCCAAGGGGAAAGAACTGTGAAGCTCGTTGAAAACCCGTCTTATCCAATCCACTATCACCTTACTCTCGAGAAAAAATTGTTGGGCGTTTTTTTGCGCACAAGAGTTGCGGCCTCTACATGTTGAGCAACAGACTACTTCGTCCTGGAAGGAACAAGAAATCAATGCAAGTGTTCAGAATATGGCACGATGAATCCGAATCATGGGGACCAAAAAAACATGCAAAATCATCTATGCCAGTCAACAGGGGGTATTCTGGTAAATTGGGATAGGGTCAGGGACCAGCAGTCTGTGCTCAAATGCAGAGTTGTAATGATACTGATGTCGTTGCCGAATTCTGTTGCCAGAGTATATAGAGTCGCCTCCTTTTCTTCCTTTTGATTCCCAGTACCCTCCAAGACATGAAAATAAAAGGAAAAATAAAAACAATTCGCAGTAGTAAGAAATAACTGCATCGATGTACTCAATATCTGTGGAACTGCCAAATATTCAAGCAAAATCTTAAAAAACTTGGGGCTGAATCGGAATTCCAGCTGCGAGAATAAACTCAAAACATACTAGTCGTGATGCCTTGTCATCTTCTGATAATCCTTTCTCCGTATCAACTAGCCTGCATCATTGCGGGCCCTGTCGCATTCATTTCGTTATCGCCTTCTGGTATCCTCGACAGTCCTCCCGCAGACGGTCGGTTGCTCTGGTGTTGATGAATCTCCAGCTTCTTAGTAAGTTGTAACATAGCCTGATAGTCACTCGCTTGAAATAGGCTGCCCAGTGGAGCTCATATTATGAAGATAGTTCAGCAATGTGTTCGCAGCTCGCCGAGCATCTTCCCGGGATGGTGACACAGGGGACGAGTCGACAGGCGTCATAGAGGCGCCTGTGTTCGTCAAGGACATACTGGAAGATCGAGCTGCGATACTCGAGCAGCTGCTAGTTCGATGCAATGCCGGTGGCGAAGTCAGGCCGGTGTTGATAGAGAAAGGCGCTATTTGGCCATCATTCACTGGTGAGTGAAGAGCTGATGACGGCGCTGTTGGTGGTGCAGGAAGTTGTGGGGTCATGGGTTCTGTTGCTGGGGTTGGTTGATTCCCATAGCTGACATCTATTGAGGGGAAGGTATTACTTCGCTTCTCCCGATGGAATTCAGGCGGTATTTCTGCGCGCATTCCTAGCGGCTGAAAGCCACCAGCATTAGGATCAGGGGAGAAATTGAACGTTCCAGTCGGACTTAGAGTGCCACCGGAAAACGACGAACCGGGATTCTCTCTGATGTCGGTGGCAAGTGATGTTGGTTGCGAGTGCTGCTGCCTATAGGCAAAGTCGTAATCGATATTTTGTTCGCGCTTAACTTCTTCGTCACTCCGACTTCCTGACAAAGGTGACAGTGGTTGAGTTGGTGATGCAGGCGAAATATCATTCGATGTCGCGCCACTCCTAACAAGATTGTGCTCAGGCATGCGCGTACCGTCGGAAATATTCGTCTCTGATGCTCGGCGGGAAAGCCGTGAAGAACCGATACCGTGCTTCTGTTTGAACCTTTGTAACCAGCCGCTGGTTAGGCCTCCAAGGATAGCATCTTGATTTCCGCTAGCATGTGCAAATAGGCGAGCTTGCTCCATAATCTCTTCGTCTTTAATGTCAAACCCACGTTGTTGCTGTCGACGAACATAATTGCTGAGGGTTCTGTCAAAGTCAGGGTTCTTAGCTTTGCCGCTTCGTTTAAGTGCGGCAGGATCCGGCTCTTGGTCTCTTCTGAGATATTGGTCCTTGTGCCTCAAAACTTTTGAGACAGTGCTGTAGTAAGTATGCAAAATTAGAGACGCGGACCTATTGATGCTCGTCACGTTCGTGTCTTCACTCACCTTCGTTCTACCCCAAACCTCAACCCTATATCTGCTTGTCTCGTTCCGGGATTCTCTTCGTGATATTGACACATGGCCCGCTTTTGTTCCGTTGTCAAGGTTTTCCGGCCTTTGTCTGCTTGGCTAGGTAATTTAGGAGTGTCTATGGCGGGTGGTATCCGAGGAACCGGGGGGGTTGATGCGGCAGGAGCTGAGAAACTCCCCGATGATGGAGTTGGATTCGTTAATTGACTTGGCCACGTTGTGTTCAACATGGGAAGTTGGTGGTGACCCATGGGTGTCGCAGAATGATGCATCATCTGGTGTTGGTGTTGGTGGCCGCCCTGCTGTGGCATTCTCGGCATCGAATCTGAATGCACACCTGGGGGAACGAAGGTTCCAAAGCCCGAATATTCAGTCATTGGGCTGCCATCATAAGGACTTTGACTGTATGGGCTAATGGTAGCCCAGCCGTCATTATAGCCACTGCTCTGGGTGATCGCCGTTGAATCCTGTCCCATAGTGACAGATCCATCGGCTGCTGTGTTCATCTTCCTTCATGCGTTGACTAGTTTCCAGATTATCAGTCATATATATGCTACTGTTGAATGCAACCGTCAGTATCAGATCGGAACATGATTCCAGTCTAGTGGAAGCGACAAAATCCCTTCCATTACGTGCCATTTTCTCCAGCAAAGGCCATTGCGTCGATCAGAATACGGAACGACCAGAAGCAAAAAAGTAACTCACTTGCTCAGCAATGAAGGTAGAAAGAATCCGCATTAGCCCATGCCCTTCGAGCTATACAGCAATATGAAGAGATTTGCGCAACTCGGGAAAGTTCAGAATTGGCGAGTTCCAGCCAGTTAGGGTCTCGAGAGGCTGAAGTCAAGTCGGGAGGGACTGGTTCACGAGTCACGACCCTCGATTTCAGAGAAGCACTTAGTTGCCTCACGGTTCGGCAAAATCAGAGTCGCTAAAAGTGTTGGCTCTTGGAAGGTTTAGAAGGTGTTCCAAACAGTCTATTTTTCTGCAGCGCTCTGGCAACTTCAATTCCAGTCACGTTTACCTGAGTTTCGTTTGCCACCTAGACAAAGTTGGATCTCGAAACAAGTCAGTCGGGTTTTTAGGCGATGGTACAGGCTCTGAGCAATTCTGGCTCCGCGTGAGGCCTTTGACGGGGAAGAGATAATGGAACCGTATTGTTGAACGGAGTGCGGGCGGGCGGAGAAGGGTAGAACGACGAGTAACGCCAAACAGCCCAAGAACAAACAGCACAGCCAAATATGGCTGTCCCGCTTCCTAATAATGTTCCAAATTGCAATATATGTACTCTGCAGTGTTGAGGAAGATGGAGGTTATGTACAGGGCTTTGACAGCCGAGTGTTTAAACTAAAGGAGGGCTGTAATGGTTGGAGGCTCGCACAAGATGAATGTAGACAGAGGTAGTACCAGACCGCAGACACAGCCAAAATCGGACATAGACACGGATACATATGTCCAAGAGGATACAACCGCGGAAGGACGTTGACCCAAGGGCATATGCATGATTGAACAGATGCACGCACATGCACGAATAAAGCTCGGGGGGTCCCTTCCATTCACCCAGGGGTGGGTGATGGAGGGGGTGCGAGGGGATATCGTCCTTGCCAGCGATAGATACCGAGACTTCTTCGACTCGGTCCTCCGTCCAGCTCCAGGAAGAGGACGGAGAATGGCGCGGCTGGTTTGCATTGATTGTCAAGTCGAGCCACAAGGTGTGGGCGAGCTCGTGGTGGGTAGGATCGAATCTTAGAACGGCATAACAGTGTGGGCAAGGCGAGCAACAACAGCCAGGATTGATAATGGGAGGGGGAGCCTTACTGCAACGAGATTGGGTATTGCCCAACAGGTCTAGAAAGACGAGGCAAGACAAAGAGGCATAGAGAGTCGGCGACTAACCAGGGCTTCAGGTACTCGGTACTCGGTACTCCGTACATTGTCGACGTCTAGACGGGTATGGTGGTGGATGGATTGAATAGAGCGACCGAGCCGAGCTGGGGTGCAGCGAGCCAGTTCCTGGGGACGCCTGAGAACCCTCCACCCACCCAAAAACAAGGTGATTCTTGGTGGTCTGCATCTCCGGCCATGAAGAGGACTTTGCACAATGACGCCTTTTCCCACCAGTACATCTGGATCGAACAGGAAACAGGTACATACTCCGTACACATGATTAGTATCCCTGACGAACGTGGCCGAGACCAATATGTGGTTGACGGATCGACTGTGGGACAAGACTCATCGGAATGGTGATGCCGCTTTGTTCGCTCCTGGGCATCAGCGTCATCATGGCCAGATGCATGGACTATGAACCACCATGTATGTCAGTCGTTGCTTTGGAGTACCTAGATAGTTGAGTACATATTACAGTGTATAGTATTATCATAGCTGTATGAGCCTGGTCAATGTGTGTGAGCCGGGGGACACGGCTATTGTGTTCGATTGAGCAATTTTGTCGACTCGCGAACAAAAAGCAACGCCCAGTTGTCAGCGCTGGTCACGGCTGAGACGCAGCATGCGCAAAGACCAAAGGAACAGACAGATCCAGAGGCCGGATCGAGGGACATGAGGGACACGACATCCAACACAAGACCCAGCGGGCCGCATGGGCTAGGACAAGGTTAACAGTGGGAAGAATGACGATGAGCAGACGAGAAGAAAGGACTGGAGGGCGCTCCAAGCCCTCAAGCCCCCAAGCCCCCAAGCCCCGAAAGCTACAGAACAGAGCCGTGGACCCTTCAATGCTGAGCCCTTGCTGCCTTGTCCAATACCATCGCTGCTTCTCCAGCCAAACCGGCCAGCCTCCAGCGCTCCTTCCCATTGGTGTTCAATGCGGCCTAGTTTCGCAGTTTCTCGCAGTTCCCGCAGCCACTTGCAAAATGATGGGGCCTGGCAAAAGTTGGCTCGCCATTTGACCTTCAACGTTCAACGGTTTCTCTTTTCCATACACGCAACACACGTTGCATCCTACTGCGTACATCCAACCGACTTCCTCGCTGCAGGCTGCAGCCAATAGCTCTTTGCCTCTCTCCGCGTACCTCCTTGTGGTTGTGTTATTGTTGTCTGTGGTTATCTGTTGATCACTCTGGCATTGCGATGCACGGCAACATGGCCAATGACACACACATTGTCCTTAATGCTATGCTATACGAGGCCAACCAGCCAGGTACGGATGGTGTGCCAGATACAAAACAAGCACCAGCAGTGAGGCATTTCAAATGCAATTCTGGCTTGCCTTTGGCCAGTTGAGCAGCAGCCAGTGGACCATGGAAGTCGGTCCTCCATCCCCAAACGTGGTCACTCCCCCCTCCTTGGCTTCATTAGGAACAGGGATCTTGTATCATGGGCGGTGGGCGTACCCGCTGATTTTATAGGTGAAGTATCAACGTGACTGGCTGACTATTTCGCTTGACAACAGGCCGGAGTTTCCTATCAGTTGGGCCTTGAGTGAAGAAAGCGAATCACTAACCAAGCACAATATTCTGCCATGCTGCTTGCTCGCGACAACCCCTTGGCCTTACCACGAGTATACATAGGGTCTCTCAGTACTCCGTAACTGGATACATGGCTCGAAGTTTCGATACCTCAAAGCTGGAACTGTTAGCTTGTGCTCCGCAGATGTGCCGCCATGCCACTACGTGACCGTACTCCATGTGCGTATTCCATAGCTAGGTATGTGCTTCCTACTAGTACTAGAAGATCAGGTCTGCCCTTCTGTCTAGGCTTGCTTGCCTCGTCTTTGTCCGAGACATTTCATAATACAAGAAAACCACGAGGGTTGTCTCTCCGGAGATGAGCGACCCCGAGCGATCCCCGGTCGAGCTTTACAGCGCTTCGATTCTTCATCCCGGTTCATAGTAGTGCTGTCCCCATTGTTAGGCCGCCTCAATGAAGAGAAAGAGATCGAGAAAGTGGACACCGGGATAGATTTCAAGAGAGAGCGGGAGGCCCGTCCACTAAGTGCCAGGGCATTCCCTGTCCAACTGTCGTTACCCTAGTACCTTCCTAATTAATTAATGGTTCACAGGAATCTCATCTGCTGGCTGCATTAGTCGTCCGACATCCAAGGCTGGCATTTCCTTCTCAGCCTCGCCTCTCTTTGAAAATAAAATTTCGAGAGCTGCTCTCAGGAGAGACAATCAACACATTCATGCCAGCTCAGGTGGTCTTTCGAATACCAACATACGGCTCAGCACCCGGCCAATCTGGATATCTTGGGCGTCAATATATATCATCCAGGGACGGTACACCACCATGCCTGCGATGTTTACAACTTGCCCAGAGACATCATGGCCCGGTCCGCTGCGATAGTTGGTTCCTCCGAGACTAGCGACGGGATGGCGCCGTAGCTATTGTATGGACAAGTACGAAGTAGTGGCCGAGGATGATTGGATTTCTTTTTCATTTTCCGCCCTTGAATTCAGTTTCAGCAGAGTAGGACAAGTTAGTTATGGCTTAAATTATGGGTGGCCCACCCTCCTCTTCGCCATACCAATGCTCCGTATGGAGTACTCCGTACGTACACACGACTGCAGTTCCTTTTTCCTCATTCTGTCCAAGTCTGCAAACCGGTGAGATCGGCCGCACATGTCTTGATACATGTTACATTCTAAGCAGGAGGTGTGTCAAGACACTGTCTTAACTTGTTTGCTTTGGGAGAACTGAATCCGAATTGTGCTTCGTACGGAGTACTCCTCGTGGATCTTCATGCCGCCAGGCCTCGAATTCTCGTCTGCTTGGGAGTATTGTGTGGCTGCGGGGTGCCTCCAATATTCCTTCCAATTTTGTACCAAAGCTAACTTAATTGCTACCAGATCTCATTATACACGATTCATCTTGCACCCCTGAAAATGCTAGGTTCGGAGCAACAAGACGAGGTGTATCCCGACGGACCAGGTAGTACATGAGCATGTTCCCATGCCTCTAAGCTCTGTCGGTGCGGCGCGGCGCAGCACATGGTATAACATTCACCAACGATCGGTCTCCAGCTTTATCCTGTAGTTTTGTCAGCCAAACACCTCTGAGATAAATCAATTTTGACAAGCACTCTGCTAGACAGAGTGTTTTCTTCTTCTCATGACGCAGTTGTAAAAGGCCCCCAACATGCTCGACTGTTTCCTTAGTACATAATCTCCCGCCACAAGCAAAGATACGAACCGGCTAGGCTATCATTGGGCAGCAAGACAAAAGCTGTGAACCTTTGTTTTCCTCGCTGGGGTTCAAATGGGAGCATGGGCTGCTTCCCGGGCTCTCAAGATGGCACATGTCCCTAGCCACAGCAGTTCCGCTATCCGGGCAAGTTCCAGTTGGCCAGCTCTGACCAAATCCCTGCCGCCTTCTTCGAGATCCTTGTTCATGGATTTGTCTCAGCTGCCACCTGGTGCTAACAGCTGGGAGGTCGTCGCAGGTGAAAGGCTGCTAAGTCTTTTTCGATGGCCAAGGATTTGCACACCTAAACCGCCATTTCGCCGGCTCATCATTTTAATTACTGGTCGGCCGCAACGCTACTAGTTCGTACAGAGTAGTACTTTGCCGTCCGTCACTTATAAAGTCGGCGCTCGGACGTCCTGGGTGTAGACGAGTCGCTTGTCCATTCAGGCACGAACAAAGCCCGTTCAGGTTAGACTTTGATGGCCGGCCAGGGATACCAAGCTTCTTGTTCCACCACGAGACTTGCTCTTCCAATTATCCTAAAAGGCAAGTATAGACGTGATGAATAGCCTAGGGAAGGTTAGATACGGCCAATGCCCGACGGATCTGCCGGGGAATGCACCTGTAGCGCTGCTGCGTGAGGTGGAAAAGTTCATAACCGTTGACTAGCTGGTCGGCAAGCACATCAAAGGACAAGGAACGAACCAATTGCGACTCACTGACCAGCTTTTTCACAATGACCAAACTGCTCGCCATTCCCGTTGGACTGGGTCTTCTCGGCAGCGAACGCAATGGTCACGAGGGGGAAATATATACCGTGGTGAGATTCGCGACGTTACTAGTATTGTGAAGTTTTGGTCACCTGCAGCGGGAAGAGTCGGTCTGATTGACCCACCAGAAAACGAGGCACAGGCACATGGCAAGAATGAATCTGCCGTGTATTTAACGGACTGGAGAGAGTGTTTCATTGAATGTCTTCAGTCTATGAATGATGGTTCGAAGGTCTGACACAAGTTAGAGACTTCGTGAAGTGGCATCAAGAAATCTGGAATGCTGGCAAATACAGCATACGGCATTTTTACTCGGTCTTTGAGAGTTGTACAACGAAACATGCCCGTGATATGGTCGCGATGGAACCAACCGAGGGCTCCACCAGATTACGGAATCGCGGATTTTTTCTGTGTCACCTACTGCTACTGCACCCCGTGTCCTGCATGGCGTCATGCTCGACTCCAGGAAATCGCGTGCAGGTCAATGCGGTGAGCACACTGGTCTCGTTGACGCTCCGTAATAAACCAGCAGCCCAAATCGTCGATGCCGCAAAACTTCTACTTCGTACCATAGACAAGGATGATGCGGCCATCTTGGACCTCTAAATACATACCTATCACCGTGGCCCCAGCATGATGCTCACGACGGAGAACTCCTTTGCATCACGGCCAGCGGCAAGCTTCTTGCGATGGTCCGTTCCATGGGGAATTGACGGCCCACTACCACGAGCTTTGAACTGACGGCATTGCGCTCCCTACAGTCCCTTACTAATGCCGGCGGCAAGAGACGCATCCTGAAAGGCTGCATATGGACCACCTTTTCCAAGAGAAGATGACAAGGAGGAGGCAAACTTCCCGAACGTGCGTCCGCTGCAAATCGTCTGGAGGACGCGGCCCAATCTGCGGCCCTTCTGCATGCAAGCCAATACCTAACTACTGCCCCTTCCATCTCGGCCGCCGCCCATCACTTCCCACCTCTGTAGTTCCTGAACAGATCGGCCTGCATGACAGCTACGCTGGAACTACAGAGACAAGGAGAGTGAGTGCATACATGACACCTTTTTCGAGGTGGGCCCTACTGCGTACACTTTACCGTCTGTTCTAGTGAGAAGCTGGGGTTTGGACGAAGCTCTACTATTCTCTCTCGTCTTGCTCATCGACGTCTGCGCCTACATCTAGGCAATATGGGGCGAAATAGGAAGCGGCAGGTATACGCGCATGCAGATCACTACCATCGTAATTTTCTTCGGGTAGGCGGGATATGATACACAAGACATGGGCTCCGCGCGGTGTACGCAGTACAAGGAAGCCCGTTCAGCTACGGATGCCCTCTTTAGGAACCACAATGGGGCAAGTAAACTCTGCCTGTTTACAGAAAAATCTGCTGCCAAGACGAGTTTGTCTATCATGCCAAATAGAAACAACACAAAAAACCCGTTTGATTGGTGCGTGTGCCCACCTGAACCGTTCTCGGCCATGAGAACAGAATGGGGAAAGACGTATGTATGTCTTGAACAGAGCATGGCCAATTTTGAGTTTTATCGACCGGACTTGTACGCATCATGTCTCTTTTTGTTCTATTGTTTCTGTCAAGTCCCTGCCCTATGCCTTGTTTTAGATCCGTCAGTCTCATTTATCCTGCCCTGTCCTAGTCCTGGTCAGGCTGGGCGGCACGCCGGAATGTTTGCTGTGTCGGTTTTTAGCAACCTCGCTTGTGAAGTGCCTGCCGAGACACGTCCCCGAGCCGTAGGTAGACATGTCCCTTTGCTCGCCCTTGCCCTCGTGACCGTTCCTCGCGAGTGTCAAATCGTCATACAATACGGAGTAGATCTCAAGGTGGCCGGCAAGCCTGATGTAGATACTTCTTTTGTTCGGCCAACTTTGACGGCATGCCACCGTCGCAAATTGCAACATCCCATGATTCAGAAACTGGACGCTGACAAAGAAGACTGCTCCCTGATAATGCTGTTTGCCGGCTGCAATGAGGATGAACGGTCAAGTGTCTGCAAGGTCAAGACGGAGAATAAGACAAGCCCACCAGATGGCTCCGTCGGCGCGGCCTTTGAGGTTGGGCTTGGCCATAATAAACGGTCAGGCGTCGACGGATCCCTACCATGGCGCCACCCTCTGCGGAACAACCAGCCCTGACCCAGCACCCCAATCATCCAACGGCGCCCTCCCCACCATGAAAAGTTAATTATTGTAATCATCGTTTGATAATGGTTACTGTTGACATGGTTAATGCTGTCACAATGGCTATTTGAGGTGTGGGAGACGGCCATTAGCAGAGCTGAAAACCAGGGCAGAGAGACCAAGCACCTGCGTCCCATAAAAAAGACAGACATGGCGCCGAATCGCCGGCAGCTTTCTCATTTGCCCAGTTACGCGTCTGGCAATGGCCGTAATTCCCCTTCGAAGAGTTTTGATTGTGTAGATGGTGTGCATCAAGAGGCCAAAACGATGGGTTGTGGACTTACCAACGTCTTCATCTTCCAATTCATGTGCCAGTCCTACTCGTTGTGGCTGATGTTTCACGGATTTACCATATACAATAGCCGTTTTGAACTGTTCTACAATGGTCCTATGAATGGCGTTGCACTAAGGAAGTCCCCGATAGTTAGCGTAAGTAGATTGTTTTGCTTTTTTCTTCTCAGTCAAATCACGCGATAGAGCGGAAAGAAGATTTGGAATATTAAAAGCGAAAAAAGGGGCCAAAAGAAACAAAAAGAGACCATATCTCGTCGTATGAAAGAGTAGAGAGGAAACGTACAAAATCCTCAACGGTAGATCGGTTTGATCGTAATACCACAGGTGCAGAGTAATCAGGTTGTCTACCCTTGGGTTTTGTATAGACGCGCTTGAGATTGAGTTTCTCCCACATGGATTCCATTAACTCGTCGATGTTCCAGCCATGTTCGGAGCTAATAGGGACGGCGTTGGGAATGCGATAGAGAAGATCGAGTTCTTCGATGGAGATGGCATCGATTTTGTTCAGGCAGTAAATCACAGGGATGTAACTGTTCCATTCTGTCAATCTTGGCCACTCTAGAGGACTTAAAATCTGGTCTCAGGCGAGTTTGGTGATTCAAAATGCCTCTTCTAGGGATGGAACAATGACTTACGCTCGACTCTTGGCCTCGAGGACATCAATCAGGTCGTCCACGGTAGCATCGCAGCGGATCGTAATATCCGCAGAGTTGATTCTGTACTCGCTCATAACAGCCTTGATTTCGTCGTTATCGATATGTGTCAGGGGCACTGTGCTTGTAATGTTCAGGCCACCTTTGTCCTTCTTCTTGAACGTGATGTTTGGCGGCTCTTTGTTGATTCGGATCCCGAACCCTTCCAGCTCGGCCTCGATGACGCGCTTGTCTGTGAGGGGCTTGTTGACGTCGAGAACGATGAAGATGAGGTGGCAGGTTTTGGCCACGGCAATGACCTGCCGACCTCGACCGCGGCCGTCCTTGGCACCCTCAATGATACCAGGCAAATCGATGATTTGCAGCGGAGCGCCTGAGCATGTTAACCGCTGGTCTTTCCTTCCTGTGCAATTTCCCTTATCCAGGTGACTTGATTGCTGGAAGCACGGTGTTTTACTCCTCTCCCCCTGCCCCTTCACCACTCCGCTGGGCGGGGAAAGCACATTATATGCCAGCATGAGCAGGCGGGGGAAAAGCACTCACCATTATAAACAACCTGTCCGGGCACCGACGTCAACGTGGTAAACTCATACGCAGCTGCCTCGGAATGCTGCCCCGTCAACCGGCTCATAAGCGTGCTCTTCCCCACGGACGGGAACCCAATGAACCCGATACTAGCGACGCCCGTCCTCGCGACGTCGAATCCTGTGCCGCCGCCGCCGCCTCCGCCTCCGCTCGGCGTGAGGAGCTCACGCTTAAGTTTGGCGAGCTTGGCCTTCAGCTGGCCGAGATGGAAGGATGTTGCCTTGTTCTTCTGCGTCCTTGCCATCTATTTCCATTTCGTTCAAGTTAGTGATGCCATGGAGACGAGTAGTCGGCAATGGTGGAGTTTCTTCATTTTTTTGTTCTCGTCCCCCATTGCTTCGATCGTACGCACCTCGGACTCAATCTCCTTAATCTACAAAACATGGTCAGCGCTCCGGCTCCTGGTCATCAATACTTTGGGGGTTGGGCAGGGTACAAACCTTTTCCACGGTGGTCGACATGATGGCGGCAGTCGGAAAGCCAAGCGAACCCGTGTCAGTACGTGTTCAGTGAGTCAGTGTCGAGATATCAAACTGGCCGGATATGGTGCTCCGCCTGGGGGCGTTCGTAGGTTAGCGGCAAGAGGTTTTTGGTAATTCTTGAAGACCAAAATCGAATATATGGCGGTGGTCGTTGGTGGTTGGTGGGGTAAATTTTTTGATGGATAGCCTATAGGCCAGCTTGCCGGACCAGCCAGTGATGTCAGCGATTTGTCCGCACAGTAAGGAACTACTACGTACGTACTGTGCTCCGGTGCGCTCAGTGCGTCATCAGAAATAATGGCACTATAAACTAATGCAATCAGAGACGGAGAGTCAGAGTAGGTGTCTTGTCAGGCATGTTAATATATACGTCCCCGTAGCCCGCATTCCTCATAAATAATCCGTACTCGCAATGTCAACATGTCCGGCTTCCAAACATGCTTCGAGTGTCAACTGGGTCCATATATACATACGTCAATCAGGCACTCTGTCTGGTCTCACGTTTTCACATCGCTGTATCAATCATTATAAATCCGGAAAATTTGTACGTAACCCAGTCTCTCTTGGACGGCTACACACACACAACCAAACAAAGGTATCTCGCCAAAACTCATCACGTCAAAAACGCCTCAGCTGATGCTTTTCACCCCTGTGGTCCCAGGCCAACCGAAATCCATGGCTTCAATTTCCCTTCCAGCACAAAGCAACTCATCCAAAAACAGTGTTAAGGAGTCTCGCGCTGAATCCGGCGTCCTTGAGATATCCCAATCCGGTTTTGCTCCTGCACATAATCACACAAAAACCTGCTCCGTCGCCTCCCGTCCAGTTCGTCGGGACCGATCACCGGGTTCAAAAACCAAAAACCTGATCCACCTGCCCAACCCGGGCTGATCAAACAAGAAATAACGAATCCATTGTATATAGACACTCGCATGGACCGTAACAAATGAAACCGAGATTAAACAAAGAGTAGCGTTTCCGGACAGGGATAATTGAACAAGTGTATTGTCGGACAGCGGTGGTAGTCATCATAATCTGCAACGTTCATATCCCGTCATTCGTCTTTCATCTACCTGAAGCAGCTTCTTCTTCTGTTTTTTCTCCTTCTTCAATATGCATGATAGTGTTCCGTTCCTCGTTGGCCAGTCCAACTTAGCCGAGCTTAGTCGGAAGTGCCATGAACCCCATTAAGTCTGGTTGCTCCATTCGCCAGTCCATTGGTGCCATTAACAGATGGTTTGGACGGCGTCGTCGCTGTATGTATCGACGGCGATGAATAGTCTCCATTTGGTAGTGATGGTGTTTGCAGGCTTTTGACCAAGTGCTCTAGACCCTGTTCCAAGCAAATTCGCTCATAGTCAGGGTCCTCAGGGAACACCTGCACCAAGCCTCGTCGAGGAACTCTTCTTTCGGGGAACGGTGTCTTGCTTGTTTTATGGGAAATTGGTAGGTCTTCATCAACAAATACACCATTGATATAGTACTTATTGCGTGGAGCAAAGCCATGGAATCGCTCGACACCCGGGTCTCGTTTCCACTTCTGGGTTACTTTCCATCCTAAAAGTTGGGATTCGCTTTCCAATAACTCGCGGTAGTTTACTGCGATTCGCAAATTCCGAAGGTGGGGGATGTTCGGCACAGTATATAAGAAGTCAGAGAGCTGAAGTGACGTGGTTAGTAAAAGTAAGCAAATGTGCATATTTGCGCTGCCTTACCTTTACGAAGAACATGTCCAGAGTCTCAAACTTCTTCCATGCGTCCTCTGTCAACTGTTGCCTTGTGGAATAGTCCAAGCGAGAAGGGTCAGTGCCATTGTAGCAGCCAGGGAGTTGCCGGCCAAGATCCCATAGCTTTTCCGACAGTAATGTGTAATGAACCCACTCGGTTCGCCAGATCATGACCTTGGCTAGGTGGGTGACAGGTGCTCGTTCCCACGCAGTATCTGAAGTGGCACATATCAGTCAATTGTTCGTTTGGCAAGTTGATATCTGTACTTACATCTGGAAAGGTCAAGGTCTTTCTCGCCAAGAAGTAGGGCCACATTGGTATTGAGAAGCCACTGCTCACGGCCTTCAGCGGTCCCTGTTGCCTCTTGCCGGATGGTGTCGTACCGGAAACCCAGCATGTTCTTGAACTTCTCGGCAATAGCTCCGGTTTTTGGGCCAGGGTACATGTCTAGCCAACGGAGGAGAGGAGGAAGTTTCTCAAGACGAGCTCGTTCTTGCTCTTCACGTTGGCGCCTCTGCTCAGCCTCTCGTGCTGCACGTTTGCGCTCCATCTCCTCTCGATGAGCACGTTCGCGGCGCTCGCGCTCTTTTCGCTCTTCCTCTTCACGTTGTCGCCGTGCCTCCTCGGCCGCCTCGCGTTCCAACTGTTCTCGATGAAGTCGCTCCTCTTCCTCGCGTTGCCTCCGCTCCTCCTCGGCCTTCCTCTTCTTCTCCTCTTCAAGCCGCTTCCTTCTCTCTTCCTCTTCACGCTGAACAGCTTCACGACGCTCGCGTTCTTCTTGCTCCTTGCGCTGTTTAGCCTCTTCTTCTTGGCGCTTTTTTTCCTCCGCGGCTTTCCGAGCGAATTCCTCTTCGCGTTTCTTTGCCTCTTCTGCCTGGACACGCTTTCTCTCTTGTTCTTCCTCTTCCGCCCCCTTCTTTTTGGCCGCCTCTTCTTCAGCTTTTTTCAGCCTGGCTTGCTCGGCTTCTTCTTCCTGCTTTGTGCTGTCCATATCCCGAGATTCCGTGTCCTTTACAGGCTCAAGATCAGGCATTGGTACATCCACATCTTCGGACTTGACGTGAATAGATTTCTCGCTGGATGCACAATGTCCGAAATTTTTCACTTCAGAATCACGCTTCTTGCCGTCTTCACGTTCCTTGTGGCTGGAAATAGATGAGGCTTTAGATGATCCATCACGAGATGAGCTGGATTTGCGCTGCCGCCCATCTTCGGAAGGCACCCGCTTCTGGCGAGATTCTTGGCTCTCAGCATCCAGGCGGCGTCTCTTGACTGGGAAATCATTGCCATCTTTATCAAAATCACTCGGGTGGTCAGGCGTCACACTTGTGCGATGCCGCTTAGCTGAGCCGTCCCCTGATGGTCGATCTCGTGATTCGTCTCGCTTGAGTGCCTTGGCACGATCATGGTATTTCTCAGAAAACCTCGCCTTCTCAGGAAAATCGTCGCTTCGAGATTCTCGTGGGCTAGAAGGCTCCTTATGGGAGGAAATTCGCTTGTGCTTGTCTCGGTCTCCTCGAAGTTCCCCCTTCGAAACAAGCTTTCTTCTCGGCTTAGCCGCCTCGCCTTCAGAGGACATGGCAGCAACGTCTGAGTCTGTTCGTTTCGCCTTTTGAGCTTTGTAGGACAGGGCAGGCGAAAGCTCGCGGTCTGAGATGGCAGAATGCTCTTTTTTGGGCCGACCAGGCCCCCTCTTAGGAAATTCGTCATCTCCCTTGTTATTGATGGAGTTAGACCGTCTCTTTTCTCCGGGGCTGCCCAATTTCGACGACTTTTTCTTGAGTTCTACATCTCGAGACGGGCTTGACAGTCGTCGTCTGCTGGACTTCGGCCCTTCCCCTGTCTCGTCCCGCCTTGCAGCCTTGTCCCGTCGACCCCCCGGGGATTTCATCTTAAGACCATCCTTATGGGATCGTTTATATTCATCGTAGGCTTCTTTGAGTTTGGTCTCCTCCTCTTTCCAGTTTGTCCCTTGTCGTCTCTTGGCTATTTCGTAATATGTCTCTCCCTTAAAACGCCGAGTTGGATCAAATCCCTGCTGTTCTAAAAGTAATTCTACAACCTTGATATTTTCTTGACCAATCGCTGCCAAAATGGGTGTCGCAAATTCGCCAGGAAGTGAGGCAACGGGGCCGGGGTCTGCATTCGCTCCACCTAAGCCCAACAATAGCTGGATTACCAAGTCATGACCTCCTCTAGCTGCAGCTACCATCGATTCGGGGTCATCATATCCCTCCTTGACTTGCAAGATACGGGCGACCGTCTCCTCGTCGCCTCGCCCGGCAGCTTGCCGTAAGGTTTTATCATCCAAGGGCATATAGAGCAAGTCATTCCTGGTCTTGGTTGAGCGAACAGTTCCGCTTCTGCGACCTGTGCTGGTTGAGGTTGTTGCAGCAGGTGAATGTCGGGGGCTGTCAGGGGCATGAGAGTCACGGGTATCATGACCGTCTCCATGTGAGTGTCGGTCTTCCGATGTTCTTCGATTGTCACCCTGTCGTTTTTTGGCTTCAGAGAGGGCAGCACGGATTTCCTCTGCATTATCAGTATCGTCGCTGACGCGGTCAATAGGTTCCTCCCCATTCACATTGGCCTTTCGCGGGTTCACGCCAGCGTCGAGAAGCAGTCTCACGACGCCAAGGTGACCGTTGTCGACAGCGTCAAGCAAAGGAGTGTCCTTGTCGTAATTGACACATTCCAAATTGCAACCAGCGTCGATCAGGAGTTTCACAATATCTTCGCATCCATTAATTGCGGCAATCTGAAGAGGCGTATTTCCAGCATAGTCAGCGACGTTCAGGTCTTCGGGCCGTTCTTGCAATCGTTGCTTTGCCCCTTCGTATTCGCCACGGGCACAAGCGCGGGCTAATAATGTCTGCCCGTGAGCATCGAGATGTTTTTTATGCGGTCCCATCTTGGCCGGCGACACATTTGCCTCGGCTGAAGCCGGAGTGGCCAAGCTACGTAATTTAGAGCTGCGGGGATGGGGACTGCCACCCGTAGATGAGTCGTCGGATTGATAGTCTGTAGATTGGAGTGGTGGGGGCAGGCGTCGTTTCTTGGTACCCAGGCCGTTTGATGATGATTGTGATGGAAATTGCGTGGATATACTTCGTCGATGTTGTCGATGAGGGGGGGAGACGGACCGATTTCGGCCTTCATTCTTTGGGTGAGATGATCTGGGATCCTTGTGTCGAGCGGTATCGACACCGGCGCTGGTTGTGCGCTGACGGCGCGCCTTGCGAATGTCGGCCTCGTCGTCGGACTCGATCTTGGGAGCTTTGCGTTTATGCGGCACAAGCCGTTCGCCTGACTTGAGCTTATCGCGTAGAGATGCCTTTGAAGATATCTTATGATGGGACTGTTCGGAATCTGATGGTGATGAGGGAGCAGCGTCGGAACGCCGCCTTCGGTTAGGATGATGGTTTTGGTTTTGCAAGGTTATGGGGTGGAGAAGCTGGTGAAGAGCTCATGCCACTTGAAGCTGCTTCCTTGTTGCGAGGTCGACGGTCCCTGTCGGCGGAGGAACCGGCAGAGACAGACGGGCGCTTGTTCCTGGCACCTTCGACTAGCCGGCTGCCAGCTGCGGAAGTGGCTGCTTCTTCGCCATCATGAGAGTGTTTTCTATTGCCGTTGGCGGCGTTTCCCTTGGCAGCGTCACCATCACTTTCGCTCTTGTCCTCCTGTCTCACTTTCCGGGCTTTTGAGGGTGAGTGGCCGTCCTTGCCCGGCAGCACGATGGTCTCGGCGTCGGAGTCGCGGTCTTCTGGTGCATCGTCGGGGCGGGCAGTCAACGAGGAGGTGGAAGCATCGTCGGCAGCGGCAAGGCCAGTCTTGGGCTTGGGATCCCGTGCTGGCGATGTAGCCTTCACGAGGGTCGGCGAATTGGGTTTCTTGCCAGTCTCAAAGCTTGGTCGCTGCTGAGGGGAAGCGGCAGCAGGCCTCGTCTGGTCCGACTCGGCGGCATTCTGCGCATCCATGTCATTTATCTCAAAGAAGAGCAAGCGACTACTAACACCATCCTGGGAGATTCGAGACGAGAAGTCTGATTAAATGACGCCGTGGAAGAGAGGCGACGCTAGACAGTTGAATTGAGCAACGATTCGACACAATCGACGAACGACACGGATTACAGCTGAAAATGCAAAGCAGCGGCGTCGAGAGCGCGCAAAAGGGTGTTGGGATGCGGATGACGAGTAATATGCTGCCAGATGATGCTGTAGCCCCTATCGAGGGCTTCCTTTGACGGGCCCCGACACGGGAGAACTGGAAGTGCGGCGCGGAGGGCGTGACTATAGTCTATCGCGTCGTCGCTTGTTTTGTCGCTGTCAAGAAGGCTACCTACCGGCAGATAAGGGATGAGGACTGTGTGTAGGAACGGTTGTGGTTGATGGAGAGAGGAGTGCCGAGTTGGAAGTAGGTGGCGGCGGCGAGGACGGTGGCAAAGGAGGATGAGATGGGATGGGATGGGATGGATGGCAGGATGCAAAGATGGAGTAGAAACGACACGGCCAAAAGCCAAAAAGAGCCCAAGCCTAGGACCAAAGCTAGACACGAAGAATTGGCTGGGCTGGGCTTAGTGCTCAAAGAGTGGATTGACTGATGGGGATGGGGACGGGGATTGACGAGTGCTCGAGTGCGACGACCGGGCCTTGTGCGAACCGGGATTGGGACTGGCTGGGTTTGGCTGCCGCATGAGCCTGAATCTGCGGATGGAATAATGGTGATGGCAGTCAATTCAACCGAGAATATCGGACTGTCTGGTGCGGTCTGGTGCAACCCGGCGATTTACGAGGCCCTGTTCCCAGCGCATTCCGTCAATTCCATGCCAATATTCCAGCAAGACAGCACAATAGCTGGCCAGTAATTACCAGGTACCTACATATGTACCAGTGTCTATACCTGCCCTCCAGCTGTCCTCCAGTGACGGGCGTAGCTGCGCTTGCTGCTTGCGACCAGGCACGACCAGCACAACAGTTTGTACGGAGTAACTACTTGGTGCGAGTCACAATGAATATGGATACGCATGTCCTACAATCGCTCCCCATGCACCCACGGCCAAAGTCTGATCATGGCGCAATGATTGGGCCAGTGGAATGAAGGTGGGTCTGTCTGGTCCAGCTACCGCTGCGGACAAGTGGCGCAGTTTTGGGCCGAAACGCTGCGCCGCCCAGCCATCAAGCATCACGCGAGCCCCTCACCTTCGCGCCCTACGACTGGCCGCCTGCTTCGAGGTGCTCCGTCCTGCGTCCAATATTCTCAAACGGCATCGAGGCCCAATGCTTGCAAGCAGACAATTATGATTGATTTCGACGGCGAGAGGCGACGGGCCCAGGGTAGACATGCAATGAATTACATACCCATCAACAACAATCAACACTTGGTGACTAGCACTTGTTCTCCATGCTCTCCCGTCTCGCACAATTTTTGCGGCTTCGTCTCCACCCTTGACCCCCTCGCCCACTCACAGTGCCAACCACTCATCTTCCACCTGCAAGGCCCCCCCTTCCAGCTCCGTCTATCGACAAGAGAGCCGTTTCTGCCTAGTTTCTTGCTCCAAGAAGCTGAAGCTCCAATCTTTATCTCCTTCTCCATTGCCATCATACCAGACGTTTGTTGGCCAGATAGCGCTTCACCGCCCAAACGTAGCTCGTGCTTTCTTCAAGGATACGCGCCTCAACTACACGGCACGAGCACCCGAGTCTTCGTCTTCTCACCATACCAGACCCTATTGCCCGATGCACCGTGCGCATTCTTCCATGCGCCACCTCTGTCTGCATTGATCTCCCCTTGCCGTGGCCAGTCTGACAGGTGGTCAGTGCAATCGCATCCGTCTCCATCCACGAACGACGGGGCAAACACTCCAATAAAGCTGGACATGCGTTCGATGATTCGAGAGACCTGGCATCAACCTTTGTCTTTGCTTTTGGCACTGCGTGGTCATTCGCCAAGCTGCGTTTTGCTTGAGCTGAATTCACCTTGGAACAGACTGTAGCACTGTTTGAGACACTGGTGCTATTGATTCGCGTTCCGTCTACTCCGTACCGAGTACTCCGCAATTCATCACACACAGAGTGCCACAAGACAGAAGAGGGGGAAAAGCGTCGTCTGCCTTGCGACTCCTCATCCAAGAGCACCAAGATGGCAACAAACCACGTCTCACTGCCGCCTTCGCTAGAAGACGCCAGAATACATGGCCTGCCGTCTGCGGCTTATTATATTCCTGACTTCATCAGCGAGGAGGAGGAGCACTTTATCCTCGGCAAAGTGTGTCAACCCCGGCCCCCTTCGCTCGCCTTCTTTTCAACGCATGGGCGTAACATGTGTCTTGTCACATTATCTCTCTTACTACTACTGACCGTGCCGCCCTAGATCGCTGGTGCTCCGAAGCCTAGGTGGAAACAACTCACCCATCGCAGACTACAAACCTGGCCGTCCGACCTTGTCCAGAACAGATTGCTTGACTCTCCTCTTCCTGAGTGGCTCGAAAATCCAGTTGTGTCCCGAATCTTGTCCATCTCCGCTGTCAAACCCGAGCCCGGCCCCGATCCCGGCCCCGACCACGAGCCAGAACACATCTTTGCTCAAAGCCCGCATCAACGGCCGAACCACGTCCTCATCAACGAGTATCCGCCTGGCGTAGGCATCATGGCACACAAGTTAAGTATTTAGCTCTCCAACGTAGTACGATACCCCTAAAGCTCATCCGACCTAGGATGGCGCTGCGTATTGGCCTGTTGTGTGTACAGTTAGCCTCGGGGCCAGTCTCTGCCTCAACCTGCACCGGAGCAGAGGCGATGGTGCTATAGATCCAGTCCCAGCATGGAGAATTCTCCAGGAACCTCGTAGCCTGCTCATCACAACAGGTGACTTATACACAGACTACTTGCACGGCATTGCGGGTATTGAAGAAGACCTCGACCTGTCTGCGGATACTATTGTGAACTGGTCAACGCTACGATGCCCTCAGCAATTCGCAGATGGGCGCAATGTACGCCAGACAAGGACCAGCCTAACCTACCGAGACGTCCTCAAGGTATCAAGGATGGGGAACAAGCTAGGCATGTTCTCCAGACGGTAGCCCTTAGGCGGTAGAGTTGCACAGCGATTGTATAGCCATCAGAAGCGGCTGTTCCTTAGAATACACCCGGAATCATCCTCCACTTGCTGGCCACTGTGTCCGCTCCAAACTTGCCAGCATACCACTTCTTGGTACCGTGTGCCGTAGACCCAAGATTGGCTACGACAAAAGCCAGTCCACACAAGACGGAAACATTGAAGGTCTGGCCAGATGGTGCTGCCATGATCGAAATAGCCAGATATATGACACACTCAGACGTGTAGTGTGGGCAGATGATGTACTTGAACATTCCCTCGTCCGGAAGCGTATACTTGTTTAAGCTGGCCAATAATTCATGGCACTTATACTGCTCAAACCACGCACCAAAGAACACGGTCAACGTAAAGAGTGCTCTTGGGGTCAAGCCCACAGCCCTCGTGGGAGCTTGCCATGATTCAAGAATCGCCCCTTGTATTCATCAGCCACAGCCCTCAAACGCTGCGCCATTATGAAGCTTAAAAAAAATAATCATGACGGAAAGAGTACAACAGAAGGTAAAACTCACCAGACCCTTCCACCCAAACAGAAATACCCATAAGCCCATAAAACCCCAACCCCAACGCCCAATGCACCCACCACATGGGCGTCCTGCCGGGCTTCACCACCCAAAAACACTCATACAGTCTCCTTGCGCCCTGAGCCGCCATCATCAACCACGCGAGGAACACACGATCCAACTCTACCGACGGCCCTCCTGACAGAGAAACCTGTCTTTCTGCAATGAAAGACACAACTGATCCATGAGTAAGGTACTGCCATGCCCAGAAGGCAGATAGACTCGTGGACAATAGATAGAAGTGCCAGAAGTATGAATGCGGGAGCTGCCCCATGGCCGTCAGCTTGCTGAGCACAGATGCGAGCTTCGAGCTTGTCGGGGCTGAGGAGCCCTGTGGTCGACGAGCGCCGTAGTCCGTGAGCGTGCTGCGGGCTTCATTGGGAAGGAGTTGGAGGGAGAGGACAGATGCGGTTGCCAGGAGAAAGAATGTCTGACAGTATGTTGCAGGTGATGTTATCGTCAGTTTGTGTATCAGGGGCTGGAGGGCGTCCATCGTTGTTGAATTGCCCGGGGGGATGGAAAGGTTTCGTTTTTTGTCCAGGGAGCCTTTTGGCTTTCTGGCAATGGACTGGCATGTGAAGTTGGGCGGCGGATATGCGCTACCCTATACCTGGGGTTGGAAGCCCACGCTTCTTTTTTTGATGGGTCTACAAGGTCGGAAGTGGCTGGGGAAAATGCTTCAACTCGAATCAGTCGAATGGGATCGAAGTTTGTGTAGACTGTATTATTCTTGAACAGTTGGCTCTTGGGTAGAAGGGCGTGCATACTCTAGAAGTAGGGAGCTGGTGACAGCACGTTTACCTGGATGATGCTTCGGATGCTGACTTGAGTTGGTACCATGCAAGGAGCAGGTGGACTCTTTTATTCTCAAGAACAACACGCCGGTGAAGTATCATAGGCCCTCTATTGGCCATGAATTCCCTGCTATCCTGCCTTGGGAAAAGAGTGCTCGAACGTGGTTGCGAACTGACCCATGCTATATGGACAGATAGCCAACAAAAGGTCCGAGATTTCCACAAAACTCAACTTGATCTCACAAGTCGCAAATTTTGCAAAGCCATCAGCTGGCAATGTGAATTGGAATTTAAACATGTACCGAAAAGAAGTGCCTCGCCCAACAACTACGGGCTTGTTGACAACGCCAATATACCAGGTTTGAGAGTTTGACTCGAGGGGGGCCATACCAACAAAGTTACATACATTCCTATACCCCTTCACATTGAAACAAAATCCTTTTACGTTCGTCATTCACAGTTTTAGTTTGTCCGCAGCCAGACCGAGGCCTTAGCAGCCAGGCCAGCGCTTGCACTTGTCCTTGGGGTCAACCCACTGGTTAACTCCCAGGCAGTCCTGGTACTGAGCCTTGCAACGCTCAAGAGCCCAGATGGGATTGTTGCCGCCCCATCCCCAGCATGGGAGGCTGTCGGAGCCCCTTGCGGACCAGGCTCCCGTGGAGACGGAGCCGGCGGCGGCGCAGGCGCCGGAACCTCCGTTGTCCGCCGAGGACCAGCGTTTGGCAATCTCCTGGTCCGATTCGCCGGCTCGCTTGTGCCAGCTATCCCTCCAGCCTAGGGACTCGCAGCCCTTGTTGTAGGTGGCGACACACTGCGTGTACTGCTCCTTGCAGGCCTGGGAGCACACGCTGGGCCACCTGGGCCAGGGGAAGCCGGGGCAGTTGCGGCTCTCAGCTTCGGTGTAGTACTTGAAGGGCTTCTCGTCGAACTCGTCCTTGCAGTCGTTGCAGCCTACGACGGGCAGGGGGATGCCGCCCACGGGCTTGCCCGGACCGTAGCCGTACTTTTGGTTGGTAGGCTGCGTGCAGATGTTGGTCGGCTCGGGAGGGCATGAGGTCGCCGGCTTCGTGGTCGGGGTAGCAGGCTTGGAAGTCGTCGGGCACGGATAGACAGATGTCGTGGTGGTAGGGGGATTGCTGGGAGGCTTGCCGCCGCCGCCGTGATGCCTGTTCCAGCAGTCCCATTTGCCGCAGCTGTTGGAAGGGCACCAGGATGCGCAGTAGGCGTCGATGAATCCGCACCAGGCCTTGAATTTGAAGCACTCGATGGAGCCGGGCCAGCCTGCATTCTTGAAGCACGAGGAAACCTGCTTGTGGCAGGTCTTCTGGGCAATGATGCAGCCGTTCTTGTCACCCCAGTGGGGGAGAGGAGGAGCACACCAGCTGCCACACTGCCACTCGCACTTGGGAGGGAGAGTTACCGTAGCCGTGCAAAGGTTGGTGGTGGTGTGAGGAAAATCCCTGGTGGTGGTAGTTGGCTTGGAAGTAGTCTGAGGCTTTGTGGTGGTGGTAGTCTGAGGCTTGGTAGTTGTGGTAGTCTCAGGCTTTGTGGTAGTAGTTTGAGGCTGTGTAGTTGTGGTGGTCTCGTGCTTTGTAGTTGTAGTTGTCTCGGGCTTGGTGGTCGTGGTAGTCTCAGGCTTGGTCGTTGTCGTGTCAACAGGCTTAGTTGTAGTCGTAGTACAGGGAGGCAGAGACGTGGTAGTTGTACCACCAGGCTTGTGACCACAAGGCTCAAGAGACTCAAGATCCTTGGCAACCCACAAGTTCAGTCGACCGCGTCCACCGCAAGTGTTGGAAGAGTCGCCCTGGCAAGGCATATTGCACTGAGAGGTATCAACCTTGGCAGTGTCGTTGGCCAGGACAACGCCGCACCAACACTCCTTCCCAAACTCAACACCAGCAAAGGGGAAGCCTTGCTTCTCGCAAGCCGCCAGACACTTCTTGGTGGTGAAGGAAGAGGCATCAAGGTCAATGGGATAAGAGAGAGTGCGGCCCTTGGGAGAAGTCGTCGGTGTAGCAGCCGAGAGACTTGTAGTCATCGACAGTGACGTCGTTGGGGCTCTTGGGAAAGGTGGGATCCTGCCAGATTGAAAGAGTGTTGTCACCACCGCATGTCTCGGTCTTGTTCCCGCTGCAGGGGAACGAGCACTTGGACTCATCGAGCTGAGCACCGTTGACGGTAGCACCGCAGAAACAAACGCCGTAGTACTCAAGACCAGCATAACGGAAGCCATTGCCTAGAATCACCATGTTAGCAACGAGATATGGGAGCTTACTCGACTCTGTTGGTACTCAGGTGAGGAGTGCATTGGAGTCGACGCAAACTCGGTTTTTTCGCTCAAGGGCCACATACCCTTGCAGTCAGCAATACACTTCTCAACTGTCATGTTCTTCTGGTCCAGGCTGGACCGGAAAACGAGAGCGTTGGGGCTGCCATCTTGGAAACAGCCCGAGTAGATAAAGGGCTTGAAAGGCTCAATGCAGGGAGGTAGCTCAATGTTCCACGCCTGGGTGATCGAGACAAGAGCCGCAGCCGCAACGGCCAAGACTGACCTATACAAGGTCATGTTGACTAAAAAGTGTTGTGCGAAAAGAGGGAAAGGCTAAGGGAAGTCCAAGCATGATACGGAGGATGAATAGGACAGTCTCCCACAACGAAGAGGGAAAAGCCTAGTGATACAGGAGAACCGAGATATTTTCTCGAGGTAGATGCCACAGGAACCCGAGGCTATATATTTGAGAATTCGCACGCTCATCAAGGATCGTCGAGGATCCCGGACCGGCAGTCGAAGCCCAGGCCTATTATGGATACTCTCAACTTCTACTAAGTCGGGATATGCAATAGTTACATGACGCTCACAGGATGATAGCATCCACGCGGGTCGCCGCATGCACCATATTTGGCCGATGATCTCCTGTTCCCCGTTATCCCTTTGGCGAAACCTGAAGGCCACCTGAGCTAGAGACTCTGGTCAAAGTCCCATGTTGGCGCTGACTGAGGTACATACATTAGGTAGGCAGAAGCCAAGCTGGCCAGGGCTGTTGAACCAGAAGCCCGAGCCGTACATTCTCGGATGGGATCCAGGGGTTCAACCGAGTCCAAAGCCATCGTTCGCCCAGTCCGGGAAACTGGCTCCACGCTCTTCGGCCCCGCGGACTAGGGGCTATGGCCAAGGGATGGCACAGCAAGTCTTGTCGGGTTGTCAGGCCATTGGGGGCGAATGTTTGGCATGCAATAATCGTAGAGTCTTGCAGGGACGTGGAGAGACGACATGCATGCGGATGCGGGGACGAGAATCAATACTATTGTTCTTTGCCGTTGGCGGGCACAACAAGACGGCCGAACTGCAGGATCAGAGAGGAAAACATGATCCCTGGACTTGTGTATTTGCAAAATTAATTTGCACGCAGGCTGTCAATGGGTCAATAGCAAAAGCAAGTCCTCTCCATACAAACAGACGCACCTTTTAGTTATGGCTACCGGATTAGGAAAGGCAAGAAGAGCGAAAGGAAAACGCAGCCTTGCCATTGGCGGAAGTTGTCGGGCTGCGACTCAACAACATCCGCAACCACACCCACCCAGAGAGTGCTGCACAAACAACTGTATGTACATATGCATACGATCACCTCACCTGAGGAACAACGGCTGCTGAACCCAGAGAATCTGGTTCAGGTTGGGAGGATGGCCGCAGGTGGCTCGAGGAACGAAGGGCTTGGGCGTCTACTGCAGCTAGCCCAATCTCGTGGACCTGCATTAGCAGACTTAAAGATGACATGGGTCTGGCTGGTGTGAATGAGCCGACCAGGCGACCAGGATACTGAAGCTCTGACACCTGCCGGGAGCCAGCTTGGGAGGAGACTGCGACAAGTCGCAAGCAAGCCCGTCTTTGTACCATTTCCAAATTCAGGGTTACAATGCTTGAGCTGGGATGCAAGAGGTCCATCCAGTTGGAAGCAAGGGGCTCGGTAATATGGCTCGCGAGACCTTTGTTTCTTTGCGTGAACCAGTTTGGACCTTGGTGGTTTCCTCGACTTGTTTCTATGCGTGTCGGTATCATCGTCGGCTGGCCTTTGCTCTGAATGACTTTCAATCACTGAACTCTTGTGCCATGGAGGAAAGTTCCCCGTAACCCGTACTACATGAAGAATTTTCTCCTGGTTGTCGGGAGCCACACTGTGACCACTTTGATGACCCTCTGTCTGGGCCAAACCCTGACGTGGAAGACCTGTAGCCCAGTCAAGTTATTCTTAGCCACAATCAATCTTATTCTCCGAGTATGGTAAGACATGCTTGACAAGAGTCAGCCACCACTTGTTGCCTATTGGAGTGGCTGCGGGTGTCCCTAGACGGTTGTTGCGCCACGCTGAACGTTGCGAGGTCGAATACGAATCCATGCAGTCGCTGACCTGGCAAGCCGTTGAACAGTACAATGGAAATTGCGCTTTGTAGGTTAAATTCTGCCTACATCTTCCCGTTCTCTCGCCTCCACGCCCCAGTTGTGGTCCGCTACCTGCAGATTCCGAAGGCAAGGAAAAAAGAAGAGAAATTCAACAACACAATGGAGCAGTCACCTCCTTCCCAGACTTTAACTCAACCCGCGTCCTACACCAAATATTTGGTATACTTACCCGTCAGATGGGGGGCTGATCCAGAAGATCCTTTGAAACGGTGCTTGCCTGGATGTGTCTATCATGCCATGACCCTTACTCAGCTGCCTCGCGATTCATTTTTTTTTTTTTTTTTGGGTTGCCACACTGTCTGTTCAAGCATGTAAGCCATTACCATGGTTACCCCATCTGAGCTCCGCAAGAGCCATTTTCTAACATCATGTTGGTTCATTGATACCGTGACATGTATTCGGTAAGTCGTCCCTTGATAGCGGTTGACCGCATAATATTGGCAAAAGATCTGAAAGGGTATTACGCCAAGAATAGCTTATTGAAAGAATCAATATTAATCACAAGATATCAGAAGTGACCTGCTGGATGTGCCATAGTCGGATGCCGGGCTCACCGGGGCTCCCCCGTAGGCCGGATTTGGCGTCAACACGGCAGGGCCGCTAGACCTTATTTCATCATAAACGGCGTCGGCGCAAAGGCAGCATGAGGTGCTAGTGTCTTGCTCCCGCCCGAAATGAGAAGCCATCGACTCAGCTTTGGCCACTACCCACAACTACCCACACTGCGCAGATCCAGGGACTAACCAGTTCGGACTTCTAGGTGACATTTGCCGTGCCCTGGCTCGATTTTGCTTGTTCAGCCCTCCGGGACGGGCATTGCTTTTTATTGTACTCCATACAAGACGGGAAAGGTTGATTTCCGAGAGGTTTCTTGGTTTTGTATTAGTTGTGCTGTTTAAGCCTCAAACATGGGAGACTCGTGGGCTTTGGACGGACTTGGCTACACGGCGGCTTGAAGGCGTCCCTGCCGATCCAAGACATGGCCAACACTTGGACTGTCCAGCTGGTGCGAACCTATCAGATAGGCGTTGGCCAGTTCTCCAAAAAGCGTACTGTCGTTCGCTCGGCTTTCAGCCACAAGGTAACCGTGATGTGATCAACGAGACATCCTGCTGAGTCACTGAATACTGCATGTAGTCCAGAGAAGTTCCCCCACAGACAAAACAAATAACAGCAAGATCGGGCGGGCTGGCAAAACGCTTCGTTCTTTGGTATTCTGTCATGGCCTTGGGACTTTGATACCAACAAGGATTGTATTTACCCCTGGCGCATTAGGCCAAAATGCTCCCTCCCAGTTTGGCGGAAAGAGCGATGGTACTCCAATTGTTGCCAGTCTCGGCCCGCGAAACAACCTCCGTAATCCCTCCAACGACAACGATTAGACGATGACCGCAGCACTCCCTTGACCCCTTGACACCTTGACCAAATGGGTCTTGTATGGTAATCGACACTCCAAGGTGCTGTATCACCGCTAATCTTTCATTTTGCAGACTGCTACATCGTCAAGGAACAGAACATGGCACTGGACCGATAGGCCGGTCACCTATCCATCAATGCCGCCTCGCCCGACAGCCTCAATAATTGCTTCTGTTCCTTGTTGGCCTGGTCTCAGGCCCCCGTTGTTTCTCGTCGGCGATCCCATAATCGCTTTTGATGTCGGAGCCTCGGGGCTGATGACAGGATTTACTCGCTTACCTGATGGAGGCAACGGCTAGTACCTAGAGAGGATGAACAAAGACGGAGAAATGGAGCAAACGAAACCAGACCAGACCAGACCAGCCTTACCCACTCGGAGTCTGGATGGATAGGTGCCCCTTGTTCCTGTGGCTGCTGTGGTTCTTCACCAGCAAGCCACCACATCACTGAGTCCCATCCAACCTCAGGGTTCATTCGGTACTCCGTAGTATTGTCAAGAACAATATTGGCAGAAGGAGTACTAAAACCGAGGGACCGTTGGCAGATGTGCATATCTTGCTAAAAAACCTGCCCCATTGTCTGGAAAAGTCTAAGCACGGGGGCGAACAAGCCAACAGATGATTTACTTTCTTAACTTGGTTCATCACACACTAAAGGCCAAGATGGTTCACCAGTATTTCTGCTCGAACCATATTGGCCAGACAAGTTGTTGAGGAATACTCTGTATGCGAGCAACGGTTTCGATCGGGCCCGGGGACCCGCAAGCCAACTGCATATAATAGGCGAGCATCGTGTGATTCCATTCTACAACGTACAGCGGGCATGACCAATATTCTGCCGGATCTCGAGCATCCCGACGGTCCGTTTCATTGTGCAGAGTAGGTGCCGATTTTTTCAACCATGGCAGCCTTCGTATTCGTCGTCCAACGGGTGTCAAAGGAGCAAGCGGCCAAACACTGCCGTGGCTTCTTGATATACCCTGCACGATTTGCTTCCAGCTCCATGCATGCACGGCTCGTTGCTTACAACGCTCCCTGAATGTCAATTATTCCTGCATCGACCCATGCAGAACAACGACATCTTCTCTTATTTCTTCGGCCAACTATTCCATTTAGCGTGCCAGGTACATGATATTTGCTCACTGTTCCGTTCCCATTGTGCCCAAGACATTCTCCCCCCCAGACAGAATATGGACGGTGACTCCGCTTGTGTTGCTTCTTTTTTTGGGTGTTTTCAGCAAGCTTACGCACCGGAAATGCAGGCATGTACCGAGAGACATGCGCTCCCCATGCGTTTGCCCACCGCATGTTTTTCCAGCTCCCCTTCCGGCGGCAGGAAAATGACCATTATGCGCGCTAGATGCCTCGTATTCTCGGATTGCAAGTTGCCGTTTTGGTCTTGTAATAGTTATGCGGCAAAGCATTGGGCCTTTAGAAAGTGTGAACAGCAATAGAGAGCACATACACCTGCATATCTGGGTGTTGCTGCCGTGAAGCGACAAAAGGTCTAGCCTACGTATTGCAGTTGGATGACGAGTCGATGCGCACCGGGCTGCCTCGTCAACGCATGCAAGACCAGCATCATCCTGACTCCCTTCGCGCCTTGAACCTCTCTCATCATGCAGATGAAGACACGGAGTTCCAGATTTGCAATCCATCCGGGTGCCGCTGAACACGCAGCTGCACATGCAACGGCTGGGTTACACTATTCAGCTGCGCCTGTCTACTATCGACTGACAAACATGTTGCATTACCGAATGCCTAAGATACGTAGAATCCAAGATGTCAATATATTGGCCAATTGACCAGAACCACATCCCAACAACCCCCCAACCGACACATGGGCGGTAGCGCAACATTCAAAAGCAGGGACATGAAGTCTTGCACGGACTGCTTTTCTTGTAATAATGGTAGTGAGTTTTCTTCTCTGCCGGCCCAGTTCCGGTGGCAAGGTCTTGTGGTGTTCTCGTGCATGTCTGTGCCACGCGGTCGGTGTGTAGCACTGGGCTTCAAATGGCCCATGTTGGTGTATTTGCGGTGACCACCGGGACGGGTGGCCGCTTGCGGTTGCTGCATCTACGCGGAGGCCATGGCAAGCGTTGCACGCTGTAATTCATTTCTTCTTCGGGGGCTTTGGTAGTGCGTGAGAGTAGGGGAGGTTGTGTGTTTTGTTCCAGAGAGGAGGCGCGTGCTTTTGGGACGTATGTATGGATGGGGGCACCGTTGGTGTTTTTTTTTTTTCGAGTTTGCATTGTTGGGACGTCGGTTCTTGTCACCCGCCGGGATGACCCGTCTGGCAGGTGATCGGACTGCGGGGAGCAAGGCTCGGATTGGCAGTGAATTTCAATTTCATTGTGCGCGAGAGATGGGGCACGCTGGTGACGACGGAGATGTCAGTCAACACCAAATATACCAAGCCGAGTACACTTGGAACCCAACATGACCAGTAAAGACTTCTCCAGAGTAGATCCTGATGGTATAGGGCAGTGGCTGGGAAAACAGAGAAAAAGTGACAAGTATGGAAGCAGCAAGAGGGTGCTGCTTATCGGCTATTACGTCTAGTATGGGCCGTTCGTGGACTTGCCACAACACAGGTATATCGATACAGAATATACGCGGCCTCATCTCTGCTCGTTTAGAACATTTCACGACGCTCGACGACGACTTCAGCACACCACGTAGTCATCACTGCTTTGGTCAAACCGGTTTTGAGCGGCGGTGGGCGAAAAATTCACAGACACCTCGCAAGTAATTCGGTTTGGAGTGTACCTCATTCTGAATACTGCTCGTACCCTCAAGAGAGAAGGGAGATTATACTGAGCTCTAGAGTACATTTCCTCCGCAGCCCTTTATTCTTTCCCGTCCCCCCCAAAAACGCCAATGCAAATACATACGATACGAAAAACTGCTCAGCACACAACAAGAAGTAGCCCCAACAGCAATCCCTCCTCGTTCCTCCTTCATTTTCAACTACATAGATATGGGGGTAGTCGTTTCCCTTCACATTGCATCCAATATCTGCTCAGCCCTTTGTGCCATTTCTTTTTTCAACTTCGGTCACTGTAATATATGTTGCCATCATTACGTCGTTTAAGCCTTGTTCCTCAGATGAGGAGGAACCCACTTGCCGGCAGTACGAGGAGGCAAAGACTCAGACTGAGGAGCAGGTGAAGATGTTCGGCCATTGTCGCCACGGTTTGAGCCACCACGGTCCATAGAGGGGGCAGCACCACGGGGACCGCCAAAGCCTCTTGAAGTAGCGGGCGGGGGAGTATTGTCCGATGATGAAGGGGCATCGCCCTTGGCTGCTTGACGGTCACGCCAGCTAGGCTTGTTGCCGGAGCCGGCGAGCTGCAGGCGAGGAGGCCCAGAGGGGCGGTCGTTGGAATCGGTGCGTTCCATGGCAGGTCCGGGCCGGGGATTCAGAGGTAGACGCGGCGCCAGCAGCAGCAGCGGCGGCGGCATTCTTGGATGCCTCACGCTCGCGCCAGCTGCCGGATCCAATGACAGGAGGTTTCCGGCCTTCTGGAGTCTCCGTTCGTAAGGGCGCCGCACCCGCTCCCTTTTCGGCTTTCCGGCGAGCCAAGGCTTCTTCTTCACGGCGCTGCTGAAGGGCAGCCTTCTCAAGCATCTCTTGACGCTCCTTGTCTCGCTGCTCCTTGAGCTTGGCGAGTTCGGCCTTTCTCGCCTCCTCACGCTGACGTTGCTCTTCCTTCTCGCGAGCAGCACGCTCTTCAGCCTCACGAAGCTCACGCTCTTTCTCTTCCCGCTCTCTCTTCTCCCGCAGCCTGCGGTCGCGGAACTCCTTCTTGCGAGCGGCAATCTGCTTCTCCAACTCACGCTCTGCATCTCTACGGCGCTTCTCAAACTCATCACGACGCCTCTCATGCAGAGAGCTTCTGAAATCCTCGTAGTATGAAACAAGGCGGGTAAGACGGTGCTTGAGCTCAACACTCTCCTTGTGCTTCTCCTCCGCCTCCTTGAGGGTCTTTGCCTTGACCTTTTCGTAGATTGTACGGTCGACTTCAACCTGCTTGGCATAGTCCTCACCCAGCTTCTTGACTTCTTCCTTACGGAAGGCACGCTCCAGATGATCAAACCGCTTGCCAGTAATGCGAAGTTTCTCATTGACATCGTTCTTCTCACGCTCTAGCTGAGCAAGCTTCATGGCACGAAGGCGGTTGGTGTCAAGGTTGTCAAGGTCATCAAGGTCAATGTCCAAGACCTTGTCAGACATCTTGAGCTCGGCAATCTGCTTCTTGAGTTCATCCTTACGAACTCGATCACGCTCAGCCTGGAGACGCTTAGCCTCGCGTTCCTTTTGCTCGGCAGCCAGTCTCTTGTCCTCGGCCTCTTGAAGAGCCTGCTCACGGAGACGCTTCTGTCGGGCATTTTCCTTTTCCCGACGAGCCTGGAGCTCAGATGCTTCCTCTTTGCGCTTCTGGATAGTCTCCTTGCGGGCAAGGATGTCTTGACGCTCTTGCTCAGCGCCAGCCTTGGCTCGCTGCAGAGCAGCTTGTCTAGCAGCTGCCCGTTCCTTATTGAAGTTGGGGTCAATGTAATGGCAGGTAGTGTACAGCGATCGAGCAAGGCGAGTCAATTGTGAGCGGACAATGTCAGAGGGAGTGCTCTGCAGACGCTGGACGGTACCAGTCTCAGACTCGGCGGATCCAGCGGATCCAGCCTTGGCAGAAGAGAAGACATCGTTGTCAAAGCTGAGAACGCCAGTTGCATGGTCCATACGGATGGCAAGATCGCCCTTCTTGTTGCCATTCATAATGAACTTTTCAATAGTGCCACGGGTAACCTGGTAAGGCTCCGGAAACTGAGCAAGGGTCTCAACAAAGGACAGATCAACCGTTTCGTAGACCTGAGACAGCTGCTGGAAAAGTCGTGTAAGAATGACCTGTTGAAGAGGGACGATATATCGCTCCATCTCAGCATCTTCACCAATCTTTGTCAAGATGGGGGAGATCTTCTGGCAGATTGACAGAGGGTGGAAGTCAACCTCCAGAATGTTGAAGAGATCCCGGATCTCAGGGCGAGCACGCTGAAGTAGGGACTTGGACAGAGCATCACGGAAGAGTCTGTTACGAGTAGGAGCTTGGGTCATACCCAGCAAGTGAGTAAGGCGGGAGTTCTTGTTCTTTCTGGCCTCGTCAAAGTCGACCATAGCACCGCGAGATCGAGAGGTGCTGATGACCGGAATAGCTAGGGCAGATAGAAGGACAAAAGAAGCAGCCTTTTGAAGATCGGCATCGGAAGCAGGAGGGTTGTCAGCCTTCTTGCCCTGTCCGCTGGCAACCAGGACGGAAGACTGCCGGAGCAGAGTGTAGTATCTGGACCAGGCAGCAGCGTGGAACAGGTAGTTTTCGCCGACCAAGAAGATTCTAGTAAGCTTCTCGTAGTAGTTGGCCATCATGACATTCTTGGGAGGGCGCTTGGACAGGCTTAGAAGGGTATGAATGTCTTCGACGCTGCGGAAGGCCTCCTGCCAGAGCTCGAGCTCAACGGCGACGTTGAGCTGCTGGAAACGAGTTTCGAGATGACGCTGAAGAGTATCGGGGTCGCTGAGGTTGATGGCGTGCATCTGCGAGGAGTACTTGGCGGCAGTCTGAACATGGTTTCGCAGAAGCTCGCAAAGACGTCGGAACTCGGTCTTTCGGGTATACTTGAGGCAGAAATCGAAAGCCTGCATAGCAGTGCTCTGGTAAAGAACTTCGAGACGAGCATTGTTGCGGAGGATATCGAGAACGGTTCGGTATGCTTCCCACAGGAATTTGAGCCAAGGGGTGACGATGGCACGGTCAGTGCGGTCGCGGGACTGTTCTCCAGAGACAGTAGCAAGGAGGATGGACTCCGGAGTCTCGGTGGCTTCCAAATCGTCGACATTCGTAGTAGCAGTAGCATCGATGCTAGACTGAACTTCGTCGGCCTTTTGCTGGGCAGCGGTGACCTTTTCAACGGCCAACTCGATGAATTTCTTCAAGACAAGCTATCGAGGTGTTACTAAATTGGTACTCTGGTTTTACCGCTTCTCTTTTTTTCCCTCTTGCAACGTCGTTTCGGGAGGGCGAAGGGGAAGGGAACCAACCTCAATAGTGCCAATATTGGTGTTCTGAGAAATATTCTTATACTGGTAGAGGGCGTCCTTGGCCAGTTTGCCCTTCTTCTGTTCGACGGACAGCTCCACCAACAGGAGCATCACAGGCTCCAACGAGGCGATGGGAACATTTCGGGAACGCTTGCTGGTGACGTGTTCGTGAAGCAGGTTCAGGGCCGCGGGGGCCTGGTTGACGCCGATGAGCTCGTGAGCACGCTTCAGCACATTCTCGGGTTTTTGGTGCGGCGGAGGCGGCTATATTTGGCCACGTTGGTTAGCGACGATGACGGCAACATAAGAACATCAAAGCCAGGGAGGGGGAGATTGTTCGTCTTTGCTTCGATGACGACGTACCATGCTGGGCAACCTCCTCTGTGGGTTGGCTTTCTAAGGCGAGGAGATGTGAGGGCTATGCGTAGCCGTCGCAAGCCTGAGTGCGAATAATGGGGCACTTAGGGACTCGTGGTGTTGATGCGAGGCACGGCAAAGAGGAATTTTCAATTTTCGTGTGTGGACGCTTATCCGAGCGCTGAGGGGCTGCACTGATTGTGTGAGTCACGTGACAAAAGGGGGTGACTGCCTCGGGACTCTTTGGGCCCCACCCATTGAACGAAGCTTTGAGCCTTAAGGTTGAAATTGGACTCGTCAATTTGTCCTTGCGAACCATAACCGAGAAACCTTGAGACAACCGAAAAAAGCCTTACATCGGCTAAGGTGGCCTTGCATCATCATGGCCGACGACACGCCAAGACGATCTCGTTCTCAGTCACCAGCGCGCCGAGGACCACGGCCCAAACGTGGCGGGTTTAGATGGAAGGACAATATCCGACGAAATGATGATCGAGATGATGGACATCGTCGAGACTTCCGCGACCGCTCTAGAGACAGGGACAGAGGGCGAGGTTACCGAGACAGAGATCGTGACCGGGACCACGACAGAAATAGGGACAGGCCTGGGGATAGAGACCGGAATCGCGACGGCAATCGCGACAGCAACCACAGAGGACCAGGCCGCTTACGGTCACCACGTCGAAACGACCGAGACTCTCGCGACAAAGCGGATGGCAGGAAAGAGAAGATCAGCAAACCTACACCGGCTCCGACAACCGGAGGCGAGGAAATGATCATTGTTCATGTTAATGACCGCTTGGGAAGCAAGTCTGCTGTCCCATGCCTACCCTCTGATACGGTTGGTCAGTTCAAGATCATGGTGGCAGCTCGAATTGGGCGTGAGCCCAGTCAAATTATGCTACGGAGACAGGGAGAACGGCCATTCAAAGATCACATTACGTTGGAAGACTATGGAATTTCGAACGGCGTTCAACTGGACCTAGAGATTGACACGGGCGATTGAAGAGAGTACAGCTCGCCGACTCATGCAAAAGCCGAACCACGGCACCGTTTTTATGTGCACCAACTCAAACACTCGAATATTGGCATGCTGGAAACACTCCACAATCGTGCCGTTCTGGAAAGGGAGAGCGTCAGTGCTGAACAGTTCGTTGCAGGCGTGGTATGTAAGTATAGCATGAGGTGTGCGTAGCTATTTCGTCCGCGTAGAATTGCGGTCTGCGGTCTTGCGGTACAACGATGAAGCTGACCAACTCGAAAAAGGAGGAAGATCCAAGCTTGCAATTAGGCACCACGATCACCGGCTGCCATTAGCCTTTACATCTGCCGGTTCTTTCCTCCCAGCTGGATCAAAGGAAACATAAGGCACTAGATAAAGATAGGCCGAGACATACGGCGTAGAAATGCATGCATCTTACCTGACACATCGCCGCATTCCAACGCATAAAATGTCGTATCTACTCCATACTTTTTGCATGAAACTCGAGTTCTACGAAAGGTACTCCGTAGATGCAATGTAAAACGATCTTCTTGGCCTCGTTCTTATTACAGTGAATTTCATGGCGTGATGCTGCCGAACTCTTATTGCCCCATTTCTGGGGTCACGACTGCCCACCCCCAAGGCTAGCAAGGCAAGGCGGAGGGTAGCAGCACGGAGCACAGAGCAAAGCGATAGAATCCTCAGCACTCAGCTTGATAGGTCCACGAAGCATTGAAGGCGGCAACAACCGCATACGTTTCAAGAAGATTGGCGATGGGCAGTCTTCTGTACAATCGTGACGGAAAAGGGGAGTCTGCGACGCAGCCTCTTGCCCCGCGAGAAGAGACTGGAGTCGTCAGAATCAAATTTCCCTTCCAGACGAAATGGCGGGGCAAATTGAAAAGAGCGGCGACGACGCTAAACCACGAGCGGGTGGTCTGTAGCCAGTGGGCCAATGAGAATGAGGCAAAGCAGCCAACTGTTCCCCTTGCCTGGTGTCCATGAGACGGCGCACGACAGAATGCTGAGTATGATGGGCTCCACCCACGCGCCCGGCGCATCCAGGGCACCTGCAGAATGAAGGAGCGAACGAGCTTGAGCTCCTCCTGCCATTCAAGCTCTCCATTGGTCCATTCGTTCCATTTGGTGGGAGCCAAGAGGTCAAGAGGCACAGAGGGCCGACAGCAAACAGATGACAGCTGGAGACGAAGAGCGGTGGGCATGCTAATTTGCCCGGCGCGCTGCTGCCCAGATGCCAGTTGGTCCGGTCCCAGTGCGGCCTGGCTATTTCTGCCCACTTGAAGCACAAGAGACTAGTTGACCAGTCCACTGGCTGCCCACAAGCGACGTGCTGCCCACTGCCCACTGCCCACTGCCCTGCACTCACTCACTCCCGCCCAGGTGCCAGTTTCTGCTTCATGTCAAGTCCCGCCTGGTCGTATCTTCTTCTCCTCCTCCTCCCCCATTCCCTTCGTCTCCTCTCCGCGCCTCTGTCAGTTTATTGCTCGCGATCCGCCAGGGCCTGGTCGATCGGTAAGTGGCCTATTTCCATTCATTCGCATTGCAATTGCACAGCTTTGAGCGCCCTTTCCCTTCGCATTCGACGGGCAAATGTGTTTTTTCCCTAGCAACTTTCCGCGGACGAATAAGGGGGGCCGGAAACTAGGCTTGGGCAATTTGAGCTCCGATTCTGTTCTGCTCGCCAACTTGGGGGAATCAGACAACAGCAATATTATCACCGATCCACGATTTCTTGTCCTTGCATCCTAGCACCACTTGCACGACACAGTACTACCCAGCCAACGTTGTCGCTGCGACTTGTCGCCGTCGAGTGCGGCACATGTCGGCTGTTTTTGCCTTGGCCATTGCTTGCAGCCGTGTGTCTTCGTTCAGTCGTTCAGCGCCGTCTTGTCACCAACCAAGCCCCAGCCTCAATCCATAACCGACAATTCGAGCCTCTGAGGAAGAATAGTACTTTTGGTGGCCGACTGACCGCTCTACGATACGTCTCACTAACGCCTGGTTGCATCAAATTTAGTTTTATCCGCGACTCGGTCGATATCTTCGCGCTTGGCTTGTTTTGTCTGCCGCGTCCGCCGCCTGCCTGATTTGCGTCCTCAAGACTGCGCAGCCTCCCTCCTCCTCGGCACCTCGTGTCTAATTGACATTCTACTTGAATTTAATTTTGCGTCGTGCTTTTCTTCCCGCCATCAAGATGCCTCAGTACACCTCGCGAGATGTCGGCGACCCGTCGCAGATCAAGAAGACGAAACAGTCCATGGCAGACCTAAAACTGAGACGGTTAACAGAGCTCAACAACCGCCTGCGAGAGGACTTGGAGCGCGAGCGTATTCCGGTCAGCACAGCTGCCAAGAGGTGAGAAACTACTCTGATGAACAAGGCGACCAATACATGCAGGTGACTTGCCTGCATGACCACACTCTTGGGATGGCAATAGAAACTGACACTACCTGCGTTCGTCAAACAGCATCATTGCTTACTGCAATGGAACAAGGGATTACATGGTCCCATCCGTATGGGGTTCGGTTCCTAAGGGCGAGGACCCCTATGCACCGCAACAATCTGGCGGCTGCTGTGTCGTCATGTAAACCAGTGTTCCTCGTCGATTTTATCGCGGTAGAGGAAAAAAAGTTACCAGCCAACGACCTCCTACGATGGGTATTTGTTCTTGTTTATTTATCAATGGCTGGGAGGTGCGGCATGCACCGGCGCCGGCCGCAGCAGCGATCAGTCCCCTAACGTGTTCTATATCTTAATCCGGAACGGTGCGCTTGGAGGTGAAGGGCGAGGAGAAATTTGGGACGGTTGGGTGGGAAAGACGGATACGGCGTACCAAGTTACACAATTTTCACACAAACATACTCGTCATGATCCTTGGCTGGGTCCATGGATAGAGAGCCCTCTCGAAGCTTTTGTGCCGAGTTAGCACAGAGGCAGCATACCCCTTGAGCGGCAAATGAAGAGCAAAACAATCAAGCAAAAAGAGAAGCAAGGCGACGCGTCTGGAAATATGGCCACCGGCGAAGCATATACTTGGAATTCTGTTTATTCCATTGACCCATTGACTGCGCACAAATATGAAAGACCCCTAGGAAGACAGGAAGCGAACCATTTCGTGGCCTTGTCTCATCCGTGCGCGGAGGTACAGACGCAGCCATATGAGGGCAAGAAGAGGCAAACATCGGCCTGGGAGTACCGGCTCTTCAGCATGTATTAATTCCCTTCTTTTTTTTTCTTACTGGTCTTTTTTTTCTTTGTGTCCGTTATGTCTGCGTATCTATTCATGTTTGGTACACAATCAAGTTCATTAAATGTTCAAGTGCAAGTGAACATGATGAAGATTCATTGAACCTGGTTTTGCCTCTATTTGTTTGTTGTGAAAACACATGTGTCCCGCATGCTCCCAAGTCCCAATACGCCACATATGAATCGAAACAATTCTTTACAAAGCGACGTGCAGCGTGTTATCTTTGCCAGTCTGTTCTTTGCTTCAAAACTCAGCAGCCAGGTTCTAAGACCAGGCCACCGGGAACCGTTCTCCGGATAGCTGGCATATGCTTCGTCGTAGCACCAAATTCATGTCCGATCCAAGCCACAAAGCAGAACCTCTGCAATAGGCCGACGAGTCTTCGGTATCGACCTCTGGTCGTGCTGCCTGTATAACGACGACGACATGCGTGGAAATAGTGGAGCGCCCAGTTCAAAGTGGGTTCAAAGTTAATCTGGATACGCAGCAGCGCCCGCAGATGATGGTCGATATAACTTACACCTGGTTCACATCCGTCACTGAATCACTCGAATTCGCCGCCCTCGCACGCCAGGATCTTTCTAGTGATCCAGGCTAGCGCAGCATCGGGCAGCACATACTCAGCACCAGAGCAGTCCATTCCCGACACACAAGCCAGAAAAAGAAAAGAAAAAATGGCCGAGCCGACCAGCGCGCCTGCATGCGCAGACTACGAAACCCGGTTCCCGCGAGTGACTATCCAGTTCTGCACGCAATGCAAGTGGATGCTCAGGGCGGCGTACGTACGTACTTTGTTCCCCCCCTCGCGTTGTACACGCGCCCCCCGCTCTACGTCTCTTCACCGGTCCTCGGCACGCCTCGCACGTTGAAACGCGAGACTCGGTCTTGCGTAGGAGGAGCAAGAGACTGATTTTGCAAGACCAGTTCGCGCAAGAACTCCTGTCCACGTTCTCCACATCCCTGGGGGAGGTCTCGCTGCAGCCCTCGACGGGGGGCGCCTTCGTCGTGACCATCCACCACCAGCCGCAGGACCAGGCGGCCCGGGCCGTGAGCACCGTGCTCTGGGACAGGAAGGCGGACGGCGGGTTCCCCGAGACCAAGGAATTCAAGCGGCGAGTGAGGGATGTCATCGAGCCGGGGCGGGACTTGGGACACGTCGACCGGCATCACTCTGCTCACTCTGCGGGCAGGACGGCCGGCGAATCTCTTGACGGGGCGGGTGGCGGCGCTGCTGCTGCCGCTGCCGCTGCAGGGGGCGCTATGACGGACACGCCTTGTGAGGATTGCAAGTAGGCCGCGGGGATGGCTTCGTGGAACGGCTTTCCAACGCCGTTGTCGTGTCCTATTCTTGCGCCTATAAATCAAGCCGACGACGAAGAGTGCGCGGTGATGTGGACATTGGATAAGGCCCAAGGGCAATCAATGGGTTGGTGTGACTCGAGTCGGGGTGTCTCGTCAAGCTCTTCCGCGGCTTGACAGCCGCTAGACATCATACCATGGAGGGCATCTTTGAAAATGGCAACCTTGACTAAAAGTCGACTTGGTCTATTGTGCACCCAGCTTGACTGCCTGGGTACCTAGCATAGAGGACTCCGTTAGGAACCCATCCGGGATTTCAACAATATTATGGCCAACACCGAACTGGCTAGCCGAGCCACGGACAAATAGCGAATGCACCGAGTATTGTATGCTTTAGTCATACTTGACCTTTTTGCCACCCTCTCCTACCTGTATTATGTGGGTGAGTCATAATACCGTGATGCGTCGGCATTCCGAGGCAAGCTGTGTAGCAATACCGACGGAACTAGGGTTCGGCACTCGGCGATGGACTGTCCCCATGTCCGAAAACAAACTCACGTCACATTTGGACACGACGTCGTGTATGTCAAATTTGTATATTGTATAATGAGCTAGAAGAAACAGCCATTCGTCGTGATCAAGTTCGCATTGAGCATTAGAGACGATTCGGGCTGCCCGATAGATTTTTCGTTCTGCCATTCCGCCGAACCCCCCGGCAGGCGTCCTCCCAACGTATACACAAGGCCAAAAGAGAAAAAAAAAAAATACACATATAAGCCAGGAGAACACTTCCACAGAAAGGGTGCGGCAAATAGTTTTCCGTACAACCCGAGGCAACCAACCCAGCATGCTCGCGGCCGCGAACACCAGCGACGGCGCGAGTCGCAAATTACGAGCTGCACGTGCAACACGCATTCACGTGGAGAGATGTAGAGATCGAGATTCGACAGAGAGAGAGAGAGCGTTGGGGGTCAAAAACAAGTCGGATGCGGTGAGACAAAAATCGGGGCTTTGTAGTGGCGCGTCGGCGGATGTTGGAACAAATCGGTGTCGTGGACAAGTCATCCGTCGATGTAGGTGGTACAATTCAAGTCTTAGCGTCGTCCGAACCTAGAAAAGAGCAATCATGTTCGTATAAACTCGTTCATTTCTTTTGTTTCACTGTTTGGACTTGTATTTGGGAGTGACTGGTTTGCTTCCGCTCCCAAGACCACCGTAAACGTACTTTTGTTTCTTCTCAGCTGGCTTGAGGATCTACAATCGTTTGGTTAGTGTGTCGCGGTTGCAACCCAAGCAAAGGCATAGGACTAACCTGGAACGAGCAGAGCAAACTCTCGTCGACGCTCATCATGGCTCCGGCGTTATCAAACTCTCCGCAGTAGTTGGGCGCACTGAACAAAGTTACCAGCTGGCGCTTGGAGAAGAACTCGTAGCCGTCTTCGACAACCTGGTGAGCACGACAAATCAGGTCCATGTCGTGCTTTTGCAGGAACCGAGACACAACATCAGGCCCAAAGGTGAAGGAAACACCTCGGTCGTTCTCACTCCAGCCAGTAATGTCCTTGTCAGGATCCGACCAGAGCAGATCGCAAAGTAAACCACAGTCGGGAATCTAGATAAGTTAGCACCATGTCCAGACTAATAATACCCCAGAGATAATGGCTGGTTGCTGGGTACAAGGAGGAATGGGGATAGGGCAATGGCGTACATCCGTTGGCCGCATGACACGTCGAATCTGCTCCATTGAGTTCAGGTCGGGGCTGAGACCGCCGTGCATGGTGAAAATCTTCTCATCAATAATAGCGGCAATGGGAAGGCAGTTGAAACAATCGGTGAAAGTTTTCCACAACTTGATATTGTAGCGGCGCTTGCACTCATCGTAGAAACCGTAGATGCGGTTGATGGAGGCACACTCGTGGTTACCTCGCAAGATGAAAAAGTTCTCGGGGTACTTGATTTTGTAGGCGAGCAAAAGGCAGATTGTCTCGAGGGACTGCTTGCCTCTGTCTACGTAGTCACCCAAGAAGAGGTAATTGGCCTCGGGAGGAAAACCACCGTACTCAAAGAGCCGGAGCAAGTCATAGTATTGACCATGAATATCGCCACAAATCTGCCAGTGTCAGTCAGTAATCACATAGGGGTACAACGGTCAATGCCAGGCAAAAATACCTTGATGGGGGCCTCCAGCTCAAGCAGGATGGGCTGGGAGATGAAGATCTCGCGGGCTTTGGTACACAGGTATCGAATCTCGGCTTCGAGCAGCTGGACCTGCTTTCCGGGGCGGCTGCCACGCACCTCGAGCAGGCGGTCAATTATAGAATCGAGGTCGACCTCGTGTTGGTCAGCCATAATAGAGAGATCCCTTTGGCGAGGGATTGCCCGCGGGTACCGGAGAGGTGGGCGGCGTTGGCGCGTGAAAAACGAATCACTAGATGCAAGACGATGCGCAGGAGGTGGAGGCTGCGGGGGGAACGTGCGATGAAAGCTGATGGAGTGCTGATATTACGATGCACTTCAAAATCTGGACGACGTCGGCAGTTAGTAAACCAGCAATCAGGTAGCGGCACGCGTGTCAAGAGTCATGACGGCGGCAGAGAGTCGAAGCTCTCAGAAAGACGGCAATGAGGGAGGGGGGGGGATTGAGTGCATGATATTTCAGTCGCAAATTTCTCAGGTACGTGATAGATCAGAGCACATCCAAAGTGGAGGAGAGATTACCCACGGATGCCGTAGTCGGACGGCGAATGGTGGGAGGGGACCAGAGACGCCAACAAGAAACAAGAAAAAAAAAACAGCAGCAAGGAACGACTTACGGAGAAGTGATCACAGCTCGGGGTAGAGGAGCCTGGTAGGCGGCGGAGCGAGCGGAATGGATATATCTCAGATGGAAAAAAATGTATGTAGCTAATGGCACGCAGTCGATGAGATCAATCTCAGTACGGGCAAACAGACACGGTCGCCAAGGTCTGTATCGTCGTCGAGGGGTGTTGCCTTGAAGGGCGGTCGTCGGCAAGAATAGCTTCAGGAGATGGGCTGAAGCAGTCGTCGTCGGTTGGAGAAACAGGGGCCAAAAGGCGCGATGGTCGTTTGGATGGGCTCACTAGTAGCCAGGTCGCGTTGCTTCCGTCACGGGAAGGTCGTCGTCGTCCAGTGTCGCCGTTTGGCAGTTCGTCGTGGATGAGAAAATCGCTTTTCGGCGCAGTTGAATGGGGGAAGCAGCCAGCAGCCGTCGGGATGTTTTTTTTTTTTCGGTTGAGGAGGGGAGGGGGAGCAGCCAAGCAGCCTAGTACGTACTTGTGTGGTCGGTAGCAGCCAGAAACAGCACGCGCCAGGCAGGCGGCGGAAGGGATTGGAGGGTCAATTGGTGCTCAATGGCACTGGGCTCTGTGTGGGCTCTGTGTGTTACTGGCGACTTGGTGCATGTACCACTGATCGCTGGGCGCCGGCCTGGTCACTGGGGCGTCGATGTTGCGCGGTCGCTGGAGCGCCAGGCTTGGGTGCCTGGTCAGCTCGGCTGGTGGAGTCTGGAGCGTTGCCCGCCTCAAGGAACCCGTGGCCGTCGTTGGGCTCGTAGGCAAGGGAGAACTCTGCCGCTGGCCGGAAGTACACCCTCCGCGGTGGTGGAAATGGCCCGCTTTCTTTCGATTTTAATTCAAAGGTTGATGCCGGCGGACACAGTTGCCTTGTGTTCCTTGTCGTGAGGTGCCGCAGCCAGCAAACTCGAGTGAGGACAACTGGACATGTGGACGGTGGCCGAGCCTTGCGGGCAGGACTTCAGATGCTTTGGTGCTCGAGGGCGCCCCCGGTAATGCGTCCGGGGGCCTGCACATGTGGATGGGGCCTCGCTGCAGCTTCCTAGTGGCTACGAGCCCACCATGCAGACACCTGGACGAATGTTGTGTGCCCGTCAATACCAGCTCTGCCCTGTGCTGCACAGCTCTAGCGTCCCCAAGTCACAGTGTCGGCCATGCAGCGGTGCGGTGGCGCAGCCTGTACCTGTAACGTCGACCTGCCCAGGTACTGGGTACTTGGGTACTCTGAATACGCGCCGGCTGAAGTGTCTCTGCAATTGCTCGAGCGCCCGTTGTAGAGCTCACGGGTGCTTGCGAATGCTGTGAGCCGTCAGACTCCAGATCTCTAATACCAGACATGTCTTTGATCTGTTGGGGTTTTGGCGCTCAGCCCCACACACGGAGAACAGAGCTCGAGAGACTTAATTTATGGAGTATGCAGTACGAGGTCATCAAATGTTTGCCTTTGCTGCCTTCCTTGGCACCTCCAAGGCTTCCGAGCGAAGCGAAATGCTCGTCGAATGCCAAGTGCCAGGGCCAGCCAGGTCATGCTCCCAGCCATCGTTGCAAAAGCACACTCAGCCCCTCTGCCGTCTACAACACTCATCAAGCTCAAGGCAATGAACGAAGGTAAAGACCAAGGTGAGGCTGATGGCTGGGAGCCATGGCCTCCGTGCTGCGTACCTGGTATCAATCGATGCGTGGTGGAACAGCTGTTCTGACTCTTTGCCCCTCGAGTTCCCCTCTTTTCCATCCTAGGCCAGGTTGCTCCTTCCGCGCCACAGGTCCAAGTGCCCCAGAACCGTAGGCCCAGCGCCCAGTCCTGCTCCATGTCACCTCTCCATCGAAGATATCGTAAAGTCTGTTGTTAGCCACTCGACTGTCTGCTCCTCGATCCCATCCAGATCCGCCAAACGAATCACGAATCACGACCCAAGATGTGTCGATATGTCCATGTTACCCTGCGCCAGCTCTCGGCACTCAGGGACAGCGGCCGACGCGCAATCTTCTCATGTGCGTAGTCGATACTCCGGCTCAAGCCGCGCAACAAAAGATTCGGACGATCCGGAAGAGAAGCTCTGTCGTCTTGGAGCCGTGAACAGCCCTCTGTATTAGCCCTGACTCCACATCCAATAACCAAGGAGTCCTATGAAACCCCAACTTGTCGCCTACGTCTCTCCGTCTCTACCATTCCAAATGTTGGAGAGACAACTTGCCAGTTGCTCACAACCAGAGCAAAAGCAAACTCGGCACGGGGTACGACGCCAACTTTATTCGAGAGAACATCTAAATCCCACTTTTCGCTGACGCCAGCCCGTCTGTGCTCCTGTGCCTATCATCACTCTAACTAATTATGGCGCTTCGAAAACTCTGTTATGCCATACTACTCATCACGTCGTGGATGGCCCGAGACTAGGAGTATACAAGAAGGCGTTTGGGTGTGAGGCAATGGGTGGCTTTGTGGCTTGACAACGGAACGGACAGCTTTCGCCCTCTCAGCACCTTCACCCACGTTGATAAACCTCTGTGCAGCATTTAGCACAAACGAAATCACAATGTAAAACGCGCCATGTTGCAGGTGTTTTGCATGCTCATCCAACGTAGACGGCTCGAACAAGCGTCGGCGTCTCTCGTCACCTTGGATTGATCTCCCATCTCTGTTGCAACTTCTTGGTACATACCAGGCACTTGAGAGAACCAACACGGCAAAATGCAGAGGAACAAAAGTACCATCATTTAAGCCACTCATTAGCCTGCTTCTTGACACACACCACTTTGGTCCCTGACGCCTATTGTGACAGTTGTGGCCGCAGACGACCGACCACACCCGCACCAAAAACCACCCGGTTTTGCGCTGGATTCCACGCATACAACGTTTCTCATTTTCCAACACATCTACGGTTTACGGATTAGTCAAAACGTGAGTAGCCCGACTACGGATGAAAAGTTCCCCGCCTGCATATGATGTGCGGCTGTGCAGGAGTCAAAAAACCACCTACCCCTAACAGCTCCGGCATTCGTCTGGTCACTTTAGTACCTAGCTCTATTTGCTGTTGCAGGAGCCGATAACAGTAATCAGTGCAATGTGTAATTGGCTACACTAGCCGCGTACAATTTCCATCCATTTCTTCTTGTGCAGGTATTTTCACGGTGAACACATGCGTCCCATTGTACAGGATCCTACACCCACCTACCTATCTATCTCCGCCCGCGGCTCCTGTTTTTTGAGGACAGCGAAAAATTGACATGTGCTGGCAGAAAAGTCTGATACGCTGTCTTATAATAGTTGATGAGGCAGATGGCAGTTGCCAAAACCCCTTGGTACACTTGGGTGCCTCGGGTGGGGAGACACCGAATATCTAATTACAACACTGTACTAAACGAAGCAAAACAAATCTCACAAATTAGCACTTCACCACGTACAGCGTGAGACAAGAAAGGTTCTAAATTGCCGGCACATCAGGTACTCATGTGCGCTCCAGACATCGCAAAAGGGGCGTATGCACAGAAATAATAGGCGACATCATTGCAGAAGCTGCAATTCATCATAATGATGAATGACCTGCCCGCAAATATTCCTCCACGTTCCTCCGCATTCGGAGCGTGGTCCGACGTATACATGTAAATGCCCTCAAACCTGCCCGGCCTCGACAAAGTTGAAGCTCCTCGCAAGAGGAAGCTATAAGCTGGTTGATATTTGGCTACGCTAAAAGAAAAGAAGAGAAGAGAAGAAGAAAACAACAGGCGCAAGTTATGAACAGAGGCTCGTGTAGTTGAAGAGACCGCAGACTGCGTATTCTTACCGACAGACCGGTATTTATCGGTAACAGTCCTTCATATCCAATGGAGTGTTGGGACGAACTCTGCGCGGAAGAATGAGCCATCGTGGTGGTAATCTAGTAAAGTAGTGCATCCAGTATTACCAAGAACAAGACACTCTACGAATGCTACGCGCTTATAAGTACAAGTCTCTTAACGGTGGTATCTAGCACCTCCAATGCAAATCAACTACCTACCCTACGAGCCGATTCGCATCCATCACTGCCAATAGAGAAGAAACAAGAGACGTTAAAAGCAAAGAGTGCTGCCAAGGAGTCCATGTCGTTTACCAGCGAGTTTGACCGACGAACAAGACATAATCTGGGGTGGACTTTGAATCGCAAATGCATGCATGACACATACAAATGCCGCGCTATTCATTCAAACACACACACCATTCATTCGCATGCCTAGCTTCCTATCTATACATAACATCTTTACATGCGGGATCGAACCACAAGTCGCCCGTAAAAAAAAAAGAAAAAGGTGTCATGCCCCTCCCAAACGCCAGAACCAAAAGCCAAAAGCCCCAGCCCAGTCCACCTCGTTAACATACAACGAAATCCGGGTAAAAATACACCTATCTTCTCCGCCCAGAAGCTCTTCTCTTCCTAGTTCTCCCCTTGACCTTGCCGCCATCTCCCGCCTCGTCATTGACCAACCCCGCCGCAACCGACTCATCAACTTCCGCTCGGAGCCCCTTAAGCTCCTCGTCATCAAGATCAGTCAGTTCCTCGCTCAGCATACGCACCGCATCTCTCCCCGCAGCCCAGTGCTCGCCGAGGATGGATGTTCCCCGAGGCTGCATCGCCTTGAAGTACCACAGGACGCCGCCCTCCGTCAGCGGATCTGATGGCTCTTTGCCAAAACTGCCGTTTGAGTGGGGGGGTGTTGGTGGTCCTGGGACGCCTGTTGTCGACGTAGCTGGGGGGGCTAGGTTGACGTAGGCTTCTGATTCCGGTGGCGTTTCTGACGTTTGGAGGCTGTTGTTGCTCTTGGTGCGTCTGCTCTTGCGCGAGGAAACGGCGGGCTCTTCCGATTTGACAGTGATGCCCAGGCCGGAGGTATTGACCTCTATATTTCCACCATTCTGGCCTTCGGCGTCTTCCGCGGTGTCCATTGGGTCGCCCTCGGCATCAACGTCTTCGTCATTGAAGCCGCTCTTGACTGTGATCTCTGACGAGTCCGGGGCGTCTACCATGATGGTGTCTTCTTCTTGCTTCGTCGTAGCAGATGTGATGGCGACCCGTGAAGTGTCCACGCTGGCGTCTATCAAGTTCTCCAGCTCCTTCTGCATTGTGTCGTATGATTTGTTTGAGATTTCAGATTCCACTCGAAGAGCGGTTTCTAGTAGAGGCTGAACAGCCTTGAGGATGCGCTTGCCCAGTTTCCGCCGCTCTCGTATATCTGAGAAGTTTGTCTTTGCTGGAGAGGCATCCGTGGCCTCGAACCGCCGCTCGCTACTATTGCTTGATGATGACGAGGGAGCATTGAGTATACCCGTGCTGATAACGTCGCCAAGATCTTGCGCAAATGTAAGAGTTGTTACATAGAATCTCTGGCCAACACGAGACTGCAGCTTCTCCAGCCCACTCGTGAACAGGTCTTTATCCAACCTTCAGATCAAAAATTAGTAACAGCAGCTTCTAGCGCCGAGGTGACAAACTTACGATATGGCCTTCTCAATCGCCAGAGGTAAGTGTTTAGCCACAGGAAAGTAGCACTCATTCACAAACTCATCCTCAATTTCAGCTGCATCCACCTTCATCTGTTCTCGTTGCACAATCTTCTCTGAAAGATCCTTCAATTGTTCAAGATCTTTGAGGATGCTTCCTGCAAATTCGATTCGCCGTGCAAGTCGTGCTTTGCCATTTGGACCCATCGTGGAGAAGTCTCGCCTAGTAAGCTCCATGGACGAAAAGGTCTCCATCTGTAGCTGAAGGCGTTTGAGCAATCCCGCGCCCCGACGAGCTTCTCGCTTCAGTGTCCAGTAACGGCAAGCCTCACTCAAGAAGTCCTTGCGCTTACGAAAAGGAAATCGTTGAATGGAGGCCTCGACAATGTCAAACACAGCTTGCGGGATAATGGGGGCACCAGAAGGTAGCTTCCACATATTCTTGGGCGGTTGCTCATTCTTTTTCTTTTCCGAAGCGGCCTTTTCCTTGTCACCCTGCGCGCTCTCGGGTGTTTCCGCCAGTAGGTTGCGTTGCTGTGCTGCGATAACATTGGCAATAGCCAAGTTATCAGCCCAAATACGGCCCTTCATGTTTCTCTTGTAGAACTTCTTTGCCGAACGCGTCGCTTGGTGGACGTTGTTTTCCTTGCTGAATTCCAACGGACAGTGCTTATCGCAGAAAGCTTTGAGGACCATGCTTCCATCCAAGACTGCAAGAGCGCCGTGGCTAGTTTTCATTTTGAGATACAGGCGTGCTCGTCTCGCGCATGTTACATGGAATGCTTGATAGCAATTCTTGTTGGAGCATTGAATGCACGCACCCATCTTCTGTCGACAGATGTAGCAAGATAGCTTCCACCTAGTTTTGGGCACCTTTTCGACGTCCATTACCGGCTCCATGAATGTGTGATTCCCGAGCGAAACCTCTGGAACCCACATGGCGCAGAGCAAATGCGCCCATTTTGAAGAGTTGGTCTGCTTGAAAGCACCATCTGTGTTGGGGCAAAAGATGCACGTCTATGGTTGTTAGCCGAAACTTATCAAACACATGTACAGCTGTTGAAACTTACGGGAATGCCTCGGCCGCAAAGCTGACATTTGCGGCAGAGCCATTGGCCTTCGGGAATAAAAGGTACGCCGTAGCATTCTTGATGAACGGCAAGATTGCAACCATCGCAAAAGACAATGGCATTTGTGTTTTCACAATCTCCGTCATCACATATGGCACACTTACTATCCGGTTCCTCCCCAGATTGAGTCTCGCCATTCACCGCGGCAGCAGAGCTCGACCTAGGGCGATGCGTCTGCGGTGGCTTGGGATTTGGCTTCGGTATTCTCTTTTCCAAGGCGTGCCACTCCTTCTCAATTTTCGTTATCGTAATTTCAAAGACTTCTCTCGTGATTGTTTCCAGCTCATTCTGCTTTCGCAAGGTATTCAAGTGTTCCAACCACATATCATCTTGTTCATCCATGTCGTATTCCACTTTACCCAATTTCGTGTGATGAGGGTGATCCTCGCTGCTATTCACAGGTGTGAGCTCGAGGTCCTCCTCCGCATTTGTATCAATGGCCTTGATTAATGTTGAGTCAGGACGAATGAACTGGTCACTCTCCTGATAGCCGACATTGCTCATTGCCTTGTCTACGTATCTTGCCTGACCAAAGGTCTTGCTCTCAAATAATTCAATCCGATTTGTCCGGCGATATGATGGCAGTTTCAGATCTAGCCTTTCCTTTGGTGTTTGGTTATGTATAGGTAATATTTTGGGCGTGCGGGGTGTCGGTGCAAGATCCGAAGTCCGGGCATTGTAAAAGCTGACGACTTCGCGCGTCGGCCGACGTGACCGTCTTGACGGAGTCCCAGCTTGAGTGTCTGATGCATTTGCGTCCGGCTTCCCTTGAGGATTCGGCGTAGTACCTGTGGACGCTGCGTTGATCTGTCTTGAGGGAGTCATGGACCCATTTGCCAGCGGCGTTCCTGGCGTTTGCAAAGCGGGTGTACCGGGAGTATCTCGCGCAACACCATCGACCTCGTCTGCTGAGAAGACCATGAAGGTCTTTTCAATATCCAGGTTCGGATGAAACTCCTCCCAGCTTCGCTCCTCTCGCGGTTTGTAGTCTTCGGCCTGCTTGACCGATGCTGCCACGGCAGCGGCCGACCCCCATCGCATTTCCTCGAGCTCTTCGCTTGCAGAGGCGCGAGACCTAGTACTCCTCTCTCGTCGGGGCATCACAGAAGGTGACTTGCCATTGATGGCGCTTCGCACAGCGGTTGTCCTCGACCTAGGAGCAGAAGTCGTCACTTGTATCTCCAAGTCATCCGTTTCTACAAATCTACCACCTCCACCAGGCCCTCCGGGCACATAACGACGTTTCTTAGGCGGCGGTTCTGTCGCAGACGTAACAGTCAAGGCCTGTCTCGCTGCGCGCGCTGCGTTTGTCGATCCGAGCGGACGGCCTCGGGGACGTCCCGAAGGTGTCCTTCTCGGTGATGGCGAGGACGGAGCCATGTATGGGGACGCGCTCCAAGGCTCCTGAGCACGAGTCAATGTATTCTCTCGATAATCGTGAGTCAATTTTGGCCTTCGTACGTAGGTTTCCGTGCTGCAAAGTCAATCCAGGGGGTTGTGTTGCGCGCGACCTTGTCAAGGGGCAGGGGCGGGGTAGGCGTTCATTTCAAAGCCCCCGTGCAGACACGGCAGGGCACAAGGTCGCATACGTCAGGGCAAGTAGCCGAAAGAGAGACCTCGTCGCAGCACAGAGAATGAAAACCACAGAGGCATTAGCAGTCCGTCGTGACGTCGGGGGTTCTCAATCTCCGCAGGAGCGAAAAACAGACAACGCGTGAAGTCGCAAACGCACGGACCATTTTGCCCCCCGACCTGCTCAGGACCTCAAGCGCCCTTTCTGATGGCCCCATGGCTTCTTCCGGTTAGTACGGAGTAGTGCCTTCGTCAACTCCACCTTCACACGTGTTAGTCAACAGCGCCGAGCTGCGCTTGGCTGTTTTCGGTCAAGACCCGCCGGCGCAGCTGCATCCTGCATCTGGGGAAGAAGCGAGGAATTGTGGTTCTTGGAAAATCGGCATGGCATTGAAGTGCTATTTTGAGAGCCATGGTTCGGCGTGGTTTGCTAAGGATATTGTTCCTAGGCTGAAGATTGTTATGGTTCACTCTGACGCCAAGAAGCGCCTCACCTTGCCCGACCTTCAGCGTACATGTGCCACCCGTTCATTGTTGCTCGCATATGGAGTACGGAGTAGATTACATCCAACACATTGCAAATAAGCATGATGCCCATTGACACCTTACACAGTCTCTCAAACACCGGTGGCAGGATCGCACAAATCAACTTGCGTCATTCTCAGTGGTCCTATCAATAAGTCTCATTCACCCGTCTTCCATCCCATCTTCAGCCCCCTGGTCAGATGCAGCTGCCTTTGAGAAGTCGATAAGCTTCCCGTGCCCTTGTTGATCGGTTCATGCTGTACGGAGTAGCGTAGCGTCGCCATGGCATTTCCCGACCACAGTCGCTTAGTTTTGACCTGACCTGGTGTGGGCACTTAAGTATGTAAAAAGGCGGTCGCAAAGGCGGTCATGGTTCGAGCCCCATTCGAGCTCGGTCTCTTCCGCACCGCTAGTAAATAGGCCTTCTTGTGGCTTGGAGCCTTGCAGGAAGGTCACTGGATCCCGAATGGCTGGCCAGGGTCTCGATTTTAACACTTGACTCCAGCTTTCAAGTGCGGGACAACCATGCGAGCATGCTTCACACACGGTACCAGTAACTACGCGCCCGAATGAGTAAGAGACACCATGGATACCGGCCCATGATTTCCTCTATTAGTCGACCACGATAGTCTGTCGCCTATCTGGAAATCAAAATAGTAGTCGGGTGGCGGACACCTTGAGGCGGGAAAAACAGAGACATTAACAACAGCAACCATGTATCCCTATGGTGCCATGTCCAAAACCAAAAATACAGGCGTTCCACTCTAAAGCCATGGCATACGGGACCATGTAGAAAATCAAAACATTAAACGATGCAGCCACCCCCCATGCAGTCCATTTTTTTGTCCTTGCATACAAAGAAAGGCATCAACTCATGCAGCCTTCACAAGGCGATGCAATTTCATACAGCCTTGACTAACGGCGGCAAACAAGACTGGGTGAAAGAAAAGCGGAGAGAGATCAAACAGCCATCTTGGGAAACAAATCAAAACGCCACTATCGCTATGCTCCCTACAACCACTCCGTAAATCGTAAAATCAATCTTAAGGACCAAACAACGCAAAAAGGGCAACCCCAGGTGATATATGACAGCGTGTAGAGCAGCTGGTGTATTAGCACCTTGCGCACTAATCAATAAGACCAGAGTTGACCCAACTCCGGCCGCAATACAAAATTTGTGAAGAGGGTATATGTTCGTGGGTATCAATCGAGGGGGGTATCAAAATAGCAGCCACATCAGAGTGGCGTAATCTTTGGGATGAATACTTTTACAGCTCAGCCCATCGTGCGGCCGCTGTGGATTGGTTGAGCTTGAGACACGTGGTGAGACACATGTCCCGTCCGTAAAGTTGCAACAGATGGAACGCCAGACGACAGGAATGGATTGTTGGTGCCATCCCAGCTCTCTTCGCTCAAGACACTGAGATAGCCGCTACCAACCCTATCGCGAAGGGCTTCAATTCTTCGGCGATACATCTCACCACCCGCATCCCAGTCTTCAGATGCTCTTGGCTCATTTGTAGTACTATTCGAGTCATACGAAGATGGTGTGGGGGGAAGTGGCTTGTTGGTGCTGCCCGAAGCACCAGTAGCCCGAGCCACAGAAGAAGCAGAAGGAAGTAACGTCTTCCCGCTGTCCGTCAATATGACGGGCGGAAGCAAGGATTTATCAGGCTGCCTGGTAATGCGGTAGTTCCCGGCCTCAATCTCGGTTACTGCCACGGAATCCTCCGTCAATGATTCCGTCGGCGTAGTCGTTGACCCGCTATCACCAGTTGCAAGATCAACTATGCGTCTCTTTGATACTTTCCGACGCCGGGAAGAGTTGATGTTGACTTCACTAGTGACTGCTTTGGCCACCGGGCGCTCTTGGCGCAGAACAGAAGCCTCCTTGGGCAAGTTGTAGACAATGGTAGGTTTGCTAACATCGACAACAGCAGGTGAGTCTGAGGCCATAGGCTTGACTACCGGTACCGAGTCGGGAATAGGGGCACGCTCTATCAATAGACGCTTTTCAGAGTAGCTCGGTCCGTAACCGTCGATGATAATATCCTCTGTACAGCCTGGAGCAGATCGGAAGATGTTGAATATAGTTACTCGGTAATCCTTGTGAGTTCTGGTGAAGGGGTTACCATCGAGCCAAATTTCTCGAATGTCAGGTATGCCAGTCAGTCTTGCAAGCTCTAGTGGATCAGAAAGACGATTGTCTCGGAGGTCAAGCCGTTCCAGTGGGTATAACTTCTCAACTCCTGCTAAAGACTGTAGTCGATTCGCCCTAAGGTTAAGGGCCGTGATAGCAGGGAGTGGATTGCGAGTAAGGGATTGGAGTGAGTCGATCATGCAGTGGGAAAGGTTCAGCGCACGTAAAGCGGTGAGAGAGGCCAAGCTGTCAGGAATTTGGCTGAAAAGATTAGACGACAAGTCGAGAGAGTAAAGGGTGTTTGAAAGAGGAGCCAAGCTAGAAGGGGGGATCGATGTCATGGCATTGTCAGCGAGGCTAAGGTGTCGAAGAAAGCGCCATTTAGACGCTGGCAAGATCCCCATAGCCAAGAGGTTGCTCGAACTGCCCCTTGCATGATGATGCCAAGATTCGGAGAGGCTCAAATGAGAACTGCCTGATCCGGAGCGTTTGATACGCTGTTGAGACGATCTTACTTGAGTAGAGTGGTTTCTTGAACTTGCAGGGCGAGAAGGAGAAATGCTTCGAGGCCGAGGAACTTTACAAGGGGAGCGAGGGACGTCATCAGTATCATCACGGGAGATCGAGGGCCTAGCGGTATCCGAGCTCTCACTGTCCTCCAAAACCGGCTCGCTCGGTGTCATTGATCCACGGCGAAGCTCAGCGAGGAGGGTTCTGTGCTCAGGTGATCCTGGAGCAGATGCGGCTCTAACAAGCTCCGGAGGCATGGTGGGGCTTCGTCGAGGGCTATTGGTGCCGACAGCCCAAGTCGTGGTTGGCGATGATTGTGACTTGGAAGTGCGACGACGCCTCTTGTCCATATCATCCAATACAATGTCTATCAAAATGTCTGCTGGGTCCTCAATGCCGGCGTGCCTCAGGCTAAGAGACCGTAGTTGGTCTGCAAGACGGTCCCAACCAAAGAATTGACGAAAGTCAATGCTGTTGATTTCAAGAGCTTGCAAGTTCTTGAAGACGTAAATCGGCACGGCGGAGTCGAAAGGGAACTCCTCGTATCCGCTGATCAAACGCGCTCGCCAGTCCGGAGCTAGTCGCAAGCAAGGAATCTTGGTGAAGGCAGAGTACAGGTACTTCAGATCAGCCTGAAGGGCCGCTTTTTGGCGCTCGGTTCTGGCGGCAGATATACTGGCGCCAATACCCAGGCTATTCCACAACGCGGACATGCCAGACATGACGCTTCGCATGCTAGAGACAGAGTGTATTGAGCCTACGTCGGAACTGTGGCTACGGGCTCTCTGCGAGTTGCCGAGAAATGAAACATAGTTGGTGGATGATGAACTATCGTGTAGGTTTTCCAACCGTACTTTCATAGGTCCAACATTAATCCCAAGTTCCTCGAAGCGGGAAAGAAGGAAGAATAGGTGGTGGGGGGTAAGAGCCAGCTTCGCGGACTTGACATTATGTGAGGTGAAGTTCAGAGCTCCCAATGAAAACGCCGCTGCTAAAGAGCTTGTTGTGGAGGAGGATGTAGAGGGTCGGTCTGGCAAGGTCGGGGATGGAGGGATCGTTGCCGCGCTGGTGCTCTGGGACGATCGATGGCGAACCTCGCGACGCTGGAACTGCAAGGCATTGGCCAGGGCCTTTTCGTGGGCGCGCACAAAGGCAGCCAGTTGCTGGTATAACGGTTAGTGTTTAGTTCTAGGAATCCGCAACGACCGAGCAGTCAGCCACGCAGGCTGGGATAGTAGTAGACTTGCCTTTATGAAATGGTCTCCGTCTTCAGAATCCATGTCTATGGTCTATCTATGCATCGGACGATGGTGCAGCAAAACTTCTGTATTGACAACAGAAAAGAGTGGCAGAGGGTCTTTACAGAAGGAGTGCAAGCAAAAAACCGTCACCGAGGTTATTTCTTTAGCAACTCCACGAACCGTTCAAAGCTACCTGAATAGATTTTCTGATCGGAGCCAACCTGGATGCCAAAGGCAGGTTAGCGATGAGGAACAAACAACCAGCCGTCACAATCCAGCCAAGCAGAAGGATGATTCAGGAATATTCTTGAGCACATTCTCTGCGTGGATATGGAGGGGAAAAGCAAAGGACCTTGTCAAGGTCTCAGAATGCTGGAAAAGACCTGTGAAAGCATAGCAATTTCCCCTATCTCAGACACTGGAACAATGACAGCGACAATATTGCTGATACATTCACAAGACACGAGAAATTCCCAAAGCACTTGACCAGTGTAATAATTATGGTTGGGACGGTATTGTCTCGAACAAATAGAGAGACGCACAGAATGGGTGTTGCACGAGTTCGGGAGCGGGAAAAAAATGTTGACGTAAAAGCGAGGCAGCGAGAACTCAGAGTCGCCCGCCACGACGACAAAATCAAAAGAACAAGCCAATGTTGAGAAGTAGTGAAGGATTAGGGATTCGGATGCACTTTGAACCAGGAAGAAAATTTGCAATCAGGTCGAGAAGCGAAGAAGTCGTGACAAGCCGGCAGGCGGAGAGCGCAAGGCTAAGGCTGGACAAGGACGAGGCGACGATAACAACAACAACAACAAAGACTTGGCAAGTTGACTCACCTTGCAATAATCAAGCCGCTGTGGATGTCTTGAAAAATGCCTCCTCAAAAAAAACAAAAGGAGGACGCCGGTTCTCAAAAGAAGAAGAGAAAGGACTCGAAGCTATCACCAGCCTCGAAAATACGCACAGGATGATCAGCAACGTCGATGCAAGCCCGTTTTTCCTCCCAAGGTTGCACAGAGAAGAGAAGGAGGAGAGTCGAAACAAGCGCAGGACGACAAGAAGAGAAGAAAGGGTCCAACGTCTTGATGAAGGAGGGGCCCCCTGCTAAAAGTGGCTGTTGATGAGCGCACATGCAGGTGGGCGCGGTTGTGCGTGTGCCAGTGTGCCAGTCAAGTGTGCCAGGGCGCTTGGCGAGTGCTGAGTAACATCAACTGATGGGCAGGGGGGCGTGCCAGTGGGAAAATATGCAACAGATGCCGGCTTCAACTTGACTTGAGCCCTGCCAGCCGAGATGTGACAGTCAGGCTTCCCATTATGTATGTACTCCGTACGTACAGCATGAGCATGTTATTATACCATGTTGCGGCCATGGGACCAGACCACGCCAGTCCAGTCCAGTCCAGTCACATTACGGAGTAGTCAAGACAGATAGTAGTACAACTCGACCGTAGTTATCTGCCGCAATCAAGGCTTTAATGTGACACACACCAACCAGACTCTCCGACTACCACGGCAGTCCCCGGAAGCATCACCATCTCATCAAACGCCAACATCCGCATCACCATCACAAGTTGAGCCCGTCGGTCGTCTGTATCAGCACCGACCACCGTCCGCCTGCGCCGCGACTCACGCAATCAAATCACACAACACCGTTCAAACCATGAGACTGGGGCTGGCGCCACTAGTGGCCGATGTGGGTTTCCTGGTGCCAAACGCAATTCCATGGCCGCCAGTGATGCATCTCGACTGGCATCAACCCTGGTCACCAGGCGATCAAGTGGCGTCCTGCTGATTGGGGCGTCGTTGGACCCTCGCTGCTAATCCCGGCGATACCATACATGGGCGCTGTGTCTTACTCGTTCTATCCTGGCAAGGCTCAGCAGTAGGTCACCATTCGGCCCATGGCCAAGGATGGTGGTTCATGGCAACGAGGAAAAAAAGTGTGTGCTCGAGATACACCTAGAGATGCGCCGGAGATGCTTGAGAGGGAACTTTAAGAAAAATATCGCCAAGACCAAGGGCGCCCGACACAGGAAGCAGCTAGCGGATACCACCAGACAGATAATCACCCAGCGACTCCGTAGACTTCGAGGCCACCCGAACATCCCAGATGCCTCAGTGCCGTCCACCACCACACACCAGCATCCACTTATCCATGTCCCATGCCCATCAGATTGTTTTCAATTGTGGCGACCGAGACCCTCATGGCCCAAGCTTACCCATGTTTCTTCCCTGCGTGATCCAGCCAGTCATCCAGCCCGTCATCCACGCTTCTGTCTCTCATGACGACCAAAACACATTGGTCTCAAACCACCCATTCATCTACGACGATATGTCTCTCATGTGGGCTTTCGCTGTTGTATCTGAATCATCGAGCTCCAGCCCCGCCTTATTCGGATTGAAATTCAATGGCATCTCTAACACCACAATGGATGCTGTATCTCGCGCCACGAGTAAATAGTGCGCACTCGCAAGCAGACGTTGAAAGGATGGGAAATAATAGTTTTTTTTTTTTTTTTAAAAAAAAAAAAAAAAAAAAAAAAAAAAAAAAAGGACAAAAGCTCACTCAGTCCAGCGCATGGGGCCAATGGTCAGCGTCTGCATTAGCTCCTACACCTGCTAGAATAGTAAGAGTCAGTCATTCATTGAATGGAGTAAAGAGATAGACAAATGTGTCGGCATGGCAGACACAATTAATAAACCATCAACGGCACTCACTTCTCCGTTTGCGCCTGCCATCACGGACTGAGAGGTACGCCGTACGCTTCACCCCGTAGATTGTTATTTGTCGTGCTCGATTGCTCCTTCCTAAGTCTTGTCCAACTGCCCACCGCCAGGGCATTTATAACATATGCTCTGCTTGCGCGGCTTCAGACCCGTCAACTACGGAGTACAATTCTTCTCCTTGCACCTTCAAGACAGAGCGCCGCCCCCTATACATAGTTACCATCCGGACTCTCTCCCACCCGCGTCTCGTGCAATGGAGCGCCAGGTGGTGTGGACACCATTACGACTGGCCTCGACTGGGTAACTTATTACTCCAGAAACTGAACTTTGTCAATCCGGGGTGGGCGTCGCAAAGAAGGGGGAGGAGAGGCTGTACTTCGAAACACAGCCATGGCGCCTCCGTTTCGGCCGCAAATGGCATCGACAGGACGAAATTTACCTGATACTAGTCGCAACTCTACACTGACCACCTGGGCATGGCACGTCGACAAAGCACATGAACGACAGATGCAAACCGATGGTTCCGAGTCTTCTGCTAATTCCTATTCCAGAAACGCGCCACAAACATGTTCAATTCAGTCGATGCTGGTGGTTACGGACGCCTCCCCGAGTTCTCGGCGAGCCATACTGAACTCCTCCTACAAACAGGCGTTGTTGGTTCCCTGCACTCGACAGGGTCGTTATCCTCGAAGCCCCAGCGACACGTCATTGGCTATGTGGGCAAACGACGTTTGCTTCTGTGGAGATGACGGCATGGGTGGGTAGAGCAAGTCTACCATCGAATATGAAATGCAATGCAGTGCAATGCGGTGCAGCATACCTGGCGCCTACAATAAGGATCAAAAGTGATTAATTATGCTTTTTTCGAGTTCGACACACGGTTTAAGCCCCCCAGAATTAGGATATTGTACACCTAGTCTGCGAAGGTAGCCCGCGAAAGCTTATTGAAGACAAGTCGAACCGAGTTTGGTTGGCGCTTTTGCAACTGCAGGTTTTATCCAGGCCCCTCGACGATCTATACTCTCTGTGCCTCTGATATCCAATGGCATGGCATTTCAAGGCCCTATTTGCTTCCCAGTGAGGTCAAAGTGGTCTGGAAGAGCGTTAACTCCCTATCTGAAGGTTTGTGTTTCATTCCTTTCCCCGCATCGATCGAGATAACCACGTTTTAGTGAAAAAAAAAAGTCAATACCCGTGCTAGAGTAGTTTCATACCAGAGAGTGCACTGGTATGCGGCGAACTTGGCAACGATATGACGTTGTTTACATACTGCCTTGCACTCCGTACCCCTACCATGGACCACTCGGCACCGCCTGTAGAATTAGGTGCTCAATGACCTCCTATCGCGAAATCCATTTCACCGTGCTGTGTTACAATACCTCTTGGCTCGTGGCATGGCATACTCTACAGTCATCGACTTTGCTTCTTCTGGCGGCGAAACACGGTACGTCTGGTGGTTTCGAAACATTGTCTCGCAGAAAAGTTACCATTTTTTGGCTGCTTGGACACGGCATGGCCGTAGAGAAGAGTGACCACCCAGCCTCGACAAAGACGATTAGGTGGCTGGACTGTTGTAAGAATAGAGCAAAGTAACGTCGTTAGTACTAAATCCGTGCGTACCAGTTCTTCGGGTCGGGCAGTCGCTCTCTAGCCAGATTGATTGACAGAGCACGATGTCACAGATTACCACCCCCTGCCTGTGAGAATTCGAGATGGCAAAACGAGCCTGGGACTGGTTGGCTAGGAAATTGTTGTCTGTACCGCCAAGGGTTCAACCTTAGCTGATACCGCTAAAATTGTACCACCAGACCCTCGCTCATCTTAGCGCCCCAGGTTAGGTCCATCTTGATCAGGGATGTCGACATTCGAAAATGCAAATGACGTGTGACCCAAAAAAAAACATACACTCACACACACACACACATCACCACGAGCCTACATCAGAACCTTGGTACATTCACACGTTGTTCGGATTCCTTGTTGGAATCGTGGACAGGCCGTAGAGGCCTCAGTTACCATTGATTCCCGGTTCGGTGTTTGGTCTTGGTTTAGAACCAACTACGCGACTAGGGCTAACCTTGGAATTCACAGCTGAAGCGAAACGTTGCTAACGTTGCTGGCGTTGCGGCACTTACACGGCATACCGAGGACCCCGTACGGAGCACAACAGAGAGGATCTCACCACCATAACCAGCAGTCTACGGCATATCCAACTTGCCAACCACTCACCACCGACCATGCGCCATTGTTTGTGTCATCTTGCATCCAGTAGCTTCGCAGTACCCACAGCAAGCTGTACTCGTCCTGCTAACATCTGAGCCGCCGAGGCTCCCCCCGGTTGGTACATGCTCATTCTCAGACCATTCACAGCTGCTGCATTGGCCTACTCTGTGTCATACTGGGCAATAGTAGTTTGTGTTAAATAGCTGACACCGGCCAGTTGGCATTGGGCCAATATAAAAGACCAGTGGAGGACCCCAGCCAAATGTTCACGCCCCCGTTGATCGCAGTACTCCATATAGAGCCAGATTGTTGGATTCGGTTCTCTTTGGTTGCCAAGCCCTGGTCATGGAGTTGTGACATATGCCATGGCCCTCTTAATGCTTATACTAGTCAATGCCGTGATTCACCGGTTCACCACCCGGCCCTTAATACTTACTCGCGCCTGTTTGGCATGCCGAATAACAACATCATTGCCATATATTATGCAAAGAGCACCCAGGCCATCGATAGATGACACGAGGGAGCTGTCACTTCATGCAGGGCCGGCAGTGAAGCCTGCCTTGCCCTGTCGCAAATACATCCAGGGATCGCGTCGGAGTATTGTACACATGTCAGTTGAGACGAAAGGCCGCACACCTTGATCGCCAGCTAAGGTGTTGGATGGCCTTTTCAAGATGGCTCTGATCGAATGACAATCCTGTTTCCACTGCTGCTCGTTTGATTCTGGCCAGTCAGATCGTACATACATGGCATGCATGTACGGACCACCCCCGCCATGGTCAAACCTCCACCGCCATTCTCGCCATGCATGGGATTGGCCTCTAAACGGCAGCGCGCCTTATCTTTTTTTTTACAAGTCATTATTTCGGGCCATGCTCATAGTATTCGTCTTGCTTCGTTTGCATTCGTCCTGTCGAACATGAACGCTCGTTGTTGCCAGATATTGTTGCAGACTTGCCAAGTATGACTGATCTCCGTTTCACAAATGACGACCATCATGTACTCCGTCCGTACCACCCAGGCGCATCTCGGACAAGGGGGCATTGCTTGCTCTCGAAGCTGATGCCTATGCCATAGTATCCCACTGGCTATCCGGGGGATTTCAGTCAACTTGTCATTGCAGTTCTGCACACTAGCTGTGATGAAGGCAGGAGATATGGGATTGGTGAAGCGAAAAAGGTGGAAAGAAAAAATGAATAATGTTGTGCTGCCGAGCCATACCAACATTTCAGGCCGTCATTCCCGACAAATAGCATCAGCCTTATTGCCCAACAACATCCTATTAGTCCGTTCGGTTCACCAGTACGGACCCCCTCGTGTCTGGACCACCACTGCAATGACGAGGACGCCCTGATAACACACAAGAGGACTGACTTTCTTCCACGGAAACCAGTCGACACCAAGCGATATGATTTCCTGGAGAATGTACGTCATGGAAGGATGCTGTAGTTGTACAATTATCAATAGCTGGTCCGCAGAGGACTGAGCACGTAATGACCGCGACACAACAGACCTTCTTTACCTGGAGGACATGATTCGTACCAGCTTCAGATGTCACGAATGAAGTCGACTGTCGGTGCTTGACCCCGCCACCACGATTGACTGGCGTTCCATCTGAGGGTCTCAAGTGCTCCTTGTGCGATGATGATATCCGCCGCCAAGAAGTCCATCCTACCCAGCGGCTTGACATTTGATACACAGCTACACGGCTACACGGCTACACGGCTGCACGGCTGCACGGCTACACAGCGAACGCGCCTTCTGCCCACTAAGGAACATCCAAGGGTCTCGTCGGCGGAATCGAGGTTTTCAGTTGGTAGTCACGGAACATCAAACATCAAACTCGAGGGCAGCATTGCTTGGCAAAGCCTGGTGGTATCTGCGTCTTCGGCACCAACTTCTCCACGTTGGACATCTGGCTACGTCGGTTGGCCTTGGCAAAGAGCACAATATCTTCAGCTCATGCCGCCCAAACCTCCGTCATATGTTCACGACCGGAGGCGGAGGGGACCAAGGTGGGCCATCCACTGCCACCAGTTCGCCCTCGGCATATGTACGGAGTTGACTCGTCTTGGTCGTTGACAAGTCATGTACGGGCTATAATTGTAATGTGTGCACATACGGAGTACTATGTATACTGCCTTGGTGCGGACTTGAATGTAGTTTATGGAATAGCGTCAACCGCGGCCGCGCCACTGGCGGTTGTTCCAGAAATACACCATATCTGGCCGACCAAGTTGCCAAACACGGATATTATCCGCACACCACATGACGCTGGGCCGTACACACATTCCTTGTCGCGAGAATGGGAGAATGGGGATCCCACACCCACGGTCTGAAGCCCTTCGCTTATTTGACTTTCCCAGCGTCTTGGGTTGCGCGAGCCCGGATCCGAGTGGCGCCACTCACCGCCTGGAGCAAGCCGTTGGAGGCTGAGGGGGGGGCCTCCCTAGTCCCGTCTTTTGTCGTTCATCTTGGCAAGTTCCACCTGTTGCGTCTGCACGTCTGTTTCGTTGCGCGTCTTGGCCCCTTGGGATGCACGTACTCGCTCGCCTGCACATAACTGCCTAGGCAAGTACCTATAGGCCATGTGCGTGTTACCGGCACACGGGGCATAGGGATAGAGCAGTTGACACACAGACGGTGCTGCAGATGGCGCCATGACCGCATTCCCCTGCCACTCCGTCCAACGACGGCGCTATCGGGTAGCACAAGGGTTTGCTGCACGATGATGAAGTTGGCAGTTGTCAATCTCCAGACCAGATGGGCCCTTAATTCGGCGGCAGGTGTCGAGGAACTGTCATGGCCTCGCACCTTGACGGTGATTTTTATTTTCTCCTCCTTGGCCATTGAACAATGACTTCATTTGTTTTATATCATTCTTACCGCCACCACGGCACTCTGTGTTGTGCCTTCATCGGCTAGCATTGACGTCCAGCGAAGCCTACTGCCCCGAGGCCAAAGTTTAAACACGTTAGGACTTCCCTGTTTAACCGGCAACTCCGCCGTCGGTGGTGAGTTTGGGTACTGCACATATATCCAATAAGCGGGTTTAGTTGCTGTCGCCTTTGTGCAGGATTTTGGCCACTCTGGGACCTATCGCATTGTATACATGGCCTCCCCTGGGCTTTACTGGCTTGCGAAACGGTTCGGCGATCGTTGCCGTCGTCGGAAGTAAAAAGAGATGGTTGCTAGTCACACAGCACTTAACAAGTCGCTTTTATATCTTGGCCGGGTGCCGGGATCATCGTTCATGGCTTGTGGGGAGTTTTGCACCCATTTTCCGTCTCAGCGGTCAAGTGGTGGTTCGTCCGTCATGGGCTCGGAGGTTGAGTGCTTGAGACCGGCCGTGGATGTCGGCAGATGAACTGACTACAGTAGAGTGAGCGATGACGTGAAGTTGCGCTTTTGTGGACTCGGTCAGGGCGGTGAATAAAACCCACATTGCCGTGTTATTGATTGCTTCGCCCATAATGCATTGATTTTTTGCCCCAGCTGGGTAAGCACCAGAGAATCGTGAGCATTTTGGTCATGACGGCATGATTTCAAGATGAATTTAGCGACATGGTTATGTACTGTCAAATTTTTGTTTTTTTTTTTTCCATCGCGTGACACCGTAGGTGTATACCAACCTTCTCCCACCCCCGCGGACACATCGAATCTACAATGGTGCCCAAGCGAGAATTATCTTACAGTACTGTACAAATTGGTACATGCAAAAGTCTCCATAGTCGCCAGTCAATGGCCGGTTAAAAAAAAAAAAGGCCATTGTACATCAAATGCTCACCCTTTCATACACTCGCCCGGATAACCCCAGATCCGCACCTGCACCAGCATCCCGAGACTCACACTCTATTTTGTATATCCCACGGCCACAATCTGCTCCAGTGTCTTGAACCCATCGTGCGCAAACCCCTTTGTGACATCAACCTTGTACTCCTTCCCGTCGACCCTCAAAACCCCAAATCCCATGTCCGTCCACGCGCTCCTGACCCCGCGAAACATGTTGGCAAACGCCCTGCCCAGCCTCCGGAACGGCATGGTCAAGAGATGCTCCATGTCAAACTTGCGCAGTGCCTGGCGCTGCTCCTCCTCCCTCATCTTCAGCTCCAGCCGCTTCAACTGGGGGACGTATTCCTCCGGCAGGGAGAATCTCGACTTTAGGCACACGTTTTCGAGGGAGGCGGTGATGGCCCTAGGCTTGAGGACGGGCAGCATGCGCTTCACCGTGACCTCGAGCCGCGGGTGTGCGGCCCCGGCAGCAGAGACGGCCGGCGGCAATACGCGTATCGTGCTGACGATGTTGGGCGTCTTGGAGAGCAGGTAGAACCCCATGGCGCCGAGGAGCACGTACGAGGCGCCAAACACGTAGCCTACCCACTGCGGCGTGCCGTCGGGCTGCTTGACGACCGTCGGCCCCGTGAGCGCCGTCCATGCGAGGATGGAGATGCCGCTGGACCAGCAGCCAAAGTAGAACCAGAAGTGGGAGGGAGCTTCGTACAGCACCGTGGGGGTTTGCTTCGACGAGAGGCTCTTGATGAATGCGTATCGGGAGGGTGCGGCGGTTGTCGGGCTCCCTCTGGGGGGAGAAGGTTTAGACGGTAGTTTCTTTTCTACTTTTACAGACGGGGAGGCCGATGGCGGTGCTCGTAGTCGGAGGGGGGAGGTTGTGAAGAATCGCAACGGTCCGACGGGGTGTGCCGGGCGTGGGAGAGCTCGGAGCGGGAGAGGGAGCAGGGCGATGCCCCGTGAGAAACTAGCCATTGGGGCTTGATCCCCGCGATTTGCCGGACCTATGATGTTGTTCGTATTGCGTGGGTGTGTAAATGAGCGTGGTTGCGGTCTCGCGGAACCCGGCATCAAGGCAATTCGTCCCGCGACGTTGGAATGACAATTTAGAATCGAAAATTGATAACCTTATCAGGGTGGAGGTCCCCTGGGTTGGGTGATTTGTTCACTCCCGGCATAGCGCCGACAAGGCCGGAAAAGTGTACAAAATTATGTCGACATTTAGTGTGATGATATCCACATGAGCTGGCGACATTATTTTGTCAGCCTAGCTCAATATCGGTACGTACCGATGTCGTCCCCAAAAAACTGCTTGTCCATCATCCGTGCTCATTCCGCCCTGCATCGGCGCTCCCCAACAGCTCCAAAAGCTCCCAATTTTTGGAGCGCAGCTTTCCAAAGCCTCGCTCCCTCCGCCCGATCCCAATACCCTACGAATCGAGCTCTTTTGAGAATACGGCACATCAGATTGCTCAATTGGGCTGTTATGGCGTCTTTAGCGGGTGCTTGCCGTGCTTCGGCTCGTCTTGTTGGGAGGGCCTCTTCTCGGGGTAGGTTCTCAGTTCTCTGCTGCAGCTTTGGAACCATTTACGAGGCGTCAGCAGTTCAGTCAAGTGGCATCGCGGGGACCGTGTCTTTATTTATTTGCTAACTGGGACGTACAGGCCTCACAACCTCTGCACGATGCCTTGCGGCACAGAATTTCGTTATGCCCGCCCTTTCTCCGACTATGACCGAAGGAAACATTGCCACATGGAAGGTCAAAGAGGGCGAGAATTTCAGCGCCGGCGATGTCCTACTGGAAATTGAAACGGATAAGGCGACCATGGATGTGGAGGCCCAGGACGATGGTATTATGATGAAGATTATGGCGCAGGATGGGGCCAAGGCCGTGCAGGTCGGAACTCGGATCGCGGTGCTGGCTGAGGCAGGCGACGATATCAAGACACTCGAGATTCCAAAGGACGAGCAGCAGCAGCAGCAGCAGCAGAGCAGCAGCGACTCAGCTGCTGCGCCCAAGCAGGAGGAGGCTATCCCCGAGAACAAGGCCAAGCCCGCACCAAGAGCGCCGACTGTAGAAAGTCACGAGCAAAAGTATCCCCTGATGCCATCGGTCGAGCACCTCGTCAAGCAGAACGGCCTGAGCAAGGACGACGTCAGCAAAATCACCCCCACGGGTCCAGGCGGGCGCTTGCTGAAGGGCGATGTGCTAGCCTACCTGGGCAGCATCAACGCCGACAGTCCTGCCGTCGTATCGTCACGCTTGGAGAAGCTATCCCACCTGGACCTGAGCAACATCAAGGTTGCTGAGAAGAAGGCTGCTCCTGCTGCTCCCGCTGCTGCTGTACAGGAACCTAAGCCTTCTAAGCAGGAAGCTCTCCCCCTGGAAATCAACGTCCCCGTGTCCCTCAGCAAGGTCGTCGAGGTCCAGAAACGCATCCAGAAGACACTCGGCGTCTTCATGCCCCTTTCCACATTCATCAGCCGTGCTGCCGAAGTCGCCAACGGCAATTTGCCTCCTGCCAGTCGCGCCCCCACCGCCAGCGAACTCTTCGACCAGGTTCTCGGCCTAGACAAGATCAAGGCAGCCAAGGGGTCCCGCGGCGTCTACCTGCCGCAGATTTCAGCCGTGCCCCCGAGCACGCTATTCGAGCCTCCCGCACGATCGGCCAAGAAGGCTGACATTATCGACGTGCTGACTGCCAAGCCCAAGAAGGCTGTTCGTGAGCATGGCATCGCTACTGTTCCTGGATTCTCCAACGGCCTCAACGTGTTTAGTCTTGTTGTGCCTCGGGAGGAGGAGCATAGAGCACACATGTTTTTGGAGAGGTGCAAGGCCATCTTGGAGGAGGAGCCTGGGAGATTGGTACTGTAGAACTTGGTCTTTGACAGGGCAAATTAGTTGGTCAAGCGAGGTGGTTCATGTAACTATATTCGAATAGACTCAATATGCACAAATCAGTCCGAACAGCTAGCTTGCACGCACAGTCGGCCGTCTTCTACCAAGTCTCGGGATGCCGTTCTAAGCTGCATATGTACATGATATTATATGGCGCCGCCATCCCCTGGCGGCCCTGCGGAGCACTCTTGAACCGATATCCATGCCGTGTAACTCAAGCGCTCCTACTGCCGCTAAATGCGGCTTGCCCTGCATATTAATGGCCGTTTCTCATTTTCGGTAAGCATGGTGTGATGACAACCCGCCGCTGTCGCCCTCTTTTCCACATTGCATCAAAGCCAACGGTGGCATGTTTCGGGAGGGAGGGTTCAAGAAGACGTTGATGAATAGTTGCTGGCAAGACATATATACTAACATTGAACGTGAAAATTGCACGTACCGATTCTGTGACAATCTCGCCTCCTCTGTACATCAGTCCTCACTGCAACTGGCGGCTGGGATAATGCATCTCCCACATGTGCCTCGGAGCTATCAAATATTAAGAGGATGGAGCTCTACAACATCATCACGATGGAAGCACGACGCCGCCCGTAGCACCCGTGTTCGGTAATCCCGTACTTCCGACCACTATTTCGAAGACGCGCGAGTAGAAAACTCGAGGCACCTCAGCTAATCAGCCCAGGCGGTTCTGGATAAGGAGAAGAAGCAAGCAAGCAGCGAGGGGGGAAAGCCACAGCCATGCACGCAGTAATTTGATCATCACCATCAACAGCAAACTTTAGATTCGGCTTGTTGCAAACCTCTGAAAAAGGCCATGACTGTAATCACCAAGGGACGCATGATCAGAGGTGATGTTTTACTCGGCAGGGCGGGGGAAAAGTCGTGCCCACAAAGGTTTAGTTTTCCGCACCAGCACGCATGGTAACTACATCTCGGTTGACTGAATGCCAAGGGAAAAGGGAAAAAGATGGAAAATAAAGATAGAAACCCAACTACATCCTTGTGACTGTTCCCAGAGAAAAACTCGTCTTCATCCCGACATGCTAATTGCTGACCTGGACCTTGTCTGCCTGCATGCCCTTCTGTCCCTGCACGGCTTCAAAGGTGACCGCCTGTCCTTCTTTGAGAGACCTGAAGCCGCTCCCCTCAATTGCTCTAAAGTGCACAAACAAGTCGGGCCCAGACTCTGGGGTTATGAACCCATACCCCTTCTCCTCGTTGAACCACTTGACCACTCCGTTTTGTCGCTCGCTCATGGTGACGGGCGTTGGTCTGCAGAGAGAAAAATCTGCTAAGTTAATATAAACGTGAGGGGAAAGCGCGGTGCTTACTGTGTTGACGTGTGGCTTGTGGTGAAATTGCTAGTTTCTGTTCTTGTGTGAAATGGAAAGATGCTTCAATCCAAACTGTTGGGGGAAATTTTTTTTTGCTTGGCCTGGAGGACGGTGTGCTTTGCAGAAATATGTTTTGCATATTGGCGCCCTGTCAGGCTTGTGAACCTTGGTAGGTTAAAACACGTGACCCTCGCCTTGACCTCTGCGTCTCAGGGCGGGCGCTTGCTCTCCTCCATCACGTATCCTTGGCCAACTTTTTTTTTTGCAATTGCTGCTTGTTTCATATGAAGGGCTGTCGTGTGGTTGCCGTATTATCCCGAGACGTGCGTGTATTCTGACGTAGCAATCCGGCAGCAGGTATCCCTCAGTAGCTGAATTGAAACATACATGCTCTGACGTGGCGATAGGAGCCGGTGCCAACGCCTTGATTCCATCTAGCTATGGCAACTGCCGTTTATTTGCTTACATATGGTAGATGGATATTGGCTGCCCAAAGTTTTGTATGAGCGTTGTGCTGTCCTTGTTCTAAAACGGCCAGTTTCTAGAACAATACACAGCTAGCTTCACGGGTTTTAGGAGAGTGTTTCCTGCAGTCCATCCAGTCACTATCGACAATCGCGGATCGTGATGAGTACCGGGATACTTTCATCGAACAACATTCTGATATACTGTGGCATATTATAGGGTACAGCGCGTGATAGTTAGATATCTGTCTGGTGTAGTATTTTTGGCCCTCTACGGTAGGGAACAACGCGTCTCCAGAGGAAGACAAATTTGAGAAAGCCGGATACCATAGGCTCGTCAGAAAGTCTATGGAGATAAAATGTGACGGATTACAGAGAGGGTATTGTAATCCAAACCCGCGTGTATGGCCATTCACTGGATCCCAGGCTCCCGTTGTCGAGACGCAGCAGAGGTAAAGCTTTCGTCATGTGTAATACTACAAACTAGAACTTGATCACTTGGTCCAATTACGCATTCTTCACCTCCGCTTGACGAAGCGCTTTACATCCGCTTGGAACAAATTGGTCAACTATTACCGAGGAGACATGTTAGCGGGCATTACTATAACAAAGCAGGGAAAACGAGCAAATACTCAGACTTACAGGAATGTATTTCACAGGGACTTTTTCGGCAACTATGTCATCCGATTCTCCATTAAAACAAGACACCAAGTCTGCAAGTTCCTCCTGAAGGGTGACCAGATGTCTTACTGCACCGGGGTCGTCACCGATTCCGCAAAAGAGAAGGACGAGTTTATCCCCTAGGCTCACCTTGCCACTCCGAATCGCACTCTTGAGCTTCTCATACTCGTTTTATTTAGCCTGCTCGACGTTTTGGCTCACATTAGCAAATAGTCCGCGAAGACAAGGGAGTGCACCAGAGAGAGAGAAAGAGCTCACCTCTCTATCCGTGATGATAATAGCAATTATCGGCCTGTTGATTGTCTCATCGGCATGCTTGGATTATTACAATTTCGACGGCTCTGTCTTTAGTGGCCTCCAGTGTTTCCCGATCATGTTTCATTTTGTTATCGAGAACGTCTTTAACCTTGTCGACCTTGACAATATCTTTCCAAGACTCGTCGTTTTCGTAAAGAGCCCGCAAGTAGATTCCTTCTCTCCCAAACTCACGCGCCAACTCGGCAACTTGCATGCTATTTTTCAGGTACATAGTTCCTGGTAACCTGAGTCATAGAGGTATAATTAATTGCACTGAATATATTAGCAGAGTTCCTAAAATATTAGGCTGAGGGAAACAATAGCATACGTGCCGCAAAGCAGCATGAAATCGAATGGAGCCATACAATCAGCGACGAGACTATATCCTTGGAAAGCTCCAACTTGGAATTGCCTGCAACTACAGCCGCTTTGCGGGCCATGCGTTTCACATCGTCGTCTGTATACCTGGAGAAGACGGTACAGCTTTGGATAAAAGAGCGAGCATACGTCAAACACGCCTCGGTGTCGAAGATCTTACCATTTAGTCACATTAGCATGGATCATCCGTGGGCGAGAGTCTCTTGAATAAGAAGTACTTCGACACTGTTTTGAGCGTACGAAGCTATCATTCAATACTTACGTCAGATCCGAAACTCTTTTTGAGTAGCACTGCAACGGACTCTTGACGCTCAAATCTCGCGGCCAATTGCAAGATCCTCGAGTTAATTGCCCGCGTGCCAGCGGTGTTCTCTATTAGCAGATAACGACTTGACTCTGATTCTTCCGCGCAGCCACATGCAGGGCAGCCTCTTTAACAGTATTCGGTACCTCCATGTCTGCACCGCTGAGAATAATCTCCGCGGCGACTTTCAGATTTCCCTTTGCTGCTGCGACATGCAAGGGAGCGTTGCCTTTGCGGTCCCTGGCGTTTGACTAGGTCTCGCACCTCGCTTCTTCTTGTCCAACAGCAACATGACAGAATCCATACAAGCGTTCTAATTTTTTGCTGCGGCGTGTAGGAGATTTTGTTTATTTCTTTTCCTTGGTCGTAAGCCTCTCCCCGTTGTCGACAAGCATCTTGATAACAACGTTGGCATCGGGCCCGCCATTTTCGACGACTATATGTAGAGGAGTCTCACCCTCGTCATCTTTGATATCTATCTTGGCGTCATTCTGAAATAATAATAGCTCTGCGGCCTGGGCACTCGCAGTGACTGCAGTGTGGAGCGATGTTTGTCCAGTATTAGAATCCCCTTGGTCGATCACATCTCCTCTACCTGCAATCAACGTCTCTACAGCTACAGTGTTTCGTCGTGGAAATGCAAGGCGAAGTGCGGAGCCATGTTCTTCTTCTCATGTCTTGCTCATCAATTCCTGGAGAGCGGCCAGATGATTTGCCGAGGCTGCCATGTACAGAGGCGTCCGACACCAACTGACTTTCTGACTGGGAGGAACACGTAGCTTCAAAAAGTGTTTTATGGCAGATTTTCTCCCTTGCTCAGACGCTCTATGAAGAAGCGTGTAGCTATCTTGATCCTTGACTCTCAATACGTCTCCTCTTCTTGTGAAAGCCTGTCAATGACATCTTTCTGATCGTTCTTAGCCGCAACGTGCGAAGCATCTGCCAAGCTTTTGATACCGATTTTATCGCATTGCAGCAGTCTCTCGAATATGGTAGAATGGCCACTACGAGCTGCCAAAGCTAGCGCTGTCATTTCAGAAACCATCAGATCATTGATTTTGTCGTAGCCGCCGGACAGCAACAGCGATACCACGTTGGCATGTCCGAGTTCGCTGACAATGTGACGAAGTGTTACACCTTGCGAGCACGGCAGGTTCCTCTCCTGCCTGTATGCGTACTTCAAAATGCGATCCTCTGAAATATTCCGTATGATCTGTTCCTTGTGATTCCCATCCATTTGGCTTCCTGTCTTGTCCAGATGGCTTGACCAAGATGTGGCTGCGTATTGGAGGAAGGCAAGATCGCCAGAATTGCCCTTCAGATAGTCGACACAGGTTATGTAATGCTCGCAGTCAACTTTTCCATTTCTTTCTGATCTTTTGCAAAAGTTACCCGCAAAGACGCGCTCCCAGAAGCTTTTACGAAGCGAGCCAGGCGCTCAAAGCCAGAAATTTTGCCCAATTCTTCTGCTTCATTCAATCCTCCTTCATGGCCTTCTCCAGCTCGAGTGCGACGCCTTCCGCCAGCTTCTTCCTCTAGAGCAACTCCTTGTTCTGCTTCATTATACAGCCTGGTCTCATTGCCTTGAGACGAGATTCCATTAATTCCCCCAAATGGACCTTCAACATATCGTCAAATTTCCTCTTCCGTTTCCGATACATGTATCAGTTGAACTTCCGTTTCGTGTTAGTTGTTATGGCCGCAAAGTACCCTTGCTCGCTGAGCGGGCGCTCCGAACACAAAACCCACCGCAGCAGGACTCGTCTCATTGTATCAAGCCCCTTATTTCTGGCCGGCAGAGGCGGCAGCAACTGTTGAAACTATATCGTGCCTTCAGCCTTTCGTCATCGTCAACTGCATCTGCTTTTCTCACCGCTCGTACCAAGTCATCTTAAGAAATGCTAAACTTGAGTTTCTCCTCGAGCAGCTGTTTGCCTTGGTGAAGCTGCCGTCCGCATCCCGACTTAGCTCAGAGCTTATTTTCTCGAGCATTTGGCGGCCCTTGATGTATCTGTAATATTCTGGTAATGCCTCGTAATGGATCTCGACATGCGTTTTACCATCTCCGCCAGTGTACTGATCGTTTTCAGCCCTTTCGGCGTCTTCGAGAACGTTGAGTAGGGGAGTCGATGGTCTGCTAGTGAGAAATATCCTAAAGAGGTTAGTCGGCATACTGGCGAGATGTCGTACGAACACGAAAATGTGCTCGTGTGTTGAACGGCGCAAGGATCCCAAGGAATCAATAACCAGAAATACCTTCAAGCGGCTTTTGATAGCCTGTAGAGAATAGAAAAGCGCCTTAAGTGTATCTAGTGGCCACCTTCCCTCGGTGTCTTTAATAATATTAGGCGCCGTATACTGATCCACGCCTAGATGCTGAAAATGAGGAAATGATTCGTGACTGTAAATCTAATGAAGCAGAACTCTAAGGATGCCTTTAGGCTTTGTTGCTCAAAGTTCTCTCATTTCAGTGAGTTCTCCACCCAGTCTATCACTCTATGACAAATCACCAACTCTTCGGCCCAAATACCTGTCCACTCGCAACCCGTCCCTGCACTGCCGTCCCCTGCGCATCCATTGTCGAGTCCACGATCTCATTCCCCCACCACTTGGGCGGCTCGATCCCATGCATGCTAAAGGCGAAGAAAATAAACAAGGTCCCAAGTGCCAATCCCAAATCCAGCCCACACGACGTCAGGAAATTCAGCCGCCCCCACCATCCGAAATGCCTTTTCTTAATCCAGTACTGGAATATGAAGCCCACGATACCCCAGGAGAAGTAATTCAGCGGCGTGGCCGGTGGGATTGCGCCTGCGCCGCCGAATATTAACGGCGCCATGACGTACTGGAGCGGGGACCTAGGGTAGTGTTTGAAGCCGAAGTAGACGGCAATGGGCACAATGGCGCCCAGGACGAAGAAGAGGAAGAGAGCAGAGTAGATGCGGCCTGGAGAGAACATGCGGTCTGGGCCGATGAGGCCCCAGATGACGGAGGCTGAAGGTTGTCAGATGGGTTGGAGCAAAAAGAAAAAAAAGAGAAAGGGAAAGAAAAGGGACAGAGTTGACATACCTGAGAAGAAGACTCGGCCTCCAGGGCAGGTGAAGTGATCCCGCTGATGTTGGTCGCAGATATCGGGGATATTGGTGAGTGCGAGGTTGAGCACTATGATTTGGATGAAGCATGAGAAGGTGGTGGCGACTACTTGAGCCCAGAACATGGTCCGCGGAGGGATTTTCATGTAGTGTCCAAACTTGAGGTCTGAGACGAAGCTGAGTGCTTGAGACCTGGGACAGTTAGCTTATTATGTGTGATGAGTAGTGCTAGAGCATCGAACATACATGGTGATATATCCAAATGTTTTGAAACTACGATCCATTAGTTCATGACTGTAGGTGTCGTCACGTCTGAGCGGAACCTACATCATTAGAGCCAACGGCCGGCCTGGCTGAATATATCCGAAAATAAACTCTGTGAGTACGTTCAAGCCAATGCGATTATTTGTGACAGCTTCAATAATACCAATTGGCAAAGAAAAGCCAAACGATATTGTCACGGCGAGGAGAAATCCCCACCATGTGAGTTTGGTAGGGTATGCCAGTACAGTAAACAGGCCCATTGCAAGCATCTATACGCCTGAATTAGACAGAGAGTGCCCTGTGTTCGCAGGGGCTGGCTTACCACAAGAAATAGGCCCATGTACCACCAGTCTGGCGCTTCTTTATATTTCTTCATCAGCTTCATGTGAATATCTGGTTTCTCATTTGCACTGTTTTGATACTGTTTCCAAATTTGCTTGCCGTTGTGGAGATATGTATATACGATAAGGGATGAAATAGCCGCAAAAGAGAGACCATATGACATGGCAAACGTCGTGCTAAGCATGTATGTGTAAGTCAATGTGTGAAACATGAATCAGCGCGAGCATACCTAAGGAACAGCGGTGAGTAGTTTTCGTAAGCTTCTTGATCTAGAGTAAAGTCTTTGCTAAGAACACGCGATGTATTATATGGAGCGCCGGTATTATCATATGTATTTGCATCGCTCATAGGTAGAAATTCGGCATACCAGGCCCCAGAAAAGTGCAGAGCAGAACATCCAATCACGTAGAATGCAACAACTCCAATCAAAGTATTGGCTATGGCATACCTGAAACAGTCAGTATGCTTTGTGATGGGGAAAAGGTGTCCTTTAACCTTACCAAGGCGGAATCAGCGGCGATCCTACCCAGCCCGAAATTTGAGTCCAGTCAAAAGTAATGGGGAGCAAGGATAAGCCAGTTGTGCCACCAAACAACTGGTTGACAACAGGATTCTGAGGCGCGATCCAAGTGGCAAAAGCGAAAACGCTCAAGCATTGGGCTAAAAACCCAGGGATAAAGTAGTACACGAATGCACCCACGGTGACGAGGAAAAACCACATAAGTCTCGGCATGTTGCCGCCAAAGACTGACGGGTCTCGGACTTCATTCTTCTCATACATGGTATTCATCATGGTTACAGCCACGAGATTAGCTGGCCATATCATGGAGGCAGGGTAGACTGCAACAGTCAGCAATTGTAGGGATTGGGGTGAGGATGACCAACTGACCCAAAAACTTGCGCATTGTCCCTGCAATACCATACCCAAGCGACTGAGTCGAGATGGTCAGTAGTAGCTGGAACCATACTCCAAAATTCTGATTGTAAAAGATGCGCTGAGCAAGTATGATGTCGGTCGAATATGCCACCGAGAAGGACACACTGGCCATGACTCCAATGATGGAGTGCTCTTTGATATTGAACGGGCCAGGGTTGAGAGACCAGGTGAAGCCCCAGGTGGTGAAGTTTCTCTTGGGCATGAAGCGAGCCCATGCATGACCTACGGGCCACGCAATGATTTGTGCAACTAGTGGCCCAATGGAGATTGATGGCTGTCGCAAGGAGAAGAGCGTGTTCATTGAGGCGCCCACGACAACCAGACTCAGGCCCAGGACCCAGGCTCTCACAGTGTTGCAGGGGACGTCCTCATCGTAATTGCGGACAGCCGCTCGAACCTCGGGGTACGGAGAATCCTCCTCCTCGCGTCTCTTCCGGACACTTCTGGTTCCCAACTCAATGGCGTCGGCATGTTCATCATCTGGGAAGTTTGGGTCCATGAGGAGCTCATGCTCAGACACTTCGTCATCGCTGCCGTGGCCCTCGCCCCATTGAAACATGTGCTCCTTGAGCCCCTCGATGGACGCAGAGCGCTTATGGGAGGATGAATGCCTTGAGCTCGGGCCGGCGCCGGCGTCAAATCCTGTTGACTCGGCGCTTGTCCGCCGTTGGCCCAGTCCGGCACTCATGGCGAGGTACCTTGGATGGCCGTGCGATATCAAGGTGCGATGAGGTCTATTTGCTTTCAATCAGATCGACATGGCGGTCAAGTGTGAAAGCCTAATGTTTATGTACTCTGAGTGCGAGGGGAGATTAGCTGGGCAGCGAAGAGATGATTTTAAATAGAGGCCACATCCGAGTAAAGGCCAGCTACATGTGTTCAAGTAACAAGTAGGGGCAGCAAACCCGGGTCAATCTGAGAATTCTATCGACGTATTTGGTCTGTGAGTGTGTGAGACATGGGAAGCAGTCCTTTGTCGTTTGTCCTTGGCCTCTGCTGATGGGGACCAAATGCGATACAGGTCCAGATGTCGAGATGGAAGCCGGTGGATTCAGTCTGCCGTTGTCGATTTTTTTACCAACGCCTTGTATCCAACGGAGAAAAAGTGGGTGGAAGTTGATACCGACGATGAGGCCGGAAGTCGACGAATGCAGACGAGGCGATGAACAAAAAGACATTGGCAATGGTGTTTCACAATTGATCCGTGTCCTCAATAAGCCACGGAGTCAGCCGCAAGCGCCCCCGTCGACCTAGCGTTCGTGATGGCAGGTGGAGCTGACTGACATGGCTGTATCAGGACAACTGGGCAGGAAAGAGCAACGGAGGAGCCTACTTGATTTAAGCACACTGAGATACCTACCTAGGTAGGTACCTAGGTACTTAGTAGACATCAATTGGTTTCAACTACAGGTTGACAACATTAGAATACTCAGTGTCCTGGCAGCTCAAGACCCGACTGCTCATGTCCTCGCACAAACCACATGCGCCGTGCCCTGGTGAATGTCCAGATGTCAGTACACCCCACTGTAGTCGTGCCACGCTGTGCCGCCCGTCCGCCACTGAAGACGCTGTAGGCGAGCGCTAGCCTGCTGTCTCCATTGATCAATCATGGCACTCAGTGCTGGGTTCAAATGTCGATTGCGGGCGCGTGCTTGAAAGTGTGATGGGAAAACTTGCTTCGCATTTCAAGCCCATCCATCAAGCAAGCAATTACCACAACCAAAAATTATAGTCAACCTTTGAGCACATAGAAAACCCCTGATTTATATCAGGGCGCTTCAGAGCCCGCCACTGGCCACAAACTGAGCTCACTCGAAACAAGTTTTAATTCTCTCCCTCCTCCTACCTCGTCCGATATGACATCGCCATCGTCATGCGCCGCGTGGTAGTTACAGGTCTGGGCGCTGTCACTCCCCTTGGAGTAGGTATTCGAAAAATCTGGAACCGATTACTCGCCGGTCAATCAGGAATCGTCAGTGTTGCGTCGCGACAGCCGCAGGCGAGATGGAAGGAGTTGACAAGCACCGTTGCTGGTGTCGTTCCTGTCGGAAGTGAGCCAGGTCAATGGAGGGCCAGCGACTGGCTCAGCGCCTCTGAACAGAGACGAATGTCTACTTTCACGCAATACGCCATTGCAGCAAGTGAGATGGCTCTAAAAGACGCCGGATGGGACGTGACGAAGCTGGAGGACATGGAGGCTACCGGCGTGTGCTTGGGCAGTGGTATCGGCAACTTGGACGAAATATACGAGACCAGCCTGGCACACCATACTGATGTGAGCTGCTACAAACACTTGCAGAAATACAAACGCTGACTCTTCATGCAAAAGGGATACAAGAAAGTCTCACCTTTGTTCGTCCCCAAGATACTAATCAACCTGGCAGCGGGTCACATCGCCATGAAATACGGCTTCCAGGGGCCGAACCATGCTGCCACTACAGCCTGCACCACCGGCGCACATTCCATTGGCGATGCCTCCAGATTTATCGCCATGGGCGACGCAGATGTCATGGTGGCCGGCGGCTCCGAGGCTTGTATTCACCCACTCACATTCGCTGGCTTCGGCAGAGCGAGGTCTTTGTCCACGGCCTACAATGACAACCCATCCGGCAGTTGCCGACCGTTTGACTCGGACCGCAATGGATTTGTCGTTGCCGAAGGAGCTGCCGTTTGTGTGTTGGAGGAGCTGGAACATGCCAAAGCCAGAGGAGCTCGGATATATGCTGAAGTCAAGGGGTACGGCTGTAGCGGGGATGCATATCATATGACGGCGCCCCGAGAAGACGGGCGAGGAGCATTTCTGGCCATGAAGCGGGCCCTGAAGAATGCCGGCGTGAAGCCTTTGCAGGTTGACTACATAAATGCCCACGCAACGGGTACGCAAGTTGGAGACGTGGCAGAGGCGGCCGCCATCCGCAGACTTATGCTTGGCCAGGAGGGGTTATCAGCTGAATCACAGGTCACAGTGAGCAGCACCAAGGGAGCAATGGGGCACTTGCTAGGGGCTGCAGGAGCTATTGAGGCTCTGTTTGCCATTCTCTCAATACACGAGGTTGGTCATGTTCGCTTATTAAAAGACGCTCTGGACAAGGGCTAACGTCTTGACAGGGTGTTGTACCAGCTACACAAAACTTACACAAGCCCGACGTCGGTATAAACTTTAATTTTGTTCCCTTGACGGCCCAAGACAAGAGGGTTCGGGTAGCAATTTCCAACAGTTTTGGCTTTGGCGGAACGAACAGCAGCTTGGTGTTTTCGAAGATGTAGAACAGTGCAGGCGTTCTGTACAACGATGTAAAGAAAAACACTGTAGTTTTACATGTAGGAATATCCGTGTAACAACACCAATAAGAGCATGCAAACACGACTTTTGGCTTACCCAGATATACTTTCCTCAATGACGATGCGCATGCCATGGACTCATGTCCCCGTCATAGACATTGAAAGTGGCCCGCGCACGGACCACCCCGAGCCACTCGCATGCCAATTAATTTCTCTGACATCCAAAAAAGTCATCGACCACAGAAGAGCTCCAGCTTCGTTTCCATGCCGTCCGCCGTCACAAGCAACCCCCCGCCCAAACCACCTTGACCAGCCGGTGTCTTCCTGGCCCAGACAAATCGTGGATCATCATGGCCTGCGAATCGTGCAGGCTACAGACCCGGACGCTCCTCCGGGCAGCAATTCGCACGCCCGCCGTCAGAGACGCCCCGGCAAGGACCCTGAACCTGTCGCGACCGACAAGCTCACCACATCCTGCATCCACGCGATGGTTCAGCAACACGCCCCAAAGAAGCATTCTGGGTATGGGAACACTAGGCGAGTCGTACCGCGTTCTCGGTGCCTCTGAAAAGCTGTACAAGATTTGCGCGCGGCCCGCAGACTACCATATCTCCGAGGAGGCACGCAACAACGACCAGGTCGAGAGGTTGGAAGACGGCGAGGAGCTGGGCACGCCCATCGATGCAGGAAATGTGTGGCACAAGAGTACGTTGACAAATATACTTCTTTCCTTGCCTGGAAGAAGGAAAACCAAAAGTACATAGACTGACATCCCCCCGGGGGGAAATCAACAGCCTTTGGCCTCCAACCCAGCTTCAGCACCTGGTCCCACGTCACCATGCTCCATCTTTACCTCCTCCAAGCCCGCGTCCGCTGCTTCGAGCGCGACACCTTCCGCAACTGGCAGCAGCAGCTCGTCGACCATTTCTTCTTCGACTGCGAAAAGAAGATGCACCTCGATCACAACATCACCTCGAGCGCTCTGCGCCAGCGGTACCTCAAGGATATTTTCGTCCAGTGGCGCGGCCTGCTGCTTGCGTACGACGAGGGTCTCATCAAGGGCGATGCTATCCTTGCCAGTGCCGTCTGGAGGAACTTGTTCAAGGGGGCTCCCGAGGTTGATCCGAGGTCCTTGTGCGCCATTGTCGGGTGGATGAGGTCGAGTCTGGCGTCGCTGGAGGCGGCGAGCGACGTGGACTTTCCGCAGAAGGCGGGTGATGTTTTGACGAGGCCGGTGGACGTATTTTGGAGCCGGTTGGAGGAGCCGTTCAAGAAGGCGTTTGAGGGGGAAGCCGGGAAGAAGAATGGGGAGTGAGGCATGATCTGATGGGTGAAAACTGGACGCACAGAAGGAGAGAGTTTCGGGAACGGTGGCATGTATAATTACGTGTGGAAAAAACAGAGGGGGGGGCTGCAGACGACGCTGTCGTTGTATATCTTGGTCAGATGATATCCCAACTTCTGCCGCTGTATTAAAGCAAAAATAGCAATCATTGTACATTACGGCACACAATGTCCGAGTTCCCGCTGCCCGCTCTCGTCATGCTCTAGCATTTGCATCTCTTCCAACCCCGCGACATGTCCAAAGGCGACACCAAATCATCAGCCCACGGGCATCATCCACCACAATGTCCCATCATTCCCTCTCCCACATCTGCCACTCGTACCCAACGCCGCCCTCCTCCATCGTCGCATCTCCAGTTTCTCCCGTCCACGCCCTCCACTCGTCACTTTCCTTCCTCCGCCATCCGGCGCTCCTCGCCGCATCACCTCTCAAATCCAAGCCGAAAAAGGTGTCGCACTCATACTCCCTCTCTATACTCGTCAGCAACACCCTCTTCGCGGCATCCATCTTGAGCGCGGCATCGTATATCTGTCCTCCCCCCATGACAAACACCCTACTTATAGTGGGGTGCGTCCTCGCAAACTCGACAGCCTGCTCGAGCGAGGACACCCTCACAGGTTCAGAGGCCGTAATCTCTGCAGGAAGCGTCGGCGAGTGCTGCCGGGACACGATGATGTTGAGGCGGTTCTTCAGGGGCCTAAACTTGGCCGGGATAGAGTCCCACGTCTTGCGGCCCATGATGACGGCATTGACAGAGTTGGGGGCCGCCTTGACCACGCCGGGCGGGTTACCATGTGCGTACCCTGTTCGCGACGGGGATGGGAGCAAACTTACCTGCGGGGGAACCCGCGTCGTGACGCGCGCGAAATACTGCATCTCTTTGCGCAGACCTGTCCACGGCATGGTGCCGTTCAGGCCGATGCCCATGCTGCGCGTGGCGGCGACGATGAGCGTCAACTCGGGCTGCATCGCGAGGTTGGTCACGAATTCGCGGAAGAAGTGCGAGATGCGTGGGGTGGTTGGCGTTGACTCTCGAAGTGTTGGTGCGGGACGAAGTGGGTATCAAGAGACAAAACTACAATCACTGCTACTACAAAATGGCGAGAGACGGGGGAAAAGAAACTACACAAGTAAAATTCATTACGTAGCGGGCCGTTATTCGTTGATATATATACACTCTGTGTGTTTCTACAACTTGGCTGCTGATGATGGCGGCAGAACCGCAACATCTTGGAACGGGATACCCAGATGCATATAAATATGATTGAATCTAACAACAAGAAAAGAAGGGAGTCAGCAACGCGCCTTTGAGTTCTCCGACTTTCAGGCAAAAACACATACCGGTCACTCCCAAAGAAGGGCTGAGTTTCGCCCTTGGAGTTCGTCGCCAAGATCCACGGGCACCCGAAAGCGCCCGACTCGACAACCATGGCGGTGTCCTCGATCAACCTCTTCTTCATCTCGGCCCTGCCATCCATGATCCGGCCAACGTCCGCCTCGGTGAACAGCTTGGCTCCGCCGCCAGGCATCTCGGTGGCCTCGGCAAGCAAGGCGCGCAGGCTGGATTCGTCGACGACATCGGCGTTGGGGGGCGTCCAGAACCTGTGCAGCAGGAAGTGCATCGCCGACAGGAGCTTCTCCTTGGGGTGGTTGGCCTTGATGAAGAGCAGGGCCCGCAGGGCCGACTGCGTCTTTGCTCGCTCAAACAGGTCATCGGGCGCCTGGTACTCGGTGATGCCGACCCGGGCAGCGGCGCGCCGGTTGTCGTAGATGAGATACCTGGCCTTGGCGGGCAAGGTCCACGGTGGCCGGTTGCCTTTTGGCGGCATCAGACTACCGAGTCGATGTGCTGCGTGGGATCCAAACATGCTTACCGGACAGGTGGTTGATGCCTCCCAGAAAGATGGGATGGAACCTGGCAATAGTAATTAATACGGTCGTATTGTCAGTTCCCCATGCGTGTTGGCCGGACTCACTCTACTTCAACCCCATGGGCGGCTAGCTTATCCAAATTGAGTCGCAAGTCTGCAATACAGATATAGCTAAAGAAGGACGCTGTGTTTTGAAAACGTCAGCCAAGTTTGCTGGCACGGGCAATTATTGACTCGAGCATGGGGGCTTACCAAGGTCCAGATAGCAATCGATGCGTCCACCAGCCATTTTTGTAACATTGAACGCACAATTAGGTCAGCACTTGAGCCAAGAATCTTGAGAGATGAGATATTCTGGTTCGGTGCTCATGGCGTGATTGAATATGTCGACAGCCATGGTTTCTGTAGCTCTCGACTCGGATCTGGGGTCGGGAACTTTAGAAGCTAGTGGCAGATCTCTAGACTCTGGGAGCGTGGGGAGCCGAGGCCCATTGCGGAGTCCGGACTCATGCGGAGGAGCTACCGAGTGCGGTGAGTCGGAGAGTTTAGTAATCCAGGCAACACACCAAACCAACCAGACTTTTCTGCGCTCTCTTGTGCGTCCCATTATTTGCCTCCATATTTATAGTATACTATAGTATATTAGCGTGTACTTTTCGGTGGGTAAATAGATATCCTGCCACAGACTGTACTCTACAACAACAGCACCCTCCTCTCTTCTGGCATCAAAGACCCATCCATCCATTTCTGCAATTCCGCGGCCAATCTGGGACTCGTTGGGTTTTCCTCAGCCACCACGTCTGAATACCTGTGTATTAAACTCTGGACATGGCCCAACGAAACGTTGTCCAGGTTTGCCATCTCAAATAAGGTCCCCAGTAGTGCTGGATATCCCGCCAACTGGAGCTCACAAGCATACTCAAGCACCGACTGCGGGCCATGCTCATTGTCAATTCTTGCACCGCTTGACAGCAAAATTTCCAATCGCCCCTTGATATATCTGACGTCCTCTACGCTTGCTGACACATTGGTGTCTTGGTGGCTGACAGGGTAATCGGGTCGCAGATGCGAACTCGGGAGAGCTTGTATAATGGAATGGAAGCTATTCGGAGCTGCTGTTCCCCGTTTTATAGCGACAGAATCTACCCTAGCGCCCCGATTGATGAGCATTTGTATTCCAGGGGATCCATGAGTTCCCCAGTAGGCTTTCATGGAGCAATGTCCATATGTAGTCGCCCGTGTCAGATTCAGCACCCATGGTGGGATCGGCCCCTTCGTGCAATAACAGTGTAGCAACATCAAAATTATTTCTTGCAATCGCACACTGGAGAGGGGTGTATCCTGCGAGGTTGACTTGCTACACGCGTCGTTCGGCCTTTCCAATCCCGTGTCATGGCAAGGCAGTGCAGCACTGTGTGGCCATCATCATCCACAGCACCGAGATGGAAAGTTGACTTGTCAAGTAGGACGGGGACACGGTCAACATTCTCCGATCGTGCTGCCCAGTGCAAGGCTGTGCGGTTCCGTGATGGTGACAGGACCCCGTTGATCCCAGGAAGCGTGATTAGGAACTCGCAAATGCTCGCCTGGCCCTTTTCAAGTACCCGTAGAAAAGCCGTCTTCCTCAGCTCGAATGCTGCGTCAGGAGTCGGGCCATGCCACATGACTAGTTGACGAACAACATCGACATGCCCATTTGCGATGGCAAGGCCTAGAGCATCCGTACCATCCCCTAATTGTGCGTGAATGTTGGTTGATTCCAGGTTGGTTGAGAAGATGGCGCAACAACTTCGTATGCCCCTTGTGGCATACCATGTGCAATGCCGACCAGCCCCTGCTAGTTGTGTGATTGACACTTACTGTGGGTTGTTGGAGGAGCAGATGAACAGATTAACATGGAAAGGTTGGAAAGATAAAAGATACAACACGTCTCAAGATGTCTGTCTCCTCTGCCGGCGCCAGGTACCTGCCTGCCTAGGTGCCTAGTACTTAGACCTAGGTACTTAAGTAGGTGGGTACTTGGGTGTATAGTAACTGGGAGCGTCGTCAAGTACCTAGGTACCCGGGAACTTTGAAGCGTCTTGTATACGCGAATCCTGATTCCCGGTAGTCGGTACTCCTGACATACGTCAAGGCCCATCGGTAAAGTCCCTTGGCGCGTAGAGATGAAGTGGTGTTCGCCAGAATTATAGAAATCGAACACGTCTTAACCTACACAGGTTGCACCCCTATCGTCCGTTGAAATCTCTACATGGCCGTTTGCGTGCTGCCTCGTCGTCTCTAATTTCCTAAAACTTCCCACATGACCGACCGCATTATTCAATGCCTCTTTCGCCTGATACGTGATATCCCGTCTGAGTCACAGTACGGCGTGCGCAGGGGTATACTTTATTCCCAAGTTCCCAACCCCTCGTCCAGTCCACTCAGTAACTGCCCCTCCACATGCATCCCCTCAGAGCAGATAAGGCTCCAACGAGGTCTCGGACAGGGATTATAGCGAATTAAAAGCCCACATTTTAAGGGTACATAAATTTCCTAGGAATTTCTACTATGATAAAAGTACCAATAATCCTTTAAGTTATAAAGGGCTATATCGTAACTTCGTAAGTCTCGCAGCCCTAACGCGATTAAGGAGCTGCCTAGCGGCGATTAAGGGCATTACGAGATAAAGGCCTAAGAGTAGAGTGTAAAAACGGGTACCCGTAAATACCTATAGGTATTTAAGTTTTTCTTAGGTTATTTATAAGCTACTTATTTTATTATATAAGTAATTTAAGTATATTATAAATAATCTAAGAAAAAGATAATTATCTTATAAATACCTATAAAATATATAATAATATAATATAATAATATAAATTAATTTTCTTAAATTAATTATAATAATTAATTATAATAATTAATATTAACTCTTTAATATTTAATTATATTTATAATAAGTTTTAAGTTTAAAGTATTATCTTTTAATACTTAATATAACTTTAATTATTAAGTTTTAAAGAGTTAATTAAAGAGTTAATAAAATTAATTATTACTTTTTTTTTTTCTCTTTTTTCTCTCTTTTCTCTTTTTCTTTTATTCTTAATATTTCTTATACTTAATTATTACTTTCTTATTTTCTTTTATACGTGTAAGTTTAAGTATTTTTTCTCTTTTAATATTATTTAATTTTTCTTTATATTTTTATTCTTTATTTATTAATAAACGTTTTATATAAGTTATATTTTTAAATTCTTTATCTTATTATAAACTATTATAATTACTTATAAGATAATTAATATAAATAATTATTATAAATAAATATAATTATATAAATCTCTTATATAATCTTATAAAAAGATAATATTTTACTTTTAAAAGATATTTAATATATTATATAAAGTATAAAAGTTCTTAAATATAATTATAATATACTTTATATATTAACTTAAAATATTTATAATTAAGTATAATAAGTAAATAAGTAATTAAATATATATATAATTTATATATTAATTAATATTTAAATTAATATTATTTTAATTAACTCTTATAAAGCTTAAATTACATTAAAATTCTAGTAAAAAATAAAGGTACTTATATTATTAATAATCTCTTTTATTAAGTATTAAAATAATACTCTTAAAATAATAAGTAAGGTATCTTTTTAATAGCGTTAAATTTCTTAAAGTATTATAATTAATTTAAAGTTAAAGTTATAATAATTATTTATAATAATTATATATACTTACTATTAGGTTTAAAGTAGTATAGTCTTTTAGCTAAAATTACTTAATTAAGTAACCTTTTACCTATTATTTAAGCTTATCTTTTTAAACTAATTACGTGTAATCGCTATATTTTTACTTAAAATACTCTATAATATTATTATTAAAAATAACTAGTAAAAATAACTAATAAAAACACTTATTAAAGCGGTTATAAGCGAGAAAAATTAATAGTAAAGGGTAATAAAGTAAAAAAAAAGGGTAGTAAGGAAATTTTAATAGCTAATAAAAGCTATACTAAAAATAAGGCTTATAAGTATATAATTTTAATAGCTAATAAAAGCTATATTAAAAGTAAAGTCTTTAAGTATATAATTTACCTTACCCTTATATTTACCTTACTATTAGATTTTATATATTTTAACTTTTTATATATTATCTTATTACTTTTAATATATCTTTTTATATTATTTTTATTATAAAATATAAATTTTATTAATTATTTTTAATAATTATACTTATAATTATATAAATTCTTTTTTTAGGGTTTTATTTTAACGTAATATTATATTAATTTAATATTATAATTATAATTAATTTTAATATTTTTTATAATAATATATATATAATTATATTAATTATTTTTACTTATTAAATTAACCTTTTAATTTAAGTAATAAAAAGTATAAAGTTAAGTTTAAGCTTTTATAAAATATATATATAAAGTAAGTAAGAAAACATTAATTATAATTAACCTTTATTAAGTATGAATAAGAAAATAAGCGAAATATTATACTTATTAAGTAATATTATAAATTAAAAAAATTATATAATATTATAAAGTATAAAAAGTATTAAAAGTAACACGTAATACTTTTAAAGAAAAAGTTAAGTAACGTATTTAAGTAAAATAATAAGTATTATTTAATTATAATAATTATTTATATTAATTAATTTAATATAAAGAAGTAATTATATTTAAATTAAAGTTATAATATAATACTTATTAAATTAACGTGAAATAAAAATAATAAGAATTTAAACTAAAAGAATATTAATAATAATATTATAAATTATATAAATATAATAAGAAATTCTAATAAAGATATTTTAAAAGTAAATATTTAAGAGATAAAAATAAGCTTTTAAGATATTTAAATTAAAAAAATTAAGGTAAGTTTTATTTATATTATTTTATTTATATTATTAATATAATTTAAAATAATAATTATATTATATTTAAGCTTATATATAATATAATTATTAACAGACCTCTAAATGTATTATATTTTTTGTAGTTTTTACTATACTGTATTATATTATATTATATTGTAATATATTACAATACATTACAGGATACGAATACCTATAAATGTATTATAAGGCTATAAAATATCTAATATTATAAATAAATGCTTACATAAGCATATTATATATTAAAATAAAGCTAAAAATCACGTGATTTTAAATCTTTAAAAATTAACTTTAAAATGTGGATATTAAGCGAGATATTAAGCTTTAAAGTTATGTCTTAAAATAAAAAGTAAGTAAAGTGGGGCGAATTTTCAATTGCTTATAACTTTTTAATATGATAGCTTATAATAGTAAAAAGTGGGTCGTTTTAAAGAGCTAATTTAGCTCTTTTTAATGATATAAAATTTTCCCTTATAACCCTTATAATTAGCCTTATAATTCTAAGTTAAAAAAACAAGAGTCTTTTTTACTTAAAATACATTTATAAGTATTTTCGTAATGTAATGTAATGTATTTAAATATAATACACGAAAATATAATACAATATAAAATATAATATATAATACACTTGTATTTACTATATTTGTAAGAGCTCTAATTATTAAGATATTAAAGATAATTTAATTTAAAATTTAATAATTTTATATATATTTACTTAATTATAAGAGAGAGATTATTATTTTAAAGTATAAATAATTTGATATTATATAAGTTTTTCTTTATATTAAATACTATAATAAATATTTAATATTATTAATTTTACGTGTCTCTTATAGCTTAATACTTTAAAGATATTTAATTTAATAAAGTTATTAGTTTAATACTTTATTACTTACTTATATTATAAAAAAATACTATGTAAATTAAGTTAATAGTATTAAGTATAATAAAATACTTACTTTTAGTAATTAATTATAATAATTATTTTTATTAATTATTTTTAGGTAATATTATAAAATCTATTAAAAGTTCTTAATTAAATAATACGTATAAGTTAACCGCTTATATTATTTATATTAATAGTTAAGTAAAATTAATATAATTTATAATATTTATAGCTAAAGTTATATATATAACCTTAATATAACTTAGCTTTTTACGTTCTTAAAGTAAGAGAATTTACTTAATTTAACTTATTTTTAATTTATTATATTTAATAATTAAATTACTAGAGTAATTAAAAGCTTTAAGTAGCTTTTTAAAGAATTAAAGAATATAAAGTATTAAATACTTAAAAAATAAAATAAGAAAGTTATTTTAAATATTAATTTAAAGTTAAAGATTTAAAAAATTCTTAATAATATTATAAAATAAAAATATTAAGAATAATAAATAAATTATAAGTATATTTTTATTAATTAATTTTAATAATTAATTATTAGCTTAACTTTCTAATAATATAAATCTAATAACTCTTAGCTTATATTATCTTATAAAGCTATAACTTATAAGTAATATAAAATATTATATATAATATAAATAACTCTTTTTTTTTTAAGTTACTTATTATTAAAAATTTAACTTAATTATATAAGTAATAATTATTATATTATATAATTCTAATATATTATAAATTATATATATTATTATTATAAAAAACTTTATTATAGAATTAATTAAGTATATAATTCTCTTAATAATATATTAAAATAAACTTAATTATAATACTAGTCTTTTAATACGCTTTTTTAAGAAGATTTGTTATAGGTTTTATTAAAAAGAGAAATATTAATATTTATTTATTAAATAAATATATAAGGTAAACTTATATATAATATTTTACTTATCTTTTAAGCGCTATTAATAGATTTTATAATTTAATATTAACTTAAACTTTATTATATAATAATATATTTTAATCTTTTACTTTATTATTAAACTTATTTTAAATAATTAAAAGAATAAGAAATATAATATATAATACTTACTTATATATTACTTAAGTTAATTAATACTTATATAAGTAAAATTATTATTTTATATTTAATAAATAAGAACTTAAAAGTAAAAAGAAATAAAAGATAAAAATATATAATCTTATAATAAGAAAATTTTATATAAAATTATTTATTAATTATCTTATTATAAGTTATATACTTATTTTTATTTAATAGAAATTTTATATATTATTTTTACTTATTACCTCTTTATTAAAGCTTTAAGATTAAATCTTTTTTATTATTTCTTTTTATTATAAATTTTAATTTTAATAATAATATTTAAGAGTATTTATTCTTCTTTTTTTTATTATTAATAATTCGCTTATTAAATATTAATTTAAAGAGAATTATAAATATTAATTATCTTTTATATAATATAAGAGACCTTATTTAATAGTTAAATTTTATAACTTAATAATTAATAATTAAATTCTATTAATAATAAATAGTTACTTATTTAATAAGTTTATTATTAAGCTTAATTATAAGAAGAATATTTTAATTCTTTTATTAATTTTATATATAAAAGTTCTTTATATAAGACGCGTAATAATTAAATAATATATTAAAAGTTATATATAATTATTATTATATTATACTTACTTACTTATTTACTTCTTAAATTAATAATAATATATTTATTATATTAAAATATCTTATTAAAGCTAGGTTTTATAAAATTAATTATCTATTAAACCCTTTTAAAGATATAAAATAAGAATTTAAGGTAAGTAATATATTATTTATATATATTAATTTTATTAATTAATTTATAGGTTAAAATATTAAAATAATACTAATAAATATAAAAGAAGTTATTAGTTTTTATTACTTAAATACACTTAATTATAAATATTATTATAAACCTTACTTTTAATAATATTTTTAAATTTCTCTACTTAAGTATTATAATCTTTAATACTTTATTAATAATAAAATATATTTATAATTATATTATATTAATATAATAATCTCTTTTATAATATATTATAAAAGAATTATAAATATTATTAATAATTAATAATTAAACTAAAAATATTTAAACTTAAATAATACTTAATATATTATATTACTTTATTAATATAAAGTAAAATCTTTAAATAATTACTTTTAATTTAATTAATATATTTAAGAATATATTTAAAGAAAGGTAAAATTAAGAGATTATTTATTACCTTTAATAAAATAATTTATAATTATATTACTTATTAAAGAAAGTTAAATTTATTATTAATAATAATAGCTTTTATTTTAAGTTAAAGTATCTTTATAAAGCTATTTTATAATATATTTCTTTTAAATAATAATAATCTAAGATTTACTTTATTTATTATATTACGTATATTTTAAATTTTATTATTAAGAAGATTATTTATATTATTAAGATAATAATAATTAAAAAGAGTATAAATTATTAAAATAATACTTATAAGCTTAAAATAAAGGAAATTATTAAGCTTAATAATAATCTTAAAAGTTATTTTTAAGATATTATTAAAAGTATAAGTAAAACACATATAAATTTAATATTAATTATTATTTTTAAGGTATAAAATATTTATTTATACTTTTATATATCTTATTATTATAAATCTAGTATTTTTATTAATTATTTTTATTAATACTTTTATAAATTTAAAATCTTATCTTATATTTTTCTTAAAGTAATAAAATATAAGTAGCTTTTATAAATATATAAGATAACTTACACTTAAAACGCGCTTTATTATAATTAATATATAATATTATTACTTAATAGAATTTAATTACTTTAATATTATTATAAGCTTATAAGCTTTATTAATTAATTAATACTTTTCTTCTTTTTAAAAGAGTAAATTTAATAATAAAAACTAAAAATAAGTTAATTATCTTATTAATATTAATATAATTTTTTTATAGCTTATAAATTTTATAAGTTATAATAATAGCTTAATACTTTTAAACTCTTAAAATATAATATAATTTATATATTAATATTTTAATATTACTTAAAAGGTTATATAAAGTTAAGCTAATATATAAAATTTTAGCTTATTTAAAGCCTTATATATAATTTTATAATAAGTAATTAATAATATAAAGAAAAAAGCTAATAAGTATAATACTCTTTTATATAAAAATAAAGATATATATATTATTATAGCTTTACTTACTTTAATTAATATTAAGTATATAAATTAATATTATTAAGTATATTTAAGCCTATTATTTATTAAATAATTAAGTAATATAATTAAATTATATTATTAAAAGGTATTTATATAAAAGTATATAAAAATATATTATTAAAGTTATAATAAAACTTATTAATAATTATATATTATAAGTAAATTATTTATTAAAGTCTTTAACTTTAACTCTTAAAAGATATAATTATTTTATAAATTATTTTTAATAATTATTTTTATTAATAATATTATATTTTATAAATAAAAGTAATAAACTTTAAGTATTCTTATATTATTTATTAAGCTTTTTTTTATAAATATTAGAATATATTAAAAGATATTTATAGCTTTTAATAATAAATCTTAAAGTAACTTTTATATTAAAATATTTTAAGAATAACCTAAGATTATCTTATTATTTAATTAAGTATTATATTATTAAAGTACTTTTAAAGTATTTATTATAATATTAACTATTATAATTAATATTATTTATTAATTAAGGTATTAATAAATCGTTTTTTTATATTAATTTATAATTATAAGAGTAATTAATAACTATTATTATAAAAAGATTACTTTTTAAATACTAATATTTTAATAATAATATAATAATAACGCTTATATAAGCTATAAAAGGCGCTTAAATACTTAAATATATTAAATAAGTCTAATAATATAAGCTATCTTTTATTAAATAAGTACAATATTAATATAAGTATTTATTTTATATTTATTACTTAAATTAAGTTAATTATAATATAAATAAAAAATTACTTACTTAATACGTAAATTAACTTAAAGAGAATAAGTTATATATATAATAAATAAAAAGCTTTAATATTTTAAGTTAAATATTATATAACTTCTCTTTTTTATTAATTATATATAATAAAATATTATTACCTTTTAAAGATATTTTAAAGCTTTTTAACTTAATAATTAAAGTTAAGTATTAAGAAATTAATTAAAGTATAAACTTTAAAGTATAAAATAAAAATAATACTTCTTTTAATATACTTAATATATTAATTATTATTATATACTTAAAAGATTAAATTAAAGCTTAACTATTAAGTTTAAGTTTAACTTTAATAAGTTTTACGTTAAAGAGACTTTACTTAATTAATTTAATATTAGCTGAAAATACTTATATATAAAAGAAATGATATATAAAGTATTTAATATTTATTATATTATATATATAAGTTAAGAGAAATATTTAATTAATTAAAAGAGAGTTATTATAATAAAGAGAAATATAATAAAATAATTATTATAATTAATTATTATATAACTTAATAAATATACTCTTAAAGTAATTATATTTACCTTAAAAGTAATAAGTAATTTAAGTATTTTTAAATTAAATAATAATATATTTAATATATTTATTTATTTATTTAAGTACCCTAGAGCTATTATAAGCTATTCTAGTACTTCTACATGTAGTTTAAGTGGGAAAACCCTTTATATAAAAAGAAAAACCCTCTTACTTTTATTCTAGGTTATTCTCGCCCTACTATAACCTATAATTATATAAAGCGTATTTTAAATTATATAGGTTAAAGATACCTATTAAGTTAGCTATTCTAGTAGTAGTTTATTAAAGCGTATATAATAAAGGTTTAAGCTAAGTTTAAGTTAACTTTAATACGCTAATTAGGTAACTATTCTAGTATTTAGGTATTTAAGGCTATTACGTAATTATCTTTAAGTATTATATTATACTATACTATCTTAAGCCTAGCGTAACGCTATATTTTAAATATTTCTAGTATAATTAATATATTATAATAAACTTTACTTTATTCTTACTTTTAAGGCTATTTAATTAGGCTTAACTAGCTATTATTAGCTATTTAAGGCTTATTATAGTCTTTATAAGAGCTTTAAATTAAGCTATTAATTTTCCTTTCTTTTTTTCTTCTTTAAACCCTTAATTTTTATAAGTATAGCCTCTTTTTATAGCCTTTAATATTAGGCTAGCCTTATAATAGCTTTTAGCTCTCTTTATAAGCTTATTAAAGTTATACTTATATTAGCTTATTTTTTAGGCGTTTTTTAGGCGAATTTAGCTAATACGCGTTATTTTTTAGGCTTTTTCTTATCTCTTATAGCTTTTATAAGCTTTTTTTTAATTTAAGGTAAGTTTTTACCTAATACTAGCCTAGTATTAGGCGTCTCTCTCTTTTATCTTATTATTATTTTTAATTATATATTAGTTTATTTTACTTTATACGTTTACTTAACTTTAACTTAATTTTAATATCTTTCTATTAATATTTTATAAAAGCTTATTATTTTTAAAATAATTATACTTAATATTACTCTTAAAATACGTTCTAATTAATTAATTAACTTTAATCTAGTAATAATATTAACTTAATTATAAAAGAATAGCTCTTTTAAGAGTAAGATACTTATACTTATTTAAGAGAAAAAAGCTATTAAGTAAAAGGTTACTATAAGTACTCTTATCTTACTTTAACCTAATATTATACTAATATTCGTATAAGTTAACGCTTAATATTAAATTCTATATTTATCTTATATAACTTAAGTTATTATTAGCGTAAAGAAAAGTTAAGCTTATCTTTATTATATTAGCTTTAATAAGATTATTTCTATACCTTAGCTTTAGCTTAGCTTTATTAACTCTTATAAAATCTAGTACTATTATTTATTTTAATTATTAGGTTTATAATTATCTTTACTTAAAGGTAAGTTAAGTTTAGCTTAACCTTAACTTATAATCTTATTATTTTTATATATTAATTAATACTTTATAGGTTTTTATTAATATTAAAACTTATTTAATTTTACTTTAACTTTAAAATAAGCTTATTAAGCTTATTAGCGCTTTTAAGCCTTAAGTATATACCTCTATTATACCCTTAACTTTAACTTTAATTTAATCTTAATTTTTAGCTTAATTAAAGGCTAATATAACTATTCTTTAAAAACTATATAATAAGCTTAAGAGTAAGGCTATTATTAGCTTAGCTTTAATTACTTATAATAATAATAATAATTAAGAGAAGTTATTAGCTATTATAAAGCGTATTATTAAGTTAATATTAGCTTTAAGTATTACTTAAAAGAAGATAAATAATTTATTATAATAATTACTTATTATTATAAAGAAAGCTATTATATTTAATAATAGTATTAGCTTATTTTTAATACGTTTTTCTTATTATTTTCTTATATTATTACTTATAGCCTTATTAAAGTTAATACTTACTTAAGAATTATAATTTAAGTGTAAGTAATTTAATAAAGGTATTAAGTAATAAGTAAAGTATTATTCGCTTATCTTTAAGCTTAAATTTATTATTTACAGGAGAGAATACTTTAAAGGAGAATAATATAATCTAGTATTATGTAACGCGTACACGGAGTTACCTATAAAGAGGGACCGAATTGGGTTCGCTTATATACTAAAACGGGGTACGAATTCCTACTAATTCTAGTTTAAATTCTATGAGTATTATCACGTGAAAAGCGGGTATAAATTAGAGCTAGAACTCTTAATAAATAAGTATAAAAGAATTAGTTTAAATATTAAATAATTTAAATAAGTTTTAGTCTTATATTATTAAGAGATTTAAGAATAAAGTTCTTTTTTAATTTCTTACTTAATTATCTTATATTTTAGGTTTATTTTAATAATTCCTAAAACTTCTTTATATAATTACCTTTAAAAAGATAATAAGAACTTAAGAATAAAGCTATACGTTATATAGTAACGTACTAGAAGAAGAGATACCTACTATATCCCTTACGCGTAAATTATTTACTCTCTTAACTCTTATTAAATACTCTATTATAATCGCGTAAAAGGTGTAATTAAAGGAGTACTTACGTAAACTTAAGCGAATTTAGGAACTTAAAGCTTAAGAGTAAAAGTTACTTTAAAACCTATCTTTAAATAATAAGGGAAGGTTCTTAAAATAATAAGACTTTTTCTTCTTAAAAGAAAATTAAAGTTTAAAGATTTAAATTAAAAATCTCTTTAAGTTATCCCTTAATATAAATTAAAGAAAGAGAGATAATTAATTAAATAACCTTTAATATACTTTTAAGGGTACCTTAAGAAAGTTTAAGAAGAATTACTTTTAAATCTTATATACGATTATATAAATAGAAAATAAATATTATTTTTAATAAAATTAATATATTAAGAAAGTAAAGGCGCGTAATTTAAACGTAAATATTAACTAAAAAAAATTTAAAGTATAAACCTTAAATCTTATTTAAGATTCTATTAATTAAAATGTAATTATAGTATAATAATTAAAAGATATACGTTAAAGGGAAGATTAATCTTCTTAAAACTTTTACGTATACTTAAACTTATTAAAAAAGCACTTCCCTTACGTTTTAAAGGTATAATAAGTACTTAACTTCTTTATAAAACTTTACCCTTACCTTTAAAACTATATTAAGATATATATATTAAGTATACTAGAAACTTAAAAGAAAATTATAGCCCTTACTATTTATTTCTAGAATAATATAAAAGGTAAGCGAAATAATAAGTAACCTTAAAATAAGAACCTAAATAAAAGGCCCTTTAAGGCGTCTTAAAGAAACCTTAGAGACTCTTTCCCTAGAAGAGAAAGTAATTAAAAAGGGTTTTTAAAACCTAATTAAAAGCGTTTCTTACGCTAAAACTTATCTTAAAACGAAGATAAAAAGGAGATTAATAGTAAAGAGAAAAAGGATTTTACCTATTAAAAGTATAATAGTAATAAATATCTTTAGAATAAATGCTTTAAGAGAGAAAAGATTAATAATATAAAAACTTAAGATAAAAAGGGGGAAAATAAAAAGAATATTATAAAAAAAGAGAATTAATTATAAATAATACTTAGTTTATAACTAATAAAAACTATATTTAAGTAAAAGCTAGCCTTATAATATAAGCTATAATTTAAGAATAAAAATTAATACTTATTAAAGTAACCTTAAATACTAGGGCTAAAGTAAACTTAATTAATATTACCCTAATATAACGTGTAAAATTATACCGCTTAAATAAGATTCTATTAAGCTTTAAGGTATCTAGTAATATCTATTTATAAAAGCTAGAAGTATAAGAGATACCCCTAGCTCTTATAAATTTATAAGGGAAATAAAGAAAGTTCACTTAAATCTATTATATAGTACTAAATATAGGTAAAGATCTTCTCTTACTTAAAATACTAGCTCTTAAAAACGAGAATATTACTATAAACGTAGAGTTATAATAATAGTAGTATAATATAAAGAAAAGCAAATATAAGGTAATTTTAATATATAAGTTTAAAAGAGAAGCATAAAATTACGTATACGTTTTTATTATATTTAAAGTAAAAGAGGTAATATTATTATAAGAAAATAGTATTAAACCCTTTTTAAAAGTAATACCTTTACTATTAGTATTATAGGAATATATTAACGTTTTTAAAGATAAGAAGGTAAAAGGATTACTATTATACTACCTAATTAATTATATAATTAACCTAGTAAAAGAAGAATTACCTTTATATAAATTTATATACCCGCTTTTATTAAAGAAGCTAGTAACGTTATAAGATTATTTAAATAAAAACCTAAAGATAGGTTAAATTTAATACTTTAAAAGCCTAATAGGGGTATTAATCTTATTTATATTAAAAAAGAATAAAACGCTTTACCTTTACGTAAACTATTAGGGATTAAATAAAGTTAATATTAAGAACTAATATTTACTTCTCTTAATTACTAAGATACTAGACTAAATATAAGAAGTTAAGATATTCTTAAAATTAAATATTAAAAAAGCTTACTATTAAATTAAAATTAAGGAAGGGAATAAATAAAAAACCGCTTTTTAAATATAATACAGGTATTTTAAATACTTAATAATACCTTTTAAGTTAACTAACGCACTTATTACATTTTAAAGTTATATAAATTAAGCGCTATAAGGCCTAAATAATATTATTTATATCGTGTATCTTAATAATATCTTAGTATTCTTTAAGATAAAGAAGAAATATAAAAAACACCTAATATAAGTGTTAAAATAAATGAGAAACATAAAGTTATACGCTAAATTATTTAAGTGTAAATTCTTTTAATTTTAAGTGAAATTTCTAAGGTTTATCTTATTAGTAAAAGAGATCCTTATAAATCTCGCTTAAATTAAAACTATTACGTCTTAATTAAAACCTAAAAGTTACTATAATATATAAGTATTCTTAGGGTTTTATAACTTTTATTAACGCTTTATTAAAGTATACTCTCGCGTAATAGCCTTACTAATAGCTTTATTAAAAGGGAGTAAAAATAAGCGAAAACTAAAGAGTATAAAACTTAATTAAAAGAAAATAAAAGCGTTTTACGCCTTAAAGAATACCTTTATAAAAGCTCTATTATTATAGTATTTTAATTCTAATTAGCGAACCTAAATTAAAATAAATATATTAATCTTTATAATTATAATACTTTTATTATAATTTAAAGATAATAGAAAATAGTATTTTATTACCTTTTAATCGCGAAAATTATAAGATATAAAAACCTATTATAGTATACTTAATTAGAAGATACTAGTAATTAAGAACGCATTTAAATATTAGTAAGATTATATAAATAGTATAATAAAGCTAATTAAGGTTTTAATAAACTACTATAACTTATAAACGTTTATAAGTAATAAGCAGCTAAATAAAAGATAATTCTAATAGTATTTATACTTAACCCCCTTTAACTTTATAATTAAGTATTAAGTAAAGAAAAGAAACCCTATTAATACGCTATTAAAATAACTAAATTACGCGAAGAGATCACGTAAAAATCCTATAATTCTTAAAGAAATTCGTGTAAAGATAATATAAGTAAATAAAGCGCTTATTAGATTTATTTAAGTATAAAAATATAATTTATTGTTTTTAAATAAAGTATTTAATTAAAAGAAACGTAATAAAAAGCCTTTACTAGAAGAAAGTTTACGAGTCTTTATAGAATCTAGTAAGCGTAATAAAATACCTTTATAAGGGGATTTACCCCTCTTAAGCTGCTAATTTAATCTAAAACTAAAAGGTAGATTATAATTACCCTTACTTTAAAAGAAAATCTAGAACGCTATAAAACGAGAAAACCTTTATAAAATAAACGTAAATACGCTTTTAAGAGATATAATCTTAAATATATAAAAAGGTTATTCTTAGATAAAAGCTAAATGTATAAGAATTTATTTTAGTTAAGATTTAACTAATAAATAATACCTAAATAATTAAGAAATTTTAATGTATTAATAACGTGTATAAGTTTTATTAAATAAGGCTATTATTTAAGAATTACTTAAGCTATACTATAATAACCTATTAGCTAGGTACTTTAATATAAAAAGAATAGGTAAGCTATTAAAAAGAAAGTTCTATTAAATACATATAAATATAAATATAAAAGACTACGTAAAGTCTTATATAGTATATTAAAGAATTATAGCGTAAAGGTATTAGCCTTATAATAAACTAAAATTACTATTAATTTCTTAAGGCTTATAAGTTAAATTATTAATAAACTTTATAATAGAATTACTAGAGACCTAGTATTATAAATAAAACGTTAATGCTATTCTAGTAATAGTAAACTATTATATAAAGTACTTACTATTCTACCTAGTATTAAATATAATTATAGCTAGTAAATTAGTAATACTATTCTATAAATAGGTTAAATATATCTATAATATCTCTATTAGAATCGTGTTTAATAGAGAATCTTTATTTATTAATTATTTCTAGTTAAATTTATATTATTTAATAAAGATTTAAAGATAACTCTTTACCGCGTATTACCCTTAAATAAGTAAATAAATAGAACGTGTTAACTAAATACTAGAATATTATCTTTAAGCTTTTATAATAGAGAACTAATTATATTAATCGCTTTTATTACCTATAGGCTGTAGTATAGTTCGCGTGTAATAATACTATTAATTTAATAACTAATACCTCGTTAAATTAACTTTTAATAGGGTTTAAGCTACGTGTATATTATAATATTAGGGATAATATTATAGGAGAGAGAGTACTAAAAGTAAGTAATTAAGTTAAAAAAATGCTTTAAGTAAAATAAAAAATAAAAGAATATTAAAAGTAAGTAATAATATTTTAGGTAAAATATTATAATAATAAATATAAACTAATATAATTTTAAAATAAAAGTCTAGTATTACTTTAAACTAAGAATATAAGATTTAAGTATAAAAAGAATAAACTAATTTTAAAGTATATTAGCCCTTTTTAAATCCTTAATTAAGTTAAATAATAAGCATATTATTTAATACTCTTAACCTAATATAAGAAACTCTATAATATCTTTTACGTAAGCTTATTAGAATAATAGTACTAATATAAAAGCATTATAAATAAGTTAAAAACACTTTTAATACTAGAGCTAAAAGATAATAAGAATAAATAAAAGGTAGAAAGTATTAAAGACTATATTTAAAAGAGAGTTTAATTATAGTACCTTTGTTACGAACGACACTGCACAAGACACGGGACGAGACCGCACCGGCTAGGACAGGCACGACCCGTAGGTATAAGAAGAAGGTAGGGGCACGTGACCAGCTACGTGATCTAAGAGGCAATTAAAGAGGTTAATGTTTAAATACATTAATTAAAGAGAATTAAACTAACTAAACCTTAAGCTAATTAATTAAGGTTTAAAGAGATTAATAGTTAAGCTAATTAATCTAGGATTATAATAAAGAGATAAATAAGTACTTAAGAAGGAGATATTCCTATAATTAAATAGTTTAGATCTCTATTAATTAATTTAAGTAATAGTTTTACTATTAAGAGTTATACTCTTAATAGCCTTATTATAATACTACTTAAAAGCTACTTTATAGTATTTAACCTAACTTACTTTCTAAGAAATAAACCTATTATATTTTAGAACCTAAGCTATTATTATATTTTAATTAATTCTATTTAATAAGTTACCTTAAAACTTTAAGTAATAATAACTTTTAAGATATTTACTTTAAGCGAAAAGACTATTAACTTTAAGGAGATAATAAAGTACCTTTATAATAAGATTATTAAGCTTAAGAAGTAAAATTAATAGCTTTTTAATTAATAGAATAATCTCTACGAAAAACTTAAGGTATAAGAAGAGAAACTTATAGTAGTTTAAAATCTTACACTTATATTCTTTATTAATAATAATAATATACTAAAATTTCTTAAGCTTAAATTATACGATAATCATAAGGGTAATATAAGAAACTTTCTTATATAAGCTTACGCTTACCTATAAGTTAACGAAAAAATCTATATAACACTTAAGTTATAGATTCTTTATATTAATAACCTTTTAACTAGAAAAGTAATAAAATAGTAAAAGCTAACCCTTTACGTATATTTTAAATATAATGCTAAAGCTAAAGTAAAAGTTATTTATATCTTCTTTAATTATAAAATCTTTAAAGAATAACTTCTTATTACATTTAAAAATTCTAATAAGTATAAGAAAGCTATATAATAACTTACTTAACTTAAGTAAACTAGATTTATAGCTTATTATACTAGAGAGTTTAAACGTATTATAGTAAAACTTAACTAGAATATTAAACCTAAAATAAAAGTCTTTTATTAAGAACTTAAAGAAAAAGTAAAGAATAACATTTATTAAGAAGATTATCTTAAGTTATTTAATAACTTTATTAAAATAGTTATTAAGGTAAATAATTGTTTATATAAGTAATATTACGAAAAAAGTTATAGGAAATTTAAATTATATACTAGGTTTAATAAACCTAATAATAGTAAGTTACGCTAAATATTAATAGTATATAGGTATTACGTTAAACTTATAGAACTTAACGCTATAAATAAGAAAAAGGGGAAGACTTATTATAATTATAGTAAGACTAAATACTTTACAAATAAATGTAAAGCCTTAAAAAAGCTATAAAAGCTAATTCCTAAAGGTAAGAAGCTTTATATCGTAAATTAAAAAGACTTACCTACGCGAGATCTTAGTATAGTAAGTAATAAAGAAAGCTTTACGTTAATAAATAATATTAGTTTAAATAAAGATTAGAAATTTAAAACCTAACTAATACCTAATAACTTTTAGAAATACTAGATACCCTTACTAAAAAGCGAACCTTTACTAGAACTAATTTAAAAAGAAGAAAGTTATTTAATTAAGAAAGATAAACCTAAAGTTAAATATAAACTTTTTAATTAAACCTTCTATTATAATAATAATTATTATACGCACCTTAGTAGTAAGTAAGGTAGCGAATAGTTTCTATAAGAATAAAAGGGAAGGAGAATAACCCTTATAATACAACTAAAATTATAATAAACTAATTCTAAGATATTAAACGAAAAATTATATTATACTAAGAATAACGTATATATTACCTAAGCTATAACCTTATAATATAAGAAGAAAGGGAACTATATAATTATAAGTAACTCGCTTAGCTTAAGTTTAATTAATATAAATAGTAGATTAAGCAATTATTAAGAAAGCTTTAATAATACGTTAAAAGATAACTGCTAATAATAGCGCCTAGAATAACGCGTTAAAGAATAATATAAGAATAGAATTAATAAATTAGGAAATAATAGCTATTATTATAATTAAAACCGATTCCTTAATAGAGATTTAATAGGTCTTTATATACTATAAATATTAGTAGTATAGTATACCTTATAATTAATATAATTATAATAGGATAAAAGATTTAAGTAATAATTAATAGTAAAGTATAAGGAAATTTTATCTTACTAAATCTCGTTAATAAATTACAATTACCTTAAACACTTAAAGATAAGCCCTATTAACTTATAATTATAGAAGAAATTACAGTAAAGTATAGCTAAGAGGTAGTTAATATAGAAGTTATATAGCTTCTTATTAATATATAAGGTATAAAACACTAAGTTATATTAGATATTATAGTAATTTTAAAATATAATATTATATTAGGGATACCTTAATTATAAGTAAGTAATTTACAAGTTAATTAAAGAACTAGTTAACTTTAATAGAATTTACTAGAATACAATTATAAAGCTAAGAGTAGCTTATAAAAGGCACCTTATTTAAACTATAATAGGCCTTTAGAAATATATATAATTACTAGAGAGCTAAAAGCTAAGATAACGGAGATTTCTAAGAAATACTTAAAGTATAGTAAGCTATTTAGTAGAGAGCTAAAAATAAAACTATTAAAGTATTCACGTTAAGACTATAAGATTAGACTTTAGCTTAGTATTAAACTAACGTTTAATAAGATTTATTCTTAAAACCTTAAGTAAGATAAAGCGCTTAAGAAGTATTTAAAGAATATACTATAAAAGAGATATATAAGACTATTAAAGTCCTTAATAGAATATTTAATTCTATAAGTATTAAAGAAGAATAAGAAACTATAATTATATATTAATTACTAATACTTAAATAAGATTATAATTAAGAATTAATACCTATTACTACTTATAATAGAAATTAAAGATAAAGTTAGAAAAGCTAAATAGTTTATTATACTTAACTTAAAAGAAGCCTATAACTTTATACGAATAAAAGAAGGCTATAAGTAAATAATAGTATTTTAAACTAGTAAAGAATACTATAAATATCTAATAATACCTTTTAGGCTTATTAATACACTAGTAACCTTTTAAAGAATAATTAATATAATCTTATAAAAACAACTAAGAGTATTTATAGTTATATACCTTAATAATATTCTTATTTATTTAAATACCCTTAAGGAATATAAATAATATATATATAAGATACTATAAACTTTATAGAATAATAAACTCTTAGTTAAAGCCTTAAAATACTAGTTCTACTAGAATACTATACACTTTTTAGGGTATATACTTATATATAAAGAAATATAAATAAGCTTAAATAAGATTAAAACTATTAAGAAATAACCTATATTAAAGAATTTAAAAGAAGTTAAAGGATTTATAGTATTTATAAACTTTTATTATAAGTTTTTAAGCGAATATAAAGATATTTTATAATCTCTTATAAACCTAATAAAGAAAGAAGTTAGCTTTTAATAGAATAAACTAAAAGCTATAGTATTTTAAAAGATAAAAGATTTAATTACGTTAAAACCTATATTAAAAGTACTTAATTAGAATAAACCTTATAAGCTTAAAACAAACGCTTTAAACTTTATATTAGGCGAATAGCTTAAATAATAAGATAATTAAGAAAGATTATACCTAATTATATTCTTCTTAAAGAAACTCTACAAACCTAAACTTAATTATAGGATTTATAATAAAGAACTTATAGCTATTATTAAGTGCTTTAAAGAATAAAGATATTATCTTATAAAAGTAAAGTATTAAATTAAGGTTTATATTAATTATAAGAATCTTATATTATTCTTAACTATAAAGGATTTAAATAAATAATAGATTAAATGGTATAAAACCCTTACGAATTATAACTTTAAGATTATATATTATAAAGGATTTAAAAATAAAAGAGTAAACGCGCTTAATTAAAGAGAGAACTTAAAATTAAATAAGTAAGTAAGTAATACACCCCTACTACGCGCTACTAAGAATAGAAACCTTATATTAGGTACCTAAGAAATTAATATAATATAGTAAGTTAAGTTAAATGAAATATAAATGCATTAAATTATATTATATATTAATAATAATAGCTATTTAAATAATTAAGAAACGAAAACGTATTTATTTAAGAAAGGTAAGACTTTCTTATATAATAAATAGTAGTATATTCTTAGTACACTTTAAGAATAGCTTATTAAGAAAATATACGAGTACCTATTACACGAATATTAAAGTGTAGGGAAAATAATTAGTAGGCTAAGAAGATTATATAACTTTCTAGAAAGTAAAAAAATAATATAAGAAGTTATTAAGAAATGTAATACATGTAATAAAGTAAAATTAACGTAATATATACTATATAAAGAATTATAACCAATATTACCACCTAAAAGAGTATAGTAAACTATTATAATAGACTTTATTATTAAACTATTAAAGTTAAAAGAACCTATAATAGAAGTAGCTTATAATAGTATTTTAGTTATTATAAATAAACTTATAAAATACGCCTATTACATTCTATATAAGGAATTAAGTAATACTAAGAACTTAACGTATATATTCTTTAAAATAGTTATTATATAATATAAATTACTAATAAAGCTTATATTAAATCGTAATAAATTATTTACCTTAAACTTTTAGAAATACCTTATAGAAACTATAAAGATTAAGTAAAGCTTATTAATAGTATTTTACCTATAATTAAATAAATAAATAGAAATCTTAAATTAAATACTTGAATAATATTTATAAAGTTATATTAACTACTAATAGAATAATTAGGTAGAATAGCTATTACTAGTATAATAGGCTTATAATAGCTTTAAGATTAATAATATAAAGATATTACTATTTAGGGTAAATTATAGGTTTAACTCTATTATTAAAATATATATAATATAGAATGTAAATACGCTAGTAGCTATAACGCATATAATAATTATAATAGAAATATAAAAACACTTATAATAGAAATAGATATTTTTATAGAACCGAATAAAACACTATACGAATAAAAAGAGATTACTAGTACTAATTCTAGAGAAGGGATATAAAGTATACCTTATTTATAAAAACATTAAAACTAAGCGACCTAGTAATAAACTTAACTAGAAGAAGATTAGATTATTTCTTATTAAACGAAAAATCTTAAATACTAATTATAAACTATTATTATTAAATAAAATAAGAATCTATCCTATATTTTATATATTACTATTAGAGAAAGCATTAAATAAATTTATAATCGTTATAAATATTATAATGGAAAATACTAACGAATATAAAGTTAAACGAATACTTAAAGTATAGGAAGGTATAAAGAATTATTATTATCTCGTTAAATAAAAGGGATATTTAAACTTTAAAAACACCTAAAAACCAGCTAAAAATCTTACGAATTACTTAATATTACTTAAATAGTTTTATTTTTAAGAAACGCATTTTAATTAATCTCTTAAGTATTATTTAATAACTTAATATTAAATTTAGTATTTAAGAAATAAATTAAAATAGGATTTAAATTCTTAGAAGAAGTAAGAAGAACCCTTATAGTCTTTTAAAGCTATTTTACTTTCTTACGTTTTACACGTTTTAACTCTTTAACGTTATTAATATTACGCGTAATTACACGTATTATTTTCTTAAACTATAATTTCTTTTATTTTCGTAAACGTAAGACCTTTTAATTCTCGGTTAAGGCACGCTTTTTAGCTTCTTTAAGCTCTCTTTTAAGCTTATAATATTAATTTATAATACTATAAAGCTATTAAGGGGTTACCCTTATAATATTATAATTCCCTTACTTATCTATTATACACTTTATATAATAACTTAAATTAAAAATAAAGGCTTTATATTAGGAAAATCCTATATAAGCGTAATAAGCGTAAGCCTTTATAAGGGATAAAAACGAATTATTAATTATGATAAAAAGAAGGTTATTCTAGTAAAGAGAAGAAGTAAATAAAGCTTTAAACCGCTATTTTAAGATATAATTAGTTAATATAATAGCATATAATAATAAAAGAAAGAAAACGTATAACACTTAAGCTAGCCTATTTTAATAGCCTTAAGAATAAGACTAATAGAGAAGGGGTATAATATTATAAATAATATTATATAAGATATAGGATAGAACCGTACTAGCTAGAATAGGCATAACCTATAGGTATAAGAAGAAGGTAAAGGCACGTGACTAGCCACGTGATCTAAGAGGCGATTAAAGAGGTTAATATTTAAATATATTAACTAGAGAGAATTAAACTAACTAAACCTTAAGCTAATTAATTAAGGTTTAAAGAGATTAATAGTTAAGCTAATTAATTTAGGACTATAATAGAGAGATAAACGAGTACTTAAGGAGAAGATATTCCTATAATTGAATAATTTAAATCTCTATTAATTAATCTAAGTAATAGTTTTACTATTAAGAGTTATACTCTTAATAGCCTTATTATAATACTACTTAAAAGCTACTCTATAGTATTTAACCTAACTTACTTCCTAAGAAATAGACCTACTATGTCTTGGAACCTAAGCCACCGTTACAACCTTATAAAGTAAAAGGAATAGCTATATAAGTATAATTAATAGCTTAATAGTAAAAACCTTATAAATACGCTTAATATTATACGTAATTATATCGCGTTACTTTTAGTTATAAAAAGAAACAAAATCACGTAAGAACCCTAAAAGAGAGGTTAGCTTAAAAAAGTATAAGAAATAAATGTTAATTAAACTAGTTAAATAATACAAGTAAAAAGTATAGCGTTAAAGCTTATCTCTCTCTAAAATAAGCTAAATATTCTAGGCTATATTAAACCTAAGACGAAAAAACTAGGTATTAGATAATTAAGCTTTAGTATTAAAACTAACGCTCTTATAAGCCTTTTTCTTCTTAAAACCCTTAGTAATACTATTTTATTTTAATTTAATTAGAAACGTTTTTATAACCTACTAAGCCTTCTTAGTACCTTTAAATCCCTTTAAGTATAAAAATAAGCTATTATAAAAATCTATTAAAGTAGTATATTAAAGGTAATAATAAATATTCTTAGAAAGAAAATAGGGAATACACTTAAAGGTATATTTAAAATAACGCTTAATACTTTAAAATAAGAAAGGTTAATAAGAAAATCCTAGAGAAATTAAATTTAAATCTCACACGTATAGTATTAGCTAAAAGTAAAAACTACTTTTTTAATTTAAACCTAATTTTATTAGCTTTCTTTATATAAATAAAGAGACCCTATAATTTAAGTTAAAAATAATCTTAAGAAAGTGTAAACCTAAGAATTACCTATAATATTACGTAACTTATTACTTAAAGATAAGCTATAATTACTCTAATAAGCCTTTTAAGTTAATAGAAACTTAAATATAAGTTAAAGTAAAAGGGTAAAGATTTTCGTATAAATATTATAATTATAATTAAAATTACCTATAAGTTATTTCTTTAAAAAGGTAGCTTAAATAAACTCTAAGACTTAAATTAAGTTAAATAAATTTCTAGCTATAAGGCCGCGTAATATTTATCTTTAATTAATAATAGAATTAAAAAGAAATTAAATTTAATACTTACACGAATATAAAGACCTTTCTAAAAGGTATAGTAATTATAATTATTCTTAACTCTCTTAATAAAGTAAATATAACGTAGCTTAATTTTAATTAAGGGAGTAAAGTTAAAATTAAAATTAATTTTAAGTAAATACTTACTTAAGTATTAGGTTATATAATAGTAGTATTATTAATTATTACTACGTATATTAGAATCTTTTTATTAAGCTTTAACGTAAGCCTAAATCTTTAATATTACGCTACTACTCTTATAAGGTAAGTTAAACTTACCTTTTATTATTTAAACTACTTAAGCTTAAATAATAATATTAATAAGCGTAAAGTTAAGTTAATATAAAGTCTTTTAAGCGAAAACCTATTTTAATTTAATATTAAATACTTTAATAATATCTCTCTTTAAAGCCTTACGTTTAGTTAAAGTTTTAAAGGGGTTATAAGTTAAAGTTTAATTTAATAAAACTATAAATATAATAATTAATAGCTTTAAGAATAATATAATATTTATAATAATTATAATATTCTTTAAAAAATCACGTTAAAATTAAAACCTAAGAGAATAATAATAAACTACTTACCTTATTTAATAGAACTATTTAAAAAGGTAATTTAATATTAGGTTAAATTCGCCTTATTAGAAAATATATACCTACGAAATAGGTAGAGAATATTAATATATATTACTATTAAACTAAATACGCTTTTTTAAGTATAAGGGTATAAGAATATAACTTAAACTTAAATTAATTATAATTTAAAATAAAAGTTAAATGTAAAAGTACATATTAAAAAAGGTAAAGAAGAGCGCGAAGAAAGCTAAGTTAAGGTGCTATAAGAAGGCCTTTAATAGTATATTGTATTATATAAATTAAAATAGCTGTATTTAAATATAATAATTAAAAGAGTAGAATAAAACGTAACTAAAAGTAATAAGAGTTAATATAAAGAACCTAATAATAATATTAATAATAAGATTTAAGCTAGAAATAGGTTAAAATTAATAAATATATACCTATAATTCACGCTAAAGTTTTATAATTATAATAAAATATATTTTAATTTAATATACTTAAATAAACTATTATTAACCTAATAATAAAACGATTAGTTAATTATAACGTTAATATAACTTTAAGTTAAAAACACAACTTATAATATTAGCGCTTTATTATACTAGGGGAAAATATAAATAAAGTATTATATTAAGTATATATTCGAAATTTAAGCCTAATAAGTATTATTATAATTTATAAGCTAGGGACAGAGCATTGGAAGTAGTGTAGTTTTGTAGTTTTGTAGTTTTTGTAGTTTCGAATATAAAAAATTATATTAAATCTAATAAAATACTTATAGAATTATAAGTTCTACGAATAACTAGCATAAATCTAAAATTATAAGCTTATAATAAAATAAGTGGGTCCTTATATACTATTATAAGCCTAAAACTTCAAAAACTACATTTTGTAGTTTTTATAGTGTAGTGTAGTGTAGTGTAACGGTGGCTTAGGTTCTAAGGCACAGTAGGTCTGTTTCTTAGGAAGTAAGTCAGGTTGAATGCTACAGAGTAGCTTTTGAGCAGTATCACAATAAGGCCGTTAAGAGTATAACTCTCAATAGTAAAACTATTGCTTAGATTGATCAATAGAGATCTAGACTATCTGACTATGGGAATACCTCCTCCTTAAGTATTCGTCTATCTCTCTATTGTAGTCCTGGATCGATTGGCTCGACCATCGATCCCTTCGAGCCTTGATCGACTGGCTCGAGGTTCGGTCGGTTCGATCCTCCCTGGTCGATGTGTTTGAACATCGACCTCTTCGATCGCCTCTTGGGTCACGTGGCTGGTCACGTGCCCCTGCCTTCTTCTTGTGCCCACGGGTCGTGCCTGTCCTAGCCGGTGCGGTCCCGTCCCGTGTCTTGTGCAGTGTCGTTCGTAACATGTAGTAAGTTTTTAGAAAACTATATAATCTAGTTTTTAAGCTTACAAAAAGCTAAAGGGACCCACTTTTTTAAATAAGCTGATTGGCTATAATATTAGCTATTTTATGTATTTATTATTATAATTCAAGTATTTTATTAGATTTATTATTAATTATTTAAGCTTTTTTAAAAAATGAAAATGTAGTTTTCTTGTTAATGCTCTGGCTAGGGAATATATACGAATTATAAGCGTAAATATTAAGTAATAATTAAGCGTAATAAAAATGTAAAATATATAGAAGCTAAAAAAAGAATTTATACTCGAATAATAAGAAATAAAGCTATTAAAGAGAGAAAGAGAAGAGAGATAAAACTAAAACGAGAAAGGAAAAAATAGGGGATAAAACTAAAATTTATACTATAATAAACTTATAATTACCTTTACCTTAAATCTATAAGTTAACTCTTAAGGTAATTACGCCTATTAAGATAAAAGAAAAGAACCTATAAAGCTCTTCCCTAAAAAATACTAGACCTTAACTAAAAGCTCTATTAAAAATAAAAACGAGTAAGAGTAACACGTATTAATAGAGTAAACGTTATAGTTAGGCGATTAAAAGTAACGATTATAACCTAATAAAATAAAGGTATAAGACCTTAAAATAGTGTCTTAAAATATAAGAATAAGAATAAAACTATAAGAATTTAAAGGGAATAATATTATTACTCTTTTTTCTATTAGGTTTTAACGAGAATAATATACCTTTAAAGCTTACCTATATTAATAATAATTAAGGATAATTATACTAGAAGGGGGGGATAATTGTAACGCGTATACAAAGTTACTTATAAAGAGGGACCGAATTAGGTCCGCTTATATACTAAAACGGGGTATAAATCCCCACTAATTCTAGTCTAAATTCTATAAGTATTATCACGTGAAAAGCAAGCATAAATTAGGGCTAGAACCCTTAATAAATAAGTATAAAAGAATTAGTTTAAATATTAGATAATTTAAATAAGTTTTAGTTTTATATTATTAAGAGACCTAAGAATAGAGTTCTTTTCTAATTTCATACCTAATTGTCCTATATCCTAGGTTTATCCTAACATATTATTAACTAAATTCTTTTATTATTATATTATTAGGTTAGGTTTAGCTTTAAGTTATAATTTACTTTTATAATAGATTAAATTCCCTTTATTTAATCGTTTTTTATATATTAAACCTTAATATTACCTTAGCTTAAGTTTAGCTTTAACTTACTTTTAGTATTATTATTAGCTTATATAGCTTATTTTTTTATAAGTAATATAATAAGGTAATAATAGAAAAGCTTACTTGTATTTAATAGCTATTAAGTTAAGGTTTATATTAAGCTAATATTCTTTAAAGCCTAATAGAATTCCCTATAATCTTTAAGCTAGTTTTATAATTAATTATTATTATATAATAGGTATTTAATAATAATGTAATATATATTCTTTACGTTTATTTTATATTAATATAAGAGAGACTTTACCTTAAAAACGCGTTACATATAAAGGAATTTATTAAGACTTATATAGCTAATATATAGTTATATTAAAGTTATTATTTCGTATTTTAATAGGTTTAAGTGTATCTTTTTACTTTACTTAATAGGTTTAAGTTAAGGTATATTCTTTATTATCTTAACGTTTCTTTATAGGTAATAATTTTTAGCCTTATAATACTAATAGTAGAATTTATATTATTAATTTATTTATAATACTTTTTACGTAATACTACTTTAGCCTTAAGTTTATAGCTATTATATAATTTCTTTATTAGGTTTTCTTTATAAGCTACGCCTTTATTTAAGTACCCTTACTATAAATACGTATATTATATAAATCTAGCTTAATATTTCTAAGTCTTTAAGCTACTATTTAAAGCGCCTTTTTATATAATTTAAATAAAGGTCTAGTAATAGAATAATTACTTTTACCTTAAGCTAAGAGATTAAGGTAGCTTTAAATACCCTAATAATAGCTTAAAGGTATTTTAATCATTTATTAGTAAGTTATTACGTAATACCTCTTAGCTTATTATATATTTTTATTAGTTTATAATATACACTTACTTTATAGGTAATAATGAATTAAATTATTTAATTATATAAGTATTTAGCTTCTTTATAAGAGTATTTTTAAGCGAATATTATAAGAGAGGTAAGAGTAAGTTATTACTAGGTTAACTTATTCTTAATCTTTATTTAATATTTATTTTAAGTAAGCTTTTAATTAAGCTATACGTTTAAGAAGCGTACTTTTATAGTTATTAATAATATCTTCGTATTATTAAGGTAAACGCGTGTTATTATTAGTATTTATATACGGTTAAAGTATATAAGCTTACTCTTTATTAGGTTAAAGTAAACTTTAGTATTTATTATTTAATTTACGCATATATTTTAAGTGGTTTTAAGGTGTTATTACGTTTAATTTAATATTTTATTAAAGGCTAGAATATTTATATTATTAATAAAACCTATAATAAGAATATTTAATACTTTTTAAAGTTATTTATAAAGTAAGGTAATATAAAGTAAAAATAGTATTAATAAGAGTAATAAATCTTATAGAATATTTACTAGTATTTAATAAACCTAAAATATTTATTTATTAAAATATAAGCGGCTTATTCTTAACTTAATTATAGCTTAAATAAACGTAATTATTTAGTAAAAAAGCCTTACCTTTAAAAGCATTTAAATAAGTTTAAGATAATTAATTATATTAAAGGTATTACTAATATTTAGCTATAAAAGTAAGGTAATACCACGTTAACTTTAAGCTATTTTAATTACTTTTATTATAATTTTAAGCGTAATTTTAATAAACTTATCCCTTTTATTTTTTATTTATAGGTTTAAAAGTATTACCTTTATTTTAATAACCCACGTAATTTATCTTATAATTATAGCTTTTATAACTTTACCTATTATATTTAAGAGTAATATTAGCTTTTAACTACTTACTTACTTATAGTTCTTTAGCTTTTTTATTAGCTTTTATAATATAATTACTTTAATAATATAAAATTAAGCTAAAAAGTAAGTTTTTAAGTAAGCTATTAAAAAGATAAGTAATTACTTTAATAAGGGATCTCTTATAAGCTTTTAAAAGGCTAGTTAATATCTTATTATCTTTAAGAGCCTTTTAGCTTACTATAAATATTAAGGTTATTTTTATCTTAATAAAGTTAACGTAGTTTTCTTTTAAAATATAAATAATATTAAGTTAAAGAAAGATTAGGTTTAAAATAATATTAAGGTTAGCTATAAACTTAAGAATGAATTTCTTAGAAAGAATATTAGCTTTATTAGTATATTTTATAGCTAATTACTTTATAAGATTATTTAAGTTACCTTAATATAATAGTAAAAGATTAGCTTACTTTAAGAGAGTATAGCTTTAAAGTCTCACTTATCTTTTTAGTTTTTAAAGGCCTTTTTTAGCTAATAATACCTTTCTTAAAGCGTTTTATTATATACTTTTTCTTTCTTTAACTATAATTTAAGTTTAAGCCTTCTTTACCTTATAATAAAGTTATTAATTTAGCTTTATATATCTTTTAACTTAAGTTCTCTTTACTTTACGCGTAATTATTATTACCTTAATTATATAGCTAATTTATTAAAATTCCCCTTTAAACTTACTCTTTCTCTTCTTTAAAGCTATTAATTAAGTGATTTCTTATAATTACTTAATAAGCTAATTTATATATTTATTAATCTCTTAATAGTTTTACATTAATATTAAAGCTATCTTTAAGTTAAAGTAATATTATACCTTTATAGCTATTAAATTATCTTTTATTTCCTTTTATATATATCTTAATAGTAAGGTATTTAATATAAGCTTTTTCTCTTTAAAGTTAATATTAATTAATTATAAGATATAATTAAATTTAATTATATTAAGCGCGCTTAAGTATATTACTTTAAGGCTTCTTATAACTTATATTAGGTTTATAATATTATTCTTATAACTATAATATTATTAAGTAAATTTCTTATATAGTATAATAAGTATAAGTTACTATTACTTTATTATTTATAAGAGTCTCTTTACTCTATTAAATGTTTTATTATAAGCGTTTTATAATAGGTGTTTTTAGTTAAAATTACTAATAAAAACGCTTTAATTTAAGAGCTTTATTATCTTTAATTTTACTAATAATATTTATTAATTAAAGCCTAATAGCTTTAAATAAAGTGAAAAAATATTAATACTTTTAAGCGTTATATAGCTTTAATTCTTTTCTTTTTAAGCCTTTTACGTATTAAAGCTATACCTTTTATTAATATATATAACGTTTCTTTCTTTATAATATATTAAGCGATATTTATTAAGCTTTAAGCTAAGAGGCTAATTATATCTTATTATTTTCTATTCTTATATTATTATTAAGTTAATATTAAAGCTATATTATAGTGCTATATATATAAGTGTATTCTTCTTATTAATATTCTAATAAAAGATTTTTATTATTATTAGGTAAAGAGTTAAATAACTATAATTAACACTTCTATTAAGGGAGTATTAGCTAAGAAGTAGCTAATATACCGTAATATTTCGTTTAATTAAAAGCTAATAGTATTATAATTAAAGCTCTTACAAATATAGTAAATACAAGTGTATTATGTATTGTATTTTATATTATATTATATTTTCGTGTATTATATTTAAATACATTACATTACATTACGAAAATACTTATAAATGTATTTTAAGTAAAAAAGACCCTTGTTTTTTTAACTTAAAATTATAAGGCTAATTATAAGGGTTATAAGGGAAAATTTTATATCATTAAAACGAGCTAAATTAGCTCTTTCAAATGACCCACTCTTTACTATTATAAGTTATCATATTAAAAAGTTATAAGCAATTGAAAATTCGCCCCACTTTACTTACTTTTTATTTTAAAACATAACTTTAAAGCTTAATATCTCGCTTAATATCCACATTTTAAAGTTAATTTTTAAAGATTTAAAATCACGTGATTTTTAGCTTTATTTTAATATATAATATGCTTATGTAAGCATTTATTTATAATATTAGATATTTTTTAGCCTTATAATACATTTATAGGTATTCTTATCTTGTAATATATTGTAATATATTACATTATAATACAATACAATATAGTATAGTAAAAACTACAAAAAATACAATACATTTAGAGGTCTAATTATAATAGTTATAGCTTTCTAGTAAACGCTCTCTCTTCTTTATAAAAGGTTAATTTTCCGTTAAGAATAGGTTACTTATAGCTCTTAGTTTTAGATAGTATTTATTATTATAGTATAGTTTAATAAACCTTATTAGGCGTTTTATATATACTTCTTTAGCTTTATTCTAGTATTTCTTTAATATAAGGTAAAGGTAAAATTAAATTAAGTGCGTTTTAAAGTAAAGAACGCACTTTTCTTTAGTATTTAATATAATAATAAAGTAGCTTTTTTCTTTATCTTTATATTAGGTAATAGTATATTAATTACACCTTAATATTACCTTATAGTATTTAATAATATAGCTTATTTTATAATAATTATAGTATTAATATAAATTAAGAGTTTTATTATAGGGTTTAATATTAAATATCTTAGCCTTATATATAAGTTTAATTTAATATAGCTTATTTACTTACTTTATCTCTTTAACTCTTAGAATTAAAATCGTTTATATTATAGTATTACTTTAAAAGTAACGCGTTATAACGCGTATAATCTTCGCGTTATTTTCTCTATTAAGATTAATTATAAGGTCTTTTTTTTTAGTATATTAAATAAAAAAGGCCTTTATTATAATACTAAGAATTCTTATATAAATTATTACTTTTAGCTTAAAGGTAACTTAGGTTTAATTTATATTTTCCTTAAAGAAAAAGATATTAACTTAAAATGTAATAATTGTATTTTCACTAGGTAACTTACATGTAACTATTATTACGTTACTTTTTAGGGTTTAATTTATAGCTTTTATTATATCTTTAATAGTTTAGTTTTAAAGTGCTTTTATAATTATAATACCTTTAATAATAGTTTTATAATATTAATAATTAAAGATAATTAAAGGGAAAGGTTTTTAGGTTCGCGTTTTAATTAAATTAGCTATAACGCTTACCCAGAGCATTGGAAGTAGTGTAGTTTTATAGTTTTGTAGTTTTTGTAGTTTCGAATATAAAAAATTATATTAAATCTAATAAAATACTTATAGAATTATAAGTTTTACGAATAACTAGCATAAATCTAAAATTATAAGCTTATAATAAAAAAAGTGGGTCCTTATGTACTATTATAAGCCTAAAACTTCAAAAACTACATTTTGTAGTTTTTGTAGTGTAGTGTAGTGTAGTAAATTTTTAGAAAACTATATAATCTAGTTTTTAAGCTTACAAAAAGCTAAAGGGGCCCACTTTTTTAAATAAGCTGATTGGCTATAATATTAGCTATTTTATGTATTTATTATTATAATTCAAGTATTTTATTAGATTTATTATTAATTATTTAAGCTTTTTTAAAAAATGAAAATGTAGTTTTCTTGTTAATGCTCTGCGCTTACCTAGGTTTTTTATTAAGTAATACTATAAAGTACTTCTTATATTATAGCTATAATTATATTATAAAGCTACGCTTTTATAATTAAGATATTATTAATAATAGCTATAGCTTTAACGTAATATTATATTACTTTTTAAGTAATATACTCTTTAAATAGTTTTTATATATACTCTAATAAAGCTATTAAAATAAAACTAGCTAGTTTATTATAAATAGCGTGTTTTTTATTATTAAGTTTATCTTAAATTACGTTTAACTTAAGATTATATAATACTTATTCTATAAACTATTCTTTACCTACGTTTAAGTAATAATAGCTTTATATAAGCTCTCTTTCTCCTTTATTTATTACTATTAATATTATATTCTTTATATTACTCTTATTATAGCCTTAATATAGTATTATAATAAGGGGTAATTAAGTGTAAGGAATTTAAATCTTAGGTTATTTTTTATTTTAAAGGCGATTTTAAGCTAGCGTTATAGTACGAGAGTAAGAGTAAAGGTTTTTTTTTTTATTTTTTTTATTTTTTTATTAATAATATATAATATATTTAATATAAATAATATAAAGATTAATATTTTAAAATAAAGAAATAAAATAAAACTTAATAAATATACTTAAATATACTCTTAAATTAATTACATTTATCTTAAAAGATTAAAGTAATAAATAAGTTAAATATTCCTATATTAAATAATAATATACTTAATATAAATAATATAAGAATTAATATATTTAAATAAAAAGATAAAATATAACTTAATAGACTCTTATAAAATATTAATTAATAATAATAAAGGTTTTAAGTTACACTTATATAAGTATTATATAAAGTAAGGTATAATACTTTAATACTTAATTAATAATAATAATTATTATAATTTAATATAAAGAAAATAAGTTATATAGGTTTTATTTAAGTACTTAAAAACACTTAATATTTCTAATAAATAATTATAAGTATCTTATTTTTCTTTATAAATTTATTTAAGTCTTTTTTTTTTACTTATACTTACTTAAAGCTTATAGGTAAGTAACCTATACGAGTACCCGTAGACCTTTTACACTCTACCTAAGAGGCGTTTAAGCGCTTTTTAAGCAAAGCTCTCTAAAGTAATAACCTTAATAAGCTAAGTAACGTGATTTTTTTCCTCTTTTAATAAATTTATGCTATAATATAGGCGTAAATTTATCGCCGGCTTAAAATCGTTGTCTAAAGGCGCCCGTATTTTCATAAGCCTTATAAAGCTCGTTAACTAGGTGTTACTACCAGAGTATTAACTGTAGTATAGTTTTGTAGTTTTATAGTTTTTATAGTTTTAAATATAAAAAATTATATTAAATCTAATAAAATACTTATAAGATTATAAGTTTTACGGATAAATAGTATAAATCTTCTACTATAAGCTAACATAAAAAAGTGGGTTCTTGTAAGCTCTTATAAGCCTAGAACTATAAAAACTACATTTTGTAGTTTTTGTAGTATAGTATAGTGTAGTGTGTTTTTCGAAAATTACATAATCTAGTTTTTAAGCTTATAATAAGCTGGAAGGACCCACTTTTTATGTGAGCTGATTGGTTATAATATTAGCTAATTTATGTATTTATTATTATAATTTAAGTATTTTATTAGATTTATTATTAATTATTTAAGCTTTTTTGAAAATTGAAAATGTAGTTTTCTTATTAATTATAACGGTAGCTTAGGTTCTAAGGCATAGTAGGTCTATTTCTTAGAAAGTAAGTTAGGTTAAATGCTATAAAGTAGCTTTTAAGCAGAGCATTAACAAGAAAACTACATTTTCATTTTTTAAAAAAGCTTAAATAATTAATAATAAATCTAATAAAATACTTGAATTATAATAATAAATACATAAAATAGCTAATATTATAGCCAATTAGCTTATTTAAAAAAGTGGGCCCCTTTAGCTTTTTGTAAGCTTAAAAACTAGATTATATAGTTTTCTAAAAACTTACTACACTACACTACACTACAAAAACTACAAAATGTAGTTTTTGAAGTTTTAGGCTTATAATAGTATATAAGGACCCACTTTTTTTATTATAAGCTTATAATTTTAGATTTATGCTAGTTATTCGTAAAACTTATAATTCTATAAGTATTTTATTAGATTTAATTTAATTTTTTATATTCGAAACTACAAAAACTACAAAACTACAAAACTACACTACTTCCAATGCTCTGCTTTTAAGTAGTATTATAATAAGGCTATTAAGAGTATAACTCTTAATAGTAAAACTATTACTTAAATTAATTAATAGAGATTTAAACTACTTAACTATAGAAATACTCTCTCCTTAAGTACTTATTTATCTCTTTATTATAATTCTAGATTATTTAAATCGCCTAATAATCCTAATAATTCTATCTTATTAAATTATTTATATAATCTAATAAGCTATTACATGACCTAATATTCTTATTAGTTAGTAGTTATACCTACCCTTATTAATACGGCCTAGCTTTTTGCGTCTTATATAGTAACGTTTATAATATAATACCCCTTCTTTATTAGTCTTATTCTTAAGGCTATTAAAGTAGGCTAATTAAAGGTTTTTTAGGTAATTTTCCCTTTTTTATTCTTCTTATATATTATTATATTAACTAATTATATCTTAAGACCTTCTATTTAATCCCGTAAACTTTCTCGTAAAATAAATAAGTAAAATGCTTTTCTTAAGTTAATAATTAGGAACCTAATTAATATACTCGCTTATTTCTTTTACTAAGATTAAAGCCTTTAGAATTATAAGGCGTTTAACGTAAACTTATCCTATTATTATAAGTGTATTCGTTTAAATAGGTCTTACTATAATATAAATTCTCTTATCTTATAGTAGTTACGTTATATTAGTACCTAATACTAGAAAGCTAAGTTTAAACTAAAAGCTACTAAGAAAGAACTTAAAAAGGCGAGTATTAAGGTGTATTACTTATAAAAATAAAAGAAATTATAGCTTAAGAAAATAATACGTATAGTTACGCGTAATATTAATAACGTTAAAAAGTTAAAGCATGTAAAATATAAGAAAGCGAAATAGCTTTAAAAGACTATAAAGGTTCTTTTTACTTCTTTTAAGAATTTAAATTCTACTTTAATTCGTTTCTTAAATATTAAGTTTAATATTAAGTTATTAGATAATATTTAAGAGATTAATTAGAATATATTTCTTAGAAATAAAACTATTTAAGTAACGTTAAGTAATTTATAAGATTTTTAGCTGGTTTTTAGGTGTTTTTAAAGTTTAAATATCCCTTTTATTTAACGAGATAATAATAATTCTTTATATTCCCTTATACTTTAAGTATTCGTTTAACTTTATATTTATTAGTGTCTTTTATTATAATATTCGTAGTAATTATAAATTTATTTAATGCTTTCTTTAGTAATAATATATAAAATATAGAATAGATTTTCATTTTATTTAGTAATAATAATTTATAATTAATATTTAAGATTTTCTATTTAATAAGAAATAATTTAATCTTCTTTTAGTTAAGTTTATTACTAGATTACTTAGTTTTAATATTTTTACGAATAAGATATACTTTATATCTCTCTTTTAAAATTAATGCTAGTAATCTCTTTTTATTCGCGTAATACTTTATTTAATTTTATAAAAATATTTATTTCTATTATAAGTGTTTTTATATTTCTATTATAATTACTATATACGCTATAGCTACTAATACGTTTACGTTTTATATTATATATATCTTAATAATAGGGTTAAATCCGTAATTTACCCTAAATAATAATATCTTTATATTATTAATCTTAGAGCTATTATAAGCCTATTATACTAATAGTAGCTATTCTACCTAATTATTCTATTAGTAATTAATATAGCTTTATAAATATTATTCAAGTATTTAGTTTAAGATTTCTATTTATTTATTTAATTATAGGTAAAATACTATTAATAAGCTTTATTTAACCTTTATAGTTTTTATAAGGTATTTCTAAAAGTTTAAGGTAAATAATTTATTACGATTTAATATAAGCTTTATTAATAATTTATACTATATAATAACTATTTTAAAGAATATATACGCTAAGTCTTTAATATTACTTAATTTCTTATATAGAATATAATAGGCGTATTTTATAAGTTTATTTATAATAATTAAAATACTATTATAAGCTACTTTTATTATAGGTTCTTTTAACTTTAATAGTTTAATAATAAAGTTTATTATAATAGTTTACTATACTCTTTTAAGTAATAATATTAGTTATAGTTTATTATATAGTACGTATTATATTACCTTTATCTTATTATACGTATCGTATTTCTTAATAACTTCTTATACTATTTTTTTACTTTCTAGAAAGTTATATAATTCTTATAATCTACTAATTATCTTTCTTACACCCTAATATTTATATAATAAGTGCTTATATATTTCTTTAATAAGCTATTTGTTACGAACCAAGGGTACCTAAAGCAGTTGGCCGGCGTCATGGGCCGCCAGCATGCAGATAAGAATGGGGCCCGACGGGATCGCAGGTCACGTGAGGGGATCAGATGGGATTAGTCTGATCCAACTCAATGGATCAGAGGGGATTAACCTGATCTAGCACGGGGGATTAGATGGGATCTATCTGATCTAAGACTACAATAGAGAGATAGACGAGTACTTAAGGAGGAGGTATTCCCATAGTTAGATAATCTAGATCTCTATTAATTAATCTAAGCAATAGTTTTACTATTAAGAGTTATACTCTTAACGGCCTTATTGTAATACTGCTTAAAAGCTACTTTATAGTATTTAACCTAACTTACTTTCTAAGAAATAGACCTATTATGCCTTAAAACCTAAGCCACCGTTACATTTTAATTAATCCTGTTTAGTAAGTTACCTTAAAACTTTAAGCAGTAATAACTTCTAAGATATTTACTTTAAGTGGAAAGACTACTAACCCTAGGGAGATAATAAAGTACCTTTATAATAAGATTACTAAGCTTAAGAAGTAGAATTAATAGCTTCTTAATTAATAGAATAATCTCTATAAGAAACTTAAGGTATAAGAAGAGGAACTTATAGCAGTTTAAAATCTCACACTTATATCCTTTATTAATAATAATAATATACTAAAATTCCCTAAGCTTAAATTATACGATAGTTATAAGGGTAATGTAAGGAACTTTCTTATATAAGCCTAAGCTTACCTATAAGTTAACGAAAAAATCTACATGACACTTAAGTTATAGATTCTTTATATTAGTAACCTCTTAACTAGAAAGGTAATAGAATAGTGGGAGCTAACCCTTCGCGTATATCTTAAGCACGGCGTTAAAGCTAAAGTGAAAGTTATTCACATCTTCTTTAATTATAAAACCTTTAAAGAATAACTTCTCGCTGTATTTAAAAACCCTAATAAGTATAAAGAAGCTATACGATAACTTACTTAACTTAAGTAAACCGGATCTATAGCTTATTATGCTAGGGAATTTAAACGCATCGTAGTAAAACTCAACTAAAATACTAAACCTAAAATAGAAGTCTTTTATTAAGGACTTAAAGAAGAAGTAAAGGATAACATTTATTAAGAAGATTATCTTAAGTTATTTAATAACTTTATTGAAATAGTTATTAAGGTAAATAACCGTTTATACAAGTAACGTTACGAAAAAAGTTATAGGAAATTTAGATTATATACTAGGTTTAATAAACCTAATAGTAGTAAGCCACGCCGAATATTAATAGTATACGGGTACCACGCTAAACCTATAGAACTTAACGCTATGAATAAGGAAAAGGGGAAGACTTATTATAATTATGGTAAGGCTAGACACTTTACGAATAAATGTAAAGCCTTAAAGAAGCTATAGAAGCTAATTCCTAAAGGTAGAAAGCTTTATACTATAAACCAAGAAGACTTACCCACGCGAAATCTTAGTGTAGTAAGTAATAAAGGAAGCCTCACGTTAGTAAATAACATTAATTCAAATAAAGATTAGGAATTTAAAACCTAAATAGTACCTAATAACTTTTAGAAATATTAGACACTCTCACTAAAAAGTAAACCTTTACTAGAACGGATCTAAGAAGAAGAGAATTATTTAACTAAGAAAAATAAACCTAAAATTAAATATAAACTCTTTAATTAAACCTTTTATTACGATAATAATTACTACACGCACCTTAGTAGTAAGCAAGGTAGCGAATAGTTTCTATAAGAATAAAAGGGAAGAAGAATAACCCTTATAATATAACCGAAATTACAATGAACCGATTCTAAGATATTAAACGGAAAATTATACTATGCTAAGGATAACGCACACACTATCCGAATTACGCCCTTACAATCCGAGAAAGGAAACTGTATAACTACAAGTAACTCACTTAGTCTGAGTTTAATTAACATAGATAGTAGATTAAGTGATTACCAAGAAAGCTCTAATAAGACGCTGGAAGATAATTGCCGATAATAGCGCTTAGAGATACGCGCTAAATAATAATAAGAGAAGAGGAATAATAATTCGGGAAACGACAGCTATTATTACAATTAAGACCAATTTCTTAACGGAGATCTAATAGGTCTCTATATATTATAAACATTAGTAGTATTATACACCTTATAGTTAATATAACTATAATAGGAAGAAAGATCTAGGCAATAATTAATAGCGGAGTATAAGGAAATTTTATCTTACTAAATCTCGTTAATAAATTATAATTACCTTAAACACCTAAAGACAAGCCTTATTAACTTATAATTATAGAAGGAACTACGGTAAAGTATAGCTATAAAGTAGTTAATATAAAGATCGCGTAGCTTCTTATTAATATATAAGGCACGAAATACTAAGTTACATTAAATATTATAGTGATCTTAAAACACGATATTATATTAGGGATACCCTAATTGCAAGCGAGTAATCTACGAGTTAATTGGAGAACCGGCTAACTTTAATGGGATTTACTAGAATACGGTTATAAAGCAAAGAGCGGCCTATAAAGAGCACCTTATTTAAACTATAATAGGCCTTTAAAAATATACGTGATTGTTAAAGAGCTTAAAGCTAAGATAACGGAGATTCCTAAGAAATACTTAAAGTATAGCAAGCTATTTAGCGAAGAGCTAAAAATAGGACTATTAAAGCATTTATGCTAGGACCACGAGATTAGACTTTAGCCTAGTATTAAATTAACGTTTAATAAAATTTATTCTTAGAACCCTAAGCAAGATAAGGCGCTTAAGGAGTATTTAAAGGATATGCTATAAAAGGGATACATATAACTATTAGAGTCTCTAGTAGAATACCTAATCCTGTAGGTATTAAAGAAGAACGGGAAACTATAATTATACATTAATTATTAATACTTGAATAAGATTACAATTAAGAATTAATACCCGTTACCGCTTATAACGGAAATTAAAGATAAAGTTAAAAAAGCTAAATAGTTTACCACACTTAACTTAAAAGGAGCCTATAACCTTATACGAATAAAAGAAGGCTATAAGTGGATAATAGCATTTTAAACTAGTAAAGGACATTATAAATATCTAGTAATACCTTTTAGGCTTACTAACGCACTAGTAACCTTTTAAAGAATAATTAATATAATCTTACGGAAATAACTAGGAGTGTTTATAGTTATATACCTTAATAATATTCTTATTTACTTAAATACCCTTAAGGAATATAAACGATATGTATATAAGGTACTATAAACTCTATAGGATAATAAACTCTTAGTTAAAGCCTTAAAATACTAGTTCTACTAAAACACTATACACTTTCTAGGGTACGTGCTTACACACGGAGAAATACAAATAAGCCTAGATAAGATTAAAACTATTAAGGAATAGCTTACACTAAAGAATCTAAAAGAAGTTAAAGGATTTATAGTATTCGTAAACTTCTACTATAAGTTCTTAAGCGGATATAGAGACATTTTATAACCTCTTATAAACCTAATAAAGAAAGAAGTTAGCTTTTAATAGAATAAACTAGAAGCTATAGCATTCTAGAAGATGAAAGATTTAGTTACGTTAAAACCTATGTTAAAAGCACCTAATTAGGACAAACCTTATAAGCTTAAAACGAACGCCTTAGACTTTACACTAGGCGGATAGCTTAGATAATAAGATAATTAAGGAAGATTACACCTAGTTGCATTCTTCTTAAAGAAACTCTATGAACCTAAACTTAATTATAGGATTTACGATAAAGAACTTATAGCTATTATTAAGTGCTTTAAAGAATAAAGACACTATCTTATAAGAGTAAAGCATTAAATTAAGGTTTATACTAACTATAAGAGTCTTATATTACTCTTAACTATAAAGAATCTAAATAAATGATAGATTAAATGGTATAAAACCCTTATGGATTATAACTTTAAAATTATATACTATAAAGGATCCAAAAACGGAAGAGTAGACGCGCTTAGCTAAAGAGAGGACTTAAAATCAGATGAGCAAGTGAGTATGTAATGGTGGCTTAGGTTCTAAGGCACAGTAGGTCTGTTTCTTAGGAAGTAAGTTAGGTTAAATGCTACAGAGTAGCTTTTTAAGCAGTATCACAATAAAACCGTTAAGAGTATAACTCTTAATAGTAAGACTATTACTTAAATTAATTAATAGAGATCTAGACTATTTAACTATAGGAATACCTCCTTCTTAAGTACTCGTTTATCTCTCTATTATAGTCTTGAATTAATTAGCTTGACCATTAATCCCTTCAAACCTTAATCGACTGGCTTGACCTTTAATCCTATTAAGTCTCGTCCTGGATCGCTGACTCGATACCTTGAGTCTTTGATCGCCTTTTAGGTCACGTGGCTGGTCACGTGCCCCTGCCTTCTTCTCGTGCCTACGGGTCGTGCCTGTCCTAGCCGGTGCGGTCCCGTCCCGTCTCTCGTGTAGTATCGTTTATAACATTATACCCCTCCTTTATTAGTCTTATCCTTAAGGCCATTAAAACAGGCCGGCTAAGAGCTTAGGTAATTCTTCCCTCCTTTATTATTAGGTGCTATTATGCCCGCTAATCGTGTCGTTAAGTAAAGGTTAAGGACGCGTTCTTAGAAGTCTAAGTAGTGTAAGGCTTTATTGTATTTAATCCTTTTTAACCCTAAGACTATAGAGAAGGCTCCTTATTCCTACTGTAAGGAAAAGGGTATTGCCTCTTGTCGATTATCTTCTTTTAATTCCTCCCGTTACGCTTAGTGCGTAATGGATTACAAGTCCTATTGCGACGTGTAGGGTATCTCGCTAGCCTAGCTTCGTTGGATAGCTAATTATTATATGCGTTTTAAAAGGGAGCTTAAGTCTGCTAAAGAAGAGCGTCGTTTAATGGACGTAAAGATAGAGCGTCTACGAAAATAAAAGAGATTATAGTTCAAGAAAATAATACGTGCGGTTACGCGTGGTATTAATAACGTTAAAGAGTTAGAACGTGTGGAACGTAAGGAAGCGGAACAGCTTTAAAAGACTATAGGGGTCCTTCCTACTTCTTTCGAGGATCTGGATTCTATTTTAGTTCGTTCCTTAAATGCTAAATTTAATATTAAGTTATTAGACGGTGCTTAGGAGATTAATTGGGATGCGTTCCTTGGGAATGAAACTATTTAAGTAACGTTAAGCAGTTCGTGAGATTTTTGGCTGGTTTTTAGGTGTTTTTGGAGTTTGGATATCCCTTTCATTTAACGGGATAATAACGATTCTTTGTGTCTCCCCGTGCTTTAAGTATCCGTTTAACTTCGTATTTATTAGTATCTTCTATTGTAATGTTTATAGCGATTATAGATTTATCTGGTACTTTCTTTAGTAGTAATATATGAAATATGGGATGGATTCTTATTCTATTTAGTAATAATAGTTCGTAGTTAGTATTCGAGATTTTTCGTTTAATAAGGAATGGTCCGATTTTCTTCCAGTTAAGTTTATTACTAGGTCGCTTAGTTTTAATGTTTTTGCGAATAAGGTATACTTTATATCCCTCCTTTAGGATTAGCGCTAGTAATCTCTTTTTATTCGCGTAGTGTTTCATTTGGTTCTACAAAAATATCTATTTTTATTGTAAGTGTTTCTGTATTTCTATTATAGTTACTGCATGCGTTGTAGCTGCTAGCGCGTTTACATTCTGTGTCGTATGTGTTTTAATGATAGGGTTAAATCCGTAATTTGCCCTGAATAGTAACATCTTTATATTGTTAATCTTAGAGCTATTGTAAGCTTATTGTGCTAGTGGTAGCTATTTTACCTAATTATTCTGTTGGTAGTTAATATAGCTTCGCAGATATTATTCGAGTATTTGGTTTAAGATTTTTGTTTGTTTATTTGATTATAGGTGGAATGCCGTTAATAAGCTTTGTTTGATCTTTATAGTTTCTATAAGGTATCTTTAAAAGTTTAAGGTGAATAATTTGTTGCGATCTAATATAAGCTTTGTTAGTAATCTATGTTATGTAATGACTGTTTTAAAGAATATATACGCTAAGTTCTTGGTGTTACTTAATTCCTTATATGGAATATAGTAGGCGTATTTTGTGAGTTTGTCTATAATAACTAGGATGCTGTTGTAAGCTACTCCTATTATGGGTTCTTTTGACTTTGGTAGTTTGATAATGAAGTCTATTATAACAGTTTACTATGCTCTTTTAGGTGGTGATATTGGTTGTAATTCTTCGTATAGTGCGTGTCGCGTTGATTTTGCTTTATTACACGTGTTGCATTTCTTAATGATTTCTTGTATTATTTTTCTGCTTTCTAGGAAGTCGTACGATCTTCTTAGCCTGCTAATCGTTTTCCCTATACCCTAATATTCGTGTAATAGGTGCTCGTGTATTTCTTTAATAAGCTATTCTTAAAGTGTACTGGGAATATACTGCTGTTTATTATATAAGAAGGTCTTGTCTTTCTTAGATAGATGCGTTTTTGTTTCCTAATTATTTAGGTAGCTGTTATTCTTAATGCATAATGCGATCCGTTGCATCTATGTTTTATTTGGCTTAACTTGCTAGGTTATGTTAATTTCTTAGGTGCCTAGTATAAGGTTCCTATTCTTGGTGGCGCGTAATAAGGGTGTATTACTTACTTGCTTATCCGATTTTAAGTCCTCTCTTCGGCTAAGCGCGTTTGCTCTTCCGTTTTCGAATCCTTTATAGTATATAATTTTAAAGTTATAATTCGTAAGGGTTTTATACTATTTAATCTGTCATTTATTTAGATTCTTTATGGTTAAGAACGATATGAGATTCTTATGGTTAATATAGACCTTAATTTAGTGCTTTACTTTTATAAGATAGTGTCTTTATTCTTTAAAGCACTTAATAATAGCTATAAGTTCTTTATTATAAATCCTATAATTAAGTTCGGGTTCATAGAGTTTTTTTGAGAAGAATGTAATTAAGTGTAATCTTCCTTAATTATCTCGTTGTTTAAGCTATTCACCTAGTGTAAAGTTTAAGGCGTTCGTTTTAAGCTTATAAGGTTTATCCTAATTAAGTGCTTTTAATATAGGTTTTAACGTAACTAAATCTTTTATCTTCTAGAATACTATAGCTTTTAGTTTATTCTATTAAAAGCTAACTTCTTTCTTTATTAGGTTTATAAGAGGTTATAAAATGTCTTTATATTCGCTTAAGAACTTATAGTAAAAGTTTACAAATGCTATAAACCCTTTAACTTCTTTTAGATTCTTTAGTGTAGGCTATTCCTTAATAGTTTTAATCTTATCTAGGCTTATTTATATTTCTTCGTGTGTAAGCACGTACCCTAGAAAGTGTATAGTGTTCTAGTGGAACTAGCATTTTAAGGCTTTAACTAAGAGTTTATTGTCTTATAGAGTTTGTAGTACTTTATATACGTATTATTTATATTTCTTAAGGGTATTTAAATAGATAAGAATATCATTAAGGTATATAACTATAAACACTTCTAGTTATTTTCGTAAGATCGTATTAATTATTCTTTAAAAGGTTACTAGTGCGTTAGTAAGCCTAAAAGGTATTATTAGATATTCGTAGTATTCTCTGCTAGTTTAAAATGCTATTATTTACTTGTAGCCTTCTTTTATTCGTATAAGGTTATAGGCTCCTTTTAAGTCAAGTGTAGTAAACCATTTAGCTTTTCTAACTTTGTCTTTAATTTTCGTTATAAGCGGTAATAGGTATTAATTCTTAATTATAATCTTATTTAAGTGTTAGTAATTAATGTATAATTATAGTTTCCCGTTCTTCTTTAATACCTATAGGATTAGGTATTCTACTAGGGACTTTAATAGTCGTATATATCTCTTCTATAATATATCCTTTAGATACTCCTTAAGCGCCTTATCTTGCTTAGGGTTTTAAGGATAAATCTTATTAAACGTTAATTTAATACTAGGCTAGAGTCTAATCTCGTGGTCTTAGCGTGAATGCTCTAGTAGTCCTATTTTTAGCTCTCCGCTAAATAGCTTATTATACTTTAAGTATTTCTTAGGAATCTCCGTTGTCTTAGCTTTAGGCTCTTTAGCAATTACGTATATTCCTAGAGGCTTATCGTAGTCTAAATAAGGTGCTCTTTGTAGGCCGCTCTTTGCTTTATAACCGCATTCTAGTAAATTCTATTAAAGTTAACCGGTTCTCTAATTAACTCGTGGATTGCTCGCTTACAACTAGGGTATCCCTAATATAACATCGTGTTTTAAGATTACTGTAATATTTAATATAACTTAGTGTTTCGTGCCTTATATATTAACTAAAAGCTACGCGATCTTTATGTTAACTACTTCGTAGCTATACTTTATCGTAGTTCCTTCTATAGTTATAAGTTAGTAGGGCTTATCTTTAGGTGTCTAAGATAATTATAAGTTATTAACGAGATTTAGCGAGATAAAATTTCCTTATACTCCACTATTAATTATTACCTAGATCTTTCTTCCTATTATAGTTATATTAACTATAAGGTATGTAATACTACTAATACTTGTAATATATAAAGACCTATTAGATCTCCGTTAAGGAATCGGTTTTAATTATAATAATAGCTATCGTTTCCCGATTTATCGATCCTCTCCTCTTATTATTTAGCGCGTTATTCTAGGCGCTATTATTAGCGATTATCCTCTAATATATTATTGGAGCTTTCTTAGTAATCGCTTAATCTACTATTTATGTTAATTGAACTTAGGCTAAGCGAGTTACTCGCAGTTATATAGTTCCCTTCCTCCTTGCATTATAGGGTTATAGCTTAGGTAGTGTATGCGTTATTCTTAGTATAGTATAACTTCCCGTTTAATATCTTTAAATTAGTTCGTTGTAATTTCGGTTATATTATAAGGGTTATTCTCCTTCCCTTTCGTTCTCGTGGAAACTATTCGCTACCTTACTTGCTACTAAGGTGCGTGTAGTAATTATTATCGTAATAAAAGGTCTAATTAAGGAGTTTATATTTAATTTTAGGTTCGTTTTTCTCAATTAAATAATTCTCTTCTTCTTAGATCTATTCTAGTAAAGATTCACTTTTTGGTAAGGGTATCTAGTGTTCCTAAAAGTCGTTAGGTACTAGTTAGGTTCTAAATTCCTAATCTTTATTTAAACTAATATTATTTACTAACGTAGAGCTTCTTTCATTACTTACCATACTAAGATTTCGCGTAGGTAAGTCTTCTTAGTTTACGGTATAAAGCTTCTTGCCTTTAGGAATTAGCTTCCATAGCTTTTTTAGGGCTTTACATTTATTCGTAAAGTGTTTAGTCTTATTATAATTATAATAAGTCTTCCCCTTTTTCTTATTCGCGGCGTTAAGTTTTATAGGTTTAACGTGGTACCCGTATACTATTAATATTCGGCGTAGCTTACTACTATTAGGTTTATTAAACCTAGTATATAATTTAAATTTCCTATAACTTTTTTCGTAACGTTACTTGTATAAACGGTTATTTGCCTTAATAACCATTTTAATAAAGTTATTAAATAACTTAAGATAATCTTCTTAATAAATGTTATCCTTTACTTCTTCTTTAAGTCCTTAATAAAAGACTTTTATTTTAGGTTTAGTATTCTAGTTAAGTTTTACTACGATACGTTTAAACTCCCTAGCGTAATAAGCTATAGATCCGGTCTGCTTAAGTTAAGTAAGTTATCATATAGCTTTCTTATACTTATTAGGATTTCTAAATGTAGTGAGAAGTCGTTCTTTAAAGGTTTCGTAATTAAAGAAGATGTAAATAACTTCCACTTTAGCTTTAACGCTATGCTTAAGATGTGCGTGAAGGGTTAGCTCCCACTATTCCATTACTTTCCTAGTTAAGAGGTTACTAATGTAAAGAATCTGTGACTTAAGTGTTATGTAGATTTTTTCGTTAACTCGTAGGTAAGCTTAGGCTTATATAAGAAAGTTCCTTATATTACCCTTATAATTATCGTATGATTTAGGCTTAGGGAATTTTAGCATGTTATTATTATTAATAGAGAATGTAGGTGTAAGATTTTAAACTGCTGTAAGTTCCTCTTCTTATGTCTTAAGTTTTTCGTAGAGATTATTCTGTCGGTTGAGAAGCTATTAATTCTACTTCTTAAGCTTAGTGATCTTATCGTGAAGGTACTTCATTATCTCCCTAGGGTTAGTAGTCTTTCCGCTTAAAGTAAATATCTTAGAAGTCATTACTACTTAAAGTTTTAAGGTAACTTACTAAATAGGATTAATTAAAATGTAACGGTGGCTTAGGTTTTAAGGCATAGTAGGTTTATTTCTTAGGAAGTAAGTTAGGTTAAATGCTATAGAGTAGCTTTTTAAGTAGTATTATAATAAGACCGTTAAGAGTATAACTTTTAATAGTAAGACTATTACTTAGATTAATTAATAGAGATCTAGACTATCTGACTATAGGAATACCTTCTCCTTAAGTACTCGTCTATCTCTCTATTATAGTCTTGGATTAATTGGCTTAACCATTAATCCCTTTAAACCTTAATCGACTGGCTTAACCTTTGATCCTATCGAGTCTCGTCTTGGATTGCTGACTCGACACCTTGAGTCTTCGATCGCCTTTTGGGTCACGTGGCTAGTCACGTGCCCCTACCTTCTTCTCGTGCCCACGGGTCGTGCCTGTCCTAGCCGGTGCGGTCCCGTCCCGTCTCTCGTGCAGTGTCGTTCGTAACAGAGTAATACACCCTTACTACGCGCTACTAAGAATGGGAACCTTATGCTAGGCACCCGAGAAATTAATATAACCTAGTAAGTTAAGCTAGATGAAACATAAATGCATTAAATCGTATCATGCATTAATAATGATAGCTATTTAAACAATTAAGAAACGAAAACGCATTTGTCTAAGGAAGGCAAGACCTTCTTGTATAATAAACGGTAGTATATTCCTAGTATACTTTAAGAATAGCTTATTAAGGAAATATACGAGTACCTACTATACGAATATTAGGGTGTAAGAAAAACGATTAGTAGGCTAAGAAGATCGTATAACTTCCTAGAAAGCAGAAAAATAGTATAAGAAGTTATTAAGAAATGCGACACGTGTAATAAAGTAAAATTAGCGCGACACGTACTATACAAAGAATTATAACCGATATTACCACCTAAAAGAGCATAGTAAACTATTATAATAGACTTTATCGTTAAACTATCGAAGTTAAAAGAACCTATAATAGGAGTAGCTTATAATAGCATCCTAGTTATTATAGATAAACTCATAAAATACGCCTACTACATTTCATATAAGAAATCGAGTAATACTAAGGACTTAGCGTATATATTCTTTAAAATAGTTATTACATAACATAGATTACTAATAAAGCTTATATTGGATCGCGATAAATTGTTCACCTTAAACTTTTGGAAATGCCTTATAGAAACTATAAAGATTAAATAAAGCTTATTAATAGCATTCCACCTATAATTAGATGGATAAACAGAAATCTTAAACTAAATACTCAAATAATATCTGCGAAGCTATATTAACTACTAATAGAATAATTAGGTAAAATAGCTACTACTAGTATAATAGGCTTATAATAGCTCTAAGATTAATAATATAAAGATGTTACTATTTAGGGTAAATTATAGATTTAACCCTATTATTAAAACACATGTAACACAAAATGTGAACGCGCTAGCAGCTATAACGCATATAGTAACTATAATAGAAATACAGAAATACTTGTAATAAGAATAAATATTTTTATAGAACTAAATGAAATACTACGCGGATAAAAAGAGATTACCAGCGCTAATCCTAGAGAAGGGATATAAAGTATATCTCATTCGTAAAAACATTAAAATAAAACGACCTAGCAATAAACTTAACTAAAAGAAAATTAAACTATTCCTTATTAAACGAAAAATCTCAAATACCAACTATAAACTATTATTACTAAATAGAATAAGAATCTATCCTATATTTCATATATTGCTACTAGAGAAAGCACTAGATAAATCTATAATCGCTATAAATATTATAACGGAAAATACTAACGAATATAAAGTTAAACGAATACTTAAAGCACGGGAAGACATAAAGAATTATTATTATCTCGTTAAATAAAAGGGATATTTAAACTCTAAAAACACCTGGGAACCAGCTAAGAATCTTATGAACTGCTTAACGTTGCTTAAATAGTTCCACCAGAGAATAAAAACTTATTAGGAATAAGGAAACCCAAGTCTACTAGAAACTCAGGTGTCTAGTTAAGCATATTAGACTTTAACTCTAAACGCTCCTAGGCCTTTAACTCGTTTAAACTCTCCACACTACAAGCGATTATCTCCGTAGCCTTTTATCGTAAAAATTTCTTCTAATAATAAATCCTTTATAAACGAGCTATCGCCCGCTTTAAATCCTCCTTAGCTAAAGCACGTTCTCTGTTAAAATAATCCTTTTCGCGAAGGATATAATTATAAGCATCCAAAGACGTTCCGCCTAGATTACAGCTAGTGTAACCACGCAAAGCATATTCGCTGCACCTGTCTTTCCCTTTAGCAATAATACACTCTTAATTGTTTTTTTAACACGAATCGCAGGAAGGTATAACAAAGCTAAAGGCAGATATGAACTCGGAAAGACGTTTACAATTAATCTTCTAGTTAGGGCGAGATCGCTATTTCGAAACACGGTTAGTAGACATTATAAAAAGAATAACGAAGAAAGAAAAAAGGGAAAAGAGGGGAAAGAAGAGAATACTTACCAGACGAAACGAAATAGCCTTAAGGATAAGACTAATAAGGGAGGAGTATTATATTACAAACTAAGGGTACCTAAAGCAGTTAGCCAGCGTTATAAGCCACTAGCATATAAACAAGAATAGGGCCCAACGGGATCGTAGGTCACGTGAGGGGATCAAATAGAATTAGTCTAATCCAACTTAATAGATTAGAGGGAATTAACCTAATCCAGCACGGGGGATCAAATAGGATCTATCTAATCTAAGACTATAATAGAGAGATAAACGAGTACTTAAGGAGGAGGTATTCCCATAGTTAGATAGTCTAGATCTCTATTAATTAATTTAAGCAATAGTTTTACTATTAAGAGTTATACTCTTAACGGCCTTATTATAATACTACTTAAAAGCTACTCTGTAGCATTTAACCTAACTTACTTTCTAAGAAACAGACCTACTATGCCTTAGAACCTAAGCCACCGTTACACTATTCTTAAAGTATACTAGAAATATACTATTATTTATTATATAAGAAGGTCTTACCTTTCTTAAATAAATACGTTTTCGTTTTCTAATTATTTAAGTAACTATTATTCTTAATATATAATACGATCTATTACATTTATATTTTATTTAGCTTAACTTATTAGGTTATATTAATTTCTTAGGTACCTAATATAAGGTTTTTATTCTTAGTAGCGTATAATAAGGGTATATTACTTACTTACTTATTTAATTTTAAGTCTTTTCTTTAATTAAGCGCGTTTACTCTTTTATTTTTAAATTCTTTATAGTATATAATTTTAAAGTTATAATTTATAAGGGTTTTATACTATTTAATCTATTATTTATTTAAATCCTTTATAATTAAAAATAATATAAGATTCTTATAATTAATATAAACCTTAATTTAATACTTTACTTTTATAAGGTAATATCTTTATTCTTTAAAGCACTTAATAATAGCTATAAGTTCTTTATTATAAATCCTATAATTAAGTTTAGGTTTATAGAGTTTCTTTAAGAAGAATATAATTAAATATAATCTTTCTTAATTATCTTATTATTTAAGTTATTCGCTTAATATAAAGTTTAAGGCGTTTATTTTAAGCTTATAAGGTTTATTTTAATTAAGTGCTTTTAATATAAGTTTTAATATAATTAAATCTTTTATCTTTTAAAATACTATAGCTTTTAGTTTATTCTATTAAAAGCTAACTTCTTTCTTTATTAGGTTTATAAAAGATTATAAAATATCTTTATATTCGCTTAAAAACTTATAGTAAAAGTTTATAAATACTATAAATTCTTTAACTTCTTTTAAATTCTTTAATATAAGCTATTTCTTAATAGTTTTAATTTTATTTAAGCTTATTTATATTTCTTTATATATAAGCATATACCTTAAAAAGTGTATAGTATTCTAGTAGAACTAGTATTTTAAGGCTTTAATTAAGAGTTTATTATTCTATAAAGTTTATAATACCTTATATATATATCGCTTATATTTCTTAAGGGTATTTAAATAAATAAGAATATTATTAAGGTATATAACTATAAATACTTCTAGTTATTTCTATAAGATTATATTAATTATTCTTTAAAAGGTTACTAATACGTTAATAAGCCTAAAAGGTATTATTAAGTACTTATAGTATTCTCTATTAGTTTAAAATACTATTATTTACTTATAGCTTTTCTTTATTTATATAAGGTTATAAGCTTCTTTTAAGTTAAGTATAATAAACTATTTAGCTTTTTTAACTTTATCTTTAATTTCTATTATAAGTAATAATAGGTATTAATTCTTAATTATAATCTTATTTAAGTATTAGTAATTAATATATAATTATAGTTTCCTATTTTTCTTTAATACCTATAAGATTAGGTATTCTATTAGAGACTCTAATAGTTATATATATCCCTTTTATAGTATATCCTTTAAATACTCCTTAAACGCTTTATTTTACTTAAAGTTCTAAGAATAAATTTTATTAAACGTTAATTTAATATTAAGCTAAAGTTTAATCTTATAATCTTAGCGTAAATACTCTAATAGTCTTATTTTTAGCTCTTTATTAAATAGCTTATTATACTTTAAGTATTTCTTAGGAATCTTTATTATCTTAGCTTTTAGCTCTCTAATAATTATATATATTTTTAAAGGCTTATTATAGTTTAATTAAGGTGCCCTTTATAAGCTACTCTTAACTTTATAATTATATTCTAGTAAATTCTATTAAAGTTAGCTAGTTCTTTAATTAACTTATAAATTACTCGCTTATAACTAGGGTATCCCTAATATAATATTATATTTTAAAATTACTATAATATTTAATATAACCTAGTGTTTTATACCTTATATATTAATGAGAAGTTACGTTACTTTTATATTAATTACTTCTTAGCTATACTTTACTATAGTTTCTTTTATAATTATAAGTTAATAAGGCTTATCTTTAAGTATTTAAGGTAATTATAATCTATTAATAAGATTTAGTAAGATAAAATTTCCTTATACTCTACTATTAATTATTACTTAAATTTTTTATTCTATTATAGTTATATTAATTATAAGGTATATTATACTATTAATATTTATAGTATATAAAGAACTATTAAATCTTTATTAAGGAATTAGTTTTAATTATAATAACAGCTATTATTTCTTAATTTATTAATTCTATTCTTATATTATTCTTTAACGCGTTATTTTAAGCGCTATTATTAGCGGTTATCTTTTAATATATTATTAAAGCTTTCTTAGTAATTACTTAATTTACTATTTATATTAATTAAACTTAAGCTAAGTAAGTTACTTATAGTTATATAATTCTCTTTCTTTTTACATTATAAGGTTATAGTTTAAGTAGTATATACGTTATTCTTAGTATAATATAACTTCCTATTTAATATCTTTAAATCAATTTATTATAATTTTAGTTATATTATAAGGGTTCTCTTCCCTTATTACTCTCGTAAAAACTATTCGCTTTTTTACTTACTATTAAGATACGTATAGTAATTATCGTTGTAATAAAAGGTCTAGTTAAGGAGTTTATATTTAATTTTAGGTTTATCTTTCTTAGTTAAATAATTCTCTTTCTTTTAAATTAGCTTTAATAGAGGTTCGCTTTTTAGTAAGAGCGTCTAGTATTTCTAAAAGTTATTAGATATTAGTTAGGTTTTAAATTCCTAATCTTTATTTAAACTAATATTATTTATTAACGTAAGGTTTTCTTTCTTACTTATTATACTAAGATTTTATATAGGTAAGTCTTTTTAATTTATAATATAAAGTTTCTTACCTTTAAAAATTAGCTTTTATAGCTTTTTTAAAGCTTTATATTTATTTATAAAGTATCTAGTCTTATTATAATTATAATAAGTCTTCCCCTTTTTCTTATTTATAGCGTTAAGTTCTATAAGTTTAGCGTAATATTCGTATATAGTAAAGGTTTATTATAATTTACTACTATTAGCTTTATTATACTTAGTATAAGATTAGTAATTCTTATTACCTTTTTCTTAACGTTATTTTTATAAACGATTATTTACTTTAATAACTATTTTAATAAAGTTATTAAATAATTTAAGGTAATCTTCTTAATAAATATTATCCTTTACTTTTTCTTTAAGTCCTTAATAAAAAACTTTTATCTTAGATTTAGTATTCTAGTTAAGTTTTATTATAATACGTTTAAATTCCCTAGTATAATAAGCTATAAATTTAATTTACTTAAGTTAAGTAAGTTATTATATAGCTTTCTTATACTTATTAGAATTCTTAAATATAATAAGAAGTTATTCTTTAAAGGTTTTATAATTAAAGAAAATATAAATAACTTTTACTTTAACTTTAATATTATACTTAAAATATACGCGAAGAGTTAGCTTTTATTATTCTATTACCTTTCTAGTTAAAAGATTACTAATATAAAGAATCTACGATTTAAGCGTCTTATAAATTTTCTTATTAACTTAAAGATAAGCTTAGACTTATATAAGAAAGTTTCTAATATTACTCTTATAACTATTATATAGTTTTAGTTTAAGAAATTTTAGTATATTATAAGTGTTTAGAAGAGCTATAGGTATAACTTTATAAACTATTATAAGTTTCTCTTTTTACTTATTAAGCTTTTTATAAAGGTTATTTTATTATTTAAAAAGCTATTAATTTTACTTCTTTATTTTAATAATCTTATTATAAAGGTACTTTATTATCTTCTTAAAGTTAATAGTCTTTTTACTTAAAGTAAATATCTTAAAAGTTATTATTACTTAAAGTTTTAAGGTAACTTATTAAATAGAATTAATTAAAATGTAATAATAGCTTAGGTTTTAAGATATAATAGGTTTATTTCTTAAAAAGTAAGTTAAATTAAATGCTATAAAGTAACTTTTAAGTAGTATTATAATAAGGCTATTAAGAGTATAACTCTTAATAATAAAACTATTACTTAAATTAATTAATAGAGATTTAAACTACTTAATTATAGAAATACCCTCTCTTTAAGTACTTATTTATCTCTTTATTATAGTCTTAGATTATTTAAATTACCTAATAATCCTAATAATCCCGTCTCGTTAAATTATTTATATAATCTAATAAGCTATTACGTGACTTAATGTTCTTATTAGTTAGCGGTTATACCTACCCTTGCTAGTGCGGCCTAGCTTCCCGCGTCTCGTGTAGTGACGTTCGTAACATTAATGCTCTAGCTATAACCCACACTTTAAAGCCTAAGAGCGTTAGTTTTATAGGGATATTAAATGTTTACTTTAATCTTCCTATAAAGCGGTTTATAGCCTTATTAATAGCAATATTTATACCTGGATTATAAAGCTCTAAAAACACCTTTTATATGTGGTTAAACTACTCGTTATAGTAGCCGAAGAAGTTACCCGTAAATGTAAGTGTGTGCAAATAGATTTAAATGTGCTATTAAAGCTGCTAATATCGTTTAAAAGTAATAAATTTAATTATAAAATGTTTAGGACGTTATTAACCTTCTTTTAAGACCTTTTAATAGGTTCAAATAGCTTTTTTAGGGTGAATTCTAATGTAAATTATAGCTATAAGCTATAGATAGATCTCATCTATTATTACAGGCCTTTAGTTATCGTTTTTTGTGTCTTCTTCGTCTGATAAAGGCGGGTCCGGCCTAGTAGTAGTAGTAGTAGCAGTGGTAGCAGCGGTAGCATATTTATTCGTGTATTTAACCTATTTTTAAACTAGCGTTTTAGGTATAAAAAGCTAGAAAAGAGCTAGCAGCAATAATAGAAGGTGCTTAATTAAAGGCTTATAATATACAGGTTAAAAAGGTTAAAATCTCTGCTCGTAAGCCTTAATAGGTGGGTTATTAGGCTGGCAGGTGTTATTAGCTGCCTACTCACGTGTGCTATTTTCGTTATTTATTAAAAATTCGCCGTTAAACACCTTTAATACGGCTTCTTGTAAGGCTACTAGAATGTTAGGGCTTATAAGTAGCTTCGTAAAACGCGTTATAGGGGGTTTTAGTGTGGCCGGATTTGGTCTGTTACCAAAGTCACTCGAGGTTGCCAGGAAAAGTGGGTCCCGTGACCTCGTTGGAGCCTTATCTGCTCTGAGGGGATATAAACTGCCGACTCGGGGACTATTACGAACAAGGCCTATATGACATCAGGGTGTCACCCACGGTTATTCATCCGAGGGCTGAGACCAAGACGTTGGAGCGGCGTTCTCCATGTAAGTCTTGTCTCCGCCTGAAATTTCTTTCTCTTCTCCTTTTCTTTCTCCTTTTGGAAGAAAAAATTTACTAATTGGTTGTAGTATCACCCAAGTAAGCCAAGGCCCTTCTTGATACCGGCCATGTTATGCGAGTGGAAGAATACCCAAAGCGTATCTACAAGACGGACGAGTTCAAGGCTGCCAGCGCTGAGGTCGTCCCAACTGGCTCATGGGTCAATGCCCCGACAGATCACATTATCCTGGGCTTGAAGGAGCTGGAAGCAGACGGCCATCCATTTTACACACGTCTTCAAGAAACAACATGGATGGGCTATAGAGCTGTCGCGTTTCTCAAAGGCAGGCGGTTTGCTCTATAATCTAGGGTTCCTTGAGGAGGGCGGCAAGAGGGTTGCAGCTTTTAGGCGGCCAGCTGGATTCGCTGGTACAGCTTTAGCCCTCTTGTCTTGGTCACACTAGATCCTTCATCCAGGAACGCCTGTAGGCTCTGCGCTAGTATTGGATTCTGCCGCCAAGCTGGTAGATCTTGTTCGATCGAAGGTCCAGGAAGCCCTCCCAGCAAGCAATAGAGAGTATCCTCGCGTCATTATGATTGGCGCCTAGGCCGATTCGGCACAGGAGCGCTTAATTGTCTGAAGGCTGTAGGCGTCGCTGAAGTTTCCATCTTAAAGTGGGATATGCCGGAACGAGCCGTGGAGGGCCGTTCCCTGAGATTGCGTCGTCGGATATCTTTGTCAACGCCGTCTACTTCGGCGCTGCTCCTGCTCCACCATTTGTCACCATGAAACCGCTATCAGGATCCGAGAGACGTCTTCGCGTCATCTCGGACGTGTCATGCGACCTACACAGCGAGAACAATCCCATACGCGTGTATTCTCGTCATACCTCGTTTGAAAACCTAACCACCCCTGCTGAGGGCAAGCTAGACCGGCCCGAGGTACGCATTATTGCTATTGACCATCTTCTCACATTGATTGCTCGCGAAGCTAGTGATGAGTACTCCTCGTTGCTTCTGCCGAGCTTGCTGACTCTGAACCGCCGGGACACTGAAGGTGTCTGGGTAAGGGCAGAGCAGACCTACAGAGATAGAGTTGCCGAATTGCCTTGGAGGATTACTTCGTCCTAATCAGAGAAGATGTACTATCTAATGGTTTTGGTTGGTGACCAAATGACGTCAGTCCCCAGGCTTGGGTACGGCCGCCACATTGTGTTGCTTCTATTGAGCCTCACCTGACGTAGTGCTTGCACAATCATTTAGATAGGTTAAAAAATAAAAGAATTTCATTAAATTAGGCCAAAAAGACCCAAAAATTTTTGAAACTTGATTAATAATCTCATCACTTACCAAGTGCAACGGGAGGTGAAAGCACATGGCCCACACATGGACATTTATCCCGCCCAGCCACATTGTCATGAAAAAGGAAAAAAAGAAACCAGCCCTATCGCACTACTCCGTAAAACGACAATCAATGGCCATGCAGTGGGTGTACCGTACCCTCGCTCACATCCTCACGTTACGGGGTTTTCCCTGCCCCGCCGACGTCCGATCCCATCTCATCGGCCGTCCCCTCGTCATCAAGCCGAGCCCACCAGCCGAGGCAGCGGCGCTTTTGGACCCCCACCGGGCCCCACATGTCCGGGGAAGCCCCAGCAGCAACCCATCTAAGCCGGAGCTACGTTTTCTCCTCCAACACCTAGATATAAATGTACAAAAGTCTCCCCTTCCGGTCAACTTCAACTTTTTCTAATAAGAATTAAATATAAAACCAGTTCCTGTCCCAAAACACAACTACCCAATTATTCGTCCCGTTCACGTTCAAAAAAATGGGCAAGCCCGTCGCTTTAGTAGTCGGCGCGTCACGCGGCATCGGCCGCCAGGTGGCAGTTGATCTGGCAAGGAACGGCTACGCAGGTAAATCCCAGCAAACAAGAACCGCCAAGCCAAGGCTCTACATGTAAAAAGAATAAAAAAAAAAAACAGGGCCAGCGTACTGACAACCCGCCGTCATCCAGTCGTCGTGGCGGCAAAATCAACAAGCGATGCCTCCGAAAACGCTCCCTTCCCGCCGGACCCCAACTCCCCCGACAGCACCATCACCACCGTCGCCCGGGAAATCACAGCGGCCGGCGGCGACGCGCTCGCCCTACAAGTGGACGTCCGGTTCGAAGAGAGCGTCAACAAGCTCGTCTCGGCCGCCATTGCCGTATGTCTCCCCGTCTCCCCCCCTTTTCCGGGCCTCGGGTAGCTGACCCCGGTGTCCGGCCGTGAAAAAAAAAAAAGGCATACGGCCGGCTAGACGTGCTGGTGTACAACTCGGGCGCGGTGTACTGGTCCTCGGTGGCCAAGACGCCGCTCAAGAGGTTCCAGCTCATGCAGCGCGTCAACCCGGAGGGCCTGTACGCCGTGGTGCAGGCGGCGCTGCCGCACCTCTCGCCCGCCGCGCGCGTCGTCGTCGTCAGCCCGCCCGTCTACAGCCGCTTCTTCAGGGGCAAGACGGCCTACGCCATGGGCAAGGTGGGCATGAGCGTGCTGACAAAGGGCCTGGGCATGGACCTTGTGCGCGAGGGCAAGCTGGCGGCCGGCATGGCCATCTCCAGCATCTGGCCTGCCGTGGTGAGCTTCCTCCTTTCCTCCCGTGACGTGACGGCATCCCTTTGACCGAGACACAAGTGGGGGTCGGGGCTGACTTTGAATTCATGGGAAAATCCCACGGCAGGCCATCGAGTCTGCAGCCACTCAACACTTCGGCGGCTCTTCGCCCGACGAGCTCCGGGACCTGCGCAAGGCAACCATCTTCAGCGACGCCATCCTGGCCCTGCTCCGCGCCCCCGCGGACAAGGTCAACGGCGAGCTGTTCCTCGACGAGGACTTCCTGCGCGACTTCTGCGGCGTCACTGATTTTTCAAAGTACGCCGTCGTGCCGGGCTCGGAGCCGCGCAGAATGCTGCCCGCCAAGCTGCCCGATTTGAGTGTCGCCGAGCAGGACGATGAAGGGAAGAGGATAGACCTTGCCAAGTCCAAGATGTAGTAGGACATCAGACTAGCAATATCTTGTACAAAATACGACTAGGAATTAATTAATTACATCGCAGCGAGAACAAAATTGAAGCAAATTGAGAAGAGTCATGTATGCTCGCTGGTTCTCTACTCTAGCTCTTTTTTTTTTTTTAATTTTCGGTGCATTCATCTCCTTCAATGTAGAATTGCTACAACCAAAACTCCCACTCTGGCTGGCCACTGACATGCTTGGCTTTCATAGTACAAGGGAAAAAAAAAAAAAAAAAAAAAAAAACGTGCCAAAAATACAAAACAAGACTTCCACCATTACCCGCACCCTACCCAATTGACCTGATCCCGTTCTCTTGTTTTCATCCCTTTTTTGTTTCCTTTATATATCCAGATGACTATCGCGCTGACTCGAAGACCCTACAGCCTGAATTTGCTCAATGTCTGATATCACATCGTTAAACACACTGCCCAGATGGACGACAACTGCGTGGCGGTTCCATTCGTGTCTGGACTTCCAAATCTCATCCATCAATTCTCGGTTGATTTGCTCCAACTGCTCAATCGTGCAGCCCGACGTGCCGTCAGTTAATACATGGAGCAGATTTTCGATTGCGCCTTCAACAGCTGGTGGTTGAGAAGCGGACGAGCCTGAGTAACGCAGTCCTTGAGGTTCTTGCGACTGTGGTTCCTGGGATGGCTGAGTTAATGCATCACCGGCTTGGCCACTGGAACGGCGAGCCTGAGACGGAGTTGACACTTGACTGCCACTCATATTGGTGGTCCCAGGTGCCACTTGACCCCGTGCGAGACCATGCGCCTGTGAGTGAGGCCAAACCTCGTCACTAGGTGTTGCCTGGCTCGGTACCACAAGCGTATCTGGCAATTCCACATCTTGGTCACCGTCGCCGCTGCTCTGCTGTGCACCGTGGTTGCCATTGGTGAGCTGAGTACTAAAGTTGGAAGACCGATGTGGGGATGGATCCGATGTCTTGGTGGTCGAGGCATCATTAACCACTGCCGAAGGCGACACTCCAGGTGGCAGAGCTGTCACGGCTGACCTTTGTGAAATCTGCGTCATCCCCGTGTGCTTGGTAGAGTCGTCCCCAAACTTTGCGGGCGGTCCCATGACTGATGCTTGAGTTGCATGCTGAGTACGATCATCTACGCCGCCCATCTGTACGTCGCCCTCCTTCGATGCTCCCTCTGTGCCGTTACTCAAGTTGCTTTGGTCTTGCCCAGAAACATCTTGTCCATTGGACAGCGGGCTTCGGAGCTGGAACCGTGCGGTTGTGCGAGATCCGGGAACAGTCTCGCCCAACGTGAGCGGTCCTTGCGAGTCGCTATCATTGCCTCCTCCTAAATCAGATTGCACGCGTTCCAGCATGGATTGCATCGTCTTGCGCTTTCTCTCCTTCTCGGCTGCTTCGGCCGCCCGCTGAAGTTGACGTCGATGCAAACCTTCCCAATCAACGAAAGCGTAGGTGGCTTCGATACTAGCGATGTCAACCTCTACGTTGCTCAATAGTTCATTGGCTTTCAGTGTGCGTTCCTTGTCGCCAATGTTCCTGGCGTCTTTGGCAAGCGCCTTTATGTCAAACAAAAAGTCTTGTGGCCGCGCGTAGAATCCATTCGACAGCCGCTCCTCGATTGTAGTCGTCTCCAAATTGTAGTAGCACTTGCCTGTGGCGGTGTCTCGAAGTACATCATTGCCGTACTTGTCTTTGACAATCTCATAAGGCCGGACGGTCCCTCCTGCTAGGTCTGGTCGAACGTAATTGGGGTCAGACTCGGCAAAGAGGTAGTCAATGTGACTCTGAGGAATGACAGGTTGTCTGAACTTTTTGTACTTTCGATTGATCTGGTCCATAATTGGCTGGAGGTGAATCTTGAGGGCATTGAGCCACTGGTGGTCTTTTCTCTTCAATGCCTTGACTTCCTCCTTGGTTGGCGGCTTTGGTGCAATAGGAGGAGCAACGGGAAGTTCTTCAAGAACTCTCTTTTTTCGGTTTTCGGGATCAGGAAATTCAGCCGGTTTCTTCTTGATGTACTCAAGAGTCGCTTTGAAATACTCCACTCGGTTATCCTACAAAAACATTTAGACCAATTTCTATCTGAGCCCAAAAAAAGGAGGAAAAAAGGAAAAAAAAAAGCCATGTTACACTTACCCTTTCTGGTCGTGGAATTTCCATTCTGTTTCTACGCGAGAATCCAAATAGATCCTGTATTAACTGAGAAGGAAGCTCATACTTAGCACACTCAGCCGTAGCAAGTAGGAGCACGGGGTCTGTTGGTGGAATCGATCTCAACATGGTCTTGAAGGTTATATATGCAATAGTTCCAGACAATGTCGTGTAGAAGGCATCGACATTGGGAATATAGATGACACTGGGCTTATGGCGACGGACTTCAGTGAAGAGGCCAACAATGACTTGTTCCATAGACTGCAAGCCGTCAGAAAATGCTACAACGACAATAAAATCATGCAAACTGCACTTACCCTCCCATCTGCAAGAAGAGCTGGTAAATCGAAATTCTGGACATGAACGCCTTCAAAGTGGTGCAAGATAGCAGAAGCAATGTACGCTTGGCCCATTCCATGCGGACCATAAATGAGGAAACGAGGTCGGAACACTCGAGACCGCTCAAATTCTTGTTGCATAGCTTCTCGTGCAAAGCCATGGTCTTCGTCATTGTATTGTTCGTACATGGCCTCTTCGAGAGCCGTGATCTTCTTCTTCCTGGGTAGCAATTCGTCCAACAAACGCTTTGCTTCGCCAAATTGAGCTCGCAGAAGTGGTTCCACAGCCCTGGGCAAAGGCTTCGCGCCAGATGTGGCCGAACGCTCCGACGAAGGAATGAGTTTCTTGATAGAGAGCATGAAGTCCGAGGCATGAATACTAATCTTGTTTGGATCCACAACAAGCTTCTCTGTGGAAGAGTATATTTGAGGATAAGTCCGTTGAATGGAGTTGAGCGCTGCCTCGGTGCACAGAGCTCGAAGATCAGCACCACCGTAGCCCTTGGTCTTCTCGGCAAGAGAAGCCAGAAATGGGTCAGACAGACCCCAGTCCTTGGTGTGAATACTGAGAATGGACCTACGGGCCTCGATATCCGGCAGGGGGAAATAGAACTCTCTATCGAATCGGCCGGGTCGTCGAAGGGCAGGATCAATATTGTCGGGTCTGTTGGTGGCACCAATGACGATGACCTGGCCACGGCCGTCCATACCATCCATCAAAGCCAGCAGAGTAGACACAATGGAGGCATGGATTTGCTCCTGTTTGCTGGATCGAACAGGGGCCAGCCCATCAATCTCATCAAAAAAGATAATACTAGGCTGAGTCTTTCTGGCTTCCTCGAACAAAAGACGCAGCTGCTTTTCTGCTTCACCAACCCACTTGCTAAGGGCATCAGCACCTTTGCGCATGTAAAACGAGATTTTTCGACCTCCGGAACCGACCGAATTGGCCAAGGCACGGGCCAGTAAAGTTTTACCAGTACCTGGAGGACCATGAAAGAGAACACCGCGAGGTGGAGTGACATGAAACTTGGAAAAGAGTTCAGGGTACAGCAGAGGAAGCTGAACCATCTCCTTGAGCTGGTCAATGTGACCTTGCAGACCCCCAACCTTGCTGAAATCAACACTCAGGTCGACACCAAGGGGGTCTGCATCTGCAAGAGCCTTTCTGTCCTTAATTTTGCCGACATTGGGCGTTGCTTCGGGGTTCAGTCCGAGGCCACCGGGAAGCAAGCCCCCGGCTGGAGCACCTGTTGTTGGTGTCACGCCGATATTTCCACCAACACTTGAACGGTGAACCATTTCGTCATCGCTGCTGTCAGAGTCGACACCACCAGCTGCGCCGGTACCCCATGGCCCGTTGAGAAGCGAGCCCCCTCCACCACCCCCGCCAAAGGGACCAAAGGTGGTGTTGAGGTTTCTCTCCCATCCTATACTGGCGCCTCCGCGGCGTCGTCGGGCTGGGGTAGGGGCTGGGTCCTCGACTTCCTCCTCTTCGATATTAGCTGCAGTCAATGGAGGCATGTAATAGTTGACTCTGGTTCGGGCGCGACGAGATTCCTGGTAAACAATGGGTGGTGACTCATCTCTAGGTCGGCGGCGAGGTCTTGAAGATTGCCGAAGCTCACGGGCTTCCTCGTTCAGCTCATCCAAGTCAACATCGAGATCTTCATCACCTGAATCGCCGCCGCGGCGTGAGTTGCGTGCGCTTCGCCTGTCTTTTCTCCCTCTTGGTGTGGGACTCTCAATGTCCTCACCCTTTGTTTCTGACATGGCCTCCTCCTCCGAATCATCAGCGGGCTCAAAGTCACTGCTGGGTTCTTGAGTAGATTTCTTAGAGCGACCTCGCCTCAAGCGGCGGGAATTTGTGCTGGCCCCATGCGTGTCTTCCGCCTTGTCCTCTTTCGATGCATTAGCGGCGGCCCGTGATGCACGAGTCCTCCGCGTTATAGGGACATCGTCGTCGTCGTCGTCGTTGTCGTCTGCATCTGCGCCTGCGGTAGTTTTAGGCACAGCCTCGGCTTCCTTTACAGGTTCAACTGCGTCATCCACAACAACAGCAGTCGTGTCCGCCATGTCTTCGTCCTCATCTTCCTTCTTCTCGACAGGCTTGTAGTCGTGTGACAGTTCGTCAGGCTCATCTGCATCGTCGGCAGCACGGTTACTGCTTTCTTGAGTCGCCTCATCAATGGTTTCAGGGGCCGCGTGCAATCCTTTCATAGAACGGGAAGACCGCCGGGTTTTAGAATACGCCTCCGGACTACGGCTTTTTGAGTTGCGAGACACCACTGCGTGCCTACCAGATTTGGACAGCTCGACGAACTCGTCTGCATCCGCAGTGCTAGCTCTTGTTGCTCTTCGCGTAGCCCCTGCAGAGGAACCTTTGGGAACCTTGAGCTTCACAAGTCTTCTGCCTGCGGGCTCATCCAGCTCTTGGGCATCCTGGGCAGCGTCTTCCGAGTCGTTCACCACGTCCTCTGCCTCCTCATCAGCGCTACTCTCCCGATAACTGTGATGGGTTCTAGCAGCCTTTCTCGTTCGACGGCCAGCAGCGTTCACAGGTGCATCTTGGTCTTCCGACTCATCCTCGACAAAGGAGTCCTCGCCCAGACTGTCGGACAGGATTTCGTCATCCTCGTCAATATCGGAGCCTCGATATCTGTGACTTCTCTTGCGAACACCACCAGGGCGAGGGCCACGGGATGGCCTGGCCTTCTTGGAATTTCTTGGTGCCCTAGCCTCCGACGGGTCAAAGTTCTCATCCTCGGAGTCAGACTTGTTCGGGTCGAAGTCCTCCAGCACCCTCTTTCGTTTGCTGACCATTGTAGGGTGCTTTTATTCGACCGTGCAGGATCTGAAGGCTACAGTAAGAAAAAAAAAGCACCAATGAAAGAAATGAAAGATAAATTCGGACACTGGGAGTAAGAGGATCGAAAGTCAACTAGGTGGGCAACGGAAGCGTCAGCATTGTCTGACAATTCCAAGAGAGAAATGAGCTGTAGTCGGTTGACAAAGTTGGTTGGTCAAGATGGAACGACGACAGTGTTCAATTGGGTAAATTCTTCTCCATCATCGACATGTGTTGTGTGGTGATGAGACCAGTGTTAGCCTGATCACTGACCTGGGCTGAATGATGAAAATGCACGGCATGCATGAAGGCAGCCGCGTAAAGAGCTCCGGGGCAGCTTCAACCAGGGCGCTGGGGACGGGCAAGGCCAAATGCAATGTGCAATGGTAAATGGCGTCTCGAGAACGAAATCAGATGGTACAGCCGCCGCAGCAACCGGCCGGACAAAAGAAACGCGACGATGTTGCGTGCTAGACGGGACAAAGCCTTCGGGCCAGTCGAGTTTGGTTGACGCTGGATTGGCGCGTCGCGGACAGATAGGCTGGCCAGGCAGGCGGGTTCTCACGTGCAGGGAGGCAGCAGCTGGCGAATAAAAGGCTGCCATTATTGTTCTGGACAGGAGAATGCTCCACACAGAGAAGTGCTACCAGGATGAATCCATTCAGCATTTGCAAATGATGATTTGAATAACCATGAATGTTTCTGAAATACTGTCATATCGCGGATAAAAGACTTGTTACTTATTATTCCAGACGGTCAGGGTCAAAAACGCGCTTCATTTGGCATTTCCACCGGGTCTTGCAGCCCATAGGAGGCTATTCAATTCCTTGTGCGAATTCTGTCAAGTCCTCATGGCAGATTAGATCTAATTCCCCATGATATCTCAACTGCCATGACGCCATTGTCGCGGCTCCGTCCAAGCTCCCGGCTAAGGCTGGTGATGAGCGCTTGTCCCACTGGGTTGCGGACGGGGAGTTTGGCTCGCGTGGAGGATGGGAGTTGGGCTTGGGAGACAAGGCGGCTCAACGGGCTGGGGTCCTGGGGCGCAGCAGGCCAGCTGGCAGGGCGACTGAGCCACTTGGCGAGGATGCGGCGCGGAGCTGCTCAGCCACTGCCCAAGCCGTGGAGTGGAGATTGCACGGGAATAGAGGCATAGCTCTGCAGCAATAATGAAAGAAGTGTCAAATCCATTGAATGCTAACATACACCACCATTGTACACCACTACAGTGAGAAGACCTTTATTTACACAGTTTTACAAAGTCATATTCTCCGTTTCTGTGTTTAATGTGGCCATTCTTCAGTTAGTGAGATGCAGTACCAATCGTTGTGCCCTCGTTCTCAAGATGCGGAAGCCCAAGTGCACCTCGCAACGACAATCACACACATGCAGCCATCCTCCTGACCCAAACACGGGAACAACAGCCTCACGAGTTCTGTGCTCCTGCCCAAAACTGGCAAAGAGCCTCATCTCGCGCTTCGCTCCCCATCCCGGCCCGACATGCCCGGTCCACAAAACGCTCGCCTTGCCCCAAAACCCCCAAGGCTAATGCATTCCAAGCAGGGATCAAGACGTTCCAGAAATCTTCCCAAAACGTCATTTCCACAGCCAATGGTCCTGCAAAGGGAACGCAGGGAGTCATTTGACATACCCTGGACAAGGCGCACAAACCTTCCCCAGTACATTACTATCCCTTTGAGTGTGCGCAGGTGCCAGTTATGTATATACTCCACTTTTCGCTAGTACTTGCTAAGTACTTCGTTTATAGCAGGGTAGCCACTTATATGCTTGTAACTTCTAGTATATGAGGCACTTTATTTACCATATATATTCTTAGGTGACTTAAGTATCTTTTAATCACATGTCTTTAATTGGTTAACATCCTTGGTCGTTACCAAAATGGCACCTGCGCACACTCAAAGGGATGGAGCCCTTGAAGAAGCCCCCGGGGGAACGCGGGGTCAAGGCCAGCGAAACGGAATGCCTGAGCATTGTTTTCCCTTCTTTCAATAATTCTGCTGCCTTACGCCCACTCCAGCGCTCATACCCAATCGGCCAGTCCGTCATGTTGGACGCGGCGAGTGACGAAACACGACGTGCACGTACAATTGGCCAGCAAGCCCCGCATGAGGGACTGCTGACCTCAGCCCCAGATGCAGGCCAAGCCAATTTGCGGCCATTTGGACATGATGAGCAAACGGTGCATCCTGGCGGGGGAGGAACCGACACCGCTTGCCGTCCACGTCGTCGCAGTTACCCAAGTCCGGCCGTGATGGAGGGTGGCCGAGTTCTATTCTTGTCGCCTGTGAGGGCATGCAAAAACCGGCGTGCTTAAAAAAAAACCTTCGGCCCCCATCTCCTTGGACGTTTTTACTCTCTCAACTTGCACTTTTTTTCTGAAATCCGCACATATATGATGTATGCCAGAGTCTAGATTCTGTTGATTGTGAATATATATGCGCCCGTTTATCTAGAGGGTGCACGGCAGTATTGAACCACCACATACCTGCAACCGACGACCAACCCGCATTTTGATAGTTGGTTGGGCCGAGACCAGCCAAGTCATCGGGTGTTGAAACAAAAATCGCGCCTTTCGCTCTTGGCACTTATTTCTTCTCTCTGCCCTGTGCCTTTTGGCTCCTTGCAATAGATTCATCAACGAACTGCCCATCATCATCTTCACCATCGTCACCATGAACAACTCCGGCTCCTCTCGTGCTCCCCCCCCTCCGCCGCTGAACCTGGCGTCCCTCCCGCCAGCCAAGCTCAATCTTGACAAGACCAAGACTGTCGACTCGGAGGTTGTTTCCATCCCGTCCTCTTCCAAGGTACGTGGTCCAAAATCGCATCACCACCGTCTTTTCCAGAGAGAAGCACGGAGAGCCAATCTAACAAGTGACAGCGATCTGCGTCCTACTCAAGCTCGGCTTCGACCTTTTCTGGCCAGTCGTCCTTCCAAAAGACATCAACCAGCTTCATCAAGTCCTCGCCCACCGTCAATGTTCACACCACCTGCGGTCGCCACACGGATCAATTCATCTTCGGTGGCCCTTCGCTGAAAGATCTAGCAAAGTCCATCAAGAAAAAGTTTTGAAAGAGTTCCGTTCATATTTGCAGCATTAGCCATGGCATTTTGTTGTATACTAGATACATGATCGTTGCTGGCCGGTACGGAACGACTTTTATGACTTGATGATGACCACTGAATAATACCAAACGTGTTGGGGGCAAATGATGATGATGATGATGACGATGATGATTGATACCCGCGGGGGACTAGTTTACCAAATAGTTACAATTTAATATATGATCCTATACAGGTCGTGTAGCCACTGCCTTGCCGTAACATGTTGCGCTTTTATATATATTGATAATCATCCTCATGCCGCACCCGCATCAACTCGGTCTCTCTCTCTCTCTCTCTTTTTTTTTTTTTTTTTTTTTTTTTTTTTTTTGAAAATCTCGGCCGTGACTATGAATATCCACCATCATCGGTCCTCGGCGCAGGATACGTCGACTTGTCCGTCGCAGCATACGTCTTCGTAAACCGATCCAGCACCCTCCTCAGCCACAACTGCACCTCTGCACTCGCAAGCTCATACGCTATTCGTATGCCAAAACCAACGCTGTACGGGCCCATTGTGCCCGCTCCCACAGTCTCGATGGACCGTAGAATATTCCGTATCAGCTCGCCCCTCGACTGCTCAAATTCTTCTGGCCACTCGCACTGCACCAACGCCTCCTGCAGAATCAACGGACATGCCCAATACATTGTACATGGACCCCATCCACGACATGTTGTACTGCAGGACAAAGTCGAATGGAGAATCTGGATCCTGCGACGGGATATCGTATGGCAGGGGCGCAATCGTCGTAAAACTTGTCGTACCAAGCGTTGAACAATCTTCGGTACTCAATGGAGCGGAGGCCTAGGGCGGCGACTTTCACCACCATCAGGTTGTTGAAACGTGCCCATGGTCTTGGACTCGCGGAGAACAAAGGTTGTTGCTAAGACGCTGGGTATTTCCGCAAGGCGCTCAAAGAACTCGTCAGTTATAGAATAGTGTTGACCAGGTAAGCTGCAGGGTGAATAAGGTGGCGGCCTCCAACACGAATTATCGGCTTCAATTCTGGGCGGGAGAGAAAGCAGTCTTCGCCCGAGGGGAAGCACATGTCACACATGATCTGGCTCGGTTAGCTATGTGCATTAAAGACTGTATACTCGAAGAAGGGGGGAAGAACTGACCAAGACGCCCCGAAACGCCAGTATCATCGAGGCATCCCATCCTTCTGCGTGAGCGTCTGGTCCACTTTGTTCTATCAACGTCCCTATTCCTCTCGTGTGCAATAGCCAAGAATCAGATGAATTTATTCCGGCAAAAAGCTATTATGGCGGTTAGCACCTCACGTTATTCAAGGCAAATCTCCTCTAGGCAACTCACCTCGAAAATGCAAAGCAGCATCGCCGCACACAGTGTCTCGGACGTCTTCCACTCCGTCCTGTGCCGCAAACTAGCCTGCAGCTGCCCTAGCGAATGCCCATAGATGGTCCTACTATGTGCAACCACGCTCTCGTCCTCATTTTCCTTGCCCACCAGGTGCAAGCCCAGGGAGCACATGGCTCCATCCAGCACCGCGTTACACCCAATTTGTCCATCTCATACCACGACAAAAAACGCGATATGTCAGCCTTGGAGATGTCTGCTTTCACAGAGGCCACGATGGTGCTGACAAACTCTGCCCTATTGGGACGGGGCGACCTTAGTAGCGTTGATATTGTTGACTCTGATAGTGGAGAAGACGCACTCGAGGACCGACTCGCCGACGCTCTCCACGATGCTGTCGAGAACGGTGATCCCTCCTATTCCCGGTTTTCATCCACTGTCGAATCGCATGCTTCCCTGATACAAATTTGATGCCTCGTTCATATCCAGGACAGTCGACGCCATACTTGCGGCAGTTACCACACCCCGGCCGTACCTCATCACACTTGACCCTTCTCTTTCGACATGGCTGGCACCCCGTGCTGCGAGGGACCCCAACCATGTCGCTCTGCCGCGGGCCCGCCGAGCCTTGTACAAGCGTTTGCAAGATTTGGATGGATTTATGGTTAATGTCCCAGTATCTCAGGTCAGGTGTTGTAGCTGGTGTGGCCTCCTGACTGTTGTCCTCGACGTGAAACCAGACGCTGTGTGACAAACATTGGGGAAAGGGGGCCCAATGAATGAGTCCGCCAATATGCCGAGACCGACGTTGCAGTTATTGAGTTATTGATGCCTAGATAAAACAGTCGGCCGGTGTTGCACAGCTGCAGCCCACTCACTGTGCTCCGTCACCCCAGATGTCGTGTAACTTGACCTGTACGCAAGGTAACGCGACAGAAGCAGGGTAGGGCATAGTCCGTCGTCTTGCAGCACACGAGCTGCAAAGCCAAATTTGCTTCTGACGCGCATGGTGCTCTGTGTCACAAATTGTCACAACATCATGCAAAGGTCGTCAGAATCGGCGTGTAACTAATTATCCGCCTCTTCAGCTCTTGGGAAGTGATACGGGTCACGTGTCGCGGATCATCATGCAACGGCCATTTTTGCTCGCCCAAGTACTCCGTACGACCAAAAAAAATCCGCTCCAACGACCAGATAAGCTTTGAAAGCTTGACTGAAAGTCTCGGTCTGAATGCCACGTCTCAACCCCTGCTGGGCTACACTACGGCAATCTTCGATTATGACGTACTGACTGTCTTTCCCCGCGGCTCTGACCGGGCAGACTGTTGACGGTTTCGGGAGCTGCTCGAATGAAATACAGGCCGACAATGACGAAAGATGAAAAAGGCGAGAGCATATACGGAAATGGGACATGTTTGGCGAGTGCCCTCCGCCCATTGCTACGCATACCTTGTGCGTACCTACCCAGGTAGCTAGGAACGCTAGCTTGAGCATATTCCCCGAGCTCAAATCTGCCATCTCGTCCGAGTTGAACTGCTGTATTCGGGTCGAGTGAAAACTTACTTGGTATATATATAGCAAGCAGTAGTAGGCCGATATATCAAGCACCAACGGCTCACACTGTGCTGTATGACTCCGGCAGTTCTAATGAGGGCTGGGTCGTATCATGGCAGAGGCAACAATGAGGTTACTTGACGCTCCTCAATAGCAATTGCATAGCAATATACAAGCATGTGTCTTCCTACCATATCTAATGCGAGCATTGTATCGGCGTGAATACACCCTCATTGGCCAGAAGAAACGAATAACAATGCTTTCCGCCACAATTCAAGCAACCATATCTCATATCCCTCGGGCACCTGTGCAACGCCAGTAAGTTCTTCTAGAAGCATCACCATTGCCACAGATCCTTCCTAGATACGCCCATCAACTTGATGCCATCATTCTCAGCAACCCAATCTTCAAACTACCCCGAAAGGGCCAAAACAAGTTCACCAAACATTACGCGCTACGATATTATACACCATATATACAGAAGTGATGCTCAAATATATGCTGCCTGTCACACACTGCAGTGGCCAGTACCAAGCCGTTCATTTCCCTCTTCACGGCGTCGGAGCATAATCGTCTCAAAAGCTTCACCAACACGTCTGTCACATCATTCTTGTGTCAAGATTCATTGCCAGACCACTAGCCGCGGACCTCGCATGCCACACGCTCAAAACCCCGGTGGAGTTGGCAAAGCCAGCCGCATTACGAATTACGCCCCTACTCTGGGATACCCTTTCTTGACCCCTTGGGGGGGGGGGTGGCCCGGGTGGGCACGGTTGTCGAGTTACCAAGTACATGTTGTGAATAATTATGGTATTAAGTGGCAAGCATCCCCCAAGATTTAATTGACGGTCCATGCAACGGTCCATGCTGCCGTTCAGCTCGCAAGATTGGGTTCTGTCGGCCATACCCTGTGGCTGGCGCACCCTCGGATGCCGGCGAGAAGTTGATATCTTAGTTGCGTATTGGCCAGGCCATTGTTTGAGATTGACAGCCAAGTATGTTGCACGGACATTTAGAGCCTGGTTTTTCTTCTTGCATTTTGTGGTACGCGGTAGAAGCATGCAACATGTCGCCCGTTACTCAGTTATACTGGCATTCGGCGAACACAATCCACTTGATGCTCGAGGCAGGAGGCGGAAACTAAGTCGATAAGTCGACTTTGCACCGCCAATCATCGTTACACTATGGACCGTCCGCCGGGACGGATCAAACGTGGCAGAAACGCATATTACGTAGAGACATGTGATAGCGTGATAGCGTACTGCTTGTATAGCCATCAACTTCATCAGTGAGAACATGGTAATGCACAGGAGTTTATCTCGAATGTTAAAAAAGGCCGAGCAACACGCTGTCAATGCAACACATCGGAGATTTTGTGTATCACGTCGACTTAGTTACAACTAACCAAAACAAATTAGTAAGTAACGACTGATCTATAGCTCAAGAATCTTTATACGTAACAATACATAATATTATTACAGGACAAATAAATGCTAAAGGAGGACACATGGGGATCACAGGCTCCTGCTTCTAGAAGTCGATGCACGGAAAGCCGAGAGAAGCCCACGGACACGATGCGTACAATGTGAAGGGATCAAAGTTTGCCTCGATAAACAGAAGTTTATGTCCCGCTTTCAGCTCTCAACGCCATGCTAATGTGGTGCCTTTGATTTTAGAGTGCGGCTAATATAGCTAGTGCTTGTTTCGGCCAAATGTTGATTAACGTCAATGGATAGCGGGTGAGCGCATTATTGAGGCTGGAGTTGCAATGGCCCGCTATGCTGGTTTCATGTAAATATGTTGTGTGTGTGTAGTCAGCTTGTCGTTCTGTGTGGTATCTATAACAAAGGGCATTTGACAAACCTATGATAACATGCCTTGCTTGCTTTACTCCGTAGATCAGACCTGACTTTTCTTTCTTCTCTCCTTCTGTCTTCCACATCGCCAAAATTCCTGCTCCACAGAGAAGAATGATTTGCTGCAGCCGTAATGACGAAAATAGATTAGATGGCGTTAGATCGATCGAAATGGCTCATTTGAAGAAGTGCACTGACGCCACGCCACGCCGTGCCGTGTGGATTGTACGCCTGCCTCTTGCGTCGTGGGCGATATAATTTCGACTGATCGTTGATGTTTTTCGTGACCAACAAAAGGAACACAACAGCACAAGTGTCAACGACTCCTCACACCGCTTCTCGGCATAAAAGTGAACCAGCGCAGCTTTTATGTGAGCGGATTGCTTTGCCCTACTGCACGGGATAGCACTTGCTCCTCTTCATATTTATCGGGAAGTTGAAAGAGGATCAGTGAGGAGTGGCACTTGATAGTTGGGTTCTGACCCATGCGCAATCCATCATGTTGCTTCATCAAGCCGGGGCAGACAAGATGGAGAAGCAATTGGTATTATATACCACTTTGGTGAATGTCGATCGGTCCGACCCAAATAAAGGGTTTGCACAATGCGAACCCTCGATGTCTATTCTTTCAGCCTTGCCCGATGAATGCTTTCTCGCTGGATAGGATTGAGAAATTCAATTGAGACGGACGCTGTAGGTTAAAATAACCATCTTTGCCAAGGAAACTGATGAGCAATTCTCTGAACGAATCTAACGGAGGAGTTCAGATGTTTTACTGCGGTGATGGGCATCCCATCCATACTTATTAATCGTCCTGGAGATAGCAAGGGGTACGAAAGAAGAGAAATGACCAGATATGACCAAATTTGGACACGAGAGGGGCATTGTTCCACCCGGCATTATTCCACCCCTGGGAGCGTGACGTGCTAACCTTATCAGAAGCGAGTCGGGAATTTGTTGTTCAGACTGTTTAAATGTAAACTAGAAGCTGCTATGTGGTTTACGGGAGACACGGAAATGTTATCTTCTGTTGACGTGAGGATGAAGTGCGATGTGAACAATCATCCGAAAAGGGGATGGAAATGAGGGCTGTTGAACCGGCTCCTACTGGACAGCGAGCCCCTACAACTCGTTCGCCGTCTGTGTGTTCGGTGCTCCATAATCTACCAACCTGCATGTCTTGTTTTCGTGGCTTGCATTGGTGTTGGGTTCCTGCAACGGACCTAATTGATATGACTTGCCAACTTGTGTACACTTTATGCACGAAGTCATACCTACCTACCTAGTAGTTAGTAGGCATCTTGCTCAGACTGTACTAACGTTAAAGACGGCGCAAGTCTTCGTATTGGCGTGTTAGTTGGTCTGGATTCAAGGCCGGAATCCCGGTCTCACCCTTTTGCGATCCATCTTTCCGGACAGGTATAAGGAGTGCAAATAATAGCCGATCAGCAATCTGCTCCACACTGCGTGGTTCATACATAAATAGTACTACCAAAAAACAAAAAGATGGGCACACACTCCTGAACTCGTTCCTCCGATGACTAGTAAAGCCTGAAGTATGGGTCATGCAGTCGAGGCTGCCGTGACACCGGACTCGGGGCACAGGGAATAGAACTGCAGGCACAGCAGGACAACAGGACCGGGACTTCTGTCTTAGTCGGCACCGGGCCATCTGGTGCCATCCGCTGTGATTTGCCTAGCATATGGTTTCGTGAGAGACGCTGGCGGGCACTGACCAAGTTCCGGAGCAGAGAAACAACAGTCTTCTTGGAAGCGGATCGTGTTCAACAGTTGGTCCATGATTCTGAAGAACAGCCTCAGCATGCGTAAGACACAAACGAAGCCCCGTCACGTTCGAAAGAATGAATGAACGGGCCAGAGCCCTGCAGACATTGTCGACGCTTTGTATGTCACACGGCAACGCCAGTTGATGGTTCCACGACAAAGGTTGGAACGCGGTTCTGTACGCACTCGAGACCGGGCACTGGCTCACCGTGGCCGCTGAGTGCGTTTTCGTCTCGTATTGTCTTTCATTGTATGTTGTCTTGTACGGAGGAGATTCGAGCTCTATTGTACATACGTACTAGTATTCCTGTTCAAGTGGTTAGCTCGCTCCCTGGCTATATTGCTCCCCCACCGAGGTGTCCACACCCCATCCTCACTTTGCATGTTGCCCAGGGCCACGTCCCTTGTTTAGCGCAAGGCAAATCAATGCCACAATCTGAAGGATGTCCAATCATGCACTGGAAGTCAAACCCCCTTTAGACAACGCCATCGAACACGACCGTCTGGCCGAGGCTGCCGGCATACATGCAACCAGGGCTAGACGAGAGGGAGGAGGTTTTTGTGAGAATCAGTTGCTGACCTTTGGGAGCAAGCAGTCCAAATCCAACTGAAGTGGTGATCAGCATGGCAAGAACGGACAAGGAAGGAGTGGCCCTCGTCGTAAGCCAGGCATTGTGGCCGGATGCATACGAGCATTCGACATTGGATAGAGTTTTTTCTACCAAGTATTGGCCCAACCATTCTGCTTCAGCAAATTTGGTAACCTTCACCCTGCGCAAATATGAAAACAAACCGTCATTGCGTTTAGGCGCTCCCAAGAGACTCCATGGTAATAATGGATGTGTGTATGTCGTGTGATTGCGCAGAGGTCAGTTCTTATTGTTCGACTCGAGAATCCGACGAGGGGGCCGACTCACTTCGCCGCTGCCGACCGGGTACACTTGTTTGACATTAATAAATGGGGACGGGGACGGGGATGGAGCTGGAGATGGGCAAGGGCACCGAGTGCCAGACCGGGCATGACCATGTCTCACAAGCTCGTGTCTGGCACGCAGGGAAGCACAGCAAATCACAATGAGATCTTGGCAAGCTGGGTTCTTTGATTGACGTGCAGTCGTCGTCAGCCCGTGTTGTCTGTAAGATTCCATTGACGGCAAGCCACCTATCCACCCAGGCCTGGGTACGACAGTGGCCCCGTGGTCGTGGTGTGCGGACGATGAGGCAGACATTCAATGTAGGAGACCAAAGACAAGCAGAAGTTCGAAATGGTCCGGACGCGTCTGGTCTCTGAAGAAAGAGACGGCAGTACGGACTATCAGCACAGCTGATAAACGGCTGCCTTGGCTCTGCGAGGAATATAAAAGCATTCAGAGAGTCTGGTACAAAAACCAAGAATGCTGGCTCTGAAGAACTGGTCACTATAGCCCCAAGCTCGTCTGGAGAGGCATAAAGGCTAAGCCAGTAAGAAGTAGCGCTTCCAGGTTGCGTGCCTGGACCTTGGAAACATGGTGGAACTAGATAGCTCCACACTTGTCGATGCCACAGGCTTGAAACCGCCTTTGCTCGAAATTGAACCTTGAGCGTTGTCAATCTGGAAGAGGCGACTGCCATTGCAAGGCTGTCCGGTGAGGCAACAGTAGCAGGCAGTAGTAGTACATACTAGTACCCGCAAGCCCGCCAAACCGGCCTGGCTCAACCCGCCGGGCAGTTTCCCACTGTGGCTGCCCTCTAGCCAACATTGAACAGATTAATCAATTGATCAATCCCTCCCTGCTTAGACAGCAGATGCTGATGCGCCTGCCAGGCCCCGAACTGCCGCAACAGGTCGCCACTCCACCAACTGCCCAACATTGAACCTTCGTGGGCACCCTCAGTGCTGTAAATTGGCAACCGGCGCCGCCACAGTGCCGAAACCATCGCGATCGCGGTACCGGCACAACGTCTTCATAACGCCAGGACTACCCCCTCAAGCTATCGCGCCTCATTGACTTCAGTACCTGGAACTTTCACTGTTGGGCCCTCACCTGGCTCCCTCATCCAGCCGCGCCGTGTTCGGATTGATCGAGTGCTCGATGAATCAGCCCATTCCTCGACCGGCTAGACGGTGCCGTAGCCGCCCACGCCAACCTTAGCCTGGTTAGTTCAGGTCCCAGCCAAGGCCAGCCGTTGCCACGGGCTCTGCTACCGCTGCTCAGGTGCTCAGGCGTTGCTGCAACAGAGCATTGGCTTGAGCACTTGAGCACTATCGCTTCCTGCTGACTGCTGACGGCTGCTAATCACCCTCTGCTGTTGCTTCGTCTGCAGCTCTCTGGTCAACTGGTTGCTTCTCAACAATACTGCAAGTGGTCTGCCCTGCCCTTGGGCCTTTCCGCAGATACCCCATCCCATCCAGCCGGTCCATGGCCAAGGCGTGAAAGTCCGTCCGTCCACTTGGGCACTTGTTCTCCCATTCCTCCTATTACCACCATACCACGGTCTTGTGGACTTCTTTTTTTTTCCTGTTCTTCTTTCCTTCGTCTTCATCTTCATCTCCATTATCATCTCTCCTTCTCGATTCACTCACCTTATCCCCTTCCTTTTTCACCCACCTCTCTGCCCCCGTCCACCGGCACGCGAAGAACTCCTGCCAGAATCTCAATTTCTCTGGCGTGTACCCCCTTTCTTCGCTGCATCATCTCCGAGCCCCCCGTTTCCCCTCCCGATTCCAACTTTCATGTCGCGTCTCTTCGCTTTTCCGTTCGATCTCTCTCTTCCTCTCCCTTGTCTCTAAGCGTTGCGTTGCACACATCGACTGGCATTTTTTTTCCTTCTTGCGTTGTCTCGTTCTTCGCCGCCGTTGTTCGCGCCCTCTAGTCCACGAGCTTCCAGTATCGTGCCTCCGCTACCGTTCCCCGAGCCGAATCTGTAATATCGTTGCACAGCCTTTCGATCCTTTGCTACAAGAATCGAACCAAGAACGGGGGAAAGATAAAAATATATTTTAGCCCATCTCACGAGGCGGCCGTTGTCGATGCAACATCTGTCTATGTTCTCCCCAAGTTAGTTCGAGATCAATTTTCCACTGTGTCACTTTGACACGCCCTCTGTTCCTACTCGACTCTTGGCTTGTCGAATAGTAAATCAACAGAAAGATATCGAAAAAAGCTTGCGGCAGACCTGCCAGTTGGAGTCAAGACTCTTCGACACAGACACTCGTTTTGATTATTTACACTCGTTTGGTCGCTGGCGTCCTTTGATTGCGTCGTCCGCACCCCGACTCTTCCTTTCCTATATAAGAAAAGAGAAAAAAAGCCACCCAGCTTCACGTTACTCTTCTTCGTTCGTGTTAGGAAGCTGAAGAAACAGCAAATCCTCGGTGAAGGAAACGAAAAGGTTCGCATGTTTTGCAACAAACGTGTTTGTTTCTCCCCCCGAAGCGTCTTTGAACGCCCGCTTTTGTGCACAATCAGCCCATTGTACTCGATCAGTTGTCCACCTGTTCAAACGCCGCAAATTTCACTGCAGCCTATTGCTAACTGTGCATGTTGCAGTCAGTCCCGAGTGTCGTTAAATCTTTTACTCGAGACGGCTGCATATTAACTAGGCTACCCTTTTCCTTGTCGAGACTTGCCGGAACTAGAGAACAAACAGAGCGTCTTCGTGGTACACCGAACATATCCTTTCTGACTATACCAAGCCTTAAAGCCGAAGCATGGCTGCATTGGTGCAGACGTATCCGCAGCAGACTTCTACAGCCACGATGCTTCAAACTCGCCCTTCGTCAACAGGTGGCATGATGACGACTAATCAGTCGCACGGTAACCATCCATATAATATGGGCAGCTCACAGGCTCCAAGATCTGCCTATAGCTCTAACGGGTCTGCTGGATATAGAAGTGGCTCTGTTTCTAGACAGCCTTTTGCATTCTCTAGCACGCCAAACTTGGGTCAGACTTTGTCATGGCAGCAATACGGCACATACAGAACAACTCCTTCCGCCGCAGCCCCCTCGTCGCCATCTCATGATTCTGGAATCAACTACCGCCCTGCCGCACAGAGCAGCCCCTCCGCCAACTCCATGGGTCATCCGAACTCTTTCGGAGTAGGTTATAGTGGCTCGCGAGATGATTCTGCTCTGACACTCGGCCGAGCCACGGCACCTACAGCACGGCCCCAATCGTATTTGTCTGTTTCCACACAGCCCTCCTTTTCGTCCTCTACCAAGCAGAGTGGTCCAGATCGGTACAGACGGACAACCACTGTTCAACCTTCTCACCATAGTCGCTCTCAAAGTACCACGCTCTCGCCCAGTCCATCAATGGTGTCTCCAAGCCAAGCGTATCAAGCGAACAGGAGATATTCTGCGTCAAACATGTCTGCCAATCAAGGTTTGGCATCTGTATCTTCAATGGATGACCTACAGCAATACAAGAAGGCTGGTCAAGATGACGCCATGAGAATGCGTAGACGCAGTGTGCACACAATCGACACTCAAGAGTTGAACACAAGGCCGATCTCGCGTGATAGTGCCGAAGGAAAACAGGCTCGCCTCTTGCAGACCAACTCTCATTCACGCAATGGAAGTTCGGAGAGTGTTGCCTCAACCCGCAGCAGCCATTCCAGGCGCTCATCTGTAAGTAGTCGCGTTGATTCTCACCTACCCAATCAGCTCGATTGAATGCATGTTATCTGTACTAACGAGGGTTGATGTGCAGGCAACCAACCATAACGTGTCTACCCCCACCAGTAACCCCTCTTTACCTGGAAGTGATGAAACTGCCAAAAATGAACAGCAGAAGATGCTTAGTGTCGCTCCTCGTGGCTCCTCGTCTGATGTTGTTAAGCGCACCCACAGCCCTTCGCCTCTATCCAAGCCGGCGACGATGGCAAATGAGGCCACCGAGGACACCGCGTCGGCGTCTGGCGCCGCACCCAACTTCGAGTCTCCTGCCGCCAAGCAACTGGCTGCACTCAACCAAAAAGGGGGCAAAGCCAAAAGCAAAACTTCGAGATTGCGACGAGCTTTCTCATTTGGTAGTGCCGCCGAATTTCGAAAGGCTGCGGAGGAGGCGGAGAAGGCCGAACCATCCAAGCTTCATAAAGAACCAACAGCGGAGGAGGCATACGATGCTGAGCAGGCACGTATTGCCCAGGCACAAGAGGCCGGTGGTATTGGGAATAGCATTTATGGTGGAAGATTCTTTGGATCTACGGACAACCTCTCCATCTCCTCTACTGCTTCATCGGCGTCAATTATGATTCGCAAGATGGGCCGCGGGATGAAGAAGAGCACCCGATCGCTCGTTGGTCTCTTCAGACCAAAGTCAGTCATTGGCGTTCCTGCCGCTGAACCGCTGGCACCGGAGGCCAGCCAAGCAACGGTTTCAATGATCACAGTGGAGGCTGAAGCTCAACGTGTGAACGTAACAGCAGATCCTCATGCTGCTAACGGGGTAACTGGATTCCCGCGCCTCGAGCGGAACTCAATCGATGCTGCTCACGTGCCTGAGATTGGCGACGAAAGACTGGGTAGCTCAGTAGGAGAGCAGCGTAAGAGCATTGTTGGTGGGGATAAGGAACGCGCTGAAGTGCTCGCCGCCGTGAGAAAGGGTATTTTGAAGCGTGAGTGCTCAAGGCAACTGTCCATCATATTTTCATGGTCTTCCAATTGGCAGCCACTTACCTACGTTTTTACAGGACCTGGAAGCCCTTCAGTGAGAGTCACAGACGGGTGCCCTTCCCCAGACCTAGTTCTCCCCAACATCCCGGCCGTTGCTGACTCCCCAATTTCGAGTGCGCCTAGCACACCCAATGACGAGACTCTGGGCCATAAGAGGGCCGGTTCGATCGCCATTGGTAGCGAAGATTACTTCGTGTCTGCTTTGCGCCTTCGCCAAGACAGCCAGTCGGGAACGCCACCTGCCAAGCGAAATGCCACATTTTCGCCTCGTATCATCTTTTACGACACGTGGCCCAGTCAAGAGTACGATCGCCGCGGAGAAATTGCCACGTGCAATCGGCTCACTCCTTTGCTTGCACAGCAGATCAAGGAAGAACTCAACTCGTTCAAGATGGTGAGTTTGGGAGCCAAACGGTCCTACATAGGGAATACAAAGACTGACGCGATTGGCAGGAAATGGAGGTACATGAGAACTCCAAGATCTACACCCACTTCTTCTGATGACAGTAATACCCCAACCACGGGGGACAGCTTTAGCTGATTGATTTTTTCAATGACGGGACGTTGAGGGCCCAAACAAGCCATGTATTCATTTCACATTTAAAATTGTAGGCGTTTCAGGGACAGCATAGTACGGTGTCGATGGCGTTTTCAGTTTGTCTCAAGTCAACATGTCAGTCGGGAATTTAGCCCCAAAGTCATACACATGTCATTAATATTGCGGCTACGCTATGGAGCGATCATGGACAGATTAGAGAGGTTTCAGCAGGCGCTGAAATAGGGCTTGTGCTTCAAAGGAAGCCATCGAGTCGAGGTTAGGCTTGTTGGTGGACTGGAGAGGCGGGAATTGAACGCAATCTTGAAGGATGCACATCGGCGGATGCAATGAGAATACAATAGCGAATGGTGTATAGCGATTGGTGTAGAGAGTTTGAATGAAGTTGTCTTTTGTTGCCGTATCTGATTAGAATGATGGTCTTTGGCCTCTAGGGATGCTGTTTTTAATCACATGATTTCGAGAGAGAAAAGATGAGCATAGTATACTAGAAATACATGCGTGCATTTTCCGTTTTGTAGTTTCAGCAGGCCCGCGATTACAGTTTGATATGTTGAGCGCAAGATTTCCTAGGTAGATATGGAGCGTCTACTCCGTAGATGTCTGAAATGTCGTGTTGGACCGAGATTGGCTAGTGTGACCCACAAGGGTCGGCCCCGATGCCACCTGCGTCCCGGCTGAATGTGGCGCAACAAGTCTCGCCCCGATTTTTTTTCCCTCGTCTCAGCGTCACAAACAGACAGGATCTGCAACATTCGAACAACTTCAGGGCACAATCCCTTGCTTCCTTATGCAGAGATCCGGGAAACTAGCTGGAGTTTTCCTGCAAGCTTCCATCTCTCCCCCTCGAAGATACGCTGCGACTTTGAATCCAGCTGTTTCGAGGCTAGTTGCGACGATGACTGGGGTAGAGAAACCTCAAGATGCGCCCGGCGCTGACGCTGCCTGGGCGGCAAAGAAGTTGCATGGACGAGAGTTTTATGAAAGCATTGGGAGCCCCAAGTATATTGTAGCTCCCATGGTGGACCAATCAGAGTTTGTATGTGCTCAATGATCCAGGGACTCTATCGGTGATTGTTATTCACAAGGTGACTAACTCCATCTACAGGCCTGGCGAATGCTTACACGATCCTTCCTCACTGACGAAGAAAAGAAGAAGATGCTCGCATACACTCCAATGTTCCACGCCCGACTCTTCTCCCAGGAAAGCAAATACCGCAAGACGCATTTCCAATCCACAAAACCCGACTCCCAGGAACCTTGGCTCGACGGCAACCCGTCCATTGACAGACCTCTATTCGTACAGTTCTGCGCCAACGACCCCGAGGCCCTTCTCTCCGCCGCAAAGCAGGTTAGCCCATACTGCGACGCCGTCGACCTGAATTTGGGCTGTCCCCAGGGCATTGCGCGCAAGGGCCACTACGGCGCGTTCCTACAAGAGGACCAGGATCTGATTTTCCGCCTCATCAACACCCTGCACAAGGAGTTGTCGATCCCCGTCACAGCCAAAATTCGGATACTAGAAGACAAAGAAAAGACGTTGGAGTATGCGCAAAATGTGTTGAGGGCGGGTGCGTCAATATTGACCGTCCACGGACGACGGCGAGAGCAAAAGGGCCACCTGACGGGCGTGGCGGACTGGAAGGTGCTCAGGTTCCTGAGGGACAGCCTGCCTCCCGAGACGGTGATATTTGCAAACGGAAACATCCTGCAGGGCGGCGACATCGACGAGTGTCTGGCGGCAACGGGCGCAGACGGCGTCATGAGCGCCGAGGGCAACCTCAGCGATCCCGCGCTTTTTGCCAAAGCCCCGCCCGTCGGCGAAGAAGGGAGGGAGTACTGGCGCGGGAAGGACGGGAGAGGCGGCTGGCGAGTCGATGCCATCACGCGTCGCTACCTGGATATACTGCACCGATACGCCCTTGGAGTCGAGCCGCCCGCCCGACGACCCCTGTTTGTGCCGGGAGACGACACGGCCTGGATGGAGGAGCGGCCGCAAGAGGCTCAACAAGAGGAGGAACGCCCTCACAAGCGGCGCAAGAAGGACACTGACGGTGGGAAACGCGATGAGCCTTCGCCGAATCTGGTCGCTATGCAGCCTCACCTGTTCCACCTCTTGCGGCACTTTGTCTCCAAGCACACTGACATAAGAGACTTGTTGGCACGCAGTCGCAGGGACGGCATCCAGGGGTACGAAAGGGTCCTGGAGGCGGTTGAGCGGCGGGTCGCGAAAGAATTACTAGACTACGAAGCCACGGAGGGCAAGAGTTTTCAGGACGAACTAGAGAGCTTGGGGGATGGCAAGGACGATGAGGTTGAGGGCGAGAGCTCAAAGGCGACGGTGAGGAGGTGCAAGAGGCCGGTGTGGGTGGCGCAGCCGATTGTGAGGCCGTTGCCGGCCGAGGCTCTGGCCAAGGGGGCAATCAGGCTGAGCAAGAAGGAGCTGGAGGCCAAGGCGAAGGGGGAGAGTGTTGTGACGAAGGTGACAAACGGCCATGAGCCCGAGGAGGGGAGGCCGGAAGCGAAGAATGGGGATGAGGCTGCGGAGGAAGGAAGAAAAGAAGAGATCGAGGCTCGGGATGAGCTTGTATCTGGGTAAATTTGCATATAGAGGGAAAGCATTGTACTTATAGATGTTACATATAATAAACGCGGGACCAGCACAATGTTTCTAGCATGATTTTTATTCTTTGTATTAGGCGGTATGAACGACTTATTGTCGAGTCATGGCTTTGTAGTGCCCCTTCATGTCCTGTCTTGGCACATCAACTACCTAGGTAGTTCATATCTCGGCATCCGCGGTTAGGAGAACCAATATTAGAGATCCTGGGCCTCCATCTGGTCTTCCCGTTCCTCATTGCTCTTTGTCTCATCGTCAGCAGCTTCCTCCTGATCGCCCTTTCCACCGAAGTATCCCATAAGCCCGCCCAAAGTGACCGCACCAACCCCAACACCCTGTGCGACGCCATTCACAATCGCCAGACTTGCTCCGCCGGCGCCGGCGCTCTGAAGAGTTGCGAAGGCGCTGCCAGAAGCGACGGACCCAATACCGCTATGTATGGTCGCCGCGAGAGATCCTACATGCTGTTCAACATGGGGTCTCGGGAGCGACGTGAAATAAGAGGGATGAGATTTGAAGGGAAGTAGTTACCTGCTGTTATTCCCGAAGAACTGAATCCTGCTGCGGCCAAAGCTGGGGTAGACAGGAGAGCTGGGGCTGCCACAACAGCGGCTCCGGTACCAATTACCGCAGCAGCGACGGGATGCTCGGTGGCAATGTTTTTGATTCGTTCCCCGGCCGAGGTACCGTGAGATGCGAGGAATGCCTTTGCGCCAACAGCTGCGGGGATGACGCGATTTGCAGTTATATCCATGAGTTGCTCTGCAGCCACGCCACCATGAGAAGTAAGAAAGGCTCCTTTGCCAGTGGCTGCGGCGCCGGTGTGGACTGCTACCTTTTCGATTCGTTGTGCCATGCTGAATACGGTAGATGCAGAATGCCGCTTGCGTCTCCTTAAAAGTCCTGGTGACAAAGGTCGGACGAGAGATGTGTCTTTTTGTAAGCGTGTGAACAAGGTGGGTTAAAATATATGCCAGTTGGGTTGAAAGCAAGCTTGTTTGACAAACGAGGCTGCCGCCTGTTGACAGTTGTAGTGCGTTTGCTGACTGCAGACTCACAATATGAGTGACCGCATATGTGACCTATCACCTGCAGTGTAACTTCTCCTCTAGATGCTCGTAGGTTTCAATCGCACTGGATAACTACATCCCCCTTGCCAAGCTTTCATCACCTAGAAACACTCCCCAATCCAACTCTGTAAGCTGCTCATTACACCAGCCAAAGAGATCCAGGCTCCCCTCCGTTGCAGAAGGCGTTTGGCCGTCCACTTCCCCAGTGGCTGTAAGAGCCTCGTACAACGCAGACACCATATCTGGGGATCGATCAGATGTTCGCATCCATGGCCGCATTTCGGTAAATGTGTCCAGCGCTTTTGCCAAGCTCGTCTGCCAGGCGATGACTTCGTCTGATAATGGTGATGATACTTGTTGCTGTTGACGCTGTTCCATATTTCTTTTGATTGAAATGCTGAGCAGCGGCACGGTACATGCCTGAAACAGATACCATGAAGAATGCCACACGTGGATGCGGTTCGGGGACCAGTATTGTGCTGTGGAGTCTATTGCTTCTGCGGCAATGGAGCAGCAGTCATCGAGTATGTGGCCTTGTTCGGGAAGGAGTTCTGGGGTTTTACGCTTCAAGTCGTGAGCCACGAAGAGTATAAGGGATCGCGCGAGAATGATTCGGGCGTTGTAATATCTCGTTTTCAATAGCTCTCGCGCGAACCGGAACCTTTGAGGAGCATTGCCAACCCGTTTGGTTTCTTGAGTTAGGCTCTTGTACCCCGTTTGCAGCTCGGCGTCGAGGGCTAGAATCTCCTGGTTGGAGAGACGGCTAAGCTGGGCGAAGCGATGTTGGGCCCATTCGAAGATTAGACAGAAGTCAATTTTGGCGCAGAGCAATGCGGCTTCTTGGTCATCTGGGTAGAGACATGATGGAAAGCATGTGTCCATGGTGCTGCTTTCCCATCGACCACAGGTAGGGCGACCTTGGGTCATGCAAGCCAGGGTGTCGAGGCAGAAAAAAGATCACCATGTTCGTCTTCTGATTTCAACACGCCTTCGATATGATTCCATTTCGCCAGGGTCTGGTGCCTCCATGGCCCTGCGAGGTTCACGGTGTAGACCGAGCGCAATGACTACCCGCTGGGCTGCACCGAGGATGCCATATGCCATGTTAGGTGAGTTCCGATAGTGTAGGTAGTATCCGCCAAGGAGGCATAGGGCCTGCAGACTTTCAAGGTTGCCAGACCCTAGACTATCCAATCCTGTAAATGGGTGGGCTTCCTGATAATACTGCTCGTGTAAGCCCTCGCTTCCAGAAGCTGTTGATCCCAAAGCAAAGACCTTGTTCAAGAGTCCCATCCACGACCCATCCTGACGAGTGCCAGATTTATACTGGCTTCGAAAGCCTTGTTCATCTAATAGTAGAGTAGGGGGATGGACATGTTCGAAATAAAAGTCAATACAGCGCTATTCCCGCAGAGCACTCAGTGCTGGGTCTCTGCCGATAATAGGCGCCTCCAGTTGTGCTTGCGAGGGCACTGCAGTCAGTGATCTGGCACATTTGTTGGTATGCTCCTCGGCGGCAGGACACAATTGGAAGACGGTCCTGAATACGGCGCTCATGGATGTTACGCCGAGATAAGAGCGCGCAGGATGATTGTCTGCAGCCAATCCGAGGGCATTGATATCGTTACTGGCAACGGCAGCAGGTTGGTCAAGATATTCGTCCCATTGGCGTTCCTCGGCTGCTTCACCATTTTCCGATACGGGGGCGGACCCGTCAGCAGGTGAGCCGGAGGCAAACTGGCCATCTTCTTCTCGTCTTTGAGGAAGAATGGGGGGTGGACCTGGCGTGATGGGTATATGAGGAGGCAACTGTTGCATCTTGTTGCGTGGAGAGACATGGTTTATGCTAAGCAGCTCGAGGAGTTCACTTTGACTCTTTTCCAAGAGATGTTTTAGATTGGAACCGGGAAAGAGAGTCCCCAGAACCTTGAATTGCAATTTGAGCTGCTCTGATGTTTTGTCAAGAGTGCTATTGCGAATGCCGTGTCAGATGGGTTTACACGACCAACACGTAGGCAGAGCGTCAAGGTACCTCCTGCTCACGGCATTGCGCCTGGAGCGTTGGCGGAACTCGCAGGAGTCTGCATTGCGGTAGAAGACGCAGCTACTGCAGGGATGGCGGCCGTCACACTTGATCTTGCGACGAGTGCATTCACTTTACTTTGCGGCCGGATGGCGGCGGTGGTGATGTGGCCGAAGCTTGCGAGCTGGACATGTCGCCTCGGCCATTGTGGGCAGAGCAGAGCCGTACAGAAAGGCACAGGCTATGGTGTTGGCACAAGTTGGTTCATACAGCTTAACTGTACGAGATAGAGCGAACGTAGGAAGTGCTTCAATGCTGGGTGCCGAGACATTTCTAGGAGGTCAGGATGAAGCGGCATTGAGACAGCAGCTTGAAGTTGTTGACCTGATAAGCGAGGCCAAGCCAACGAGTCCAAGCGAACCCCGGACTCTGCCAAGTCTGGTATGTACCTAGTAGTTACTTCTTGTTCGGTCTCCGTGTCAGGGACCGGCCACCAAGGTTCAGGGCTCAAAAGTACCTACCTAGTAACTAGTACTAGCATTTATTGAACAGGTGGGGACAAGGGGACCAGTGCCGAGTACCGAGCATACCCTCAAGTTCGCACCAGACAGTGGCTCCATGCTCTCATGTTTCCTAAAGCTTCTGTCGAGCCAGGCACAGACATTTGAGCACAAAGATTCATCTGCCAGGGCATCGAACATGATAATCCATCATCCATAGAGAGCCATAAATCCCTGCCTGCTCTAGTTACACGGTGAGCAAATGCAGCTATTCTTGGACTAGCACTCGAGCTCAGAGCACCCAACTCATGTACATTCACCTTCGACTCCGTAAACCATCAACTGTTCGCAGCGCCGCCCCGAGCATCGTTCTCCTCTAGGTCGCTAGACATTCATCCGCGACTTGATTGCCCGTCCGCCACAACATGCGCCAACGCCATGCGCCATGCCCTCACCTCGCGCCGTCGGAAACATACATCCCCGTCAACGGTATCAAATCCGCCTATGTCGACTCTGGCAAGCCTCGTCCCGCAATGTGGGGGACAGTAGCTCTGCCGTGGGGGACATGACGCCTCAAAGAGATCATTGACTTTCAACCTCTGCAGTTTACAACAATCACACCGTGGGGGTGAGAGGGAGAGTACTTGGGTCTGTCATGGGTTCACATACTTGTCTTTCATGTATCGACAGAAAACTTGGCTGCTCGTTCTGTTCTTGTCACTACTGCTCTACCGCAACGGACACAACACACCATGATACATACACGAAGTTCAGCTCACCAACGACTGGACCTTTAAACAGCGGGAGTGGCCGTCAGAAGAATGGCTTCCCGTTTCTCGAGCCCCTAGTCAAATCCACATGGATTTGCTGGCTCATCAAAAGTATTACATGCAAATAATATCGTTAAAGATACAAAACAGTCACTGACTATGCACCAGAATACCAGATCCATTCGTGGACATGAATGAGCGTGCTGTACAATGGATTGGTGAAAAAGTGTGGCAATATCGCGTCTCGTTTCCTGCCCGAAAAGCCTCCTCCTCAAGCGCTACCACAGACCTCGTCTTCGAAGGTCTTAATATATTTGCGACAGTGTTGCTCAATGGCAGAAAAATTCTCAAGACAGATAATATGTTCGTCTCTTATCAAGTCAACATCGGTGAGCACATCAAACCTGACGGGAATAATATTTTGGAGATTATATTCGACTCTGCTTTGATTCGTGGCCGAGAGCTCGTCAAGGAACACAGTCACGAGCACAAATTTCTTGTTAGACAGCCCGAGGCTGGCCGAGTGGCCGTGAGGAAAGCCCAGTATAACTGGGGTTGGGATTGGGGCCCTATGCTCATGACTGCGGCACCCTGGAAGCCTGTGTATCTCGAGCAGTATACTGCTCGCCTGGACGATGTGTGGGCTGAAAGGGCTCAGACTTGGAGACGGTCACCATTACAATTTACACCAATGTCGTGGGGAACCTTTATCCTGATGACCGACTCGCCATCTCCCTAAGACTCGAGGGCAGAAAGGTGTTAGAAGAACCCCCGTACCCCGAAATGGCAAGTATGCTGTTCCCTTCAAGATTGCAACCCCCCAGCTCTGGCATCCTCTCAACTATGGCAAGCAAACCCGCTACGAACTCCAGGCCAGCGTTGTGCGGAGTGGTGAAGAGCTGCATTCTACATCAAAGTTGATCGGTTTCCGTCGCGCCGAGCTTGTCCAAGAACCTGATGCCCATGGCAAGTCGTTCTACTTCCGCATCAACAATGTCGACGTATTCGGCGGGGGCTCATGCTGGGTCCTCGCCGACTCGTATCTGTCACAAATCTCCTCTGTGCGTTACCACGACTGGATCAAGCTTATGGCGGAAGGTAACCAAGTCATGATTCGCGTGTGGGGAGGTGGAATATACGATGATGCCCTCCTTGATGCCTGTGACGAATTTGGCGTGCTCATATGGCATGATTTCCATTCGTATGTGCCAGCTATCCCACGTATCCATCGTACATGAAGACGCTTGAAATGGAAGTCAGATAGCAACTTCGACGACTTAGATGCCATCCAGCCGTTATAGCTTGGGCAGGGAACAACGAGACTACCAGGTTCAAGAACGATATCGGCTCGACTACGACTTTGAGAACAACGACCCAGAGTCGTGGTGCAAATCAACATTCCCAGCTCGGTACATCTACGAACATTTCCTTCCCGAGCTAGTCAAGCAAGAAGATCCTTTCATGATCTATCATCCATCCAGCCCCTGGGGCGACGGAAGACCTACAGCCGATCCCACAGTCGGAGATATTCACCAATGGAACCGTAAGCCAAGCGTCGTCCTTTCATAAAGTACATAACGAAGCGTAGTCTGGCACGGTGCCGTCAACAAGTACCAGGAAGTATCCCTCCTCGGTGGCCGATTCGTCAGCGAATTCGGCATGGAAGCCTACCCCCATCTATCCACTGTGCGACGCATGACCACCCACTCGCCCCAGCTCTATCCAGGCTCCATGACAATCGACTTAAACAACAAAGGCATCTTCAACGAGCGTCGCATGACGACTTACGTCTCCGAGAACTTCCGCCTTAAGTACGACCTCCCCTCCTACATCCACCTTACGCAGGTCGTGCAAGCGGAAGCCATGCGCGCCGCGTACAAGACCTGGCGCCGCGACTGGGGCACTCCAGGAGACCGTAAATGTGGCGGCGTACTGGTCTAACAACTCAACGATTGCTGGCCATGTCCTGGGCCGTAGTAGACTACTACCTCGTCAAGAAACCCGCATACTACGCCATCTCACCGGCGTTGAGGCCTCTCAATGTTGGCGTGAGCAGGACGTATCACGACTGGACGCAAATAGGATACTATATCGATAAGAATTTGAAACTGTGCACGGGTCAGGCTAACCAGACTCTCCCCGCGAGGGAGTCTACCTTTGACGTGTGGATCGCCAGCTCTAAGGTTCAAGCTGTAAAAGCCAAAGTCACAGTGCGCTTCATCTCCATCCGCTCGGGAAGAGACGTCTCCGAGGGCATAACGGCATACGTGAGCGCTTCAGCGAATGCCGCCACGACGGTATTTTCAAGCAAGCCCCTGAAACCATCCATCCCATATCATGACGACTACACCACCCCATTTGACGCTACGCAGTATGATACGTATGTAGTCTACACGACGTTATCTGTAGATGGCGTCGTGGTCGCCACAGACGCCGCGTGGCCGGATCCCATTAAATCCTCGACCTGTCTAACCGAGGAATCTCATTTGCCATATCCCAAAACCGCGTCACCGTCTCTGCAGACCGCCCCGTCAAGGGCGTGTTCGAAGAGGTGCAAGGCACGAAACGTAGTGACAACGGGTTCGACATCATGCCCGGCGAAAACCACGTCGTTACGGTCGAGGGACCCGTCTCAGCGGATAAACTGCGATGGACGCACTCGGTGCAGACGATACGTCCATGGAAATAAAAATAAGACGTTGGATGTAGACTTTTTGTCAATTTGGTACAGCCACATAATTTAATTGTCAAGCCTAGCTAAACATGCCCAACCTGATGATGCATTTGATGGTATAATTTTGTACATGGTTCCGTTCCAGACAATCTGGCCTTCCGACCCAATTAGTTAATCCTCATGACGGCCCCTCTTGACAGGAGGCGGTGACCTCGACACACTCTCGCTATATCTCCTCCTCTTGGCGGGCATAGGGCTGCGCGATCTCCGCTTGGGCTCCACGGAAACAGATCTGCTGTCTCTGTCCCTGCGCGGGGACCTGCTCCGCGATGCAGAGTAGGACGACCTCCTTCCATTTCGTCTGGGCAAAGGACTCGCTCTTCTAGCTCTCCTAGGTGATGGCGAGCGCGAATCATACGATGGCGATCGAGAGTCTCGCCTGTGCTTTTTGCGTGGCGGGCTGCTTACGGAAGAGCTGTTGCGACGGTACGACCCGCCCCTTGGCGAACGGTCCCGTCCACGAGGCGGACTGACGGACGGAGAAGGGCGGCGGCGATCGCGCGACGGAGAGCGACTGTACGAGCTGTACGAGGCGCTGCGTCGTCTTCCCCTTGGCGCTGGCGAGGGTGACCTGCTTCCGGAGACGGAGCGTCGTCGAGGCGAGGCCGAGTACGAGTCTCTGCGGCCTCGTCTGGGAGACGGCGACCTCGAGTCGTATGACGCTGAACGTGAACGCGAACGCGAACGGGACCGACTCTCAGAGTATGAGCGCGATCTTGTCCGGCGAGAGGGACGTTCGAGACATGGAACGGTCCCGAATTCTACGGGGCGTTCTCGACCGTGATCGGGAAGAATACGACGATCCCGTGTAAGAAGAGTAGCTCGACACGGAGTCTGAGTCCGAGTCATCTGCTGCGGCCGCAGGGGCGGGTAGTGCTGGCTTGGGCATGTTCTGCAGGTATTCTCTCATCTCCTCCGTGAGCGCGCCCAGCCCAATACTGGTAAAGTAATTAATGGAAAACCGAATATTTCGCGGATTGTCCTTGGGGAAAATGCCCTCTAGGTTCGGGCGGAGCGTCTCGTCGGTCATCCTGGTCCTGAGCTTGGGCAGGCCGATTTCTTCCACGATGCTCTGGAATAGAATCTTGATAAAGATACGACTGCTGGACGTAGTTTCGTCCTCGTTGAGATGAATCACCGAAAGGCAGTGCCAGCCGAGGGCGTCCACGCCAAACATGTGCCCGAAAAGCTGGGCGATATTACGAAGCTTGTTATTTTCATAACGGTGGATGGTGTCGTAATACTTGGCGAAGGACTGTTCGAACAGGTCGCACCAGAGGCGGTTGATTTTGGCGAAACGTTCGCCGATGAGGCCGAAGAACTTTGTGTATGTCTTTTCTTGGGAGCAGCATTCAACGATCATGGAGGGCAGCTCGGGTTCTTGGCCGGCGGGGAGGTTGATCTTCATGAGTTTGTGGACAGCTTCCTCGGGGTCGGCACTGGACATGATTGTGAGGTAGATTGTTCTCCGGAGGTTGACGAGATCCGCGTTGGACTGGTCCTTGATTTCCATTGCCTTTGTCTCCTCTTCCTCCTCGTCTTCTGAGCTTTCGTCATCTCCTTCACCGTCGTCTTCGTAATCGCTTCCCTCGCCGAGAATTTCGGCCTTTAGCTTCTTGTATGCCTCCTCGTTCTCCTCCCAGTTGGGGTCAAACTTGAAAATGTTGAGGCCGTCCTGGACGTCAATCTCGCCGTCCAACTCTGCTCGATGTGTGATTTGGTCCTCTTCCTCGACTAGGTCCAGCTCTTCTTTGATGGCAGGGTGGTCTTTAAACTTGTCCTTGCGGACCTGGAACAAGACTTCAATCATGTATTGTGTTCGCTTGTCGATATCGGCTTCGTGCAGGATATTCCTGAACTGGTCAAAGACGGCGACGGAAATAGACGGCTGCATGTCCTCCAGGTATTGACCAACTTCTCGGCAGAATCCAACGGCGATTTCCACACTATCATCGGTCGGCTTGTGCAGCAGCAACAGGAGGATCTGCCCCGCAAGCATCTCGTGCTGGACTTGCTGGTTGATGAGGTGTGCGAGGAAGGTAGTCGACGACAGACAGACAGACTTGTCGTTCCGCTTGAAGCCCTTGCGGAACTGCATGATCAACCTCTTGATCAACAACTCGCCAACCTGAGGCAACTTGGTGTTGACGATGGCTGCCATGGCCGCATAGATGGGGGTGAAGGGCAAACTGGCCGCCTGTGCCTTCATGATGGACCGGCAAAACAAACCCCGTCCCCGGATCAAGTTCTCGCCAAACAGCTCGGGAACAATATGCTTGATATTGGCCGTGTTGACCTTGTTGATCAGACCGTTGATGCTCTTCTTCAGCGCCTCCCAGGCCATGCGCTGATACTCCTTGCTCGTCTTGTCGGTGATTTGCGCCTGCAGCGCCCTTAGCCTCGCGGGCGGGATGTATGTTCCTCCAGACCGCATATTGAGAAGCTTTTCATATTCTGCCTTTGCCGCGGCCTGCTTCTCCTCCTCGGTTCGCACGGGCGGCGGCGTTCGCTCGCGAGGTGGCGGACGGTACGAGTCGGCCTCTCGCTGAGGCCCGCGCTCGCGCCCGCGCTCACGACGCGGAATGCCAACGTCGGCGGACGCCATGGTTGATTCGGCGATTCTGCGACTGGCACAGCGACAGAAGGATGGACGCGCCTGGGGATGCTCAAATGTTGGTTGCGAAGGATATCTCGGTGCACGTTGAAGGAAGATGGAGTGGCTGGCTGACTTGGGAAAAAATGTGTGCACGGACCAACAGGCTGGAGTCACATAAACGCGCCAAGCGTATTCCGTATCCCGCAGCCCAACCCTAACCCTATAACCATAACCCTACTCATATCTCCCGACTCCGTCATCTGCCAGTCTGCCAGAGCTCGACATGAGACTGTTTCTTACCGTCTCTCCTTTGAATCGATTACACAGCTACCACAGTGCTGCAGAGTCTGTACGATGCCGACTTCTTGACTCAGTGGTCTTGTGGCGATGCTCTAGCTACATATCTTACACCGACATTTTCGTGGAACTTGGGGAGGACATGTTTCGATAGACACCCTTCAGCTCTGCACCCGTCTGGCAGATATTGTATAATGTGTTGTCGATACCAGAGATATTTTCCAGGAGAAGAATGGCGACAAATATCTGCTATTTAAAATCCATGGGCTTGGGCAAACACAAGGGCCTCTGTCCACTCAAGTTGTCTTTCACTGCACTCGTGCATGGTCAATGTTTAGATAGGGAGAGTGTGTGAGAGAGAAAGAGCCGTTCCCATGGCTCCCAAGTCTCCCCCGGCCAGAAATACGAATAGACCGAAAATGTGTCCATCAAACAGCTTCTCAACGGCACATTGAGTATGATCCGTTTGACGTCCTCGGTCACAAGCGATAAAAGCGGTACATTGAATTTGATATCACCACTTTTCTGTCACAGGATTACACACAACATGCATGCCTATTGTCTTATTGTTTCATACCAAACCAGTACGGTCCGCTCTTAAAGAAGAAAGACATGCAAGGGCTGGGCAGCCGAATTCCAGAACCAAAGGTAACTCACTGGGGCAGATATATCCTGATGAGTTGTCTCTAAGCATTTGATAACCATTAGCGTGTCCAATCAGGGCTGATCACAGACTACCGCAGTGATTTCATTAGTGTTGAGGACGCTCATATTATCCCAAGATCAACCCAGTGGCAGCTAACGCTTCGTCCAAGTCTAATCTCATCGTCTGCAGTTGTCGGTGTTCTATCCCGTTTCGTTTCTCAACCACACCATTTCCCAATAGAGATGAACTAGGCTTGCTGTTAAACCTGAGAGCAACCAACATGCTACGAAACTCGATGGGACTGGACACCCAGCACTGTGCAACACACTACCCATGTGGTTAGAACATCCTTTCCCGTTGCTGTTTGTATGGGTGTGCGGTTTCAGTTGAGCTTCAACTTGGTGTTGTTCCCTCAGCTTCGAGACTGGTAGAATACGATACATCTATATGGGATGAAGACGAACTTCCGTCCAGGCCAATTGTTGGTTCAGAAGAAGAAAGATGGTTCTCTGGAAAGTATATATAGAAGCGTAGGAACACGACTGCTTCATTCTGGAAGAGTTCAAGAGATTTTAACACAAGCAACACCACGCAAGAAGACTCATCCGAACCCACTATCTATATCCACTTTGACGCGCCCAACTTGTTCAGGATGAGGCCAGCATTCTTGATCCTTCTCCCTCTTCTCAGGCAGCTTTCTGCCTTGTTATCACCAGAAGCTTGTACCCCGTTCAAATATTCCCCCACGCAGGAAAGGCTCTGTTGTGACGAAGACGCCAACACCCTCTTCAGGACAAGCAATCTCCTCGGCCTGGGAACCTGCTGCAAACTCGCTAGCATCCTCACAGGGCTGAGTTGTTTTACAGCACCACCTCCTCCATCCAACCTTACCGTCTGCCCAGGCGAGCCCGTGTGCGCTGTATTGAGCGGCATAGACATGGCCCTCGGGTACGGACATTGCTATGTTCTCAAGTCCGTCAACGGCCTGTATCTTGGCCACGACTACGCAGCCAAGTATGAAGTAAACAGGGAGAATCCCGATGTCGTGTTCCTCGTTTACGGGGACACCGACAAGGGATGTAATACACATGAAGTCCACCTCGTCGGTGTAAATGATACGTGGTGGTCGCAGGACCAGATGGGTGATCCCAACGGCACCGGGTTCGGCTGGCTTGGAGGGTCTGGAGACCTTAAAGTGCAGGATAACTCGACCAAGCATTGGTTATGGCTAGACCTCAAGTGTGCTTTGGTGGCAAGTGTGCGATTAGCATTTCCTTCCCCCCTGGTGGTGCTCATGCGCCGTGCCTTTTGAGTCCAGGTCAGTCGCATTTGGGGGTCGCTGCGAGTCCAAATACCTGCCGGCCGTTCCATTGGGAAGAGGTTGTCTGTACAAGTGAGAAGTAGGCCAGAACGAGGTAATAATTTGGCGGTCTGGGCTTGGTTGTTTGGTGACTTGATGATTGTTGTCTTCATGCGTGGGAATATACAACAAGATGGGTTGACAGTACAATTATGTGCGGCATTTCGCTTCTATGGACTGTACAGTCTCAACCATGCCTGCTTGCGTCGCATTTCTGTTTGTTGGCACACTTGACTTTGGAGTTGGAGTTTTGTACTCTGGCCGTTTTACCCCTTCCCTGTTTACATCTGAAGTAGACATTGAGAACAGCTATCTGGAGGAGGAACCTTGTCCTCAAGACAAGTTCACGGATTATTGAAAATGCCATGTCTTGGCTTCTGGGGACTGCTACTGCCCGCACGGCATCTTCACCCCGGTGCTGTTATCTTTGTGTTTATATTATTGAAGTCAGGGTGCATATATCTTGGAGTTGCTATCACAATGAGTGCTGTCTCTGCCTTCGTCTTGAACACGCCGTCAGAAGCTGATGCAACATGGGCAGCGGCAAAGAGCCAAGTAGAATGTGTATTGCATATATACCTTCCTGAAATGAGTATGAATTGGTGAACTTAACAATATCGTTGTTGCCCCGGTCTTTTACTCACAGCTTCCATACCCAATCGAAGATCAATGCTATATTGAAACGGAACTCTGCAATTGAAACTTCCCAGAGGGCAGGGAAGCCGGCGAGATAATACATTGATAGTCTTATTAGTTAGTTATGCCCGTTCTGCACGGCCGACGGCGAGCAGGAAACCTGCACAATGCTTCAGAGACCGGCAATTCTCATGTTCACAATGAACGTACGTGTCATCACCAAAATGCAACTAGTACATGGTAACTATAGAGACAATAAAGCCACGGTCCCTGTGGCCGTGTCACTTATTAGCCTCCCACCCAGATGGGCAACAAAGATGACCAAGACGGATGATGAATGCGCCCATCAATGAACAGGCTGTCTTGCTGTTGTCCTACGCCTACGGGCTGGGTGCACCAGTCTTGTTCAAGCTTTTCATGTACTACCTCCTTGAAGCTGTTTATTCACTTGCACACAAACACACGGCTTCATTCACATAATAAACTCGGGCTTGTCTTCCTCGGGACAGCATAAAGCTGACCGTGGCTTGCTCAACATTGAGCATGACGACATCATAACCACTATTAAAGATGTTGTTTTTCCAACTACATTTATTCAGCACGAAACGAAGACTTCTCACGGAGGCATATCCAGATCCAAGACGGCCACCCTGCTTTCGGTTCGCAAGGCCACGTTGATTACACGAGAGAGGGAGACTGCCAAAAGCTTTCCGCGGCATTCTATTTTTTTTTTCTTGATGAACGAAAGCCTTGCCCAATGAGGAGAGCAATCATGCACCACGCTGGGTTCTCGGAGCTTTTGTCGTCCTGCTACCCCTACGTTGAAACTTGACAGAAAGACTATGCTTCAGTGCAACTCCTTGGACTCGTACTTCATGTCGTGGATGTAATAAATGCTACGTCGCACTATGTCCATGCTGCCAAGGTAATTTGCCATTAGGATGTGTCTGCCTATCTGCAGCCGTTATTGGGGAGAGGTCTGTCGAAAGCCAGGAGCCCCATTGTACTTGATTGATCATGCAGGAATTCGTAAATCAAGCGTCTTCGGTGTTGCCCACGAGAACCGGTGTGAAAGGTGAGGTTGTTGACCGCTGCAAATATATGTAGAATAACATGACTATCATTGCTTCCTCGGAGATGTCCAATTTCCTGCTGCAGCCACAAGCCTCACATGTCTGGTTGACGCCCAAGATCGCCGGGGAAAATCTGTCTGTTTTTGGAACAACATCTGCGTCTTATCGCGTCACAGCATTCGAGAAGTTGGTCCTCCAATATTTCCAACGCCTTGCTCGCACAGAAGCTCCCCGCTTCGGGCTTCGATGTCATCGATACGGGGTCATGCGTCCAATGCTGCTGCTTGTACTCCGTAACGTTGTACATGACGCCGGGCCTGGTCGTGCATCCCCGAAGTTCCACTGCCGAGTAGTCCAAGTTCAAGTCTATTCACAACCTAAGCCGCTGCTATAATTAGTTCTCAACAGCCTCTCCAGGTTGACGCGGACGTGTCTACGGGAGGACGACGGCGGTCGAGATCTGTTGCACTACTTGACACATCAAATCGGAACAAAAATTGGTCAGAACGAAAACCACTACGCTGTACACGTAGGAAAACGGAAGAATTCATATTTTATTAAAAACTTGAGGCTTGCCAAGTCTGTTTCGTTCCTCCGGACTATGTCGTTTTTCTCATGTTTTCTTCCCGAGCAACCAAGGTTCGCATCGACGAAGCTATTCCGTAGATTAGAAAGACCAGAAAGTATTGAAAAGCTACATGAGCAAAAGTTTCTGGTTATTGACCGCAAGCATGGATGAATCAAATCCCAGACCAGGCGTCAGTCCCGAAAGCCAAACAGCACCACGACGGTCCTCTACGCCAGCAGTCTCCCCTCAACAGAGCACTCGGGTAGTATCATGGACTCAAAGCGAGAGGAGTCTCCAGAAAAGCTTGTTTGACAGTGCAGAGCAACTCGCAAGGGCCAACATAAGCGCCGAAACATTGATCCAACCTGAGAATGCACTACTGGAAGGGACGCTGCCGGCTCCTGGGGTCCAAGGTCAAAATGTCCAACTTGCTGCTTTAGCTTCGCAAATATCTTACGAAGCGTTACCAGTCTTACGAGCAGCAGCGAAAATGGGGACTGAAACTATCAGAAAAATCGCCGATGGGGGTTCTGTAGTACGCACGTCTGAGTACATGCAGAGAATTTCCTCCCGAGAAGATGCTTCTGTGGCGTCACATCAGGCCAAAACACCTACAAAAGTTTCCGTGTACACGGCCAGAGACAGCATCGGATATGATGATGGATATTCTCTGAGACTCCTTGAAACTTTCCAAGATATTGAAAAGGACGGCACCAGAGATGACGATGATGGATATTCCCTAAGAGTCCTTGACATTCCCCTAAACGGCGAGTCACCAGCAAGTTGCGTCGCAGAATGCCATAGCGAGGCGCAAACCGGAGCCGTCTTGGCTGGCCTCGGGCCAATGGGCCCCAAAAGTGCGCGAATCTACTGGAGTGTACTTCCTCGCGGCGGGAACAGCCAAGCAAGACGAAATCTCCATGGACACATCGAACGGATGCTTGGTCATGAAGTTCAAAAAGCACCCCATGCTTCCAATCCCTCCACGGATTTCGGGGCCGTGAACAACCCTATAAGGCTCCGGACGCAATGGAACGGCGCTGCTCAGCCTTACATCATGGAACTTTTCCAGGTTGAAAAATCCCAGCCGGAAGAGTCCTTCCCTTACAGCCCAGCGTACCGATTACACAGGTTCCAAGCTCATATACAGTGCATAGAGTTTCAAGAAGACAAGTTGGTTGGTAAGTTGAATAATGTATCGATCCAATGGCCTTGTGAGAGACCCTTATTGACCTCGTCCCAGTTTTGTGCCAGTCGTATTTACACGGTCCAGAGGGCAAACATGCCAGCTTGCGCGCGTGGAACCACTTTGTTTCTGATATGCATTGGCAAAGAAACCCCATGTTGGCATTTCTCGACGGCTCCCGACCCCTATTCATCAAGTTACTGCTGCTTTACTTTTTAAACACGGGGCTTGACTGGTCACACCATAGGATCGCAGATATTAAGTCTGCGCGGCGGGAGCTCGCGGATAGAACAGACGAAGACACAGAACTGCACAAGGATGCCGGATTCAAGTTCCTCAAGCCAGTCACCGAGTGGCAAAAAACAGTAATGGCCAGTAGCGAGGCTTTGATCAACATTTGCCACGACTTGGCCAACTCTGCCGACTACATGATTCGCCACCTGCAATGGGGAGCGTCTCAGGCACCCGCCAGCAACACCATCGAAGTGACGCAGGCCTGGAAGTACGTGGCCCTGGACATTGCTGTGAGCTGTGAAGAAGCAAGGAAACAGTCGACACAGATCTTCGCATGTGAGCAGCGACGCTACGAGTTGTACAAGGCGCAGGTTGATGCCAAGACGAGCCAAAACGGGACGCTGGTGACGATTCTTGCGGGCACTTTCCTACCGGCTTCGCTGGCAGTAGGGTGTCTCAGCATGAATAACCGTTTCGCAAATCTCGGTCCCTTGTTGTATGATTTGGTGGGTGTCATCGTCTTGATCGGCGGGTTCGCCGTTGTGTCGGTTGCCGTAATCCGGATCTGGATTCGTGCCCGCTCCCATGGGCCATGGAAGACAAAGACAGAGCGTGCCATGTCGGTCAAATCCAAGTGGCGAGCGGGTCTTCTTGGTTTCCTGGCCTATACGGCAGTCTTGGTATCATTCTTAATAGGCATGTTCGTAAGACCCCTCGTGGGTGGTGTTTTGTTTGGCGCGACGGTAGTTATATCTTCGACCGCCTTTGCTTTATATCTCCTTCGTTAGGCTTCAAATTTAAACAATTCCCTTGGTGCGCGGCTCTTGCTTTCCGAGGACAGCAGAGCTCTCACAGTAAAGCTAAGATTGACATGTGCTGGCAGAAGATTCGAATAAGCTGTCTTGTGACTCAAAGCTAGTAAGCCTGGTGACAGTCATGTATTGATATCCCTGGGGCCCCCAAGAAACGTAATAGAATAGACACATATGCTCCCTAGCATTCGGGAACAGTCTTAGCTGTTGGAGAAACCGAATGAGACGCATGATGTAGGGAAACTTCAAACACGTAGCTCATCAGGCAACCGTCATGGAAACCCAGGCTTCTCACCAGAGTTATCATGTAAGCTGAGCAAATAAGGTGCTACCCAATTAAGCTCCTAACTCACAGGGCACGATTTCTTAGGTTTGTGATGAGTGATTGACTCTGCACCACCACAATGAGGGGGTCCTTACTCGCTTGCCATGCCACAACGGCGCAATTCAAAGTTACTCTCATCGCTCTCAGCTTCACCATGAGTCAGCTCAAGGATGAAGAAGAGATGAAACCCCATACGAGTCGATGACGCTACCCCCGTTCAAGAAAGACGCCAAACCTCGGATCACGAGGCCATTCCGACAAAACACAAATACGAGTACCAAGCAGTGATGTTTCCCATAGCCCGAGCCACAAGAAAGGAAGGAAAAAACTGGCTATAATTACCGTGGCGGCAAATCCGTCCTGCACATCAAGACCAGAGCGACACATGAAACAAAATCGACGTTCCCGCATCTGTATCTCACCCGGCAGTCAAGGCGGCCCCACGCACAACCGCGCGGCAAACTCTCATTGGTCCGCACGTGGGGACACTCAGAATCCCCAGCAAGCTCAGCCAAAAGCGCCAGATCTCCCGAGTCGCGTCCAAGCAACGACACCACATCTTCCATCAAACCGCACCCTCGCACCACCACCACACGCTCCTTAACTTTACGAGTCTGGTCGTTTCGCCCGCCTGCGTCTCAACAATGGTACCCTTCCCACCCGCTCAATCGCAACTCGTGCCCTGTCCGGAATCGCATCCCGTCAGTCCATGCTAACAATGCCAGATCGACAAACTAGTCGGCCTCGCCATGCTCGTGGCTTCGTCTGTCATATTCCTCTACTACACGATATGGACCCTTCTCATGGTTCGTCTCTCCCGCAGAACCTTGTTTTTTTTCTTCCTTCAATTTCTCCATTGGCGCAAAACACGTCTAATTTGCTTCTGTAAAACAGCCCTTTGTCGACAAGGACCACCCTCTCCAGGACTTCTTCCTCCACCGCAAGTGGGCGATCCGCATCCCTGTCATCCTCATCCTTCTCGGATCTGCGGTTGTAGGCTCGTTCTTGGGATTGGTCATGATTAGAAGTAATAGGAAGAAGGCTGCAAAGGCCAAGGTCGCTGCTAAGAAGAAGAACTGAGAATCGGTGTGTCGAAACATCGTGATAACCCGGTACTCTGATGGAGAAAACATGTTCTCCCTAAACAACCCGACATTGCTGTTCGCATACTGGGGCCAGTGGCTAGTTAATAATTCGGCTTGTGCCGCCAACATGAAAGAAATACAAAAAATTAATAATGATGCAACCCTCTATTCTCGCAATGACTATATACATATGTACCAATGAATGCCAATTCATAGGGTATCTTTATTTATGTATCTGTTTATTTGTTTAAATGCTCGCAGGGAGCCATGAAGGGGAGTGCTAAAGCCAATTATGCCCAGAAAAATCAGCGAAACGAATGGAGCAACAACTCGAACCAGTCCAGCTAAGACAGAAGCAGGAACAGACAAGCAAAACTCCAACTAACCAACATCAAATGTGTTTGCCACATTCTTTGAGCGTTTCAACGATTGGCACCCCTCACTTCATCGTCTAATATTCCAAATGCCTGGCCCAAACACTACTCGTCCTCCCAACGCGGACATCACCCGCAACACCTACACTCGCTGGTCCGCAAAGTCGAGAACCTCGCAGTCGTCTTCAAAGAACCCATCCTCGTCACCATCAACTTGGCGAGCACCGCGTCGACGTCTAGTCGTCACCACGATAGATTCTGAACCTTCATACTGCATAACTCTTTCCATTGCAGACTGAGGCAAAGCCATGTGATCATCAGGCCCAATGTAATCATCGTCATTCGCCGGTGCAAGTCCCAAGTCTATCTTCACACAAGGAATGTCTTGACCAAATGCCCATGCAGATGTATTGCCCTTAACAGCATCGAAGTTCCGTTTGTTCTTCTTCTTGTTGGGCTTGTCATCCAAACTCGCATCCTCCGAAAGAGAAGCAGTAGAATCGATGCGCCTGTATTCGCAAAGGGCAACCCGCCGATCGGTATGGAAAGGCTGATATGGTGCGCTTGATTCTATCTCCGCTTGTGGAATCGTAGCGTCCATGCCACGTTGAGGGGCAACCGCAATGTGGGGCGGTTTAAGCGTCATTGTGTTTCCTGCCTCCATTTCGGCTTCTGAGAGTTCAAGATACTCATCTGCAGCTCCAAGCTCAATGATCTGACGAACAATTGGTGCGACAACGTCGTCTGGGAGAAGCGGGACCCTGATGTCCTTGTACTTGTTTGCCCGAGAGATTTTCTTCCCCGGAACCGATGAAGATGTTCTTGTGCTGCACGGAAACACCCGTATCAGACCACCTCCAATGGAGAATAATGACTGGGATCGTCGATTCCTCAACCATGAAACACAGGCCGGTGATGGCAGAATGGTGCTTGGTGGTAGAGAAACACGGTTCTCTCCGGTATGACGAAGCTGGTTGATAGCTGTTCCGGTCTTCCCCAAAGAGTGAGTAATGCTGGCCGCAATCACCCGTCCACCCTGAGCTGCAGAGTCCCTGAGCATATTTCCCGCAGATGGCGAAACCGTGTTATTGCTTCCACGACGTGAGCGTGAGACAAATGGCTTTGCCGCTTGATACGCTGCTCCAAGTGCACCTGAGGCCATGGACACAGCTGAGCTTGATCCATCAGAAGCTTCAGGGCCACTTTTTTGAGGTATCCTACGGCGTCGTGGAGGTGGCCACATGAAAGAACTGAATGGCATATCCAGCAAATGGATCGTCCCCCTCTCCGTAACCATAGCTAAGCGGTCGCCATGAGGCTCAGACCAGGCGACCTCGACAATTCTAGCCACCGTCATCCGTGAGAACTGCGCAATTTGTCGAACCTGAGGCCCAATGGTTTCGTTTTGGGCCAAGGTTGTCTGCAGCGGCGAGGAGTTCGTATGTTGATAACGCAAGAGATCCCACACAGTCTGGACATCGCCTTTAATGCTAGCAGTGAAAAGGGCCAACGATGAAGGTGAGAAGGAAACAAAGCTACACCCGAGCGGGGTCGCAAAGGTAGTAAGAGGATGAACTGTTGCAGATAACGGGAGCTTTTCCACATCCACAATAGAGACAAGCCCCGGGTCTTTTACTGTAGCTGGGGTTGAGGTCCCATGAGTAGGTGGGAACTGTGATGGATCTGCTTGTTGTGCACGCGATCCAGTCCATTGCGCAGGAGGCGATCTAGATTGTTGTTGTTGAGAAGTTGGTGGCTGGTTCCAATACGAATTCCAAGCCTGCAAACCTTGCTGGCCGACCCATTTCATCCCCGATATCAGCTCCTGGGTCGTTTCCCGCATAAACTTGTTCATCATGCTGTCCGAAATGGGCAAATCAAGAGCTGAAGAGACTGCAGGGAGGTGAGGTGGTGCCATGGACGAAATTCCAGGAGCACGGCCCAGCGTAGGCACCGGTAAGTGTGCTCTAAGAGACGCTTGAGACGACGGATTTGACGGACAGTAGGCTATCCACCTTCCATTCATTGCAAAAATTGGTGTTTGTGGGCTAGATCGTCGGGGAGAAGAGGAAGACCCTTTCTTTACAGTGTCTTCTGCTACTTCTGCTCGTTGACCTTGCTGAATTGTAGTCCACAGCTTTCCAGCACAAGCAAACATGTGGCCATTCCGCAGCTCAAGCAACTGCGTGTATATCCAACATTCGCCTGTAACACCGGAGCACACGGCAACAGTGCCATCATCCGCTTTGATATTGAAGGCGCCACTGGGGGAAGGAGGTTGGAATAGAGGACTAGATAGAGAGACCTCCATGTTAATAGGTACTCTCTGCGTCTGGAGCAGAGCATCGACAAGTCTGTTTGTCTTGAGAGAGTAGACTTCTACTGCGGTTTGGTAGAACTGAATGGGTGGTGCTGCTCTTGTCGATGGACCCTCCGACGGAGCATAACCCGGTCGAGGACTTGCGCTGCAGTCCGGTGTTTCACGAGATGCAGTCTCTTGTCGACAATCCGCATCCGTTGGCCGTGTAGGGAGTACCGGTCCGTGTACTACCACTGCCACAAGCGGAAAGAAGGACGAGTTTTGGCCAGTGATGGTCCATGGAAGGATTTTGGCATGATGCACTCCGCCACGCAACCCTTTCAAACTCGCAACAAGCTCAACTCCCCTTTTGTTTACGGCGTACACCTGCAGTCCACCTTCATAGCCCGCCAAGACCACCTTTTGCGTCTGGGAGGATAATCCTGGCTCGCACGGTAACCTATCAAACCCGAAGAATAGTCCACGATCACCAGCTTTCATGCCGGATTGAGGAGTAACGGTCAGTTCCAAGTCCTGAGCGCCGTAAAAATGTGGTTGAGGCCGATGGGGTAGGGGTGGATGAGGACTAGCGGCCTGCGAAGGGTTGTACTGCGAGTATAGAGAGCTTCGTCGATACGCGGCACTGGATCGCGGGGGAGTGCCAGCGAAGTGATAGTGAGTGTCTGACTGAAGGCTAAGAGGTCGCCGACTATGATTTGGCGGGGAAGGCGATGCCGGAGACGGACTCATGAAAGGGCGCTGGGTGGTAGCCCAGCCGTTGTGCAGTCTGGCGGCTTCTTCATAAGAAGAAGGCTGAGTTGGCGGGGATTCGCTGGTGAGGTTGATCAAGTTGCCAGGAGAACCAGCCATGATGGTCTTGGCCCACTCTGTCGTCATACTAGGAGCAGTATTTGGGGAAGCTGAGATTGTAGACAAAGCGTCAAGCATCGGCGACGCAACGACGGGGTTTCCATCATCGGGAGAGGTCGAGGGCTTGATCTCTGGGGTATTGGCAGGAGGAGACGAAGTGTCGGAGGCCGTACTCTTGTTGGAAGCGGCGTTGCCGCCCCCCTGAATAATGTTGCTATTATGATTGCTGCTGTTGGTGACGATGGGATACGATAGTCAGCCAGACGGCTCAGATGATGGGTCACCGGGGAGGCGGATTCTGAGATGATGGGGGAGGAGCTACTCACGAGAGCTTAGCAGCAGCCTGCTTCGTCACCGCCGCAGATATTCCACCGTTTTCTTTAGCATGTTTCTTATTCTTGCCTATGGTGAAAATTCAGTCACTATTGGTTCGTTTCGAATGCCAACCTCATCCGATATTATGCAAGGACGACTGCCGAGGATCTAGGAAGGCTGGGATGACATACTGGGCATTCGACCGGTGTTGGCCCAGGACGTGAGACAGTCTCCCGCTCCGCGAGAAGGCCGAAGAGCAAGAATAACCAGAAAGCCGAACCCCGAATAAAGCAAAGTATGAAATATACACCAACTTTCAATAGCAGTTCGATGATGACCGAAAGCCGCGTCGAGGTTTGCGGATGCAACGATAGAGGGGTATGTATGGAGGGGTGGTTGTTATCAGTGATCGGGGAGACGCGGCCCAGCCACGGTCAGTTACTATGGCGAAAAGGAATCGTCTTTGGACACAAAGATGACTTGTTCAAAGAAAGAGACTTGGTGCACGTTGAAATGAAGGACAGGAGTCGTCGTCGTCGTCAGGTCGTCGTCAATATGGTAACTGAGATATGAGTACTAGGAAAGGGGGATTGATGAGAGCAAAGAAGCAGCTCCGGCGGACGGCGAGCGAGTCACCTAAACCGCCCACGACACAGCTTGCATCCAGCTCCGTGCAACGAGACAAGGGAGTGAACGTGAGCAGCAGCAAGGCACGGCTGCCGTCAGAGCCAGCCATCTTTGGCCGTCCAGGTCCGGGCCTATCCACTCCATGGCCTCCCAGGCAATGGGGATGGGACAATGTGCTTAGCCCAGCTGAGGGGGAAGGATTGACGACAGGCGTGGAGAGTGGAGTCAACAGTCGGTCGCGGGACTCACTGGGTCATGGAACAAAACCCCGTGGGTAAGCCTAGGCTCTGCTGACGGATGAGCAGTACCTCGGGCTCGGAACTTGGACGGAGGGAGCGGAAGACTTCCCGTAGTCTTGGACGTTGTCGAAAAATCCGCTGCGAATTGTGAGGTCACCATGATGGAAGCGGTATTGTCCAGAAGCCCCTCAGCAAAGCGAGCATCTGCAGGCAGGCGGCAACGGCGCAAGCCTCCAAAATCGAGAAGTTGGAGCAAGTATATATTACCAATTGATATTGTGTCCAAGGACTTGTACTTAGTACAGTAACTTCCGTGGCGTATCTATTAGCAATGCCAAGATGACACGTACGCAAATACAGTGAAGATAGAGTTCCTGCTATCAGGCTCAACAGCCGTGGGAGGCTTTGATCACGGCGGCGGTCATCATTCTCTCGCCGGTGACGTGCCCGATCTCAATCCGGAGCGGCCAGCATGAACAGCACTGGCTATGCGTTTTGCTTCCAACGCGCTTCTGGGGGGCACACCCCCTTCTCCGCAACCAGGTAACTAGTTGGTGACTATGCGGCTTATGGAGAGATGGAAACGCCACCACATGATGGTTTGCTCGCCGTGACAGTGGGTCAGGTGAGCGCTCCTCCTACGCCATGATACAATACACGTAGCCGCGTTATTCCAAAACGAAGCGAGGAGGCGAGTTAGTTCAAAGGTTTGGCTCATCAGGATAGGAAGAGCTATTGTCCGGAAGACCATGGGGTGCACAATATTAAATGCAATATACAAATATGTGGCGAACTTGTTGCGCTCAGTCAATGAACCCGCTGTTCGAGACGTGGGTGTAGGTGCAACCCAATATCTGCGAACAACGGTAAACACTTGGGTCACATTGAGGGCACAGTCATACAGTCGGTAAGCCGCATTGTCGTAGGCTTCATTGCTGCTCGGAGCGTATTCACCTAGTTTTGCAACCAAACCTGATAATGTGCAAACTTCCACTCTTCTTTCTCTCCCATGTTATCCTTCTTCAAAACCGCATGTCCAGCCCATGGAACAACTAGAGACTGGCCGTCTTTAGTTTGTAACGTCACCTCGCCAAACAGCATAAGCTCGCACTCCTGGTCATCAGATTCATCCTGAAAGCTCGCCGGAAACACCTTCACCACCGAATGCCTGCGTTCTTGAACCGTAGTCCACATTTTACTTCGAAGCTCTCGGATTTCTGTTACTCCTGTTAGTTAGTAGCGGCCATCCATCCCAGTTGCACACCAGGTGCCAAACCAAGGACCAGTCACAGGAACCAGCATACCCTGTTCGCCCTTGCCTCTCTCATTGCCCATGATGACCTGCGCATCTCTGGTGAAGTGACTTATCCACAACTCATTCCCGTCCGGTCTATCCGATACCCTGTAGAAGTTGGTGATGAAGGTCCTGATCTCAGGATCGGGCAGGTTGCCATGGCGGGGATAAATGGGGAAATAACCGCCGCTGAGCTGTCCGGCCATTGCGAGCGATCAAACCAACAAGAGGAAAACAAGGGGAACGAAGCAGACTTGTATTATTGCCGAGTGCTGTTTTCACACGAGGGCAGATTGCTATCGTCGGGGGGTTAGAGGTATGGAGACGATCGAAGTCTCGCATTTGGGCAGCATGAGCGACTAACGCGCTGCGTTGCGAATCTGCAACATGTCTCCACAATTGGCAGTTATCAAACGAAATATGCTCATAATGGTAGCTCCATTCTCTGCCGTCCTAACTATCAACCCCAGTCGTCACCAACATATATCATCCTATTCTTGAAGAAGGAAAAAAAAAAGGGGTGAAGAAGAAGAAAAAAAATTAGAAGAAATTGCCCAATGTAGCCGTGTCCGAGACTCCATGCCGTAAACGCCAGTCTCGCCCTTGTCATGATATTACTTTCGTACGCCCCGCGCACTCACTTCACCCTTCTCTCCTATATTCAGTAATTTGCGGCAATCCGGACAGTACCACTTGGTTGTTCGGGCGGGAATGTCGTCCAGCCCGACGCATTCGAGGTGGAACCATTCCTGTTTACAAATCTGTATATAGCGTATTAGCCTCATGGTCGATTTAAAATTTCTCTTCTTGTCTCTCTCTTTATATGTCTGTCTCTTTTTCTTTTGGTCTTCCTTCCTTCTAGAGCATTGATCTCTTGCAGTCCGGGGGACTTACATCAACATTGTCGCATTTGATCATGGTCCCAAAACTGACTCGATTGCACATACAATATCGCGGCTCATTCGGGTCAATTGGGTTCCCCTCATCATCCACCTCTTCCATCTCCGTCTCCAACACCTGACCCTTCTCCCTCTTGGTCGCGCGAGCCTTCTTCTTGGGCGCTGCTTTGCGTTTGCCGACGGCGCTGCTTCCGCCGCTGTTGGTGGTGCTAACAACTCCAGGGGCGGGGCGCTTTGTCCGTTTCGCGGGTTGTTTGAACTCCGGTATTGGGGTATTTCGAGCCGTGCTGGACCGACGAGGTCGGTCGGACGCGAGGGAGGGCGGCTCTTGGCTGGCTGCTTTGCCTCGGGACCCAGGACGGGTCGCGATTGGAGTTTGGCCACGAGATGGAGGACGCAACGAAGGGACGTCGGGAGGAGAGGCGTGCTGTGTCCGCTTCGCGGCTTCTCCTCGAGTCTCTCTCTTGGCGGGCTCTCGGGAGGGTGGCGCGACTGGCGTCATGGACTTCCGTCGGTCTGTGCGTGGCAACGGAACAGGAGTTTCCGCGGGCGGCTTCACAGGTATAGTGGTTGTGGTGACATTGTTGCTGCTTGTTGAATTGGGGGTTGGAGACAGCGCGGATCGAGAGGAGCTCTGTGGAGGGACTGGTATGGGAACAGGCGTTTCCGACTGTCCTGGCGTCATTGGCTGGAGTGAAGAGCCGCCACTGTTGTTGTTGGTTTTATTGCTAGAGGTGTTGTTATTAATATGAATATGATTGTTGCTAGAGTCCGCCGGCGGCGCATTGTTCTGGTTCATACCAGGATGTTGAGGTGGAGGAACGGGAGTTTCCATCTTGCTCCGCTTGGGCTGTGGTCTCGGCGGTGTTGTCTCGGCGGACTCTGGTGGTTCAGTTCCAGATTCGCCCTCTCTTTTACGTTTGCCGTTTGGCCGAGAAGAAGCGGCCCTGGACTTTTCGGGGGGCTGGCTACCTCCTTTTGTCTCCTTGGAATCCTTGGAGTTTTCAGACTTGTTCTTTTCGTTTCCCATGAAGAGCTTAGCGGCATGCGTCATCTTCCTAGCAGACTCTTCGGCCTCCTCTGCTGCTAATTTAGCCAGGGCCTCTCTCTTGAGCTTCTTGGCTTCGTTCAACTTCATGCCTCTATTGCTCGTGGGGACTTCCTCGATCCCAATCAAGTCGGCGCTAATGGCACCGGCTGGGAGATGTTGTGCCCCAGACTCATCGTCCACGACAAGCGTTGGCACTTTTGGGTTGAATTCTTTCCCCTCATCCTCCGCCTTCTTCTTTGCGTCTCTGTACTCGTCTGGCCCACGACCGAGCGCCTTAAGCTCCCTCGCTACCATTGTCTCGCTAGGTGTCCAGGTAGCGTTCTTCTTCATCCGTTTTCGCAGCTTCGCAAGCTCATAATTGGTAAGTTGCAACCACGGGGCATCTGCACTACCAATCACGGCGTTCTCAGGAGGTGGGTTCAAAAGGGCGGCAGCGTTTGCAGCAGCGGCGGCACTCATTGCCGCTGAGGAATAAGTAACAGGACGAGCCAGTCGGCTGTTTGGCTTGTGAGGCTTGTTCGAAATGATCTTAATTCGCGGCGGAGCAGGAGTTCTCCGTCCTGTGCCGTACATGTCGGAATCCTCATCGGTGCTGATGTCGCTATCGTCGCTGGCGGTATCGTACTCGATTTCGTAAGGCGCAAGCACCTCTCCTGGAACGGTGACTTTGGGGATTCGATGATGTCGAATCTTCTGCCCATCTTCTCCAACAGCGGGTTTGGCGCGAACGGCTTGTGGCGACCTGGACACGACAGGACTCTTGGGCTCCTCTGCTGGATAATTATCCATCATGTCTTGTAATTTCGCCAGAAGCACCTTTGCCTTGTTGTAGTGGCGATTTACATTCTCAGACATCCTCACAGCTTCGTCATGCGCAAAGACTCTCGAGCTCACTGCCTGGCTGAGCTTCTCTGAGATGTCGGCACGCAGCTTGACTGGTGAGGGACGGTCCTCGGCGGCGAGGCTAGGAAGCTGACCCCATGTCGTTGTCAGTTCGTCCACCTTGACTGACGCATCGTTATATGTCTCGTCGAGCTTCCCGATCAGTGTCAGCGACCGAATCACGTCCGACGGCAGGTACTCTGTAAAGTCGAGGAAGTCCGTCACCGTGGTTTGCGCATCAGGATCAGCACGAGGCTCGAGTGCCTTGTCGGCATTCTCCATGGCTTGACCCGATTGACCTGCTTGACCTGCGGCTGTCCGGTTTGCAGAGTTTGTGTCCTTTGGCGATGCCGCGCCTTCGACATCCCTGGCCACAGCTTGGTCTGTGCCGGCAGCGGCCATGATGCCTCCGAGGGGAGCGGCAAAATAAAGGGGGCGAGCGCGTTTACTGCAGCGCAGATACCAAAGAGGCTTATCGGGTTCGGTTGGCGACGGATGTCACCGGGGTCTGCGCGGCCATTTGCCCTTTTCGAAGCAGTTTTGTTGAGGAGCCGTGTGACCGTGTGACAAGCTTGCAATGCGCGCGATCCAGCCGCGGAGAGCCCAGGAGTCCGAGGGGGGAGGGTCCTAGGCGTGTTCCGTCTCCACCATGTCACCCCGTGCCTGATTTTGCGCCTTGCTGGTGCCGTCGGCTGGACAGTGGTCCAGCCAATGGAGAACTCAAATGAAAAGCAGAAAATAATAAAGCACCATTCCAACTCTGGCCTACATAACTACTAACGAGAAGCAACCGACGATATAGCTGACAAGAAATGATGCTCAATTGAAGCTCAGAAAGATTGACTCATCTACTCAATGTCTGCCTATTTGTTTGACAGGGAGATTCACCATGGCATCGAAGCAGAATTGGGTTGCCCATTGGCCGAGCCAGTTATCATATCAGTGGACCCTGTTCTTAACTCGGCCAGAAAAAAAAAAGGCACGAGTTGACGTTAGAAGGCCGAGCTCACTTCAAAAATCTCTCCGAGCTGATTCAACGCCTCGGTTTTCTGGGGAACGCCCCCCAGTCGCTTACTACCGAAAACGAAATGTGCGTCATGCACAATACTACCCAGATACCTGTGTACGCACTATCCAATATGGATTCGAAGGAATTCCGAATTTTCCCAAAATGTATCTCAAGGCCCCAAGGCGCAAAGTGGCATGACTTGACCCGTTAGAATACACACCTAGGTAAAAGTTGGCTCCCAGACCACGGACGGTCCATGCATCTTTGAGCCTCAAGAGTAATATTGCTCAGCACTTCTCTTTGGTCTGCATAATCCTGATTCGCGTTTCTGTCATGTGTCTGTGGGCTTCGGGTTGCCCGGGACCGGCGGCCGATCTGGTTCAGCCTCATGTACTCCGTACAGAGCAACTATTATCCTTGTGTCCTATAATCACTCGCTCACCTCCATCCCTGGATCCCGACCCCCTGGGTCTGACACATGTAATTTTCCCGCTTGGACCGAATTAGAAGCAAGGAGTGACCACTCAGCATTTGCGAAAGGCATGTGTATTTTCCTAATATGACATGTTCAAAAACCCACCCGGCAGTTACAGTCGTCCGAATTGGGCAGCCACAACGTGCCAAGATATTGGGGAAAGTGGCCTCGACCGAACCTAATAAGTATAGACAAGAAGTGGAAGAACGCAAGAGACAATAAGAAGAGGAAGGAAAAAAAAAACAAACGAAGAGTACGTCTAAGCAGAGTGGTTTCCGTCCTGCACTAGAAATCCCAATCAGGTTCCTGCTCTCTAACCACTTTTGGGCCTGCTACCTCTTCCGACTCCTCTGCTATATACGTCGATGTAGGCCCAATCAGTGACAATGATCCATAAACCACGAGGCTCTTGCATTTCCTAATAAGGTAGTTAGCTATAGGGCAATCGCGACCGCGTCAAAAGACACAACTTATTCAGCCTCACAAATAGCCCTTTATGGAGAGATTCCCATAGATTTCGAGATGGTTGCCTTCCAGTGTCCCAAAAACCTTTAATGAGCCATAGCCTTTGATCTTATTACTATGACTAGTTGTCAGACCGAGGTTCTATTTTGGTCCTGCTTGGCACTCACCTCGCCACCAATACACCGTTAACAACGATGTTACCGTAAGCTTTAACCTCGTCCCTGTATTGCAAGCCGGTCAGCTCTGTATGTCACAAAGGGTGCACATCCTGATGTGTGGGGTTGTCCCAACAAACCCGGCAGCTGAGGGTGTACCTACTCGCAACTGATGCTACCATTCATGGTGACCGGACCATACGCGTCAAGACTACCGCTAATGATGATTTCTCCTTCTAGGTTGATACCACGTCCGGACTTGACATTTCCAGTGACCTCCAAAGGCCCACGAAGATCGAGAGCTTCTTCACTCCTGATGCTTGGTGACCGTTTGAAGTGTGTATATCCTAGGGAGGGGTTGGCTGTGTAATAGTCCGACATCACCACCCCAGCTTGCGTTGACTGGTGCTAAGGGTCTGGCGACTAGTTGATCGAGAAAGGGTGGTTGTTGCAATTGTTCCTTAAGGGAGGGGCGGAGGAGGCGTCCCGCTCGTCTTGTGTCTGAGACTGCGGAGAATCTTTGTTCAACTCAGCGAAGTTGAGCCTCCCCCTCCCGAATCGAAGGGCAAAGCCAGATCAACTTATACCTCGATTCTTTTGCAGCTGCGTAGCACCCGTTACAACTGCTCTCCCTGGATAGAGCAATGTTATCAAGTCACAGGATGGAATTGCCGTGGGATGTGTGGGTGAGAAGGACTGCAAGTGAGATTGAAGCAAACACGGCAAGTTGGCGTCAGAGGACGGGGAGTTTAGAAAACGACAACTTTCTTTCGACTGAATTACCATGCCTCATTGGATCACCTACTTGACACCAGGCTCAAGGCCTCTTCGAATGTAGTTGCTTTGATTTTCGCCAAGAGGGCTGTAAAAAAGTTACCACCCAGGCGATAGTTTCGGTAGTGAGCCGAAGTTGGTCACAAACTCTGAAGGATTGCGGTTTGGGGTCCGTTCCGTTTTTCCTGAAAGCAAACGACTGGATGGAAACGGTCCAGCTGGAGACGACGAGTACCTGAAGGTTCCCAGACCATCAAAATCGACAGACAGAGCGAGCAGGCGGACAATGGTGAAGGCACGATCGAGGGCCAGACCTCCGTTCTGACACCTTGCGATAAGATCTGCAGCCCCAACCGTCTAGCGGCGAGCAATATGCCATATGCCAAGATGAATGGACAGCCTCAACTTGGCAGGGCCAGGGACGTCTCAGGTCATTCTGGACCGATGGGGCCAGGCGAGAAATAAGGAACGCCAGTGAAGCAATAGGAATAGAGGGGGAGCAGCCGTTGGAGGACATGTCAGCCACCAAGCCAACTTTTGGACGATCAACGAAGCCTGCTGTCACCAGTGTGTGTGGTCTGGTGCGAGGAACCGCAGCGGTCCCTTGTCCTTGTCTCACTTCCCAAGCCCCATGTCACCAGAGAAGTCAGTGTCGAGTCGGCAGCCACCAGACTTGACCTCTGCCGAAATCGCAGAGGACCAAGCGCTCAATTGTGCATGCACAGACGACTGACCGCACCAACTTGGCATTTTGCCGACTCGGTGTCTTTGTGTCTGGTCGGTTGCAAGGTTGCACGGCAGTGTCATGAACGCGCATGCCTTTCCATGCGCATCTGGTTCCAACTTCCAAGGCGACAGCTAACCATTGACCTGGTGGGGGAAGGAGCAACAGACGTCGGGCAGTTGAGCCGCCTCAAGCTGCCGCCCGGAAGATGGCTTGGGGGCTGCATGTGCCAAGTTTAGAACAGAACATGATTTCTCGATAGCTGCAAACGTCAACATCGACTTGGACACTCGTCTGGAAACCTCAGCCTTGCGCCCTTCGTGTCGTCCCCGCGGCCTTGGAAAGGCATCACAAGCCGACCAGCTCTCGTACCTCACCTCGAAACTTGGACACCGCTTGGCGCAAAAGCGAACCTCGACGGGCTAATACACGCGCCGCCCAGCTTCAACGTTCAACACACGTCATCCTGACTTTCCTGTACCTGCGTCATCAAACGTTTGCCCTTGCTTACCAGCGCCAGCTCCGGCGCAAAGCCCACTCTGTAAAAGCCGGCATCAAACACTCGTCCATGTAGGGCCGCCGTTTACCCATTACGGCACATATCTTACCGACCATGCACCCAAGACAGACGCTTTTGTCCTGCAGCAATGACAACGATTTTCAAACCCACATGCACCCAAGTACATACCAGCATTCGCGTACCATTGCTTGCAGCACCGACAAGTTGGTACCGCGTACATGGCACCCTCAGCTGGATGGCAAAATGGGTCTTGTCTGGTATGGTTTTCTGCGTTTCACTGTCAGGCGGACGTTGAATCTGCAGCTCAGCTCCTGATCCCTGTCGTGTTCTACATATAGAACAGCGCCAGCGTTTTGATCGTGCATGTGCAGGATTTCCCCGTACTTGGGATATTCATAGAAACAAGACCATCACAGGGCAAGTTTTTCAGCTTCAGTGCGCTATCGTGCATTGGATTGAAGAATACAAAGAGAATTTGAAATTTTCATCCTAGTCCAAGTAAGTTACGCAGTAACTGGGTGGGTAAATACTACAAAGTGTCGACTTAAGCCGTCGCGGCAGGAAACCGCGAACCCAACACCGTTCCAAAATCCCACCCGTGGTATCTCAAAGAAAGCCCTATCCGCCGCCTTCGCCCCAAGACTGAATCACCCCAAGTCCCTCTTTTCTGTCCTTTCATCATCTGGTAGTAACCTTGGGTCTTTTGCCAGCTACTACTGAACTCTATATAGCAGCCAACAGCTTGTTGATACCGCAGCGAGCATTTAGTCGCCGCCTACAAGACCCAATCCAACGCCGGCAAAAAGAGCAGCCACAGCCCAAAGACTGGCATACGCAGCAGCACCAGTCGATCCAATACCGTACATGGCCTTGGTGCAAGCAAGATATGTGCCAACAGCCGACAAAAGCACAGCAGCAGCCGTTCGTCGAATAAGGACTTTGGTTTTGGCAGTGTATCCCCAAAAGTTCCAGCAAACAGTCTGGCCAAGCGATGCACTCACAGGATCAAACTGCTCAATCTTGGCATCTTCCTCGGCCTTGCCAGTCTTGGCAAACGGTGCAAAGATGAAGGTGCTGGCTGCGAGGCCGAACAAAATGGTAACGGGGATAAAATCCGTATATGAGGCAGAGTAGGCGGGCTCGAGGCTGGGGAGGCCGTTAAAGTACACAACGAGGATTCGAGGCATCAAGAAACGTAGTGAAAGAACAAGCGTGACGGTGTAGATGCCCGTAGAGAGAATAGTGGTCAGTAGCTGCATGGGAATATCTAGAATGTCGCGATCCGCCTTCGTAGGCGACCCATAGGTTGAAGACAGAGGGCGGACCAGGTAGAATGGCAGCGCGACAGAGAGCACATCAACGGCCAAAGCGGACAACGCGGTCGTAGGAGTGAGGTTGTAGAACGCCGCGAGCAAGTAGAACTACACCACGTCATCAGCGTGTCTGTCTTCGACATGGGCAAGCTGTCAGTTTACACGTACCGTTGGCCCGTGAGCCAGAATACTCGCAGCGCCTGCTTCGAGACTATCCAGCTTGCCAAACCATCCCACAGCCAACTCGAACCTGGCACAGAGCATCAATACCACGGTACGGGTGCATCCGGATTCAAAGGGCGAACTCACATTCTCCATCCCGTCACGAGTGCTACTTCTCCCCAGGTATCCTGGCTTCGCGTCAACGACTCCAGTTCCCCGTTCGACACCTGCGAGATAATCATGCGACCAAGGCTAGATAACGCAAAGTTTAGAGCGACGGTCAAGGGGAACTGCAGCGCAAGGGGAAGCTTGCCCTCCGTGGACTCGACGACCCCGGCTGCGGCCTCCTCCTCCTCCTCCTCCTTTGCAATCACAGCAGCATTCGCTTCCGCAGCTTTCTCTTCCGTCTTGCTAGTCGGAGTCGCATCCGACTTTGCGCTTCGCTTAGTTGGCGCCATGTTTCGGAGTACTTCGAATTGCCACCCAGCAAGGCTGGTAGTATCGCGTATTGGGCAGAACGCGCGTCAACACCGGAGTGGAAGGGAAAAAAAGGAGCGTAATGGTCGGAAAGTATTCCGTGGTTCGAGATGATCAGCCTGCAATGACGAAACTACTACGTGCGAGTTGCGGCTCCGGCATCAGACTTTGTGCTTCAATCGGGTTCAGTTTCCGCGGGGAAAAAGCAAGCTGGCTGAACATCAGCGGGGATGAGTGACATCAGGTCGCTAGGACAACCAGTTGACGTCTCAGGTACCTGGGTACTGGAGCTCTGGCGGAAGACTTGCGGACCAGTAGTCATCGCAGCCCACGGCTCCAGAAGTCCCCACAAACAGTCAAGGTTCGGAAGTCTCAATTTTTTCCATCCTTCCTCTTCAACGCTTAACGCTCGCTCACCTCAGTTTTTCTTTTCTTTTCTTTTCTGTAAGGCCATCAAACGACATTCTTGAGGAAAGATAATTTCAACCCTTCGTGGTGAATAAAGTTCAATTGCTTGTCAATTCCTTTCAATTGTGCCAAGTTAAAAATCGCTCACTTTACCTTGCGGGCCATATGATCGTGACGGGTCTGTTTTGAAACCTTTGTGCTAGCCAACCACGCCAGCTTCAACGACCAACTTGAGAAACTCGACACCTGCTCGACTCTACCTCGACAGCTCGGCATACACAAGTGTGCTCCGCTCAAGGTACACGCCATCTTTTTTTGCTAGGTATTTTCACATGAAAAATTTATTTCATTTGGTGTTTATTCGGGTGTACGCTCGACGCCTGCCAGAACCCTCACTTTAACCTCGTGGAGATGCAATCTGCAATTTCGCCTGCGATAAGCGACGGCCCAAAATGACCGTGTGCAGAGAGGCCCTCCACTCTTCGGTGCTGAAGATTGACGGCGGAGCTGAACCACCTCATACAGGTTGAGTATGTCATTATACACATATGAGACACCACGCCGGTCCCCTTCCATGTCAAGCCAAAAAAACCCAACTCCACAGCCATGGAACCCGGAGGCTCTTGCAAAACTAAAAATAATTGTATCCAAAGAGCAACAAAATGGTGCTTCGTTACAGCTTACTCCTCCATGCGACCGAAAACGCCATCGTCATCTTCGTCACTCCGAGCACGCGACTGCATGTCGAAGTCGTCATCGCTGTCTTCCATCTTGACATCTTCACCCCCGCGTCGCATCTCGCCTCGAGTAAAGCTCTCTGGCTGACGCTGGGGAAAACTGTTGATGAATCCCGCACTCGAAAACGAAGCAGCCTGGTCAAGGTACTGGGCTGGGACTGGTGGTACCGGGGGTGCATCTAAGGGCACGGTGACAGTACTGCGGGATCCATTGTTGCTGTTGAAACTGCAGCTGAGCAGCTCGACTGCAGCAGCCAAGTCACGGTCATCCTCACCCGTGTGGTTGGCACCAGACGACGGTGGGCGACGCTCGTGACTAGGCTGTCGGAAATGTCCAAAAGCCGAGCCCCTGGGAAGGCTGCCGGAGACGGTGGACTGGTAGCTTCGAGCAAACCCAGCACCATTGCCATCGCGGTATGACAATTCGTTAAGACCAGATTCCTCCATGGGCGGCGGGGTAGTATCGGCCGAGCTTTGGCGTTCAACGTGGTCTGAGTAGCCTGAGGCAGCAGGCGATGGAGAATCCGGCTCGCTAGCAGAGTCCTTAGTTGACTCGGGCGGCGTCGCTGTGCTCTCCTTGTCGTTCATAGCGACAAGTACAGAGGCGGCTTCCAGAAGCTGCACTTGTTGGTGCTTTGAAATGAGCAGCTTCGACGTGAAGGACCATTCGGGGGTATGCTCCCACCTAGCCAAACAACGTCAGTATAGACTCCATCATGCGATTGAGATGACCACGTTTCACTACACGGGACGATCACCCGACTTCGCGCGCCGCGCCCAAATCACACACAAAATTCAGTATGCACCACTCACAAGTGCTTGGTCAAGCAACTGCTGTGCTTGTAACTCTTGCCGCACTTTTCACAGCGAACCTCGACACGGTTGCTCTTCTTGGGCTCCTTCACAAGTGGTGAACCGTCACTAGCTCGTCGAATGCGAGCCTTCTGAGACTTGTCATCTTCGTCTGCCGAAACGTCATTGCCGTCGTCGATAGCACTGTCGTGTGCATCTTGCTTGATGTCGGGAATGGCCCCATTGGTTGGCAGACTAGCCGGAGGGGAGGGGAGACTGCCGACGAGGGATGTCTTGGCCAGGGCCGCTTTGGAGATGGTGTTTCGTCGGCCGGCGTTCGTGATGGGGATAGCAGCAATCTGCTCGCCGTTGGCAACAGCCGCGGTGAGAGCAGCTACGTTAGGACCGGGATTCGTCACGGACTTGCGTCGGGTCACGCGGTGGTTCGCGTTGAGGGAAGAGGAGAGGAGGGAGTGGGAGTTGTTTCGAGCATGGGACCGGCTGGGTATCGCAGTGGCCGAGGGGCTCGACACGGACGGACGCTGAAGCGTCAATGGCCTGGAGGAGGATTGCATTTCCTGATTGTTGGACGAAATAAAGTGGTCAGTACACACTGGAATCTCGCGAGAGCGGGATTCAAGCCTGCAAGGCATCCCCAAGACGGTTGGTCATACTTTTGAGGAGGCCATTGCCAACGACTTGGGTAGCTCGGAGAAGCGAGACGACAGACGCTGGACCGTCACAAGATGGGGAATGCCGCCAAGGTAGTCGGTTCGTTTGATTCAGCGTTGTTTAATACAAAATGTCTGCGGGCGAAGGTGCGAATGTTGGGATTTGCTGGATGTTGGAGAGTGACTAGGCTTCACAAAATGCAGAGCGGGCGAGAAAGAATATTTTGGGACAGGCTCACAGACAGGCCGCGGGGGCGTGGTGTGTGTGTGCGTGTGTGTGTGAGGCAGTAGAGGGGGGGTGTGCGCAAGTGTTGGGTGAATTGACGGTGCCTCAGCTCTTGCGATTATCGGGATCGCAATGGAGTCGACGGAGTAGAGTGGCAACCGTTTGTCGTTGAGTTGAGGCTGGTGCGTGGTCCAGTGCTAGCAGTACGGAGTTCGTATGCTATTATTACGGGACATGTGGATGCCCGACATTGAACTGTGTCTGTCTTTGAGGCTCCGTTTTGGAACGCTCGAGTGTCCGACAGTGAGTGCCCAGAAGTGAAAGTGTCCTGGTATTACAAGAGTAACCTGCTCTGTAGGCTGTGCTTGTATCAGTCAGCTGTCGAACGCCGCGCGGGGCGCCTGTCAACGTGGTTTGCCCGTCGAGGACAGTCTGGACGGTGGCATGGGAGTCTCGAGTTGACGGCGCTGGTCAAGACCCAGAAGAACGGAGTATTATTCCAGTGTCTTCCAAAACGCTGGGGCCGCCGACGCCCGCGGGTCGGGGGTGGGGATAGAGGCCGCGAATTATTGGGCGTTGAAGCACCCTGGCTGATCATCAGGTCGTCGTGGGCGAGCGAGGAGACGAGAGGTGCTGAATGGGTGGATTGGGGTGGGTGGAGGGAGGGATTGATGGCTGATGGATGGATCCGATGTCCCAAGCCAGCAGGCCAGCCCAGACGCAGCAGGAGCAGCGAAAGGCGACCGAGGCGTCGGGCGAATGAGGTCTCGCGGCGCGAAGGGGGGGGGACAAGTTTTTGCATCAATGGCAGGGTGTGAGGGGAGCAACAGCCCGAGGCACGCTGTTATTAGAGGGAGAAGGAGGAGTTTGGACAGCGTGCGGCCGCCTGATCCAACTCGGGCTGAGCAGCCAAGCCCGGCTCGACAGTTCGAGCTCGGAGAGCCGACGACAAGTTCAAGGGACGGTGGGATGGGGAGGGTGCCTCTGGCGTGGCGTTTGATACGGATAGTACGAAGTGTTCTGCAGTGTGCAGCACCAACATGCCATAGCTGCAGTTGATGATACAACAGGTCTGGTGGGTTGATTGATTGTGGATGGCGGGCTGGCAGGTAGCTGGACCAGTGCTTTAAATGTTCGCTGCTGGATGACGTCCAGCACGGTGTCCCGCTGAGGACAGAGTGGCATCAGCGCTGTCAATGGTAAAACACCAGACTGGTAGTGGGCTGACGCGCTACAGAGTACAGAGTCAACTACTGACCACCAGTCCAAGACACAATACAGACTAGAGTTGGTGGTCACTGGCGATTGTTGAACTAGCAAGAAGATGTCGAGTGCGACCTGGACGAATTACAAAAGCGCTTCAGCCCTCAAAACATTCCGTCGACTCTGGTGTCTCAACCATTGGCGTCCAGCCAAGTATAGCAGTGGGACGGAAAGATTGAAGGAACTCGCCCAAGTACGCCGCGGCCGGCACCCTGTTGTTTATCAGGCACCGGATGTCAATGAGCATTGAAGTCCAGTGCGACTGTCCCCACGGCGCTGGGTCACGCCGCTCTGTCACGACGCTTGGTTCCCGACCAGCTCAGACTGCAGACTGCTCCCCTTGGGCCAATGCTTTGTATCCGAGCCGGCCGGACACAGTCAAGGCACGATTGGACTTCATTGGTGCCAGTTCCTTTGAATCGGTTCAGTTCAGTTCAAACTTCGTAGCGGCCCAGCGCGGCTCAGGAGAGTCGGAACGCAATTGGGGCTGGGCCAAGAGAATGTGCATCTTTTCCTTGTCTTCCCTCCTCCCGGCTCTAAAGTCTTTTCAGGTACAAGCCCGGTACGCACCAATTCGCATGTGGCTCACATGACGGACGCCAAAGTTGCGACGCTACGACGAATGTGACCTGATGGGCCTAGCTCGAGGTCCCGATGCCAGGTTTTTGGAAAGCATGCCATTTGCAAAGTCCATCACGAGGAAGGGGGGTCGCTGGATCATGTCAATGCCACAGCTGACTTTTGGACAGCATGGCCTCTGGGCACTTGGTAATTTACCTACATGTATTCCGTCAAACCTTCATGTTCAAGCAATTATCGGAAACTGCTGGCGGACGACGACGGCCACCACCAGACAATCAGCGGCCACCCGGGGGGCAAAACCGCCCGACAAGGTTACCGAGAGCCTGCTCCGTCTCCCTCTCCCATCCATTCAAACATCCTCAGTGTGGTGGTACGGGAGCGGACACTTGGAACGCCGCCCGTTTTGGCGACACCACAACTTCCTCTCAAGTCCACGTGATACGCGCAAGAGATTCGAACGATCCGTTTTTGTTCGCGCGGGGGAAGGCAAGCAGAAAAAAAAATTTTGGCCGTCGGGTTCCTGAACCTGTACTTATCCGCCGGGGCGGCTTTGGCATGTCATGCATAAGTTATTTGTGGCTACAGAGAAAGTCCAGCTTCAGGTGTAGTACTACAACATGGCACGCTTCATCATGGTGCCCTTTCATTCGTCCAGGTATCACATGCAGTATTGCGGAAGCCGCGCGGTGTCACCAGGGTAAAATGCCGCTCTCAGCGGTATTGGCATTCGTGCATGCCTTTTATTTTCTTAAGGCTCGGTTCCAGTTCTGGCTCTGTTGGTTTGCCACCATATCAAACCATATTGTTATCAAGCCCCAACCCTAATCGCTGCGGATATTCAAGCCCCCGTTTGGACGCGATAAGTACCACGGCCAAGCGGCCAGCCAAGGTGGACACATTGCTTCGAGGCCGCGGTGGATCTCAAAGGCGGCTCTCCGCAATTTGGATGCACGACCAGCATGCGTGTAATAGGCGGCTCCTTGACCTGCTTGCGTCGATGGAGCGTACTCTGTGAAGACGGCGTATAATATTGTCAGGGCCGAACTGTTGCTGAAGGATTGTCGTTATTCGACGCGGCAAACGTTCCCGTGAGATTCAGATGTGGTAGTTGATGCTGGATTTGCATATTATCGATGGTGCACAAGTTGGGCGATGGTCGGCATGCTGTTGGCGGGCTTTTTAGCGAGGGGTAGGAACAAGAAGGCGGGGTACGGAGACTTGGTGCTTTGCAACTGGCAGCGTGGGGGTGAAATAGACATGGGGGTTCGAATTATTCTTGAACTATCGAAAAGATACGAAGCTTGGTGCTCGGCGAGCATGGGATCGAGGCAAAATCCGGGGATAGAGCCATCTCATGGTAACTACCAATGGTGCGGAGCAGTGTCATGGCTAGCGAGCTACCCGACGACAACACACTCTCAAGTGTGAGTTTGCAGCTAGAGGGGGAACGCAATGTGCGTGCTACTGTCTGATTCGTTGGTGTCGAGCTGTTAAGATGTTTAGAATTAAGTGCAACATGAGATGTCAAAGCCGTAAAATAAGGAAAACTACACGGCGGGTAACAGCGAACCGAGCAGCCCGATAAAAAAAAAGTCTATTTTTCATTCCCAAATACTCACCCTGTCTTTCCCTTGTAGCCTGCTCAGACGGGACCCAGCGCAAGTCGGCCATCCCTAGTAGACCACATGCGCATCTAGACATGTCACCAAGCAACCCTAGTTATTCAACCGTAGATCACATATTCTTCGTATTTACGACAAGCAAATTTCGCCACGATAATGGGATTAAAAAAAAATGCCAAACTTTCAACTGAAACTTTAAAAAATTTTCCGATCTCCCACAACTTTTTTTTTTTTTTTCTTTCGGGCAGAAATGCCGCCATAATCGTCATCATGAGCTCACGCCCCCCAATAGCAATACTCAAAAAGCGCCCATGCATCTACCGAGGGGTAAATTCGTCAAGTGAAATGGCGACAGGCGCCCCTTGGGACAGTTTTGGGGGGCGTGCGAAAGGAGCTGCGAGGCAGACGTGGCTTGGGTCTGCTGGCCAGAGGTGTCCCTTTTCGGCTGGTGCCTTGATGAGGACACGCCGCCTGCAGGGCGGGATTGGTTGGATGGATCGGGGCGTGTTGAGCAGGTGTGGGAGAAGATTGGAAGGAGGGGGACGAGGTGAGGAGGCAATGGATGGATATGGATATGGATGGTCGGGGAATTTAGGTTTTTTTTTATAAAAAAAAAAGTGCAAATTCATCCTGTCCGCGGTGCCCTACTGCACTTGCCAATGGGAAAAGGAAACGCACGCCGGTTCAATGGCGTCGTTTGGTGGAATTGATCTACCGATGAGCGTTCTCATGTAGTTGGGGGCATGTTGGGCAATGCTTCCTTGCTTGGATGATGATTACCTCAGCACCTTGAGAAGTTAAAGGCCAGAGATGCGCCCGGAACTGCCGTGGTGGGCTCGGGAGCCTGGTTTCACCTCGGTCCATGGCTTTGTTCCAAGCTATGCGCCGTCTGTTTCCAGCACATCCAGGGCTGAAACTCGCACAATGCCATTGGACGAGCAGGATGGCCGCCGGTGCCTGGATTCATGCGAGACTGGGTTGAAGATTTATGCCGCCCTCGGTGGTGCTGCTCGTCACCTGACGACGGAGGGCACCATGACGGTTCAGGTGCGAGTGAAGAGCGCACGAGGCCAAGTTGACATTTCAAGCATTGCCGGCCGCTGACAATATCGGCACAGCAGGTATCAAGCTTCACAACTCCGTCTTTATCCCAATTTCGGCCTTTGGTCAAACGGTGCAACAAGTGCGCGTCTGCCTGTCCTTTCGATGCCCTCACGAATATCATCCCTCCACCTTCAAAGACGACGGTCCCGACTACGCAGAAGGCCTGGGACGGAACCGACTTGATTGCACACGCCCATCGGACGGAGAACTGGCCCGGCAAGTCGGAGCTCTTTCCCGCCCGGCAGCAGCGAGGATCACCCCTTGACTCCTTTGAGAAATGCTGCATGAACGAGGCCATCCCTGTAATACAGTTTTTTTAGAGGCGTCTCTCTTTTTGCACTGATTATTTTGGAACCCAATTGTATGGCCTTTTTTTTGTATCCCTTCGTGTCAACCTCGTGTCAACCCATGAGATGCCACACCCTCTTTGTTTTGTTTGTTGATGCAGCAATTTCGCCAATTCTTCCTTTGTATTGGTAAAAGTACCAGATTTCCTCCTTTGTTGAATGGCCGCCCGACCATCGGCGGGACCGTACTAGCGGCTACCCACAAAACAGGAGAGAATCCATTTTTACGAATCTCGATCCTCGAGAAGCTCTAATTTGGGGTTATGCCCGGTGACGCACGGGTCCGGATGGAAAGCTCCCTTGAAGTGAAGGGGTGCAACAAACGCCGGAGGGCTTTTTTTATTTTTATTTTTTGTTTTTATTTTTATTTTATTTTTATTTTGGGGTAACCCTTGGTCTTGCGATGCTGAATGTGCCGCCATTGTAGTGTGTATCGGCCGAGTGGGCGGCATCGGAGTTGAAGAGACTGACGGAAAAGATTTTTTTTTTTCTTGGTTCTTTTTTTTTCAGGTCACGAGGGCTTTGGGGTTCCGTGCTGCTCGCGGTACAACTAGTTCTGCAAATTGCGGCTTAGCGACTCAGAGTTTGAATATGGTGTAGGTGTACGGACTATACCAAGATCTGTTGTGATTTTGCACCAATTGGTGAGGCGACTTCCTCTAGCTGGAGCAAAACTCAGGTGAACTGTTTTGCTTTTACTTTTGGCTACTTACTTGTTATCTCGTGGTACTGCAGCACAAGACCTATTCCGGCTTCTTCCCGATCAGGGCCCTCACAGACTCTCATACATGTGTCTTGCACCAGGACTCTCGGCTCGTTTCTCAATGATAGTCTACTAGCGTCTTACAATGAATACGTGTACATTTCCGTGTCTAACAGTCTTTGAAATTTCCATGAAGATATTTTTTTTAAATAAGAAAGAGCCAGAGTTGAACATCATCAAATAAAAGGGGGTAGAGAATAACCCCCTACCTTGAGAATAGGCAATGGCAATGAGGTGGGCAAGCACAGGAGAAACTGCCGAAACTTTCAAATGAAAATAAGAGTCGGACTAGACACGGCTTGCAGGAGCTGCGCCCTGGGGACTGCGGCAATGAAAGATCGAGAGTGGTACGGCAAGAAAGCCAAGCAATATAAAACACTGTATAGGGACAACTCGGAAGTGTTGGTGTCTCGGGCTGGGTAGAGAGAACGGACCGTTGGCGGCAGTCATGGCCTTGAAGTCTCCGTTGATGGAAAGTATGCAGCGTGTTGTGCAGGTCCCTCTCAGCCCGCCGCAGAAAGTCGGTGTAGTTTCCCAGCCGCAGGATGCTCCCGACATTCTCGGGGCTAAACTTGCTGCCAGAAAGGCGGCCCCTGATGCTGCCGTCGCGAAAGCCTCGTGATGGCAGTGTGCCGTACGCGTGTGGTTGTAAATGACGGGCCGCAAATCTGCAAACGGCCCGTCCATCACGCACCGGCCCCCGCCGACCGTCTCGGGTCCGTCCGTGTCGCCGTCGCCGCCGAATCCGGCAGCGTGCTCCCAGACGCACGAGTTGGCGAGATTCATCCAATCGAGAGACCAGTCCCGGCATCTAGCACAGGGTGAATCCTTTTCTTGCGGTACCGTAAGATGTCAGTTGCGGGATAAGTGATTTGCATAATTTCAAAGCAGGAGACTTGTCGCAAAAAGGGGGCCGACTTCAATGTAGAATCCAGAACCGTATCCAGATGGCCCGTATACTCATTCTTGCTGGGCATACCAAGTCGGTTGTACGCTGGTCGGACGAGCCTGGTCCTTCTTCACGCCTTGAATCACACGCCAAAGCCAAGAAAAAGGAACACGGTCAGACTTTTACAGTCAAGCACAATGGCCAACGGTGACGCAGAGTTGGAGTTGTGGGATCACAAGGTCAGTCCCGTGTAGCAATTCCCATTGCAAACAAGCATGACAAAAGAAGTTGCTCTTCTCATGTGCTCTGGCATCCTCCTCTTCACCATCTTCTCTGGCGCCTGCTCCCGCCGCAAATAATATGCCGCAGCTGCAAGTGTTACTCCCATTAATCCAGGCTGCGCCCGTTTGACACACATTATTCAGCATAGTATTCCGGGCCTTGCAGGGAGTCGGCGGCGACGCCAGTCTTGCCATGAGCGGAATCATGCTGCTCAAAATGGTCTCGGCGCAGAGACATGTCAAGTTGATCTCTGACACGGGCATCTCTGTCGTCTTGTCTACCGTCATTGGAGGCGCAATATGCGAAAGCACAACGTGGAGATGGATCTTGACTGCCATCATGGCCATTGCGAACGTGGTCCTCGGCACGCTTCTCGTTGCCCAGTTTCGAAGCAGCCAGCAGAAGGCGCATTCTCACCACCACGACCATCACGAGAAGAAGCATACTCCGATCCCAATCGGGGGGCTGCCGCCGGTGAATTCGCAGATTGGCTACCCCCCCGAGGAGTGGCGCACCGAGATATTTCGACTTGATGAAGTCTACGTAGAGGAACCAGTTGGCACGGAAAACAGGCATGGCTGTCGCTGATCCTCCGGGAGAGACGTCGGGATGGGGGTGCCAGCATACTTGCAAGAACTTTGATGCCATCTTTGACTGGGCAGAGTCGCACAGGTACACTGAAACGGTGAAGATTGACTGACCAGCAGTATCTTGGGTTAAAAATGAAAGACGTGGCTAGTTTTTAAAGAAATGTACGAGACGCATATCACACAACATTCTGCATTGTGTTTGCTTGCGTAGTGCCATTCTCCGTTGGGGACTTCGTGTATAGTGTCTGGTATTCAACTACTTATTGGCCTTTGCCTCGAGAAGAAGCAAGAAAGAGCAGAACCCTGATTAGCAATATCTTTGTTACTTGTGCCCATTATCAAGGCTGTTTTGGAGCTAGATTGTTCTCATCACCGAGGTAGAACGTCATTTGGGAAAGGCACATTTCAGGAAAAGACAAGGTGAGCGGTTCTCGGCCCTGAAGCTGAAAGTCAACTAGAGTCTATCGAATTGCCGGTGTCTCTCTTAAACCTATAGACCTTTGAGCGGATAATTAAAGGTGTAGCTATCCGATTCTGAGTCACATTTGCGTAACAATTTGGTAAACATAGCTCAGAAACATGACGGCATTCATTCATCGTTTCTAGTTTAAAAAAACAACATTCATTCTCTCCTCGCACGGAGCGTCTCGGGCTACCAAAACTCCCGTCTAAGCAGGCCTCATATAATGATAGCACTCGTGGTTAATTGGCGCCAATAAAGTAGTCCTTAATGGTGTTGTCGCGTTTCTCTGCTCCAATAAAGTAATCCTCCACCGTCTTGTCACGCTTGTCCGCCCCGACGAAATAGTCCTCAACCGTCTTCCCCTCAAGAACAGCATTAGATTCAGCTTCAGGTCCCAAGCACCGACTCAACGTACCGGAGTTGGGGCTGCGAGAACACCGACAGCGAGGGCTGTCGCGACAATGGCAGTGGCGAACTTCATGGCGGGATTTTGTTTGCTTTGCTTGCTTCAGGGACTTGTCTGTGCGGCGAGAGATATTCCTGCCAGGCCGTTTTCTGTTATATTCGCAAAGCCCTGTGTGTTGGAACAGACCTCGCTCTGTCATTCGTGTCGTATTAGGCGCTCGTCCAACAAACATCTTAAACTCGCACCGCGCAAAGCCATGTCATTTGATTGACAGCGCTATTACGGACGAAGCTTTCCTCAATACCTATCTGGTGAGCTTGCGCGGCTGCCTCGTCGGGCAATAGCGAGGCGCCTCACATCGCTTTTTCTTGGTTCCCGGGCGCCTCGGCTGAAATCACATCTGGCGCTGGTTCCCCATTTCAGGAAGATAGCACATGAATCATGGTTCTGCATGTTGATTTGCAGCAGTCTGATATGTTGTCGCGACGAGTCCCGCGTAGGCATGTCGTTGAGAGGGCATTGGTGATGCTCTCATCATTCATGGGCAAAACCATGAACAGGGAAACGCAGCACCGTGAGATGGCACTACCATTGTCAGAATAGAATTTACTACACAATTCCATCCGCTTTAATTTAATCTACTCTGTGTCTGTGAGCATCGTGGTGATTCCGTCTCATGTCTCCCATGTTTCTTCAGCTGTGTCTCTGGCTACCGCACTGGACCAATGTATTCATACAAACAAAATGTTCAAATTGGCTCTTTTGTGAATATCCCTCCAATCGCAAGTGACGTTGCAATGGTTCGAGCCGTACTTATCCGTCTCCTTCCAACACTCCTCCTGCCCCGTGGTTGAACTTGCAAAGACTCCGTGTCAACGTCAAGATGTGACATGCGAGCGACCACATTGCGAAAGACGTCTCGCCGGGAGCCCGTTGCGAGACCGGCGCTGGTGCTATAAGCCCATGCCAAATACCTCGGGTTTGCTGTCGCGGGAAGCATATCCCACGCCTGCATTGCGCGGTTGATACTCTGATGAATCTCGGGGACCCCGGTCAGGGCCCCGGACACGACAGTGTTTAGAAAAATGAGGATAGCATGGCCATGTATAAGGGTCTGAATGAGGTCACGAGGAACAGCCTTGTCTTGGGCTTCGTCTGGGGACTTTGACGGCGTCATGTTGGATATCCTCGCCATTTCTCGGTCTACGGCCCCTTCAACGGTATTTGCCTGGCTTACGAGTCCGCGAATGCCAAGGTTGCCTTGGGCCACTTGCTCGCTCTTCTGGACCTATAGTGATGTGATGTCCATGATGGCAACCATGACCCACGCCTCGCAGCCGGTGATGGTTTTAAAAGCCGAGGAGAACCCATCGTCTGCCAGGAGCTTTCGGTGAATGCCGGCCGCGCAAGCCATCTTCTTTTCCACCGCGCTACATAGTATGTCGTTCCAGATGAAGACGGAAACGAAAAGAACCTCGGCTTCCAGTTCCATGGGAGAGGGCTGTGAGATTGGCGCCGAGAGTGTCAGCTCAGAGCACCAAGGCAACAGCAGCTCAGGAGCTGTATAATGAGTGGGCGCCTCTTTGGCCCAAATGGCATGCCAGGCCCGCGTCGAACAGATATCCCCGTTCGAGAATGACTTGCGTCACGCGCCTAAGATATGACTGGCAACTTTGAATGTTCTTGCCCAGCGCCTGGGGAGTGCGTGTTAGCAACTTTAATGCCGACGTGCTGGAACTCAATATTCTATCCCCACCTCCAAACGAGCGATATGGAAACCGCATATAATAATCTCCCTTTGAATAGAGGAAGTTGTACATTCCAGTCGCTCGAAGCTTTGGAGGGCCATTTCTCGATAATTTTGGTAGTTTCTTAGAGCCATCTCTCGGGCGTTCATATTACACGACTTACTCAAATGCAAATGGTATCGCTCATGCTCAGGGAGGTGTTGTAAAACGTGGGGGAGCCAAGCATTAGGCCCAGCAGCCAGGAATTGCGTCATTGAAGGTGCCTGATGCAACGAGTACTGCCGGGTAAAGCTGTTTTCCATAGAATTCACGAGCAAGTAGATGTCGTTTTCAGAGGTATCGATCCCAGATGGCTTGGTTTCGTTAGAGGCAAGAAGCCGACTAACCCAATATCCAATTTGTCATTAGATTCCGGAGACAGAGGGTCGTCATATCGTCAAACGTATCATGACTGACTCCTCCGGGCCAGAGGCCGGGCAGGAGAAGCGGCGGATCCGGCGGCACCGGAGTCGATTGAGATTCACCGGGTGAATCAAAAGTGCTTATATCCTGTGACTGACTGAGTGGCAAGAACATATCTGTCTGTGTTGGCTCGTGAGAGCTTGCACATAACTCGGAAGAGCTGACGGTTAGTGTGACCTTGACAGATGAACCCATCAAGACGTCTTGAAACACCATCTCCCCGACAGAAGATGCTGACATGGCTCGGGACGTCCTGGACTGCATTCGGAGTTTCCTGGCCTCTGCTCTCTCTTTGTCTCCTCGGTCTTTCCAAGCTGGTTTCGGGCCGTAGCCGTGGCATATGATTCCGCATCCTCGACACCCGGAACACGGTGGTCCATCTTCGCTGGCACTTTTTCCTTCGAAGTCGACAGGTCCAGCAACCGCTTTACTGCGCTGTAATGTTGGCATGACTAATTGCTGGCAAGATTCGTGCTGGGAGGCCGGGACAACTTGGAAAAATGAAAGGTGGCAAGGGGCCAAGATAACAGACATGTCTAGTCTTGATGGGCCATCATAGATTTCCCGGCACAAGACATGAGGCGGGATTTTGGAGCACATTATGAAGAGCAGATGAACTCGAGGGGTGATTGTGTAGCTGAATAGGGGTCGCCATTCTGTCGAGACTCGACAATGCAAAGCAGCCACATACGGGAGATACAGCAAACGCCTGTAATGATGAATGGTGCAATTGTCTCCACCGTCATTGATACATTGTCTGTTGATCGCGGGTCCTTTGAATGACTAGTAGTATCTCTCAACCGAATTGAAAGCTGGGTGCATGCTCTAGAAGCAAACCACAACATGAACAACCCAGTCGTACATCTGACCCAGACAACGTTGAAAGCAGCTAATTCTCCACAATCAAGACGTGGTAGAGAAGAAGAAACCACTTACGAGAAGAGTTGTATTTATGAAACGCAAGTTGACGTCTACAAACCATGTTGGGAAAGGAGGCTGTCTCTACAAGTCTTTTTCCCATGAATTTACCCATACACTTCCCCTAGGCTCGCAGTGAGGCTATTCTAGAGTACCATGTGAGAAGATAATAGTGTCTCGACTCAATGTCCAAGTACAGGTAAAATTGAAAGTCTGATAATCCGCACACGTGGTATCGTGCATTACAACGGATCTGCTTGGTCTCACCGATTCCTAGCTGCATCTGCATAGCATCTCCGCAGTGTCACACCGTTGCAGTGTGGTGTCATGCATTCCACTTTTGAAGAAAATAGTGCCTCTTGCATCCAGAGGGACAAGAGAGAAAAAAACGTATCTCATGTACAGTAGCCGGGTAAAGTCCAGAATCGCGACAGATACATACGCCCCCTCTAGACTCCGATTTTTAGCCGTCATTTCTCCCTAGGGTGGTTAGCATTCGTCTCCAATGATACCTCGGGATCTAATGATGAGCCAGGTGTTGTCTGCACGCTGCTATCAATGGCTCCTCTGTCTTGGATGTACCTGTTCGTGCTGCTGTGTTGGTGGAACGCTGACTCTGGAGACATCTCATGCGGTGTAAGAAAGTATTGGGAAGCCATTTGCTGCCAGAGTGACTTCTACCAGGAAAATCTTCTTCAGAACTTTTCAAACATACCAAGACACACCATCCTTTGAAATGACCGTCTTTCCGAGCCCTTCCTACCAGAATCAGTGGAGTAGGGACGGCATTTGGCTGCCCGGCACTCTTCATAAATTGACACACTGGCTCCAAAATTTCATCAAAGCTGTGGATAGCAGAAAGATGGCACTGCTCTCCACCCTGCTGTCCAACATCTCAAAGATCTCGTGCAAAGCAGGCCTAGCCTCCGTATGTGGGCGTCAGCCATGTTCGACGAGATTCCCGACAAGATTCCCTACAACAAGAGCCCGGTTGATCGCAAGCTCGTTCGAGGCTACCAGCACATGTTTGAGTTATTCAGTGTCATTATTGTAGAAGTTGCTCCGACCGGGGGCATGGCCGAAGGAGGACATGGCCTTGTTGGGCTCCCATTCCAAGCCATTTTGGACTGGCCTATGGGAACACCAAGCGGACATGTCTTCTTCTTGAGGGAAGATGTAAACGAAAAGTTCAAAGTCATACTAGACACTTGGAGAGACTGTGGTGTTTTGAAGACGAGCAAGTCCCAGCACGTCCTTACGACTGGCGATGGGGGCTGGCTGTGCAAAGAGGCACTCACAGCCTTTGAAAGGGACGCCAATTTGAACAGTCAGCAATGGCACGCATTTCAGGACTTGTTCCAATGTGATGCAAAGAAAGATCCCGTTCACTGGGGCTTTGAATCATGGGACAACTTCTTTGTGAGGCAGTTCAAGGATATTGATAAGCTACGCCCTATTGCGTGCCCGAACAAGCCGGAGTGGGTGGTGAATGCTTGTGAATCCAGGCCGATCCTGGTAAAATCCAACGTCAAGGAATATGACAGATTCTGGCTAAAGGGCCAGAACTATTCCGTCAAAGAAATGTTGAATCATAGCGACTTGGCAGGCGAGTTTGTTGGCGGTACGGCGTATCAAGCTCTCTTGATGCTAACGTCATATCATCGACGGGCCTCTCCAGTGTCCGGGCATGTCGTACATGCCGAGATTATGAATGGAACTTACTTCTCAGAGCGGCAAACCAATGTGATTTTTAGCAGCCCGGTAGGACCGCCCGAGTATAACCAAGTCTATATGAGTCACGTCGCCACGCGGGCCATCATCTATTTCAAGGCACCAGACCCGGTGGGTTTATTAATGTGCCTGATTGCTATTGAGACCGCGGATGTATCGACATGTGAGATCGCCAGCAAGTTTGCAACCGCTTGGCCACACCCCGTGAGGAAGGGGGAGGAGATCGGGATGTTCCATTATGGAGGCTCGAGCCTGTGTCTGCTTTTCCGGAAGGGAGTGAGACTGGCATGGGTCGATGCGGCGCTTCCTGGCAATTTGGAGCAGAATATTCCAGTTCGCAGTGCGCTGGCAGTTGCTTATACGGCAGTACAGTGATGTAAAGACAACATCCGATAGTTGTTCCAGCGAATGCCTCGAAAAGACCAAGAGTAAATAGGCAAGGAGGTCCCTTGAAGGGATTCCACTCTCACACAACGTTATCAATGCTATTATTAGTTAGTCCAATTTACGATGCTAATACGTCCCCATCTCAATACCCTACCTTCTCTCGTCTCGTTTGGTCGTCCATCTCGTCGTAGTCGGCCCTCTTATTGCTTCCCAACAGAAACCCCGTGCCCTCCCAAACATGAGGCGAAGCTTGCTGCCACGTCGTCTACATAACCGGAAACGGAAGCACTTTCACCAAGTGGCCGTGGGCTGGACGTCACATACCCCGCCCGTTCACAGGTCTGTGATGGGGTGCTGAGGGGGTTTATCACCAGATTGTGTCGATTGTACTCCGTAGTAAGAACTTTGCAAGTGGCTTGCGTCTCGACGAGACATGACAACCCAACCAGGTATCCATCTTTGGCTGGCCGCAGCCTGCAGCCAGGAGGAAACATTAGGCGCCCGGCGCCCTCAGGTTGCTGTAATGCCGATCATTTACCCTTTGCAGATAGATGGCTGCATGCTGTCTGGGTCTGCGGGTGCGGCCCGTCTTGGCGGCTAACAATTCCGTAGTCCGCAACTTAATCAATGATGGCTCCTTGACACTTGACGATGCTGTCGATTTTCCATGGTCGATCAGTTCGCGGCAATAGCTGCTGCGAGAGCTTGGTGGTGCTGGCCGGATATTTAGGTCCTTCCTTTTCTTCCTAAAGATACTTCGTTTAATGTTTCAAACCCCGCCAAGGTAGCATATCCCCCGCAAATCGAATAAACCACTCAGAGATTATGCAATCGCCAGTAAAGATTCACACTGTGGAGTCGAGCTACTCCGACGCCTACCAAGAGGCCGTCATCGCCAATTACGACGATCCGCCAGCAGTCTAGGAGGTTCTTGGAGACCTTGTCCTTCAACGGGGGTCTATTCGACGATGCAGAACTCACCGCCGGACCCAAGCCAGGACCCGTTGGAGCGTCCGAGTTCCGGGGTATAAATCGCCGATTGGAACTCGCCGGGCTGCTCTCGTCACACCGGCCGCAGCTTCGTCGAATTCTGGATCTCGGTTGCGGCTGGGGCGTCCTGACACCACATCTGGCCAAGATCTTCCCCGAGCGCCGCTGCATCGATGCAATCAACATCAGCCAACAGCAGCTAGATTACTGTGCCGAGAAACTGCCGCCGGAGCTCCGCAGTAGGGTTGACCTGTATCTGTGCAATGCCCAAGACGTTGATCGGCTTCCGGACCCAATAGAGCCATATGACTTGTATTTGTACGAGGTGTCTATTTCCACCTCCTGCCTTCTGTCTTCGAGGCCTCGGTAGCCCGAATTGCGCAGAGAATACGCCCGGGAGGGATATTGCTTCTCTCGGATCCGCTATACAGAGATGCTGATGTGAATGCTCCTGCGTCTGCCGCGTCGGAACGATTAGATGAATTGGGCACTGGCGATCATAAGAGCCCGCAGTATTACACTTCTGTTCTGAAGAAGCACGGGTTCCGGATACAGGACCTGCGGGTGCTGCCTTCCAACGCCGAATTCATCCACTGGTTTCGAGTGCTGCGACTCAACATTGAAGCAGACTTCCCGACGGTGTTTCCGTGCCGGTGAAGGACCTGCATGAATTCGCAGAGGGCTTTGCCCAAAAGTTGGCCGAGGACAAGGTTTCCATGTACAGTATTGTCGCGCAGCGGGCCACAGACTAAGAGCAGTGTGATTGTCTAGTACTTATGGTGTCACGCGGCAGAACGGATATTAGTTGCGTTGGCGTACGCCAGTTCGGAAGGGTAAGAAGTCATCGTGACACAAACCCCAAGTATTGAGAAGATAAAGAGTCCCTGACTCTTGAGGTTGCTCCTCCCACCCAGGCCCGGTCGCTTGTAAGTCAGTACATCACGGTGGTCTGGATCAGTACCCAGGGTAGACAAACTCTGCCTTTTCTTTGTCTTCAGCTTACAAGAGGCTCTTAATAATTGCCTAGTTTAGTTGTCAATTCACGCCCCAGCGGAAGTTCCAGAGCTGTAACAATAGGGTTAGGCACCCGCCTTGATACAAAACTTGCCTTGATTCCCAGCTGCTGCTGATGTCTTACGCAGGTCTGCGCCATGCTCGTGGCTACGACGCCCGCCACGCCCAAGACCTGCCTTAGCTTCATGCCAGATTGGGTTGCTGATGTTCCCCCCCATGCGTCAGCTGAGACATACACCGCAAGTTGTTAGACGCCATGCAGAAGGGCCTGCTGATATTCCTTCTGGGCCCCCTTTACCCGTGTGTCCCACGGCGACGACCTTCCTTTCTAGTTATTTGATAGCTGAGCCTGGAACCAAGCAAACTCTGCAAATCACAACTTTTCAGCATATGCCTCAACACCTAAGCCAGCCTAGGTCTCTCACTGAACGAGGGAAATCCTAGTCCTCGTCATAACTGATATCAATATTCATTATCCCCTTGGTATCCTTGCCGTGACCAATGAAAAAGGGGCCCGGTTACATTCCAGCAACATAAAGGAAGCGTCAAAACTAAATCGGTCACATCGGCGTCTTGGACCTGTATTCTATTCTGCTTTCGTCGAACATTCCAGCTCCGTTTGGTCTGGCCGGCAGTCATGCCACCCTTCAGGCGTGACGATGTCAAGATGACAGGAGACGACACCAGCATTGTCGCACTGGCCCCAGCGAATGACGAAGAGTCAGATATTGCTGGTCCCGAGGACGCCCAGGAGCTGCGACGAGTTGTGATGCCCGCCTTGCAACCGGGCGAGACACCCACAACGACCAAGTGGGAGATTCGATCGTGGTACATGTACTACGTCGGTTGCAACGGCATTGGCCCATACAACTTTGCGCCGACGGCGTTCCAGAACCTCCTCTCCCAAGCCGCGGTCGGCTCGAAGCTCTACTTTGCAGGCCGCGAGCGCGATATCAACAGCATCGTTCTGCTCTGCAACGGCATATCGTTTGCCATCCAGATTGTCCTATTTCTCGCCATTGGGGCGTACGCAGACTTTGGGACCGGGCGAAGATGGGTGCTCCTGGCCTGGTCCGTTGTTGCGTACGGCGTGGGCTTTGGCTGGATTGCCGTCCACGATTCCGACAAGTGGAAGGCCGGCGTTGGCCTCTATATGCTGGGGTTGATTTCGTACCAAGTCACCACCACGTACTGGGCCGCGGCGTTTCCTTCTCTCGCGCGGAACACAAAGCATCTCAGGGATTCCCAAGCAGGGTATGAAAACGGAGAGATATCTCAGCAGGAACTGCATCAGCGTGATGATCTGGAGCGTAGCAGGCTGAGCAACGTTGCCCTTTGGCTCCAATCTATCGTTGAAGTCTTGCTTCTGGCTATTATTATTGGCGTCATGTTCAGCCTCCACGTGCACGACAGCGAGGCGAAGAATAACTGGGGTTTGTCGGTGCTCATTGCCCTGTCCACGGCTTTCTGGCTGGTGTTTTCCGTCCCTTGGTTTTTTCTTGAAAAGACACGTCCTGGGTTGCAGATTCCATCCGGGAAAAGTGCTCTTGTCGTCGGCTTTTGGCAGCTTTACACGGCGTTTACACAGGTCTGGAAGCTGAAACAAAGCCTCATCTTCCTCGTTGGATACTTCTTTTTAGGGGACTCGCTAAACACAAGTGTTACCGTCATTTACACGCTCCAAAACCAAGTTGTTAGCTACAACACCCTTACATTAACATACTTGCTACTGCTTAACGTGGTCTGTCAAGTGGTAGGCGTTGGTGCATATGGGTACATTCAGAAACGGCTTCGCCTAAGTGTGAAGCCCATGTTAAATGCCATCCTTGTATTCACGGTTTTGCTGGCCGCTTGGGGCATGATTGGGAACTGGACGAATGAGTTTGGGTTCCATACTGTTTGGGAAGTCTGGCTCTTCCAGGTATTCCTCGGCCTCTTCATCTCCCCCTGGTACAGCTACGCACAAATTACAATTAGTTCAGTGACCCCCCGTGGCCACGAGTTTCTCTTCTTTTCTATATTTAATATCGTTGGCAAGGCTTCTAGCGTCATCGGGCCGCTGATTAGCAGTGCCATTATTGACGCCACCCCGGGTGGCTCTAATAATAGCGCCCCGTTCTACTTTTTGTTTGCGCTGAGTCTGGTTAGTGCGGTGGGAATCTGGAGGTTTCTGGATTTGGAGGAGAGTGCCAGAGAGCAGGAGCGCTTCCTTGCGGATGAAAATGCGCGTCTTCATGGCGTTGCGAGTGCCGCCGGTGCGAATGGCATCATGCGGGGGTTATCAATACCGCCATGACGGCCAGTATGGGCTCGGCGATGGTAAATATGAAGTAGAAAACAGCACTAGTCTGGTCGCCTCGGCGGGGAGAAGAGACCTGTGGTGGAAATGTCAGTCAAGACTTTGCATGTGGTATCACCAACTCTCCATTGTTGGGATTCCACAGAGTACTTGCAACGGAATCCTCTCAATTCAGCAGCAGTCATCCGTCCCTGATCTCCAGTCTTCGCCCCAACTTAAAAGCCTATCTGACTCTAAATACCCGTCAGCGACGAGCCACTTCCACTTAGTCGCTGACGGGTAGAATAATGTATGATTCCCGCTCCACCCCAGCCAAGAGTGCAGTGGCGTCACCATGGCGCTGACGTCAACTGGAGCAGCAGCATGGCTGAGGTGTTTCAGTCATGGCGATCCATTAGTCGACTCATGCGCCGGTCCAATTGCTGCCCATTTCCATCTTCCATTCAATTCACTCTTTTTTCGCTTCAATTCGTACATACCCCAGCGGCCAAGCATGACCGGCAACGACCAAGACGTCTTTCGCAAAGTCGGTCGCGGCGGCGCAGGCAACTTTTACTCTGTAAAGGATGACCAAGCTGTTGCTGCGGCTGCCACTGTAGACAGGGTACGACCAACCAAATCTCTCCGATAGTGCGGCCGTAGGAAAAGGAAAAGAGAAGAAGAAGAAGAAGAAGAAGAGAGAGACAATAAAAAACCAATCTTACCTTTCGTATAGACTAGCATGGATAAGCTAAATCACCGCAGGATCTCGAGCGTCAAGACCCCGTCGTCACGACCGTCCCAGATCCCGCCACGCCAGGGCAGTCGATTCGCGCAGGCCGCGGCGGAGCAGGCAACTACATTGACCCATCGCAACTCCCGGACGCAGACGACAAGAGCCGCATATCAAAGGAGGTCACGGCGGCAGTGACGTCGAGTCTGAAGAAGCACCCGTACCCGGCCATGGGCGGACGTGGTGGCGCAGGGAATTGGACGGGAGAGGAGCACGAGAGGACGCATGAAGAGGAGGGCGGGAATGCGGCCCAGGAGCTGGAGAGAAAGGTCAAGGAGGCGGTTGAGAAGGGATTGAAGATTCCAGACAAGGTTCATCATGGAAGGGAGAAGGAGGTGAGATGAATATGTTGTTGGGTATGGTCATCTGCCTCTCCCGCTTGGTTCGCATGAAAGCAGCGTGGGTTGTGGTGACCAAGTGTCCCGCAGGGCGCAATCACGGTAAAGTGTCCCGAAGATGATATCCAGAATAATAGTAAAAATACAATAGAATATATACCTATATGTAAACTAACAAATTTCGATCGTTTTTTTTTTTTGTGTGTCATGATTATAACGGCCAGCCCGTCCGCGTACGCGAAACCACATGCCGGAACGGAACAACCCCCTCCGCCCGATCTCATCCGACGGCAAAACTTCCGCAACTCGCATCGCCGACACCTCGTCAGTAACATTCAACCACAGCCAGAATGTCCTCAGTCTTCGCTATCGGTGCCGGCGCAGCCGTCGCCGCCTTCCTCGTACGTTTCATCTTTTTGATCCATCTTCGATTCCATAACCCCCTTCATGCAAAGTGCAAGCGCGCCGGGGGGGGAGAACAATAAAAGGAAGAAAAAGGCTAACAATGAATGTCAGGGCCGAGCAGGTCTCGTCGCATGGCGCCGCTCCCGAGGCGGTGTCGGGGCCATGGGCAAAGCCTTTTACAAGGGCGGATTCGAACCCAAGATGACCAAGAAGGAGGCTTCGCTTATCCTGTCGCTCAAGTAAGTTGGTCAACTGATTTTGCATGGAGCGCAAGTGCTAAATAATGTGCAGCGAGCGGACCATCACCAAGGACAAAGTCCGCAAGGCCCACCGGACGATTATGCTGCTGAACCACCCTGATCGAGGCGGTAGCCCGTATCTGGCGACAAAGGTCAATGAGGCCAAGGAATTGCTGGATAAGCAGACTTGAGGGGCTACTCGGGTCCTGCTCACTGGATACATTTGGGTGATGATAGATGCTGCCGAGGCTCGTGCGCTTGACGGGAACACACGTTGCGGCGTCACTGGGGGATCATGTACACTATACACATAGCGATGGCGTTGCATGGTTGAATTTGAGCTAGCTAAGAGCAAGGAAATTATGGTGTACCACGATAAACAGCCAAGTTGGATATCATCTCAAGGGGGTCGACACTGCCCGTTCTCTCCTCAGATGTAAGATATGAAATTGCAGCAAACAAGACACTACTGCTAAGACGGTTCAAGTAACTGCGCGTCTTGCTCGGGGTGCAGTCCGACCACTGCAATGGCAACCATTGCTCTGAGCGTGTAAACCGCGTCGTTGCCGGCATTGTGCAAGTTTTTATATCTGATGTCGAGGTCTACAAGTACACTGCCTAAACTAGGAGATCTCGTGCCATCTTTCCACGCGCGGTAGATGGCTTGTGTGTCGACATTGCCGATTAAACCGGGCAACTGGTTTACTGGGAAGCCAATTGTCGACAGATACTTGATGTCGGATTTGATATCGTGGCCAACGAGGACCACATCATGAGTGCCATTTGCGTATTTGGCAAACGTAGCGTTTAGTGTATCGACTAGTTCTGCGCGGCGAGGAAAGACGCTTTTTCTGCTGCCTGTCAGTATCAACATGTCCGTACCCAATGGTAAAGATATAATTGGAACAAACCCAAAGTCGAAATTATTAGGACAACCCTGAACAAATCGAAAATTCACTAGTCCAGCATACTCCTTTACCCTTACATGATGCGCCTCAATAAAATCCCACCAGTTCGCTCCCGATGGTCCGGCAGCAATGTCCTTCAGGTGCTCCGAGTTCAGCACAGCGATACCGATTTCAGAGACAGGGTTTGGAGCAGCTTCAATCGCTTCGACATCGACACAGATAAACATAACGGGTTTTCCGGGTGGATCTCGAGCTCCCTGGAGGCCAAGAAATAGCTGTGTCTGCGAGAGCATCTGCAAACGGGCTTCCCTTTTTTTCTCGGCACGATATGAACCACCCCGATTGTCTGGGAAACTATGCTGCTTCGTTTTCTTCCATTCCGATACCCATAGCTCTCGATGCACATCTGCTGCGTCTTTATATGCTCGGAGATCTTCCTCTTGTGCAGCTGGCCATTCGTCAATATGAAGCTTCTTCTGGTCCCGCGATCGCAATAGGTATCGGGGCCGTGGTGTCCCTCCCACCCCGAAGTGCAAGTCGAATAGACGCTTGTTTGGGCCGGCTGGAATGACTAACTCTGTTGTGAGGATTTGGTTTACGCCCTCGAGGAACGCGACGAATTGGGCTGTTGGGACAAGGAGACATGGCTTTTGTTCTGGCTCGGCAGGATCGTGGAGGTAGAAGCTGGTCAGTCAGTGCTCTGTATTTTGATGGAAATAAGGCGAGGAGACTAACAAGTCCCATGTTTTGCCCTCCAGGACTCTGTCAAAGAAGGGCTGGGCCTAGAACTTGGTTAGCTTTAGGGCAAATCGCTCGTGAATTCATATGCATACTCTTGGCTTATTCGCTTTCCCTATGAACCGCGCTGGGTAGTGCACAACTGCATGCCAGGGACAAAAGGAAATCTCCTCATCGACAGGTTGCCCGATTTTCAACGTGGCCGAGTCAATGTCCTTGTAGGGGTCTGGAGACTTGACTGGATTCGCCATGTAGGCAGCTGTTTCAGCGCCGTAGCCATTAGATGTCTCATGTCGGCGCATCTTCAAGTCCAGATGTTCATCTTCCCAACTGGGTACTAGATTCTCGCAGCTGCTAGGCATCACTCTGCTGTCGCGTCTCCCTGCTAGATCAAGGGTTATTTTCTTGCCCAAGATATCTTGAAGTTTGCCCAGTCGGGCATCCAAGTTGTCGTCTGCCATGATCTCATTCATAGTGTCTGCGGTCCAGTTGCGGTCGTTGAGCAAAGAATGGCATTGGGGTCACAAGCGTGGCGAGGAAATCGAAGTTCGTGTCGGTCGTCACTTTAGGCAGCTGCCAGGCGGGTGGGTTCGAGAAGCAAACGCAGCAGATCAACGGGGTACTTGGCATTTTTCGAAACATTGGACAGAAATTTCTTCTAATCTACTCCAGGCTGCTTCCAAAATACAAGACACCCAAACATGATTCATTTCCCGACCCAACATGCACAGTGACATCTGCATCCATCCTACCGAGACTTGTAGAACTTGCCACCAAAAGTTAGCACTTGGTCAAGTAGGACGATGCGCATTCTTACCTCTTCCGCTTCTTCATGCGTCACCTTTGACACTTCAGACTGATTCTGATCAATTAACCCCAACCTTGACCACCTTACTTTGAACCAAAAGTCTCTCCTGTCGCCACCAAGAGCACCGGAAAGCAAGCCCTTTTTCAGGTCCCGGACAAACGTATTGTACATTTCAGGCTCATCCATGTTGATCAGCTCATCTCTCATCACACCCAGACACTCCGTCGCCTGCGGGTATTTGCTATCGCCAAAACTGTCTGTAATTAGGGACCGCACAATGTTGCCCATTTGTTTGGCCGCATCTTCGACCTGGTCCATTTCGTCGGCAGTGCCCAACGCTCGCTTGAAATCCGGCACGGGGTTCTCTGCTGAAACCGTGCGCTTCGTGTCCTCGCCAAGCAGGGCATCAACATCTAGGCCCGATATGGGCTTGACGGTCTCGCGAGTTCGTCGGCCCTTTGCCTTCGGCGGTACTACACACCTTGTTAGCATATCAGCCGCCTATTGGATTGTGTAGGTGACGTGCCCTTCTTGACCTCTGCTAGTTCAATCAGACTATCTATTCTAGACTGGACTTTCTCAATTAGGTCTTCTGGGGGTGCTGAAAATCTCAGCAAACTTGCCGGCGTTTCGGGAACAGGTTTATCAGGGTGCGCTGCTCGCATTTTCACGGCATTATTCACTCTGTGAATAGCTGGGTTAAAGGTCTCATCAATCGATGCATACTCGGTCGGGTTCCTGTTTACGTTAGGGTTTGCCCGTTTGCCCGTTATATGGTGACCCTGAACCTACCCTTCATTATCCTGACCGTACGTGGCAAGGTCCATGGCATCAACGTAGTCACTCATTGCTTCTGCAAGCTCGTCTGAAGGTAGTAAACGGTGTTTTTTTAGCGTCTGGCCACTAACCGTAATGACTCTGTCCAGAGGTGGGAACTGGTAGGTTCGCACATCTTCAGCAAACGGTAAGGGGATATCGTAGAGGCATTCCAATCCGAGCTCAAGCTGGGGTGCCATAAGCACCAACAACGGGTCTTTGCCGTCTTTGGTTACTATGCGTGCTACTGCATATGATTCAAGCTCGAGGAGTGCCCATATAAGAGATGACAGTGCCAGCTCGGATTTGATGTCGTTTTTTCTTGCGTGCGTAACACACACTTCTCCCATATTGAGGAACGGCTCGTACTATTACCATTAGTATAATGTTGCAACAAAGCCTGCGAAAATTCTACCTTGCTCCATGGAATAAACCCCACAATTGAAAAGCTTTTCTCTGTTTCAAGCTTCGTGATGTTGTGTTCTGACTCGCTGATATGTACTGCGGTACGGCCATACTCGTAACCCTTGGCCAGGGACTCAAACTCAACATCACGCTTTCCACCAGGGGCATCAGGGTCATTGACCTTGTATGTTCTAGCTTGCTTCACAGCAGAAAATTCAATACCATCCATAGCATCATCCTCCACGGTTTGCGTTGACTGCGTTGCCTGCTCGGATTTGACCACGACGGTACTTGCTGTAAGCGGTCGAGCTAGATGCGTCTTGAAATATCGTTCTACATTGATGTTCATTGCTGCGGGAAACTTTTCCGGATCACCTAGAGTGAGTGCCCCGTCATAAGTCTTGTACGGCTTCACGGATTTGACTCGAGGCGTGTCAAGCTCGTCGATTGCCTCGGCCATAGTGGCAAATATTCCGCCTTTGCATTGATCGGTTAAAGCTTTTAGAGTCTTTTCACTGGCTGCCTACTAAAATGTAAGCAGTTGGGACACAACTTGGTGAATGAATCCACGTTACCTTGGTTGGAGGCTTATCCTCTTCCTTGAAGCCATATTGGGGGTTGTCAAAATCCACACCCCTACAGTATTTAGCCAGGCCGCCAATCATTTCTAGCCATTGGGGGTCATTGACGACTTACAAGACGGTCAGCTTGATACCTGAGTCGTTAATTTTCTTGGCGATGTCTTCGATGCCGTCTGCATCCATTTCGCCTTGGCCATCTGTGACCAGCACGATCTTCCTTACCCACTTGAGCTTCTTTGTAAATGTGTCAATCAGATCGACGGCAACCACAATGGCCGAGACTGCGTCGCCAGACATGGTCTCACTCGGCTTCACTGATGCCTGAAGCGCTCTCAAGCCCGACATGGTAATTTGGCTGAGCTCTTGTATAACGGAAATGTTTTCGTATCCATCATCTTCTTGCAGCTTGTTGTTTGTTTCGTCGGTTCTTAGCCCAACAACACCGACACATAAAGTCTTTCGATTTGCCGCGACAATATCGGTTATCTTGTCCCAGACGTAACACATGCTCCAGTCCAGGTCTGATTCCTCGCGCCCCGAGTGCTTCTGGGCCATTGAGGCACCAAGGTCCAAGATGAACACTGTTGCCTCCTTGTCCGCCATCCTGGACAAGGATAAACGAATAGATTGCACTCAGACGGATGATTGAATCAGATGTGAATGTGTAGACTCCGGAGAGGTCCAATTTTAGCCCACTTTGATGAAGAAGCCCCAATGCAACGGTTCTTATGGGCAGATACGAAGGATCCGCGAGGGCGGCTCCAGCACGCGACCGAGATCCACCACGTCTTCGCGAACGCACGTGATCGAGGTGCGCGATCGAATGACCTCAATCATGTTTCACCTCCGCATCACATCTGATGAAATATCGAGAGGAATTCAAGACTCTTCCGGTGACTAATTCTCTTCGGGTATCAAAGCCGCAAAAATGGCCGGATCGATCTTTTCGTCTCCGGCGCCGTACCACATCATATCGTAAGTCGCCCATGATTCAAGCCGACACGCAGATAAAGCTAATTCTAGACCGTCAGCTACGGGACATTGTTGGGAACTTCATTCTTCCATGTAAGTTTATTCATCATGATGAAATTAGGACGGGGTGTTGACATGACCCAAGTCTTTCATCAATGGGCCTGTCATGTTCAAGACAGTCGAGCGACCGGTATTCTCGGCTGTCCAAACCAAGCTCTTTCCCATCTACTTTGGCCTGCAGACAATCCTCCCAGCTATCTTAGCACTCACTTTCCCTGGCAACACGCTCGCCGGAGTGTCATCCGGGATATCCGGGCTTCTGGAGGCATCTAGCCGATGGCATTCGTTGGCACCAATTGTCACGATGCTCGTCACCGGATTGGTGAACCTGACGATCCTGCTTCCTGCTACAACCAAGACCATGAAAGATCGCCGTGGACAAGGTATATTCTTCAAGTATGGCATATATGTAATGATAGGTTAACCCGTTCTACAGCCAAGCGCGACGGAAAGGAGTGGTACGAACCGGGCCCACATTCAGACGAAATGCGCGCATTGAGCAAGAAGTTTGGCATGCTACATGGCATTTCTTCGCTTCTGAATTTGGCTACATTTGTTTCGGCCATAGCCTATGGATTCACCCTTGGTTCTCGCCTGCAATCTGTTGTGGACAAGATTTGAATACTCGAGTCATGAAAATGAGTCTTGATGGAAGCGCCAAAGATCTGCTCCGCTACGTTGTCAAACCAGATGATGTCCGTATTAATTATGTTATACCAGACCATATTTCTGCGCACTAATCCCACCCAAGTCGTCGTTAAATATTGACCCGATACTCCGAAACGCTACTGAACAAAGTGCGCCATGCTCACGCTATGCGAATGTCCCAGGCGATAACTTTCAACCTTCGTTTACAAGATCCACATCTTCCTATAACCCTTTCTTCAGTTCGAGAATTTCCCGTTTCGCTTCCTCCAGCTCCTCTTTTGAAGACTTTTGCTCTTGCGGTGCTTTGGCAGCTTGTCGTCGCCTGTTTGCCTCAACCTGGCCTTGGTAGGACCACGGGAGTGGTTTCCTCCCCAGGGCTTCCTCAATATTGATGTCAAGTAGTCCATCAGATGTGGCGGGTAACACGAGCTGTACGAAAGGCTGTGTTGGGCTATTTGTGGTCGTAGTAGAATTTGAAGAAGACATTTTGCCCGAGACTATGGGTCGTTGTTGAGAAGAATCCGGTCTGAAATCCAAGTGTGTTGCTCGTAAATATACTCCGTATAGATATTACGAAAGGTTGCGGTGTGGGATTGTGGGTATATGGACGAATCTTTTTTTTTTCCTCGGGCAGTAGCACAATGTTTGCCACAAGTTGCTCAAGGAGTGTTTTTAAACGGAAGAGATTGTTTGGGCACAGTGTTCCTGACAGGTATTACAATGATTCTTGCGCTGCTCGGCTTTTTTCGTAGGTGAACTGACTCATTTGTAAGAATTGGAAAGGTGAACTGAAATTTTATAGTCAGTTCGATCTTCGTTAGCAAGGGCTGACTCAAGTCCACACATACTTGGACACGTAAAACTTGAAACCATCGTCTCCACCGAGCGATTCAGGGTCTGGCGCATCGACGAGTTGAAGACTGATTAGTGGGTACATCTTCGGTTGCCTTGAGAAAATCACGGTTCGGAGTTAAGTATAGCCACTAATAAAAAGCTGAAAGGCTGAAAGCTTGTCGGCCTCAAGGCCAGTTGCAACTCGTTTGCTTGCGCGTGGCTGGGCGGTGAGTTTTGCTACTTCTGCCCTTGGACAGCCACAGCTTTAGGAATTGTTCCTGATGACCTGTAATCGCGAGCTGATGGGGGCGATATGGAAGGAGGTAATCAGTACGGAGTACGGAGTACACAGCATTCAATTCTACATAATTTTGTTGCTACGTCGTCCAAGGACGCATGTCTGGCGATGTATGCTGCGCAATGCAGCCCACTAAGCCCGCCGAAACACCAACAGGACTGACTAAGCAATGGAAACTTCACTTCTTCTACCAGAACGACATCGGTGGCGAGTCGGACCATAAGTCGATTCTTTCTCCACCCCTTTGACAAGTAAGAGGGACAATCTTTTGCATTCAATAGAAATGGCGTCTTCACCCAAATATCTGACCGGCGATAAAGCCGCCATCAATGACTTCATTGACAAGTTTGACGTGCGTCATTTCATGCCTCGTTTGCCGATATGTGACTTACAATTCTACAGACATTTCTATTCGACTGCGATGGTTAGTTTCGTATACAGCTCCTGCCGGCAAGTCTCCTCAACTGACCCAGAACGACAAAGGTGTTCTTTGGTCTGGCGACCATGTCTTCGACCGTGTTCCGGAGACCATCATGATGCTAAAGGCCCGAGGTTCGTCTCCCCTCACCTCTCACATATCCTACACCTTCAACTCGTACTTATAGCCATCAGGCAAACGCACCGTCTTTGTAACAAACAACTCCACCAAGTCCCGCGAGGATTACCTCCAAAAAATATCTAACCTCCATATCCCCTGCGAGAAGGAAGACGTCTTTGGTTCATCCTACTCCGCAGCCGTCTACATCTCACGCATCCTCAAACTACCCCCGGGGAAAAACAAAGTCTTTGCCATTGGTGAGGCCGGCGTAGAGGAGGAACTCGCAGCCGAAGGAATCCCTTGCCTCGGCGGCACCGATCCCAATTTTCGGAGGGACATGACGCCCAAGGACTTTGAGGCCCTCGCGGACGGCACGGCTTTGGATCCAAAAGTGGGCGTTGTGCTATGCGGGCTAGATTTTCACATTAATTACCTGAAACTCTCTACCGCGCTGCACTATTTGAAACGTGGAGCAATTTTCCTTGCCACGAATACGGATTCGACGCTTCCTATGCATCGTAGTTTCTTCATGGGCGCAGGATCTATTATGATTCCGCTACAGTATGCTAGCGGCACCAAGCCGTTGGAGCTGGGGAAACCTAGTCAGGCCATGATGGATGCTGTTGAAGGCAAGTTTCAGCTGGATCGGTCAAAGACTTGCATGGTTGGCGATCGTTTGAATACGGATATCAAGTTTGGTATTGACGGTAAATTAGGCGGGACGTTGCATGTGCTTACAGGTGTTCATCAGAAGGAGGACTGGGATAAGAAGGATGCCGTGGCTGTTCCAGCGTATTATGCGGACAAGCTGAGTGATCTTGCGGTGGTGGCTTAAACATAGAATTTGACCATAGACATACAATAGAGACAAAATAGTTTATTAAATACAAGAATCTCTCTGTCACGTACTATACTACCTTAATAGTGCTAAAGTACCCAGGTAGTGCGGAGTATACGAGCGAGATGAAGATGAACCCTTGCGTGCCGGACACTATGAATAATGATGATATGACCCTGGTCAATTCCCAACTATTATCCGAGACGCCAAAAAAAATAAAAAATAAGAAAGAAGGAAAATACCCCGACATAAGAACCCATTGAAAACCCTTCCTTCAAAGCATCCTTCTTCCGCACCTTGAAGCCATACTTTATGACAGTGATAAACAAAGTTGTGGAGAATTACGTTTGCTTCTGTTTCTTCTTCTCTTCGTGACGCTTGGCAAGCTCACTAGTTCTGATGACCTTTGGCTTGTATGACGGGGCCTTGTACGGCCAAATAGAGGTAGGAATGAACATGCCAACCTGTCTCTGGTATTCGACGTACTCGGGATACTTACCGGCTGAAATAGCCTCGGTAAGCCAAGTGGATCCTTGGAAGAGAAGGAACAAGCTACCAGAGCCAACAAAGGTCCAGCTGTATAGGGAGTTGGTGGCATAGCAGCTCCATTGATACAGCACGAACCAAATTGTTTGCTCTGCAAAGAAGTTTGGGTGACGACTGTATCCCCACAAACCAGAGGTGATGAAGCCTCTGTCTAGGTCAGCCTGGTCCCAACCCCTTGGTAACTTGGCGTCCTTGTTGTACTGATGCTTGGCAGTTTGATACTCTAGGGGAATGTCAGTTGCATTGTAGAACGCAAGTATCGGAAGGTTGCGAACATACCCCACTGCTGGCCGTCGCTGATCCATTCGCTGATAACCAGAAGCAGTTCGACAGCAAAATACGCAAAGTCTGCAGCTGTGACGTTTGGCTCAAAACGCGTCGACAGCAGTATGGCGTAGGCAGGGACACAAGAGAAGGCAAAGAGCAAGACACTTTGTATAAGGGAGATGAAGGTGACATTCAGAAGAAAGAAGACAAAGGCAGGGACTTTTGACTTGACGATTTCCCTATAATAGATTAGCATCTCACGGAGGCGACGGGGCTTTTGCATGGATTCGCCGTACCATCTGTAGTCTTCGGATCCAACATTATATCCACCTCGCCTCCAGTAGTTGTAGGTCAGTCGAATCTTGATGAATGTGTTAGTTCCAACTCATGAGCTGAAAAGGGAAATAAAGCAGATATCTCACGCTCCAGAGTGTGCTAAATGCAGCAACTAAATCAATGCGACTATGAGGCAAGCCAGCCATTCGCGCCCAACCAGCAAGATGAATAATATACAGGTTCGGCAATATGCTCCACATGCGATCAACCTGGGAATAATTCCTGTTCACCTCGGAAACGATCAAAAACACGCCTGCAAGAAATATCGATGCCGCAAAGCCTGTGATTAGGGGGTTGGTCTCGACGTAAAGGCGTTGTAGGTTTTCAATGCTGCCAATGCTGGCAACCAGGCGGGCAGGCAGAGCAAAGAACTGGTCAACGAATGGCTCGACTGTTTTGGAGAAATCGCTGCAGTCCTCAATGGACTGTAGGACTGGGAGAGCTGCCAATTTTGCCGCCATGATGGTGAGAGAAACTTGTAGAACTGTGACTCGTGAGGATGAAGGTTAACGCGACCAAGTCGCAGCGTCATTGATGAAGAAACCTGACGGGCGTCGTGCAGTTACTAAGGACTTACGTACTTCAAAGTCAAGATTCCGATTCAGGTCGATGCTGAGGAATGAGGAGAGGCTACGCAAATCGAGGCCCAGGAGGCATCAGCCAGCCAGACACACTGACGTCTGGTCTGGTCTGGTCCGGTAGCACTGAGGCCTGGTGCTGTAAGACAGCGGAGGCTCAGCACCAGCTTCCCCTGGAAGGCAGCGCTTGAGCATCGGTCGGCTGCTAAGAATGCTTCTCTATAGTGTCTCTACTGGCGCTAGCGACGCTTAGCCTGCCCCGCCTGCATTTAGCCTTCAACGGTGGGGCACCTGCCAGGCAATAATTTTAGATTGGCATCGTTCAATCTTTTTACATGTTTGCGGACGTCTTGTCCGTATGGCATTATTAGCCGTCAATGGAGCTTACATGGTGTAAAAGGCGAAGATTCTGTTTGGGGCTGCTCGTCTCGTTTCATTCAATTCGCAATGATTTCCTTTGATGTATAGAGGATTTTCAGCTATTGCTTCAACCGCACTGGGAACGCGTCGCGGTGAGCTCTCGTGACGAACCTTCGTCTTCTTTCGCGATACACGGACGAGCCAACATATCGAGACCAGAAATTCAACACACACCGACCGCACATTGCGGGAGGGTTGAGATCTTGTAGCCATGAGAGTCTTGTGTGTGGCTGAAAAGCCTTCCATTTCCAAGGCTGTCGCTGGTCACCTCTCTGGCGGAAGCATGCAAACCGTGAGTATCGGGCCACAATTTGTTTTATGCTTTTCTGACAAGACGTCAACAGCACAATACCAGGAACCAGTACATCAAGAATTACTCGTTTGATTTCGACTTTGGGCAAGCCCTGGGCCAATGTTCCGTCACCATGACCTGTGTCACCGGTCATCTTACCAATGTCGAGTTTACCAGCGAGTACAAGAATTGGAGTTACCCTCCACCCGAAACTTTATTCAACGCTCCCATAGTCACTAGTATTCATGATGTATGTGTAGACGCACATGTCAACGACAATGGGTTCATGGCTGACTGGTTGGAAAATCAGGACAAGAAATCCATAGCCAAGAATCTTGCAGACCAAGCCAGGTACGCCCGATTGTTGGTCATATGGACGGATTGTGATCGTGAAGGAGAGCATATTGGTCAAGAAATTGTGGACGCTGCTCGCAAAGGCAACGCCAGCATACAGGTCAAGCGAGCCAAGTTCAGTAACGTTGAACGAGCGTGAGTGTCGCAAACCGGACTTGGTTTGAAAAGTTGTCTGACAAGTGTTTCACAGCCACGTTCTCTCGGCAGCCAGGAGGCTAGTCGATCTCGACAAAAAGCAAGTTGATGCCGTTTCCACAAGAATCGAACTTGACCTTCGTATTGGCTATGCATTTACACGGTTCATGACGAATAGCCTGCGGCCGCTCGGGGGTCCCATGGAAAGTCTGACGTTGAGTTACGGTGAGCAAAAGACCCAAGAACAAGAGAAGTGGTCCTCAAGCAAGATAAGGCCCCTAACATGTGCGTCTCAGGATCTTGTCAATTCCCAACCTTGGGTTTCGTAGTTGATCGATACTTTCGTGTCAAGAACTTTATCCCTGAGCCTTTCTGGAGCATTAGCTTGATGCATAATCGTGACGGCAAAAACGTCAACTTTAGCTGGGAAAGGAACAGACTATTCGATCGCATGACAACCATTATTTTATATGAAAGATGTCTTTTGGCAAAAACAGCAAAGGTGATCAATGTACAGGAGAAGCCGACACGGAGATACAAACCGCTGCCTCTGACAACTGTTGAACTTCAGAAAGCCGCCACTCGCCTTCTTCGAATGAGTGGTCAACAGGCTATGACGATTGCTGAGGGCTTGTACAATAAAGGTTTCATTTCATATCCTCGCACTGAGACCGATCGATTCGATAAAGGAATGAATCTGAAGGCTCTAGTCCAGAAGCAGTCCCCAGACCAGCGATGGGGTCAGTTCGCTCAAAATTTGGTCAACGGAGCTTTCAAACAGCCCAGAGAGGGCAGGCACGACGACAAGGCACATCCACCAATCCATCCGATTACTTATGCCGCACCAAGCGTTCTCAGTCCTGACGAGGGGCTCTTGTATGAATACGTTGTCCGGCGGTTTTTAGCATGTTGTTCTGAAGACGCCCTCGGTATGGCTACTACTGTCGATCTCCAGTATGGGGATGAATTTTTCGGTTCGCATGGTGTTATTGTGCTGGAAAGAAACTATCTTGATGTGTTTGTATATGACAAATGGGACAACCATGAACTACCGAGATTTGCCAGAGGCGAGTTCTTTCAACCTACAGAAGCAATAATGTCAGAGGGAAAGACATCGCCACCGAGTCATCTCACAGAAGCTGATTTGATTGCATTGATGGACGCCAATGGAATCGGAACAGATGCTACAATGGCGGAGCATATTCAGAAAATCCAGGACAGAGAATATGTTGCCACTGTCGGCAATAGCGGTGCAATGGCGAGTGAAGATGACGATGGAGTCCAAGACAGAGCTTCGTCTGGGAGAGGGAGAGGAACGGGCAGAGCTCGTGGGGGTAGAGCAGCTCGTGGGACTTCAACTTCGTCAAGTGGCCGAAGAGGTGGTGTTCGTGTCTTTATTCCAACACAGCTCGGAGTGGCCCTCATCTTGGGCTATGACCGAATGGGTTTTGAAACTAGTCTCGGTAAGCCATTCCTCCGCAAAGAAATGGAACTCAAAATGAAAGCGATATGCGAGGGTCGAACAACGAAGGAGGTTGTGTTGCGTGAGAGCATAACCCAATACCGGCAGGTTTTTATGCAGACACAGGAGAAACTAGATGTCCTTCGAGCAGTATGTGTGATTTACGAGTTACAGAAGATGCGGAGGGATACTAACATAGCACAGGCATGTCGCGAATTCGTGTTTGCTCAACCCGCTAGCTGAGGTGATGGGCCTTTTAGGCTGTTTGTCTCTTGATGCTGGTTCTTCACAAGTACAGTCAGAACGGGATTTGTCATGAAATCATCAAACGACCAAGATTGTTCGCTGTGCAGCCCGACATTCGATCGTAGAGAACAGAAACGCCCTACGTTCAGCCAAATCCAAACGACGGATGAACCGCATACACTTCCTCGGGCAAAACGCAAGAGTAGAATAAACCCTACTTGACTAAGGAGCGAGCACTTTTTACACACCGGGCATCACTAGTCGGCAAGCGATTCATCATATCAGCTCAGATACCGACGGTGCTGCCTTGCCAAATCTTGACAAACTGGTTTGTTTGTCATATGGATCCATTTGAATGCAGCCCCCGCTCGATGACCATCCTCATGGGGCTGTACGAGAGGGGAAGCCGCACGAGATGTCCATGTATTGGTCCGGAAACGTGACTTGTATGTTACGACAATACTTGAGGGTTAAGTTGCTCAAGCAGGGGAGGTTAGCTGCCATTTTTGGTGATTGTGTCGCTTTGAGCCCCAATCAGGATGTGCGAGGTGGCCAACGTGATCCCTCCTAGGCGATGGCTGCCATCTACACGACGACATTTGCGAGGGTGACTTTTGGATTCACACTCCCGCCTTGTTATGAATCCTTCCATCGCTTGAGAGTCGCCCCAAGCCAAGAGGGCAGGGCTTTTTTGCAGACACATCACAGGCGTTGGTACACATGCAGCCCGTCATCCTGTATTGATGCCGTAGTGGTCCGATGACGCGACCACCAAGGCTTGAGATGGCTCCGCCAACGACACCCAGGGGCGAATGGTAGCTACGGCTTGAACGTTGAAAATGGTCTCACTTGGAGTTTCGCGGCTTCGAGAGCCGCACATACTAGCAAATTAAGTTGAGTTTGTTTCCTGATAACGGCCGCGAGCTGCAGGTCGGTACCGAAATACACCATGACTTCTGCAGCCGAGTCAACCGCCTCCAAAAGCGGAGCGGAGCATTCGGCGCAAATGCCATGATTGATCCACTTGAATATATCACAGAACATCACGGAAGATTGCATTGCCTCAAAGAAAAGGATCGTTAGCAATTTAGGACAGCCTTGGCATACGAACATTGTGAAGTGGAAGACATTTGCAACTATGCTTCTCTTTAACCCCCTCCACAAACCAGGCCAATAAACCCCGGCAGGATTGTATTCTAGGAGAAAGGCAGACAAATCTATCAATGTGTGGAATATCTGGATGGAAGGCCCTAGAAACAGCCTTTTGAGACAATCGCGAGATGGACACACAGGATGATGACGTCCAACGCGTCCCAAGTGCGTCTTCAAGGCATGGAGGCATGTACGAAGCATGATTACAATGCCTTGTTTTACGACTTCCGACCCCGCCGCGTTCCTGGCCGATCGCTCCGATGACGTCTAGAATACACTAAGACGCGTCCGGGATCTCAATATTGACTGAGCTGATAACGACCAGAACGGAGATGACCTGGAGAGTGAAGGACACGACTCGGACTCAAGAATGGATCTCTCAACCGGCGCATATCCGCTTGCAGAAGACAACCGGTTAGAACGACGACGCGGGGAAAGTGAAGGCTAGGCTGAAATTAAGCGCACAAAATGGGAAGTATTTGAACCGAGCAATGGCATTATGAAACATTGGCGACCGCGCATATATCGCCAAAAAAATGAAGACACAGCCGGTCCGATGGCTAGTAGAAAGCATATTCACACGCAGACAAGTCCACAATTCTCACTGGAAGGCAACTAGTGAAAACGTCGCGTCGCGCATGCACCCCCATCGAATAGCAGGTGGCAAAGTGTGAATGTGGATGGACAGGCTTAGGCACTGGTAACTAGAAGTTACGATTTACCACACAGACTCCGGATCGGAAGCCTTTGGCGGCTGCAAGAGCGAAAGTGAGCCGAACGCTGCATGTAAGTGTCTGCAGTAGATGGAGCGGGCACCGGAGCGGGCACCAAGCAAAACAGCCACGAGCAGCGGCCCACGAAATAGAACAGTCAAACAGCCTTGGATTCTCAGAGCACGTTGTCCCGTCTGTGGCCGAAATGCACCGACAGCCCCGCCCACGAGCCTTTGTATTTGAACAAGTTGTTTGTCGCATTCCGGCGAGGAGGAAAGGGGAAAGCTTGCCATGATGCGTTCATCGCCGAGCCGGGGACGGACCGTGAATGAGCAAGCGGCACAGAGGGCCAGTATTTACAGTGCAAACGATGAAAGTACATGGTGTGCGACACCTGAACGTGTGGATGCCGGGGTGAGCGTCGCCAGTGTTGTTACTAGGGCTGCCGGGCAAGTCGAATATGATGGCACTCCGAGAGGGTACTGAAGAGACTGCACACAACAATATCCAGGCACCAATGACACAGTACTCCGGGGTCCCAAATCAGATATCTGATAGCAACATCTGCGGTGTCTGCGAGTTCGGTGCAGTGTTCCTTGCCTCGGAAGCCAATTGTCATTGACGCAAATGGCGTGTGGATGGATGCTGAAGAGACACAGCCATGCGTCGCCATGCCCTTGGAGCAGTTGGGCTTATCTGGCGCAAGTCACACGGATGCTTCGAGCGTGCTTGGTGTCCAATGAGGTGCGGCACGATGGTTTACGCTTTCGGAAAAATTGCTGTGGACACTCCTTATTCTGGAACATAATGCACGCCCCATCCTTTTGACGGTCACGACGCGTACGCCAAAAGGGGTTTGGGGGGTTTGGGGAGTTATTATTAGGGGGAGATTAGGGGAGCTAGGGCTGGCCAGGCACTTGTTGACGGCCAGCCCGAGAAATGAAAGACGAGAGGTGGGGTGTGCGCGCAGCAATCCGGGCGTTGGCTGGCCTCCAGCGCTGTCACGACAGCCCTGTGTCAGCCAGCGTCAAGTCAGCTTCCGGGTTTTTTTGGGGTGGGGAGATTTTTGCTGGCGCTCCGTACTTGCCCGCAACTGTTTGGACTTTGGGGAACTTCCAAGCCTTGCAAGTCTCAGCAGTTCGGAGTACGCTGACCTAAGGTGCTGTGGTACTTGGGCTGCCTGCCTTGTCTATACCTGACAAAGAGGACAATGAGGTACTCGATACAAACGCGCTTTGTCGCTAGTAAGTCTCCACTACTCCGTACGGAGCACATGCACGCGCAAGAGCAAGAGGCGTGTGTGATTGCTTGCGTGCGTGTCTCTCTTGCAGTTCGTTGTACCTGCTCGTGCGCTCGTGCACTCACTCAAGTCTCTCTTGTCGACGCTGGAGCAGCCTGCCTGGTTCTGGCTCGCCTGGTCCGGCTTGCCTGCTGGGATCCCGACGCCGATGCCCATTATTGTACTTCTGCCCATCCATCCTTCGCATCTCGCGTCTCCCTCCCCTCCCTTTCTCTTCTCTTCAAAGCAACAACAAAGACCAAATACCGGCTGCACGATTTATATCGAGAGTCTCCTGTCACAGTCCAAGGTGATCACGCCAGCTCTGCCAGCATAGCCCCTATTGGTTTATATTGCCAGAAGACACAGCACAAAAGCCGTCCCCCTCGACACACGGCTTTCATACGTCAGGTACGTACCTCTTGTCGTCCTCTGCGCCGAAAGCTCCTTCCTTCCCGCGCCGCACCCTGCTCCCTCTGCACGCACTCAACGTGCGTGTGTGGCCCAGTGCCGGTGACTCAACCACCACGACATCCATCCACCAAACTTCCTTTGTTTGCCACAAAGCGACCTCGTACTCGACTTTTGCTCTTTTTGGAGGGGGTCAAAAATCCTGCTACGTCAGTATATGTAACAGACACTATACTGACTTTTTTTTTGGCTACATCAACAGACAGTGTTCTGAAGTCGAAATCGCAACAAAAGTCGATAACATGGCTTCCCTGGCATCAGCTGCTCGTGATATTCCCCAGCCCTCCGTCAACCGAGACAACTTCACTGTTGTAGCGGCGCGGGGTGACTCGGCGACTGTGGCACGATCTCATACCCTCCCTACTCCCCCCAACTCTATATCCCCCGCTTTACCAGCTCATGGCTTGAAGGCGCAACTACAAAAGGTCCAAACTCGAGCCCATCGACTCTGACTTGGACTTGCATGATAACGCCAGTAGTCATGGGCGGTCACTATCTCCAGCTGCCCTGGAATCAGCGGGTGCCATCACTGCGCCCATGTTGGCAAAGTATCATTTACCAGAGATCCTGCTCAACCACGGGCCTCTGGCTATACGGCACATCATGGGCTATCTGACGACGTCGGTACCAGGTTTCTCGGGTATACCCCCAACAAAGGCAAGGAGATTAGTGGTGGGCGCTTTGGAGGGACGGGGAGGAGAAGGAGGAGGCGTGGAAGGTGACGTGGAGTATGAGAAGGTGGGCTGGGGACGATGGGACGCGAAACGACGAGGTATGGCAAGTCGTGACCGTCAAGGCACGCCTCCATCTTCGTACGGCTCAGCTATCCCCATCTCCAAGGCAGGTGGAAGAGGAGCTAGGGGTTCGATGGCCGATGAAGCCTTCCACTTCTCCCACGACGACAACGACATACATATCATGATGGAGACCGAGGCGGACAAGATGTCCATGGACGGTTCGGCGTCGGCCTCCTGCTCCGAAGCTCCAGATGACGATGTTGTCATGAACGATGATCCGGAAGATGTAACGGATGACGAGGACTGGGCCGCGATGGGTGCCGCTGCACTCAGGGCTGAATCCTACCCCAATATGGCTGCCGCTCAGTCAAATGGTGACATGCGATCTCCAAACTTCCCTCCGATCGGCGGGTTACGAACTTTCTCGGTCAGCTCGGGAATGGCGCGGCCACCTCAACCAACGCACCTCGATCTTTCCGCGTTGGCTTGCGCATCGGATGCGCAGGAACGTGAGGCCGTCGAGGCTCTTTTACGACTTGGTTCTGTATAATATCTACTGCATAACAACGGCGTTTCCAGTACGGCATGGGCTTTTCATTCAACTTCTCTTCTCTTGGGAATTGGCTTGCGATGAACCGGTTCACGGGCGACCAGTTCGCAGGGCTGACAACGGAATCCATGTCGGGTGCGACAGGTTTCCATCTTGCAATCATGATGACACGGCACTTTGTACTCTTTACATTGGCGGTTCTTTTTTCTTTTTATATATGTTGCCTCTGAGACTCCCTAGCCCTTGGGCGGAATGCACTAGAAAAAGCTTCCGGCATATTGTCATGGTTGATCCCTGACTCTTGCAAGCTTGGCTGGTTGGTGTCTCTTTGTTCAAACCGTGACAGCCACAGGTTGTTCACGGGATTGTGGATTTCATCAATTGCCGATCTTGCTTCCTTTTTTTTTTTTTTTTCAAAGAAAACTCATGCTTCTTGCACATACATACAACAACTACATTTTGCAACTGACCTAGAATCTCTGGCAACAAGTTTCAACCAAAGTCAGCCAGAGACTATCGGTCATTTGTTTACCCCCATCGAAAGCGAAGCACATGTCCTTGATGGAAGATGATTTTGCGCATTGGACGTTTTTAATTTGCTACACTTTTTGCACCACTTCATTACTACTCTAATCAGGTTGATCAGGTTGACAAGACCTAACGCATCGGGAGGATATAAAATGGAGCATTACCACATCTTTATTCAGACATGGATGGCAGGTAACGGACGGGTGGAACATGTCGGTCTGTTCCACATGAGAGTCAACACTCAGGGGTTGGTGCTGGATGGGTTAGGACATGGAAAAGGAGGGAAAGGCCAGACTTCAACATGGAGACGGCCGGGACATTGAAGGATACCCAAAATAGATACGTAAGCTTGGGATGGCGAGAATTAAGTAGCTTCCTAAGTTCTTTGAACGAGTAGAGCTTTGCACGTAATGGAAGTATGGACTGCCGTCCCCGTGAGTTGTCTCTTACTGCTGTGCCGAGTATGTCTGTCTGTTCGTCTGATGGCGTGGTGTACATAACTGATGTGTAGAGTCTTGCGTTTTGTTGTGACGCTTCGATCTGACGTGATGGGATAGCTTCCACCGTGGTCACTATTCCGCCAAGCTGTCCTTGGATCCCGACGGGTCAGTGTTGACTTGAACTGAATTCGAGGGTAGATGTAGGCAATAGAAATTAACACGCTACAACGATTTTGTTTTAAAAACCTTGTAACAACCCTAGACCGGTTACACAAACAACGACGAACCAAAAACTATATACAAGAAGAGCCCACAGGGTAGGTCAAATAAATCTCCATGCAGCATAGCCAGAGAGTATTGAATGACTCTGTGGTGTCATGGCCTAAGAAATCGATGAATTTCTGTTATATCGGAATGTCGTTGTATGCTTTGAACATGGGATCATTGAAACGGGAATCTTGCAGGACTGGGAAGAAGCGCTCCAGGGCAAGGCGCTCTGATAATATCATGAGCTGTCGGCGGCGACAGTGGATGGACAAGGACAGAGCTATTCGTCCTGGCGCGCAAGGTCGGGCACTGAGAATGGCGCACATGGCAAGGCTGGGCGTGAAGGCGCGGCACAAGATTCGGCAAAACAGGATTCTGGGAACGTGGAGGAGGAGGAGGAGGAGTACGGTGACTAGACCACAGACAGGACAAGACGTCGGTCAATCAAGCAGGACTCGGCAGGTAAAGGAGCGACAGATGGCGAATGAAACCAAGTATGGCCGCGCAAGCCCGTCCTGGGTAGCTAATTATACACAGATGGTGTAGCTTCATGACGTGCTTGACTCGCACGACAGAGAAGCCGTTAAACTCTCCGTTGAGCAACAACAGCGACCTTAGTGACCCTGGAACGGTATCTGATTGCGATGCCGTTTGCGAGAAGATCCAACTAGCTTTGAATCTAGTCCATCTGAAGACTGGAATCCGAACCCGCCCGTCTGTAAGCGTTCTCCTACGTCTCAGTGGATTGGACGAACCGTTGTGATGAGCGTGTATCCGGTCGCGGGCGCGCAACTCCAAAACGGCGCAAGCTACGATGGCCAGCTAGACCATGAGATATGCAATATTGTACCATGGTCACACACCGCTTCATATGCGTTTCGAAGCAGTTATGCCTGGGCAATATATCAGATACGGTGCAAAAAGTGTCAAGCAGAAGCCAGTCATGACTAACCCTAGGGTTTAATATCAATCAAACAAAACTGACTCAACAGCAGAAACACTCGGTAGATTACCGTTTACTACATTTCTTGGAAGGAGGAAAAGAAGAGCGTACCCTGCGTACACGTGTGCTTGGCAATCTCTGAGCCGAGCAATACGGACAAACGACCTTGGGGCCAGTGGCTTGTATGTATTGAGACACCGGCTGCCAAGAGTATTCATGAACCAAGTGAATGAGAGCTTCGGGAGACACAAATCTTTGTCTTGGCGATTCAGTTTGCTGGGCGATTTGAGCCCGTCCTTGCGTCGTATTTGCTGCGACAAATCAGGCGATGTTATATGGGGTAGGTGGCATGAACGTGCTCATCGGCAATCGACCCGAACTCATCACTGAACTGACATGGCCATGACAGTTTCGCTCTTGGTCCTGGGATCAATATTCTTTTCCATGTCGACCAAAACTTGGGCCGCAAGAGTGGCATGGCGTGATTTTACCCCATGACACAATGGAAAGCTTGTCAACACAAGCTTAACTTGTCCACATGGGTTGCCGCGGCGTGCCCTCGTAGATCTACATTAGCCGACTGGCTGTCGCCGTCCACGAGGCCTTGGCGGCCAGAATAATCGTACAACACAGAGTGACCGGTCCGGGGCAAGAAGTTGCCTGGAGCAGTGGTGCTCAAACCGGCCCAAGTGTACGAGGTTGTCCCAGTGTTAGAAGAAGTCGTGGCACCTGGTAAGTTAAGTAACCCTTGCATGGCAAACCAGGCTGTACGGCTTGGCATGGTCTCGGCATGGGCTTGGTATTGCTTGGCACCTGGCCACGCGATTGACTGGACGCTGGGAGTCGTGGCCGAGGGAGGCAGTTGGCCGCGAGGCCGTGAGGCCATTTGGCCATGTTCGGCTCATATCCATGCTCCTCATTTTCATGTCCGCGCCCACGACTCCACGTCGTCTTGTGTTGTTGCTGTCGACTTCATTCAGGCTGCAAATGCAAAGTCCATGCCACGCCGCTCACGCCACGCCATGGGGGCCACGCGCTGGTCCTATCGGCATGGGTATCATGGTCAGTTACTCATGTCCATACGGAGCGCAATACAGGTGCCAACCGTGTTGTCTGTCTTGTCGAAGCCCAGAAGGCGGTTGTGAGCCGACTACACGTGGACTCTGATGCATTTCAGGCAACTCACCCAGCTGCTCTGTGCTCCGGGGTTGGTGAGCAAGTAAGTGCTGGATAATACAATAAATAGTTACCCCTAGTCTAGTTACGCCAGCTGTTCATACGGGCAACGGCGGCGGCTAGATGTGGCTGCCACTTAGTCCATGAGCTTAATCACAAAATGAAACGACGCCACACCACCACATTCTCATTGTGCTCACTCACACCACGATGAGTTTGAGGGCCATGGTCCTGGTCCAGAACGTCGACACACCGCGACCTCTGTGGCCGACCTGCCGCATCTGGCCCCAGAGGCCAAGTCCTTGGCACTGAGTGATAGTCGTGCTGGACGATCTGTGTGAAATGCTCGGCGATTTGATCCCTGCGTAACTTTGCGGAGCCGTCCCTGACTGGCAATAGATATGCTAATCACCGCGATTATCTTCTCGATAAATTCTGCAAGGCAATGAAACTTCAGCCGCGGCGACGCACTCCGACCGCAGCGCGGTGCGATGGAGAGATGGAGTCATCGTCTCCTCGTTTTCAGCCGGAGCATCCGGAGTCGGGCTGAGGCTGGCGAGAGGTCACCAAGATTGACAAACGAAAATGCACTCCATACCTCACAGAGACCAGAGCTGGAAACACCCTTGCAGAGTCGTCCATCTCAGTTTCTCGTTCTTTTTCTCCCAATTGAGCGACGTATGTGCAGAGACCCTGGATATGGTGGGTAGAAGCCACCGCCACGAAGAGAAGGGACGCCGTTTCGTCAGAAACCAAACTCTGCTCACATTTCATCAGGATGGCCGAAATGGAGGGCAGGGCACAATCAATCTCAACAAGTGCCATCTTGAATCGGCAACGGGCACTCGTACCGGTGGAGTACGGAATGTTCGGTTGGCTTAAAGCTTAGTTCTGAGTCCCTCTTGTCGGACACGGTATGTACGTACTATGTCTCTGTAATACGGTTAGTCCTCTGCATTCCCTCTCATTCTATTTTAGTGTCTGCATGGTTGGAAGAGACAGATTCAGATGCTCATCTGCGACAGCCACTGACCAATGCAAGAGAGGCACAGAATCACCGCGGAGCCCGGTGGGACATAGCGTAGGCAAAAACGGTGGGCTGGTGGCCCTACCTGGCACCTGGGTGACGGAGTAGTCTAGGTAGTGTCCTTTGGGGTCGGCTGATGCATGTGTATGTGTGTGTATGTGTGTGTGTGTGTGTACCGAGTACTACTTTTGGATCTATTGACCAGCTCCTGCTTGCCGACTGGCTACATGCCAGACCACTGCCGAACAGGAGTGAGTGAGTTAGTGAAAGCCACTTGGCAGATCGACTTGACTTTCTTGTATGGTGTCAGTATCATCGGCAATGCACTGCATATTGGCAAGGCCAAACTGGCTTCTGCTGTGAAACCATTGAGATTTTGAAAGGGAATCCCGCGGCTATAACGAAGCTTCGAATCTCTCGTAGCGGATGTGTGGGTGTTGTCCCTTGAATGGTTTTTCGAGGCGAAATTGAATGTACCGTCACACAGTTGCCAGCGTATCCTTCCCGCGGAGACTGGGGTGTACAGTCATAGTCATGGTGGCGCGGTTTGGGATTGCGTGTGGTTGTGGTTGTTCCAGTCTCGAGTCCGTTGCCCGACATTCAACACGACAACTCCATACTCTCCTTGTGTCAATGCCACGATGAAGCCCACTCCCAGAGGGTGAATAGTACCAACTGACTCGCCGTGTTGGTGATGCGGTATCCGTCCGGTCCGTTCATGCGGCGAGCATCTCACAAGCGGACAGTCGCGCACACAGCAAAGGCTCACCCAGACAGCTTGCGGGTCAAGGAGCCGCTGGCCTCGGTCGGATTGTTGGATCGTTGGTGTCAGTCGTCGTCTGCATGTCTGGGACCCCGTGCTCGTACGCCTGGGATCCGCCTGGTAAAACGCTTGATGCACGCTGGAGCAGTTGGGCATAACATCGAGGGCTTCGAGTGGAGGCCGCTGCCAATGGAAAAGTGGTGATGGGCCAAGTGCCCAGACTATGCCAAGCCTTGGCGCTCTTGGCACAGCGCACTCCGCCGGCAGGCTTGGCGTCTTTTTCGATAGTGTATACCTTGGCCGTGCTGCCTCGTCCGCACACCATCATGTTCCTGTGCATCTCACATACCCCGGCATGTTTGCCAAGAATCGCCAAGACATTCCGCTCGCCCTTTCTCGTCTGCCCAGACTTCTGTGAGAGTGTAAAGGGAGCGAACGCCCCAGAAACCTTAGATGAGCTGTCTTTCTTCCCCTCAAAACATCATTCTTAAAGACGCATCTTCTCGCAAGGGTTTATTTTTGTTACAACCACGGATTTTTGACACCTCGCTGTTTTGCCCCCGACAGTGGTTTCCGAGCCTTTGGGGAGTGCGCGTCCTAACCCAAGCTTACACTTGCCTCCCGCTTATAAACCGGAAACTCCGAATCAAATCGTAGCATCAGTGCATCGCACAACCATCATCCCGTCAGACTCCACCATGACGTCCCAAATCTCGGACGCTGCCCAGGCCTCTTCGGCCTCAAGCAACGGCAGCGACTCCAAGTCGAATACGCCAGCTCCGTCAAGCGCAACATCCAACACGTCTCAACACAGTTCTGGTGATGACAACTTGACGTGCCGCTGGAACTCTTGCAACCAGAAGTTCGCCAGCCCAGAGACTCTATATGTAAGTGACTGCTGAATGTAGCACCAGGCATGTCAGATCGCACACAATGGCCAGCGTGATATGTTTCGGGGCGATGCAGTGGCTTCCTTCGCTTTCCTTGTTCTCTTCTTTTGACTAACCTCTCTCACACCAGGAACACATCTGTGAACGCCATGTTGGTCGCAAGAGTACCAACAACTTGAACCTCACCTGCCAGTGGAACTCTTGTCGCACAACTACCGTCAAGCGTGACCACATCACCTCTCACATCAGAGTCCATGTTCCTCTCAAGCCTCACAAGTGTGAGTTTTGTGGCAAGAGCTTCAAGCGTCCTCAGGACCTGAAGAAACACGTCAAGACGCACGCGGACGATTCTGTCCTTTCTCGCCCTGGACAGGATCATCAGGGTCTCAGCTACAGAACCCAGGGTGCCAAGCGTACGTTGTGCTTCGCTTCTTTCGTACTTGTCTTTTGCAGTCCTCTGTTGAATACTGACTGACCTTCGAGCCTAGCCCCAAGCTACTACGACCATAATGGCCAGATTCGTTCTGGTGGCTTCTCACACCACCCAGGTCATGGGTATTATGCTCCCCAGCCCTCAACCGGCTATGGTCTCTACTTCAATCAGCCTCCCATGAACACACCTCGTCACGAGAACATTGGATACCATGCCTCTACTTCTGCTGGCGGCTATGACCGCAAACGCGCATACGACATGGTTGACGACTTCTTCGGCAATGCCAAGCGTCGGCAGATCGACCCGACATCATATACCCAGATTGGACGCTCACTCTTACCTCTCCACGGCTCGCTCTCTGTTCCCAACGGCCCCATGACTGCCACCGAGCAGTACATGTCCCAGCCTGCACCTGCCATGGTTCACGGTGGCCCAGCACCGACCCAAAACCCGCTTGCTCAACAATACTACTTGCCCATGCCCAATGCCCGAACACAGAAGGATCTTGTCCAGCTTGACAACCTGCTTGGACAGATGCAGGATACCATCTACGAGAATGCCAACCATGCCACAGCCGGCGTTCACGTTCACAGTGGTGGCGAGGGCGGTTTTGGCGGATACCGACACAGCCAGTCTCCAACCGTCCTCCAGCGCGGATCTCCAACTGGTCTTCACGTGGCTGCCGAGGGTTATCACCCCGTCTCAGCTGCCAATATGGCCTCACCTCTTACCGCTATATCGTCCACCGGTACACCCGCTGTCACGCCGCCGTCAAGCTCCGTGTCATACACTTCGGGCCATTCGCCAAGCCCTTCCGCTTCCTCTGGACTCTCTCCCCAGTCTCGCCACAGCACCACGACGAGCTCGTCTGTCATGTACCCCAGTCTGCCCACCAGCCTCCCTGCTGTTAGCCAAGGCTTTGGTTCTACCACTGCCACTCTTGGCCCCAGCTTCGACACCAGCGAGCGTCGCCGATATTCAGGCGGCATGCTTCAGAAAGCTCGAACGATTCCTCCTATCCGCCCTGCCGATGAAACCAGTGGGCGAACCACACCAAAGGCTGGCGACTCTGCCCTTTCTGTTGGCTCCCCATCTTCTGAGTCGGACGTTAGTGAAACCACCAGAGAGCGCGAGGAGCAGTATGACCGGTGGTTGGAGGATATGCGTGTTATTGAGACATTGCGAGAGTATGTTCGTGGCCGTCTTGAGCGGAAGGATTTCGTCAGCGAGGATGAGGCCGAAGCTTCCCGAAGGGATAGCGACGCCATGGATGTTGATGCCAGAAGCCCCCCAAGACAGCCGATTGGCCTTCGTGAGGGCGGCTCATCGCTATATCCTCGCCTTCCGGTTCCTGGTTCTTAAACAGGAATTATGCATCAAGTTGTCTTGCTTTATGTCACACTTAGAGGAATCAATTTCCTCATTGCATATCTTTTCATTTCAATATCTTATGTTAACCAATATACTCGGATACTGTAACGGCCGTGTACATCAAGAAGGCCAATTTGTTGATGTCATTTTTATGACTTGATGGATTTGGAAAATGGGATAGCTTTCTTCCGGCGTGTGAAGGACTCGATGAAATTTGGCGTGCTTGTTAGAATCGAATGAATTTACTAGTGTATAATCGACATGTTGAGTGCTGCATAAACATACATGTGTGGTTGTGAATAATGTGACGTCGGGGTATCGTAATTGCTCGGCGCCACCATAACAAGAGGCGACACGACCGAGATGCAAAGGAACGATGATTTATGGGCAAGGTCATGACGACGGCTTAAAAGAGTAACAATGCAACATTGAGGGGACTTTACTCCCTCAGAAACCAGTGAAGCTGCCTCGTGTTGAGCTGTCAGAAGCCCTTTGGGCAACATGCCGCGGGCCCAAGTCTCTCGGAAAAGCATAGATACAACGATGCAGAGGCGGACCACAGAAGCCTCATGTCGAAAGCACATGACTGTCTGAAATGGTTTAAAAATTTTTTGGCTTTGATGGTCATCGGGGCGTAAATTTTTCGGTCGACACGGCACGGCTTTCGACGGCTGTGATCCTGAACGGGGCTCGGCCACATGTTGGCATCTGCAGTTCGACAGTAACGGCAATGCATCGGAGCCTGCGACAAGGCATTGAGCATGAGACGGCCCATGAATAAGCTTAACAAACTTGTTCCTGGTCCTTCTGGCCATGCAAGACATACGACCCGAGAGTCCGAGAGGGAGCTCACGGCCAGCACAGTCGGGAACAATCCCGTGCATGCAGAGCCCTCCCTCCTAGGCTCCTACCTTACCCACAACACCTTGTCTATATCACGCCTCGCACCGGATGTGCATCCTGCAAAGCGCAAAAAAAAAAAAAAAAAAAAAAAAAAAACTCTTCTCCTCCCGAGGACGAATGCAAACGTGGTGTGACGGTACGATGATGAATGGCAACACAGCCCGGTAATGGCGAGACGCAGGAGACAAAATTTCAAAATCGAAGAACTTTTGCTAACCAGGCCGGCCGAGCCGTTGCTGCATAAGGGAATACTCGGTTCACGCTTGATGGAGAAGCAAAATCTTGTACGCAGTGTGTGATGACGGTGGTGTGCGGGTGAGACACCCAAGAGTGCTTGTGGAAGGCCGAGTAGTTGATGAGCAAACAATTGGGTGAGTTCTAGATTTCCAACCGCATGAGGAGGAAGGCGCGAACCTTGAGTGTAGACAAGGAAGCAGTGAGATGGAAAGAACATAAAATGCGCGTGGTTTTCCTCGATTCTTCCCATAGATTTCGACCATCCACAAGAAGATCATCCATCCATCCGTCTACACTTCTTTAAAACAAAAACCCCGGTTGACGATTCCAAATCTGCCCATCATGCGCTTTACTTCGATTGCTACCGGTGTCTTCTGCTTCGTCTCCTTGGTCGCCGCCCAGCCTCCCAGAAACTCGCCTGCCGATGCGTGCTGCTGCTGCGATATTAGCAGCAACGTCATCAGCTGCGACCGATCTATTCTGAAGAAGGAATGCGTTTGTGCTGCCGTTGTGTGCCCTGCAAATGCTCCAACCGTCTACAAAGACCGCCATGCTCCCCCTACCACTGCGGTCAAGAAGCCAAATACTCCTCCCGTCCAGCAGACTCGTGCTCCCTCCGTGGAGAGGAATGGCGTGCCCGACACTGCAGACGCGTGCTGCTGTTGCGATGTCCGCCAGAGCGTCATTAGCTGCTCTCGTTCCATCAGCAAAGAAAACTGCTTCTGCGCCGCCGTCATGTGTCCTCAGGGTGCCCCCGTTGTCTGGGCAGACGACAACAAGTCGGTTTCCAACAGGGATGCTGTTCGTCCTCCACCATCTCTTCCAGTCGAGAATCTCCCTCCTCCTCCGAATGGTCCTGTTGCCAAACAACCTACTCCTGTGGCTACCACCGAGGCTCCTCACGCCATTCCGTCTACCAAGGGCAAGCCTCCTGGCTTGAACGACCGTTCCAAGAGATTCGTTACTGTCACGAAGCCGGCTCAGCCTAAGCCCATGCCTCTGGGCTGCGTCGCGCCATCTTCTGCCACTGCCCGCCGGTTTAACTGCTGTTGCTGCAATCCTGGCAAAAACCAGATGGTTTGCCAACTTCGGGAGCAGCAGGACTGCGTCTGCGCCGCAGTTGCGTGCCCAAGGGATGCTGAGACTATCCATGTCCAGCCTCCTGTGTGCACCAGCATCTAGGTCCGGTGCTGAATTTGACTACTTCGTCTCTCGAGGCAACAAAAAGTACTGTTACTGAGTTGGAATGGAAAATAGAGAAAAGTATTGATTGTGTTTTTGTTACACGAAACCGGTCGACAGCACTCCCTTAGGTGAAACACGGCGGCATCCATGGCTGGTTCTATTTTGAGATTAAGTTTGTAATGTACGTAATGAAGTTGAATTCTACGTCGTTTTATCATATATATCTCGCAGTGACATGCTTCCAAATAGAGGCGTAACGCTCCCGTTCCAACGACTTGCAGAGACGAGACGCAAAAGTTCCTATACCGTATGTTGATTAATACTTGTTGGTTGAATAGTGCATCGCTTACAGTTTGGTGCGTCGTATGATTGATCCATGCCACGCAACGACAGCCTCGGTCTGCCCACGGCATGGGTCATATATCAATGTCCCCTTCCTGTTCCTTTGGACCCTTGATTCTCTAGTCTCAACTGTTAGCTGCCAGTACAAGAGCAGAATAAGACCATCAATATTGTTACCAAATTAAAAAGACACCAATTGCAAACTACAAGTCGCAAACTCCCAACATGAAATATTCAAACATCATGGCATTGGCAACACTCACAGCGGCAACGTCGGCCGCACCGCTGGTCAGCAGGCCGTGCTGCTGCTGCGTCCCGCGGGCTCCAGAGCCGGTTTGCACCATGATACAGCTAGGCAAGGGGTGTGCCTGTTTGCAGGTTATGTGTGAATCTGCTGCTATTGCGTGAGGGTATTGGCAGGACCGGAGGATTAGAGCGGCCGACGGGGTGCGGCTCATTGGTTTTGTGTGAATGGTGTCGGCGTCACGGCTGTGGAGGGAGGCTTGGATCGGGATCAAGGGTTTGGCATTTACATGCCGGTAACGTGCGCGACGAGATTGATAGGTACATTGTGTCCAGAGCAAAAGTAGCCTGTTTATGACTGTTACGGGGTCGTGAGTATGATGTGCCCGTCTGTTCTCTGCTCACGAGCCGCCGTCTTCTAGTGATGTTTGTCTGACCGGGCCTTGGGATCGTCGGGAATAACTGCCATGGCCGATGGAGTAGCCCCGGGTCCGAGTACGGGCTTCTCGGTTCGTTTGCAGTGATTGGCGGATGGGTGAAGTAATACAGGTGTAGATGGCGTTGGTGGCGGGACAAGGAGTGGCAATGTTTGAAGCCGTCGAGGTTGGAATGTCGTTACGGGGGCATCCAACACGCGCCCACCCCCCAATCTCATGTGCAACGCCATCATGAGGCTCTCCCGCGCGCTGGCCGACTACAACGATGGATTCGCTCCCCGGTTTTTGCATATAAGCCCAAGCCTCTCCGCACACGCGCCCTGCAAGAAACCCTCCCGTGCCCCGGGCCGTGTGATGCGTCACTGACGTCACTCGACGTGGATCGGCGACAATGCCATGTCATTACTCCACGCGTGTAGCAACCACCGCCTGCCAAATAGCTTGGTAAAGCTTGGTCACTTTTTGTTTCCTCGACTCGATGAACTATTTCTCTTCTCTTCTTGTCTTTTTTGTTCAACAATCCCGTCCTACTTTGATTTGCTTTCAGGCCAATTCCCCTTGTCTGCTCACTCACCGTCCCAATATCAAAAACACTACATACTCACTCTCACATGACTGAGGTGAACGGAACAATGGCCGAACAAGACGACCTGTCCAAGATCCTCGGCCCATCCGCCACCCGCGACGCCGTCCCCCAGCCCAATGCGACATATGTCATCCTCGACCGGTCCTCCGGCGCCGCCATCACCATTTTCGAAGGCAAGATCCGGCTGGAAAAGGACATTAGCCGCGCGGGGAACTGCTACTGGCAATCTGTGGAAAAGGACGGCTGGCTGGGTTTCCGCGAGACGCAGCTGGAGAAGTACTTGGGGCATGACTTTTGGTGGAAGTTCACGGCGGAGAGTACCGAGCACAGCGAGTACGGGTACTTTGTGCCGAGGAGGCATGCAGATGGGGGATATGAGTTGCTGGCGCCGAGTCTGGGGAAGCTGCTGCACGTTGTTGCTGGGGAGGGCGGCGAGCTGAGGGCCACGGAGAAGGGGGGCACGACGTGGGAGTTTGTTAGGGTTGATGGTGGTGATGAGGATGGTGATGATGACGCTGAGGAAGAGGAGATGAATGGAGTGGAGGAGCTGGCTGAGGAAGAAGAAGAGGAAGAAGAGGAGGAGGAGGAAGAGGGAGAGGAAGAGGAAGAAGAAAAGGAGGAGGAGAAGAAGAAGAAGTAGTGACTTTGGAAAGGTTGGGAGGAACCCTATTAGTGATGGCATTGGTGGAGTTTACTTGCTAGGAGGGCCTTTACTAGGTTCATCTCCAACATATTTTGTACTTATAATCCTGCCATGATGGGTGATACCCGGCATGGAAGGCGTTCCTTTCAGAATCCCAGATAAATCTGGGGAGGTTGCAACAATCACGAGCTGGGTATAGCTATGATACACAAACCTTTCAGCACATGTCTGATATCCAGGCAGTGGTGAAGCATGGGATTGATTGATCCTTGGATACAACATGGTTGGATGAGACACATCTTTGCTTTGCCGCCAACGCCAATGCCACATAACGCTGAGTATGATCGCTTTTCGGTAGATCACCTTGTGCGCGAGAAGAGTATTGAGGGCCAACTCCTCGCTGCTTGTGCCGCCGTAAATAACTTATACAAATCATCTTTTGTACAAATCATCTTTTGTCGACATCATGTACGAGACTCGAGCATATCTTCATATACACGGTACGTTGAAGCCATCATCAATCTTCTCCCATGGACCGCCACCATCAGGCCAAATAATTTACCATTACATTTGCAGATCCGCTCTCAAAACCGTCTACAGAGAGGAGATGGAGAGTCCCAGCCTTTTGTGTGACTGCCTGTTCTTGTAAAAATTTTTTTTGTGGTCGTCTAAGCACTACTGACTGGCTGAGGGCCGAGAGCTGAGACGGCAGAAACAACAAGCATCCCCGGGGCCCGGGCACTGCAATTCATTCATCTATGGCTGTTGCGGCTTGGAATCACCGTTTCGTACAAGTAGGAGGAAACTCCTTGATGATTTTGGTTGCATGAAGCATTGTCGATGCGGAATGTTAGGACTTTGTCCTCTGAAGCACACGTAGGATTTGCACCCATTCATGCCCATTCACAGCATTTCACTGCTTCCGATTCGTGCAAAATAGCCCTTGGGATCGGGAGATGACTACCCGTTTTGATATGACGTATGATGCCCTTTGAATTTCACGGGCCGCCTGGGATAATTGGTTCTCGCCTTCCTTCAGCAGTATCAGACTTTACGAATTAGTGGCACGCCACCAGATGACTCGGCTGGGACTCCAAAGAGCATCCCGCCAACGTGCAATTGCCCCATTATCCGGCCGTCAAGGATCGTGTTTATCCGGGATAATTTGCTTCCTGAGCTGTTGCAAGCAGACAGCGTTCATCGTCACGAGAATGTGCGAGACAGGGTTGGGTCCAACGGTCTTCGGCGTTTCCAGGATCTTGCGAGCTGATGCATTGAGCATATTTTTATATGTCCAGAGCCTATAATCATAGCCTTATTGTCAACAGTGAGGCATCGCCAAGTACGCTATATTTCGATGAAGATGAAAAGATGAAAACCTGCCATCCACAACCCCGGAGACGCCCCCCACCCCAAGAGAACCAAAATGTACGGATTGTTCTTGATTGCAGACCGAGGCCCCAGTTGCAGTGATTGCCAGTGGGGTGTTATTTGACGCGCTAATTGTCATTGAAGCGACTGTGAGAAAGCAGAAGATCACAGATCAAGAGGGGATTCAGCCTGCAATTTCAAGTGAAGAGCAATCAGGGTTTACGATTCTCGGAGTCCTTTGAGAACATATTGTCAAGTTCTTTCGGCACCGAATGACGGGGCAAAAGCATTGGAATGGTCCAGCTAAACCGTCAGAGGCTGCAGAAGAGATCACCTTGAATCGAACTGCGCCCGAACGAGGAGAGGCAATGACTCGGAACGGACCCATCCTTAGCCTCGCAGTGGTTAGTAATCTGAGAGATCAACAGTCAGGGATCATCATTGTGGGAAGGGTTGTATCGTACGGATGTATAAAAGTGCAAACAGAAGCCGGAAGTTTGTTTGCTACCCAGTGTGATCACTCACCAATGTTTGCTCAAACTATTTGTCCCATGTTCAAGACGGCAGGTGGGCGACGAAGTTCCCCATGACCCCAGAGTCACAGCTTGATGCAGAATGCAATTGGGTCTAACGCCAATTTGTTCCTATCATGAAACCCGCTGCCTGCCGCAATATTCAAGGTAATCATGACCCCTGCTAGCGAGAACCACAGTGTCTCAGCCGGCCAACTTTTCTCCTCCTCTGTCGTGCTACCTATAAGCCATGGCAGGCGCCGGGAGGAGACCAGCGGGAACAAATTATCGATGAGGGGGCAGCTCGTTGGCTCTCGCCAAGAACGGAACGTCGATACTTCCGGGACAACATTCGTCGAGGATGAATTTATCTGTACTGGCTCCACCCCCGACCGCTAACGACAGGGCTATCCTGGTCCCCCGATTGCCGAGGGTTGCTTCGTGCATATCTGTTGTTTTATTGCACAGGAGAAAGTCTGTGAAATGCCTGTGATCTGTCAAAAGGCGGAAGAAATCATATCCAAGCTTGTGGCAAAACTCTACCAAATCATGGTCCCGCTCCGGTCAGCAATTTGTGCCTCGACGCCCTCATCAGTAGGATGGAGTGTCTGCTAGAAGTCATAAGTCGCCTTCCACCAGTGCCTGCTGGAGCTGCAAGTTGTTGTCAGAAGACGGCGTGGACAACTCGCCTTCTCCAGATCGATATCCTCCGGCGGATTGCGTTAGGGCAGCATCGTCTCCTTATCCTGCAGCATATCATACTGAGCTGCTGCGAGACAAGTGACAATCCTATGTAAGCTCCTTGCGGGACAGAAAGGAATAGTGAAACTAGCTGCACGAATGTCATGATGGGAATGTATTATTGCAGCTGCATCCTTCATTGTAGTCTCATGTGTCCAGACCTGGAGCCTCCACCAGACGAACCAAGCGTGGTCCCGTTGGTCTTGATTATCGACTTCACTTGAGAGCCACAAAATCCATCCGAGTAAAAATTGGAGGGCCTCGGCTGAAAATCGACCCGCAAAGCTGAGCAAATAGCGGCACTAGTAAATGTTGATAAGTAGAGGCAACACCTCTCTGTATTGTTGTCATCGTCATTACAATTCGTATTAAAGGCGCCCATAACAGACACAGAGGAGAGAGCACTGGTAGTTACTAGGGAACGGAGTTTCCCAGTAGAGTGTGGCCGCGGAAAAGGCCTGGCTGGTTGTCAATGTAGCCAAGACGCGACAGCACTAAATCACTGGAACCTTCCGAAGCTTCGCCGGCCGTCGCTTCTGGCAAAGACTTGCCTGGTCCCTGTCTGTTGATTTTTAGCACATGGCTCTGCGTGTCTTCCGCTCTCGAATTTTTCCCTCCCTGAATCCATGATGGCGATGCCGTAGTAGTACATGGTGTCTCATGATGTCCACACTTTGATTGACTCTGGCTTCGCTGGCCAGCTTCTCAAAAAATTTCCCGAAAAGGGTCAGCAGTGACGGGGCCGAAATACGGAGGACCTTTTGCTGGGGGGGTTCGGTGTCGCCCACGAGACATGACGACTTGTGGATCAGCGATGCATACGGAGTACATGAGTCGGTTTTTGAGTGACCAACCATCCTGTCCATCAGTAACCAGCTTGGAAATAGATGCGCGTGAGTATATAGTTATATGGACGATGTGGCCGATCTGTATCAACTAGTCAGAGGTTAGGGACCAGACGTCAAAGATCATTCAGACGCAACCTAACGTCAGAGAAGCACAAGGAAATACAATCGTGCCGCAGTTGATTTCAAGAGTACCACATAAAATATTGCCGTGACTATTTGGAAAAGAAGGGTGCATTGAAATGTGTTCGAAAAGTCGTTCGCCGAGCCAGCCAAGGTCGAGTCCTGTGATAGGTTGCAACACATTACAGCGACAGCCTCGCACACAAATTATTGCGGGAAGGCGCAATCGACTGCAACTTGGTCTTGCTTGCGAAATGCGGACGGTGCGACGTCTGGTAAGGCTGAGACGGCACTTTCTCAACTAGCAGCTAGAGAAAATGCTGTGACACTCCTTGAAAGGCTGGATATCGACAAATTGCCAGTCCTCATCAGTCTCGACGCTTCGATAACACTTCTTCCGTACGGAGCATCCCGCCTTCTTTCGGTTGGCGGCAACGCATCTAATACTTCATGATAGACAGGCATCTTATCGCCGATTCTCTCGACCGCTTGACTGGTAACCGCATAGTGGGTGGAATGCCGGTCAGCAAGGATATTCGTGCTTACGACTGGCTCCGCAATTCGACATCCCCTAAAGGAAAGGCAAGCAGCTGGCAGGATGACGGGAAAGCAGACCGCGTATTATGTCCTGCTGCCATGTTCTTGTTTAGGTTCAAATGTGGTCAGGCAAGCTAACCCTGGGTTGCTTGGGCAGGCAGCCTTTCCCACCCTCCCTTCGACAATCGTGTCAATGCTTCCGTCAAGCTTCGAAATCGAAAACCCCAATTCTGCTTCGTGGGCAATGTGCCGAGTACTCGGTACACTCCCCTGTTCGTTGGTCGTGTCAGACTCAGCTCTCAGCTCTCTCTCTACTTCGAAGTGGCTCATATCAGACGACCAAAAGATCTCCGATCTCTTCATCCACCTCTTCTGCCGGGACCAGACCACTGCGCCTCGAGTGTGATGCATTCAACCTTCGGACCCCCCAGCTTGGCCTCGTGAAAGCCTTCCAGGCCCTCCCTCACGGCAGGCGTAGATGCAACACAAGATCAGGCCGGCCCCCGTTGGCTGGTGCCACAAACTGGGCACCACACAATTACGCCGGGAATCATTGAGCCATTCAGCGCCTCAGCGACAGCCTGTCTCATCCTGTCTCCCGCTTGGACTAGCGGCTGGTTGCAGGCCCCAGTCACACAATATTAACACGGTTGTACCACCAGGTTCGGCACCCTCGGGCGACAGCCGGGCCTGGCCCCATTCACGATATCCAAACAGACGTCGCAGCGACGGCCGATACGTACAAGCAAGCCACTTGACCCGGCGAGGTCCAAAGCACCCTGTTCCACTTCCAGCGCAGCTCTGGCGCGCCGCAGACATCGAGGGTTACAATAGGGCGAGACCTAGTTAAGGCCTGGTAGCCAGAGTCAGTACACTTGAGCACTGCCCGTCGCACTGTCGCTCTGCCCCAAGCCCAAACTCGATTCTCTCAGGCCAATGCAACGACTTCTTGCTTTGTTTCCCGACAAAATCTGGACTGCCCTGCCCGGACTTGGCTTCTTCTCTCCTCCTTTCCCCTCCTATCCCAGCCCTTATGACTCCTATAATAGGGAACAATCGTCGCCCGTTTTTCTGCATGCACGTAGTCACCTCGATCTGTCTTCATCGTCGTGCGTCCTCATGCCTCACTTCATGCGCGATACTCACTGAGCGCTCGACATCGTCCTAGTACATGGATCCGCCGCCAGCCCCCGATGCTGACGGGCAAGAGGCTCCCACAACAGCAGCGTCTGCTTCCTTGGTAACGTCCGGTATTGCTACAACTGTTACTCCTCCAACAAAACGTCGTCGTACCGCCCCAATTCTGAGCGATTGTTGCCGCACATGTCGACTGAGAAAGGTAGAAACTTCTCGCCCATTATCAAGTCAATTTTGCGCCTTCTTGGGTCCTTTCGCCCTCATTAACGCCACCATGTGACCAGCGGACATTATCATGCCATTATACACCTACCTACTCCAAACGCCATATTATATGACAATTTTCTGCATTCTATCCTGAAACAAGTGCTTAATTCTCTCGCGTGAAATATAGCTATTTGTATTGGTATGAAGGCTTTGCTGATAGATTTGATGTCAACAGGTCAAATGCTCTGGCAACCCAGGAGATGGGCCCTGCACAAATTGCGCGAGACTGGATTTAACATGCAATTTTGCCAACACGGAGGAAGATGAAGAGGCTGCAAGTAAGCTTGTACCCTACAGTTTGAAACTAATAGGCGTCTCATTCTCAAGTAAGATCTCTCAAGATGCGCTGACTAGTGTTAACTATAGTATCAAGAACAACACCATCTCACAGCCATACAGAGGCCGGCACTCTAAGGAAGAGGGCACAAAGAGCGTGCAGCCAATGCCATTCTCACAAAACTAAATGTTCGGGTGATTTACCACGATGTAAGAGATGCGAAGCTGGCGGCTTGCCTTGCGAGTATACGCCAGCGAAGAGAAGGTTCACCAATGTTCGGTTCCAAAACGCAAGCAATGCGGCGGGGAGTTCCAGCAAAGCCAATGATGCTGCCGAGGCAAACTTGTCCACTTCGGGAACCGCCAGCAGGTCAGACACCGTTACTAGTCCGACATCGAGTACTGGAAGTACCAACCATGATCATTTTGCTCTAATAACAGAAGGTTCAAATTTGACCTCCGAGTATGTTGCCTCCAGTCACAGTCATTACACCTCAGGCTGCTAACACCGTTGATGTAGAGAAAGGCTAGTACGTCGGGATACACTCTTAAGGCACGTGGACGCCTACATGGACAACATGTACTGGCTGCCGTGCCAAGGGTTTTTGCACCCAGATACCACCTACAGAGAAATTCAGGAAGGCACATTTGACCCCGTTGTGGCAGCGGCCGTGTGCGGAATCACGGCAGTTTTCGTGAGCCCCAGCGATTCTGGTGGCGAGTTTGGCGTCAAATGCAGCGCCCATGTCGAAATGTACCTGTTTCAAAACATTTACAAGTTCTCCGACGATCTTCTAGTTCTCTTTGCATTAAGCATCACGTTCAACCTTATTCGTGGAGAATTTGCCAAGCTTTGGCAATCCTTTGGAGTCGCCTCGAGGCTGATGCTAGGTCTACGGGTCAACTGGGATGTACTGCCCCAAAATCAAACGTTTGCTCAACAAGAGTGTTTGCGACGTATCGCTTGGCAGCTTTTCTACTTGGATCGCATGCTAGCGGGTGGGTATGAAGAGTACATCTCTTGTCGTGCCGAAAATATGCAAATTGCCTTGCCATGCTCGGAAGCAGCGTTTCGAGAAAACAGACCAATCAATGCCGAGAGATTGTATGACAAACCTGGAAATCATCCTAGTACCATCAATTTACATGGGTATCAGCTTCGTCTTATTGATTTGCGACATCGTATACAAGTGTAAGTGGCTTTGGTATATGCGCTGAAATCCTAGCGGGGGAAGCTAATAACCCATTTGCGTCCAGAACTACGAAGCGACTTTGCAGCTCAAGCTCTCCATCGCAGTCGCAACTCGACGCGTCAAAAGTAATGACTGACATTAATAGACTACAAAACGAGTTGACTCGATTCCATATGTCGTTGCCCCCCGAAATTCTTCTGAGTGATCAAACCGTCGCTAAGTATATGGCATCCCCCGAACGAGCCGGCTACGTGTTTCTGCACACTCACTTGGCCGTCAGCCATATCGATTTATACCGGTTCTCATTGCCAGGTCAGAGGGACAAGGTGTCGATAGAGATTCTCCGCAAGCTCCCGAGGGAATTCATAGCTCGGTCGCAGAAACAGGCAGTCGCTCATGCAATGTGCCTAGGCCGCTTTTGCGATGCAATTCAAAACGAGGTTGACCAGATGCATGATACGGGGAAGCTCAAGCTTGCGGGCGATTATTCCACATTTCAGATGTCAACCCAATGCGTTCGCGTTCTGTTAGTAGCTCTGCAATATGGGCTGTACCGAGACATCGCCGATGTTACGACGGCACCATTATGGCGGAGCGTTGAGGTCGACGAGGCGCATATTCGGTTTCTTATCGACTCGGTTCAAAGAGTTACCAGGCCATGGTGTGACATATTGAACGTTGCACAACAGGCGGTGCGTCTCCTTGATATGTTTGTTCCATGGGTCTTGTCCACTAACCTTGCCTTGACATGTAGTACAACCACAACGCGACACTAGTTGAAGACTTCAGCAAGACACGTAAAGTAGCGGACCAGAGAGCTGCCGAGAGCATGTTTGGGTCCAAATCCGAAGGTTCAAACCGCTTACCAGGTCCTGACGCTATTCTCGAGAGCATCGCCACCGGCAAACCCGAAGAGTATCACAGACGAATGGCCTCGCACAGTCCTTCCGACTCGACACGGTGGACTGGATCCCATCCATCACCGCCAGCTCCAAACATATTTGCCCCAAAGGCTGGAACTCAAGCAATCGAGGCAAGTCAAGGGGATGCTGCACCAGGGATCCCACTGTTCCTTGCTCAAGCCAGAAATAGAGCTGGCAGTGCTACACCAGATCCGCTTACGTACGACGGTGAAAACTCTTTGATGCCAATGGGAGATTTGGATGCTGTGCTGCCAGACACAAACCCACTTATGAATGTCGAGGGCGTGCCTATGCCAGGGATGCATAGCGGTGAATCCATCCATGTTTCAACAGGCGATACCGCAACCAAGTGCAGGCTTCCTAATGGCACAGCAGAGCGTGTTTGGCGGCGACGTCTTTATGGACCATTACATGAACCGACAACACGGCCAGGGCGGTTATTCACAACCTCCTGGTGGCTATTAGACGGAGACAAGCACTTATTCACCCCCGCCAGACACAACAGGCCCCTTGGACAGACTGAATGATGATACACCTGGTTCTGAGGGTGCATCCAGTGGGCAATTAGATGTACAAACGCCATCCAACCCGTGGAAATTACGTACTATGTGTGTGTGCGTGATGTCTGCATACTGGCGCAGCATGCCATGGCACATGGACAACTACAACCTCACGTCAATCGTGAGACCAAACGACGTACTAATGGCCAATAAGGTCGTCCATGTTACAACTCGTGGTCTAAATAATTTGAAAGGAATGCATCTTGAACAAAAGGACCCTACGCCCCGACCCCAAGAATCGTCGGGGTACTCGGGACAAAAGTTGCACTACTTTACTGCGTTTCTTTCTTATAGAATTTTTGCGTTTATTTTTGTACTTTTCACAAGGAAAGCTGGGCCTATTCTCCTGGCGTTTGGTGAGAGATGCTACGACGGATTTTTTCCTGCGCGTACAAAAACGAACTCCCATATATGGCGTACATATGGTATTGATGGGATGAACTGGCGTTTTTTGCATATTGTATACCAACACTCACTTGGCGTGATGTATCTTGAGCCAAACGCTTCTAATACACATATTATCCGTGAATGTCATCACGTTGTCCATGTCGGACCTTGCATTCACGAACCCGCCTTGTGACGCAGTACATGACTACCTAGGTAGTTGCCATTAGTTGCGCTGAGACGGGCCAGGAACTTGACGCCATCTGCCCCAGGTTGTCTTGGCTGAACCAGCACACAACCCCGTTCTACTTGACCCCTCTCACGATATCGAAATGCACGGCCCAGAGCTCATCCTGATACCGTGCACAAGGGAACCAGCCAGCCAGTTTACTTGGCATGGAAACAAGCATAAGCAGGCAGCCACTATGCTCGACACAACGAAGCGCATGCAACACAGCTTCTTGCTTGAGCCTGAGGATTGCGAACTTGGGCCAGTCGTGACGGCGATGTTGTTAGCGTGCACGCACTTGTTCCGACACTGCCAGTGGGCACTAACATGTGTTTGCCACTTGCATTTTGCTGCTGTTCATGACGGCCTCGATTGAAAACAAACTTGCGCTAAGTGGCTGACAGGAAACAAAGTGGTTCGCCTTTCACAGTTCAAAGCATGGCTAAAGCCGTCTGCATTCCAGGGATAATGCGCAACTAGGGTACTTAGATGATAACTTACTTTCAACCTTAAAAAAATAAAAAAAATAATTTTTTTCATAAAAACAGTACATACGTAATTTGTATAATTATACACTATTGAATATACAACTATACCACATTGGAGGCAGTAGTTCCATGCCTGGCTAGAGCCATGGCCTTTGCCTCCAGTATTGTGCAACCTTCCGTCCGCTGTTGCTATATACTTGCCCGCCTCTTCCTGATATCAACCGTCCAATGGCTGCGGTTTCCTCTCACTAATTGACGTCTGGTGCTTGGGGGGCAGCCGATAACACGGCACGAACTTGGCTTGCCGCTTTGTGCCCATTTCTGCACCGCATCATCATTCACCAGTCATCAGTTGAGAAATTGAGTGTAGACCCTATAATCAACAGGAGACCATGTCGCGCGAGAGACCAATGCACCGGTATCACATCAGTTACACATACCATGACTATGAATGTGTTTTAATCGTAGAGTGTTTGTCGTTAAGTTACTTCAAGGTGTAAATCGCGAAAATGAGAAACAGATGCGAGACGATCCAAGAGAAACAGTTGCGCTTGTGATTGATCAAAAGGATAGAAGTTGCGGAACGCTTGTCGAGCAATGCGAAAGAGTAGCCGGTATCGAGTATTGTTTGCCAACTCGAGTCGTTTTATGACAGTCCACGTTGCAACTGTTGCCGGCAGCTTTTGCTGTCTTATTATTGGTGCAGTACCACAAGCTGACCTATGGCCTGGCAAGAGTGTCTTTGTGATTGGCCGAGACGTGAGAAAACGGGCAAAAAGAGAAACAAACCAATGAATTCTTGTCAAGGAAAGGCTGAGAAGTCGAAAAAAAGGATAAAAAGAAATGAAATGATCCCGCTCATTAAATTATTGGAACAAGGTCCGGTCCTTCTCCTTCAATCCGCCAATGTTATCCATGTCAATGGACTGAAACTGACCCTTGGACTCCTTCTCGTATGCTGGCAGTTGTTCTTCATGCATGGGCTCGAGACCAACAGCGGCGTTGTCACCAACACGCACCACTAGAACGCGACCGCTCTTGGGACGTCCATTCTCGTCATGTTCTTCAGGGAATGTAATATGGATTTGCGGAACGTTGTCGGGAGAATGAGGGGGCGAGTGAGGGTTTTGAAGCATGGGCTGGCCGTCACGGCCAATGTAGTAGACGCTCGACCGGCCATTGTGAGTTGTCTCGATGGTCAGGCCGCGGGGGTTGGTCTGCTTGACATCTTCATAAGTAGGCAGGGTGCCGTTGTGAAGATGCTGTAGGCGGCGGCGTCGGTGGAACAGGTAGAGAAGCGAGGCGAGGATGAGGGCTGCAAAAACAAGGCCCAGGATGACGAGCATTAAGTCAATCAAGTTATTCTGGCCGTCGTCGTTACGGCGGGAGATGGTTGAAAATGAACGGATGGCGAGCCGTTTGCTGTCAACGAGGAGTGACCTCCAGGGCTGTGTTGCAAAGTGTCCGTCGGTGGAAGGCATCGCGCTGCGAGCCGAGATAGAGCTCCCCTCAACGAAGGGGCTCAGGGTACCCCGTGTTAAAAAAGTGGGAGGCATGATGAAGGCGAGTTACTGACAAGGCGCTGCCGTCGATAATAAATGAATGCAAGATCTGTAACCAGCAGTCCATATGTTAGTAGTCCAATGTGCAGTACTGGAACAAGTAAAGCGCGAGGAGTATTGAATTTCTCGCGACCACTTGACGCTCATGATAGTGCAAAAATCCATTCCAACGATGGACCCATTGCCGCATGTGCCAACGACTTATCGCGGTGAGCAAGAGCAGGCGTGCGAGACAATCTGCATATATATGGACGTCCTGGTTCGCGTTTGGCGTTTGGCGGCGGTTGAAGGTCAAGGCCGTCATACGTAGCCCGTTTTGGCTAGGCCCAACCCGCCCTCCGTATCCAATATGTATCACCCCCATACCGTCCTTTGTCGCAGACGAAAAATAGCAAGACAAATACATAGCAGCGAATAGGGCAGCACGTAGATCAAACAGTCAAAACTCACGTCAGGTAAAGTTCTGCCAGGCTAGAATGCAAGAAGCCGATCAAGATCGAAATGCATTCATAACAATGACAAGCTGACGAGGGCAAGTTGTCTTGGTCGTTGGGACACGGGGTTCGTATTCGTAGTTGGTGAGGTTGTTACGGAAGGATTGGACGGATCTTCAGCTAAAGGAATGGAGCTGAAGAATCCAGAAGAACTTGTCAAAAGAATGAAACAAGCTCTTGAAAGAAGAGTATAACAGTTTTCAACAAGGAATGTCAGTAAGAAGAGAGCATAAAGGCTCGAAGCGAAGGGGCCTTTTGCTCCAAGGTTGCCCGCCAACAAATGGGTGCAGGAAATGTGTGTACTCGAGGGAGGAGAGGGAGAGGGAGTGTAGCGGACCATACGGAGGCGGACCATACGGAGTAGAAGGGGAAAGTAGAAGGGGAAAGCAAAAGGAGACGGCCAAGACGGCCAAGCCAGGGACAGGAGCGAACGACAGTGCCCGCCTGGGATACGGTGGCTGAGCGTCTACGGGTCTGATTGTTGATTCTGTTTTGGTGGCTCAGCGCTTCCATGACGGCCGAATCGCCAGATGACCAAGCTAAACCACTTCTGCCCCTTGCCCATGGGACGAAGCACACAAACAAAGAACGCACGACCGGGCCAGAACTGCTCTCTAGCCAGGCACATCCAGGCTTGGGCCCCAAGTTGGAAGGGGCGATGGATACTTTGCAAACTCCATATCCACAGTCAAAATGAGGATGACGCCTAAAATTGGGTCATCTGCAGGGGCCGCCTCAGCAGCCATTGGCTCCTGCTCGGCGTTTCAATCCCATGCAACCAATCAAGTCGGTTCCGTGGACGAGACCCCGGCTGTATTTTTCTTCTTGCTCTCTTGTTTGTGTCGAAGCCCCGGCCGCCAAATGGCATCAGCCATGATACGCGATGAGTGCACACAGAGTACTCCGTACGGAGTAGTGCTGGGCAGAATCAATGCAGTAACTCATGTTCGGCTGGCATATCTTTTTCTGGCTCGAATATGCTCCAACCGTTGCGTCTTTAATGTCGACGGGGTCACCACCGCTCTACATTTCATTCATGTATTGTAAATACAAAAACTCCGTAGCTTGTGCAAAAGCCTTCGATTATCCGTGCGTTACCCCTGACTAACGTGCGCGCTAAGCCAACTTTGGACGCGCACATCCGTCACCTGAATTGACCTGAATTGGCCCCTCAGGTGTGCCTGCCAACACCGCCTTTTCAGAACATCTCTACGATTCATAATTGAAGCTTGATAAAAGCTTGCATGATTACAGTACAAGATTCGATACCGGTTCCATTCACAGTACTCCCTCATGCACAATGCAATTCTCTTTCATGTTTTGTGCACTTTAGTCAGCGCCGTGTTATTTGCTGTTTTGGCGCCCGGCTGTGTGATTGGTAACTTGTCGCGTTGGACCATGTCACAGATGGCGTGACAAGGATTTAGCAAAAACGACGACACATGTCGTGATGACCACGAACTACAATACATCTTGTAGTCGAATTCAGGAGCTATCGACGGAACGTTCACGAAGGAGCTTCAATTTGTGCTTGGGTTTTGCAAACATTTGCTCAATTACTTCCGTCTCACAGGCTATGTGAGCTCCGATTATCGCACCGGCTTGCCTTGTCATATCGCGTCCGCCAGCAAAATTCAGGATCAAACATCGACGTCGACCGCCCCAAACACATCTGTAACACTTCTTTCCGTCCATTGTGCTACCCTAGAAGAGACAAACAACAGGTCGGCCCATTTCCGTCCCGTCTTTTCCCTCGGCTGAATTCCAAAACTTCATACAAGGCGTAATCGTGGACGTAGCTCCATCGGCTTTCAGAAATGTCCTTGAAACCACTTTGGCAGCGTGACAACCCAACTTGTCACATGTCCTATATGAACCGCATTTTACCTCTCCCCGGTGTGTTCTGACGCTGCCTTTTGTCTGTTCAGCCGACTGCTCATTGTGCCTCGCAAGGCAACACGTTGGTCAGTCACATCAGTTAGGACCGCTGAAAGAGTCCCTATGTGTTGCAAGGACTTGCAAATGACTCACCGTCCCTTCGCTCTCAAACCTCAATGCCAGAGTCCCAACTTCATTCACATGGGTCGTATACGGGGGGGTTTCTGTGCAAGTTTCTTACGTATCGCCGCCTTGGCTAATCCCAACCTACATGCACGTAGGTTGCTAGATGGTGCAGCATCTATTGTTGAGCTCAGCCGGGAAGTCTTATCCCGTGACCAGTAATACGAATTCCGCCATCATCTGGGGTTGGACTCCACACTGCACGCAAGGGGTGTTATGCAGTAAGAGCACCAGGAGGGCGTTGGATGCAACCCTGCGCCGCTCACGAACCTAGCCTAAGCTCCGGCTCAGTGCCAGGTCCCATCATGCTCTCTCCCTCTCTCTCACACCTGGTCAATAAATAGGGTAGTCAGTTAAATGTGTATACCATGGTGGATTGTAGCTTCAAATGCTACTCCGCCACTTTGTGACGGCGATTTGCAGAGGCTATCATTACATCCACTTTCAGGCATCACACGATCTGTCTAGGAGTGGTCTTACTGTCATGGTCTCCAAGTGCCGCGCGCGATGCTGAAGTGGGAAGTTCGAGAATCTAGATTCGCCCGGGTCCAGATAACGTGACTCAAAGACGCCTTCATTCGTCGAGTTCCATCTGATTTTGCTAACAAACACCGGAACACTTTCCAGGCGCACTGTACTGGGCAAAATGACCCGATCCTATTTCCCATTGACATGTCAATTTGAACATCTTTGGTTAAGGTGATACTTACCTGAGCTCACCGCACAACTGCCCTCTCACAGATATCGCAGATGTCCCAAGAGGATACGTCGGCCCGAACTAATATCATGGCGCCCGTCGTCGCAGTCCCAAGACCAACTCAACCGTCATGAGCATCCGCGTGACCAAAAAAAGCAGTTCCAGTACTAATTGGCTGAGATATTCATGTGCTTTGGACATCCCGCCGTTTGGAGTTCGCAGTAGCCATGTGTTTGTTTCTACATAAATGTTAGGCAAACGGGTGGGATTTCGCTGTTAGAGAAGAGGAATTCTATTCACCCTAGTGGAAGGACCCCATCGTTTGATACCGCGGAGAACAGGGGTACTATATTTGCCACGGTTGCTCAACACATGACCAAGAGCGTCTCATGTGTTTGGTATGCTTAGCAAATTGAAGGCTGTTCGCCTTTAAGACATGATCCATGCTGTACGTATATGTAATCGGAGGCTGCAAGTTACTGTGTGATAGATGATGAAGAAAATGTTGACTAGGTAGCCGGCGGAGCGGCCCATCAATTGTAGTGATGGAGACTCACAGTCAAAGTACAAGAGGGAGAAGGGCTGGTAAAACGTGGAGAGCAGTCATGGAATGACCATGACCGTTACAAATGATCGCTATGGTTAATACTATGACATGTATCAAATCATTGGCTGCGTTTACTTGAATTACCCGACACCGCCCTCGCCTAACTTTGTTGCTTAGTAGACGGGAAATTGGCAGCTCCAAGTCATGCGAGGGGGGCCATTCTATGGAAGTGATACGTGAATGAAGCACAACGATCAATTATGCAACACCGGAAGCGGGGTGAGGGACGTCGAACTCATGGTGAGTACAGATAAGACACGCACTTGTAAACCTTGGGAAGAGCCCATAGCCGCCATCATCTTGGAAAGCAGCCTATAGCCATGGGGAAAGCGGCTCGAAAGCAGATGGAGAACCCGGTGAATCGATGGCAAGTGACAAAGTAAATCCATGAGATAAAACAATAGGAAGGGCCATGTGGCCCTCCAAACTGTCACTGTGACAATCATGTAGTAACGAATGTGGCCATTTGTTGCAGGTTTTCGCTTTCTCCGCGAGGTTACAACAAGAGGTCATTGGAGGATTTCGGTACCATGTGGCTGTTTATCCAGACAGAGAGAGTTCAAGACACAACTCATGAGTTCCAGAGTGAGAAGTGCCGAGCGAGTATTTCGGATGGCAGCATTGAGCGCATAACTTGATAACCTCCCTTGTTCGCTTGTGAGCGGGACAGGCTTGATGCTGCCCAGGTGACCAACCATTCAATACCACAGGAAGGGTGGATGACTTAGTGGTTGGCCTCGACGTAAGTAGGTCGATTGAGTGGGTGTGTGGATTCGGGTAACTGACGGGCACCCGTACCATGTTCAGGTCGATCTGGCGATAATAGGTGCCATGTTGCCGCTTCTCCTTATTTATTAGTCCCAGAAACGCCGCCAGGGGAAAGGCCTCTGGACAAATCTGACCCCTCTTCGTTTGTGCAAGGGCCACTTAGTACCGCGCGATTCGATGCTGGGAGGGCTGTTGATGAATGCATTACAAATGTCAGCGTCGGGGTAATACTATGTGCAAGGTCGGGCCTCTCTTTGGCTGACCGTTGGTCATCTCTTCTTTCAATAGATCAGTCCGGAAATTCTTCATAGATTGGGCGGCTCAACAGATATGATGCTGATGGCCCATAGCGCGGGTCAACCTGTTTCGTTTCCATGTGTGTGGATGGGTGTCTTTCATGCGAGCGTGAGTGCGGTATGCATCTTCGAGGGGCTAGCAAGTGCAAATTTGTAGACTGTGTGACACGCATGGTCGAGCTTTGGCCTTGATAATGCATCAACGGTAAGTGCGCTACTTCAGATTCAGTCCATGCACGCTACGACACTTGAGTGGCGTGGTGGGTAGAAGACGTGGGAGAAATTGTTACACTCGTGGAGCAGATGGCTGTCGTTTCCATCACTGGTTAGGTCGGGCAAGTTTGTGGGTCATGCTTGCCTGACAGCTTAACCTGCCCTTTCCCGTTTAACATTGTGTGCTCTTGCCGAATCCGTCTGGAGATGCCAATGGCGAGAAAGACGTCGAGGACCAGATGATGGCCATACGAGGCAGATCCAGGTGGTTTGTTTCTACTTGAGTGCTTAATTTACCAAAAGTATGCCTTGTCTGTTTGATAAGCGCAGCGATGCTAGAATGCGTCAAAAAGGGGGGGATAAGTAGAATATAACTACCAGGTACGAGACCCCTCGGATTGCCCTCATCAGACCAACGGTCCCTGGCTTAGTAGGTAGGTATGTAGACCTTTGATGATGATGATGGTGATGATGATGACACATGATCCCACAACCGCCGAGTGCTCGGCTTGCACAGTTTGCTACAGGGCGTACGGACTATTGAAACGTCCAGACTGGTCCTTGAGTTTGTTTCTGTACCGTCTGGTGCGTTGTGCGTTGTGCGTCGTGCATCGCCTTTGCCCTCCATGTCACTGAAACTGTTGTCGTGCAATATCATTCCCACCCTCGGCCGTCACCCCGTTACACACTCTCTCCCTTCAATAAAGACGGCTTACGAACGATTGCCCGCCGCTTTGATCGTCTGCCACTCCTCTTGCTGTGTCCATATTCTCAGCGCCATCTGCCCATTAATCCCCTCCTCTCCGTACTGCGTACACTCGAACGCGCTCGTGGCACCTGGGTGTTGTGTTGTGCCTGTGCAACCAAGGAAACACAGTGACGGAAAGCAGACGGGAAAGCAGACGTAACATCAACACACGAGAACCTTCTCAGCGCTCCGTACTCTGTATGCCTACTACCTTGGTACCTAGGTACCTAGGTACCTAGGTACTATAGAGTAACTAACAAGTTCGATGCTGCCTGGCAGAGCCAAGAAGGGTCCTGCTACCGCCCTACCTCCGATGTCCCTTTGAGCAATTGGCCCTCCCATGTGTGTCTCGTTATCTAGTAGCCTTCCGTCTCATCATCTTTCTCGTTTCTGCCTCGCTCCATCTTGCTTAGAGGCGTTGATCAATTTATGCCCCCGCTTGTTCCTTATTTCTTTACACCAGACTCGACTCTTTTCTTCGTCTCTGGCTTCTCCTACCAGCCGATGCCTGCCAAACCCGCCCACTCCTCTCCACCCAGCGCGGCCGTCCTCCCTTGGTCGAAAATCTGTCTCGGCCATCATTCCTCGCAACTATTATCCCTGTACCGAAGGGGACATTTTCGTTCGACAGCGCTATTTTCCCGCATTCCCGTCTAGTTTGTCTCGTCGAGAAAGGAAATACTGGCCCCTTGATCGCGTTGCATTGGATCCGCCCTTTCTGGTGGCCCTGGCTCATCATCAACATACATCTACATTGCTCGCGGCGCCTCCACGATTTGTTGGCTCTCCTTCTCTCTTCCACCGTGACCAACATCGCTTTGTCTATATTTGTCCATTCGTCACAGTCACCGCACTGCAGTCGGCTCTTTCACTTATTGCCGCTCAGCTCTGGCCACGTATATTTTCGGCCCGGAGCTTGTGGTTGGTTTATATTTGTCCATTGCCGGAGACACCATCTTGTACATGTCGTCTGCAGCCCGCCTACTCTTACCTATCCGTCGAGTCAAACCCTCAACCGAAACATTCTGCTCGTCCATCTCGCACATAGTATATTGATCGATACAAAGTTTAATTTCGCGGACAGATGAAGGATTTTGACACCAACGCATCTTAAAGTTCGGCAGTCGGTACCGCTAAAACCTGGGAGGAGTCAGAAAACGCCAACAATCAATCTGACGGCGGGATCACGCACAGTCCCGGGTACGAGTACCACCAGGCCGTCACCAACACAGCACAGCACGTCATTTTTGCTAGTTGCTTTGCCCGATCTGTAAGTACTGGAAATTTACGCCGCACCTCCTTGACTTTGGCTTCCCCACCTCGGCGCGCCTCTGGCGACCTGACCTGGCTGTATTATTTCGATTTCGATCGCAACCACCGACAGACCTATGGCCCGGCCTGGTGCCACACACATCTTCGCATCAGCCTTACCAACCAAAGCGACGTGCTGGCCCCGGTTTTTTGTCTCCTCCACACTTGAGCATAATCCCAGCCCATTGTTGCCTCGTCAGAGCCAGCCGACACACTGATACAAGCTGCTACTCAGAAAACGGTGATCATATTATGTGAGCGGGAGCCCTTGTGCTGACAGGCCTTTGTGCGCAGTGCCTCTTGTTCCTTATGTGTTTTGATGCAAACCCATCATCATAGCCGATAAACGTCAAGAACTGTCCCCAGAGGCTGCGAAGCCGCCTGAGCTACATTTCTCATTTTGCTACGGAGTGGCTGTTGCTCTTTTTCTTTTTCCTTCGACACGAGAGCATCTGGAAAATTCAGATCTCTTGACGTGGCCTGTCGCTGCGATTCAAGAACCCCCGTCACTCTGAGATAGACGGCCCCATTGACACAAGTGAACCCGAAACAGAACAAAACCAAGCAAGCGACTCGCGTCGAATCACACTGTGGTCAGAGGATCAGAGGTATTTGGTCCGGCTTTTTTAATGTGACTGCGGCCGTTGCCTCCCTGCTCATCCTCGAACTTTAGAAGCCTGTCCGGCGGAGTCTATTTTGTTTTATATCTTTTCCTGTCCTTTATATAGCCCAGATACCCACCGAAAATCCGTCCTGTCGACACAACCACCTCGATCTACCACACTTGCACCGGGAAAAAATAATAATAATATGGCCACTTCGGTAAGTTGCGTCGATTACTTTGTACCGCCATCTCTATTCCCTTCGACCAGCCCTTTTTCTTCGCCGCATCGGGCCCAGTGCAGTGCCAGCCAAGCCAAACATTTGGACCCTTGCCGCTCATGCGCGCGGTGATGCTAGCGCCATGGGCCTCGACGTCAGAGGGGCTCGTGTGTCTCAAGGCTGCGCCAGACTAGCGCACGCGGAAGGGAGGCCTGGCAGCCTTGGATCGCCCGGGGTCAAATGGGCCAGCACATCTGGGACGTCGCCTCTGGCCTTCCCAGACGCAGACAGCAGAAGCCAGGCCCAGGCTCCCCACGCACAAACACCCACACTTCGTGTTTGGTTTTGGTTTCGTTTTTTTGGTGGCACGGCTGTCTCTTGACACGCTGACACGGGCTCCGGCTTTTTTTGTCCTGTGTTCAGTTCTGCGCCCGCTTCGCCTTCTCATCATCATAAATTGTTTATAACCATCACTGACTTTCGTCCCCTTAGGCGCGGTCGAGGGCCGGATTTTATTCTTTCAAGATGCCGCCGGGTTCCAACGATAAATCTCAACATCAGCAGTCAATGGGGTCTGGTTTCCCAGGCTCCAATCTGTATCCCAACTCCAACATTTGGACTGCTTCCCTATCCAACGCCAGAGAGCGCTCCATCGGCAGCAAAGGTATGTTTTCGCCTACCCTGACGCGCCGAGACTCATGAGTACTTACCCAATTTTTCTCTTTCCTAGAAACCGAAGGTAGTCCTTCCGGTTCCAGCGCCCTTGCTGCTAACTCGGAGGCTGATGTTTGGGGAGCATCAGGCCCTTGGAAGACAGAACACCCTGCTCGATCAGTTAGCACCTCTCCGAACAGAACCCGCGATGCTGCCATCTCGAACGGCGCCGCTTACTTTGACCATCCTCCAACCGCGATCGGTGTGAAGAAGGGCAGCTTTGGCGGTGGTCACACCCTCCCTGGCGATGCTGCCGCATATTCCTCTACCTCTGCCTTTACATCACAGAAACTGCCCGGTATGGATGCCTTATACATGGAAGCGCTTGCCCAGTTTCCGGGGGTTCAGTCAGTCTCTCGTGAAGCCGGCATCCCTCCTTCACGGCAATCTCAAGGCTCGCCTGCCTTCCAACACGACGTATACCGTGGTCATACGCCAAGCAATTCCATCCACTCGCAACGGGCCATTGGTAACCACGCACCATCTTATTCAAGCCAGAGCGCAAACCAAAGGGCCTTCAACCTGAACAAGCAACTCGATGACGAGCTGGCCTACCAAACTGGACGTCGGCTGGCTTTGGACAATGCTAGTAGTAGTTCAAACACTTTCAACCCGACATCGCAACCATTTCAGTTCAACCCTGGATCACAGTCCTGGATGACTGAATCTTCCAGCTCTCGATATGACAGTGGTATGGATACGGACACCATGGCTGCACAGTACATTAAGAGGGGGTCTATTGACAGGATTTCTGGCTCCCCGGCTTTCCGCTTGGAGAGTGGCAACAGCCCTCGCAACTATACTGTAAATCCCGATGCCTTCCCAGCCAGGCCATCATCCCGGGACCACCGATCCAACGAAACAGAGAGACGAAGTGTTCCCGCGCAACATTTCAACGGCGGGTTCGCACCCTCGTTTTATCTGGCCAATACACATTTGCCAACTTGCCTCCCCAATACGCACCCAGCTATATTGACCCATATACGCAAAACTTCCGCAACGCCATGATGTCTGGCTACGGCATTCATCCCGTCCCTTCAGCATATTCCCTCGCCGCCAATCTGCCTCCCGTCCGACCCTCGAGAGATCAGGATCCTGGCAAAGGTGTTCGCAGTGTGCTCTTGGATGAATTTCGTCTCAGCAACAAGTCGAACAAGCGATACGAACTGAAAGATATATATAACCACGTTGTTGAGTTCAGTGGCGATCAGCATGGTTCGAGATTTATCCAGCAGAAGTTGGAGTCAGCCAACAGCGATGAAAAAGATCAAGTATTCCGAGAGATTGAGCCAAACGCTATTCAGTTGATGAAGGATGTCTTTGGTAACTACGTTGTTCAAAAGTTTTTTGAACACGGCAACCAAGTACAGAAGAAAGTATTGGCTGAGAAGATGAAGGGTAAGGTGGTTGACCTTTCGATGCAGGTCTATGCTTGCCGTGTCGTTCAAAAGGTACGACCATCTTCTTGCTTCAGACACGATTCTTGCTGACTATCTTGAACAGGCTCTCGAACATGTGTTAGTTGAGCAACAAGCCGAATTGACGAAGGAGCTTGAGCCAGATATTTTGCGTGTCATTCGCGACCAAAATGGCAATCATGTGGTCCAGAAGATCATTGAACTGGTCCCAAGACAGTGCATCGATTTCATCATGAACGCAGTTAGGGGCCAAGTCACCGCCCTCGCATCTCATACCTACGGCTGCCGCGTCATTCAGCGCATGCTAGAGCATGGGACAGAGAGCGACAAGATGGAGATTATGACGGAGTTGCACGCGTCTGCCCAGATACTCATCACGGATCAATATGGCAATTATGTGGCACAGCATGTCATTCAAAACGGCAAGCCCGAAGATCGAGCCAGGATGATTGACCTTGTTATGGCTCAGCTGCTCACTCTTTCCAAACACAAGTTTGCGTCCAATGTCGTCGAGAAGTGCATCGAACATGGCACAGCTGAGCAGCGAACCAGTATTCGAGAACAGCTTACCACCGTGGGTAGCGATGGGACCAGCCCACTTCAGCAGATGATGCGAGACCAATATGGCAATTATGTTATTCGTAAGTGACACCAACTCGTGAAAGCAGTGTTTGCCCAAAGTTAACTTGATGTGTCAGAAAAACTCCTTGGTCAACTTGAGGGCAGGGAGAGGCACATGTTGGTGGAAGAGATCAAGCCTCAGTTTTTCGCCCTGAAGAAGAATGGAACGTCCCGGCAGCTTCAGGCTCTAGAGAAACTTCTTGGCCTAGGATCTGGCGGCTCGCCTTCGAAGAGTGACGCTGCATCCGCTCAGACAGACCTGAACTCCGCTGCGGACACGCCGGCTCTCACCAACGAAACTAGCAGCCCTCAGAGCAGCAGCCCACGCAGTGCTCATGCGAGCGCTATTAGCATTCCTTCTGAAGAGAGTGGAAACAAGACATCTGACAAGCTGTCTAACATGGTCACTCCTCAGGTGCGAGAGGAAGAAGCCTAGCTGACACGTTGCGGATCAATCTGTGTACGGGGATGACGAAGTGGCATTATGACGCGGTTCCCGACTGCATCTTCGTTCCTTTCCACTATTTTGTATTAACGACAATAAAACAAAGTCCTATGGCATCAAATTCGCAGACAAACGGCGGCGCAGAAGCACATCTACATCGCGCCGTCTCGCATAGATAATGTCCATCCTTACAGCAGCAACGTTTACAAATGCATATACGCATACTCGATACAACTTACTAATATTTGGCATTTGCAAGAGAACTGCATCTCCTTGACGGAGTTGATCGTTCTCGGGGGAAAGGGGGTTTTCTTTAAAAAAAAAATATTCACGTTTTGCACCACTTCTTGTCGTTGGAACTTTGTTCAAACGCCAAGAAGGCCATATCATGGCGGCCTACAGTGGCGTACTACATGCCTATTTCTTTCTCGGAACATTATTGGCGACAAAGCACAAAATATTCAAGGAAATTATCGGTTGTTTTTAATTTTTCTTACTGTTCAGTATTGGGATCGTGACGCTTTTTGCGCTTATTAGTTCTTCTGGGGACTCGGGCTGTGGGGTTCTGCAATGTTGGATCACTAGCTTTCGCAAGCTGGCACTTTCACTCATTTGGAGGGTTTTTGCATCCCGATGAAACGAATGAAACCGCTTGGATGAAACGGTTACAGGGGTTATGGTTGGAACATCTCGGTGACATTTGGATGGGTTGAACTGGACTCTGGTTCGGGACTGTATTCTAGCGAGAACTGTTTATGAGGGTTTTTATTCCCTCTGATGTTGGAATTGTCCATTGTCCATAAGCGTTGTACAGAAATGACGAGATTTAAAGTGACGTGTTGTCTGAGGGTCTGTAGTGACCTTAGTGCCAGTATGTCATAATGACTGCGTGTAAGCTGAGACCCATTTGCTGCGCTTAATTCTCTTATACGTGGATTCGAAGGGAGCCAAATATTGGGAAATTCTAGTGAAGAGTTGAGTCGGCGTGAGTGGATAGAAATGAGGCACGCAGAATTGATATTGTCACAAGCATGAATGATGGGTCTTTTTTTTTTGGGCGGCGTGGGAGGCACTTGAGCCCCTCGGCCGGTCGAGTGGAGTCCCCCGCCGACAGCGACATCGCTCTGTTTTCCGACGCTACCCTGGAATCAGTACGTAATTTGAAGTTCCCAGGTTCCACCACATCCCTCGCATAATTGATTCTGCTTCGCGCCTGCCTGTTTCTCTTACAATCCCCCATTCTCAATAAATTTGCCTTCGAAGATTTACTCTTCCATTTTTCGTCGATATTATCACCTCGTCAACCCCAATGAAGCTGCCTTTTCTATAGTGCCGTCACACGAATCACGCCCCGGAGCCCCCGGGAGCCCTTCTCTCCTATTACATGGTATCGGGATACCTCACCCGAGCTTGCGTTCCGTCGACCTCGATTACGAACGATGGCTACTTTTAGACTGAACTTTTTATATCCGTATTTGCTGCGGGCGGCGCGAACATCCGCCACTCCCAGCACTGTGGCAACAAGATGGGTGGCTACGACGAGATCCAAGAGTTCGTTTGCCCCTAGGCATGGAAAGGCTGTTGAGCCGACTTGGAACAAAGCCCAAGAGGCAGAGGCGCAGTCTTTGCAGTCAACCGAATTAAAAAAGGATGGAGATCGAGCTCCGGCACAGGAGGAGACAAAAGCCACCGAGGCGGCAAAAACAACAGATACCAAGCAGCCACGCGCACAACCACGCGCCGCTGCGGACAAGAGGGCAAGCCCAGAACTCGAACAGTCTTCTCCAGCGCAAGCTGCGACGGCGTCAGTCAGCTCTGCAGACTCCTCTACCAGTAAACCGGGGGACTCAGCCGCTACTACCATGGTAGCTGACTCTAGCAACGCGGCAGAGGAACCGAGTCAAGCACCCTCCAACGTCGATTCTCCTGCTGTTCCTTCGCTCGAGGCTGTTCTACACATGCCGTCTCCCGACAGGGCTGAACACCCGCACATGGCGCCACCACCATATGTACACCACTTTGATAGCTACTCTCTGGTGAAGCAGCTGGAGGAGGGCGGTTACTCACGAGAGCAAGCTGTCACTTCCATGAAGGCGATCCGGAAAATTCTTGCTCAGAACTTGGATGTAGCGCAGAAGAGTCTGGTCAGCAAGAGCGATGTTGAAAATGTACGTGTCCAAAGCAAAACGCGTGCAGCGTAATGTGACTGACAAGGCTGACAGGAGACATATCTCTTCCAAGCTGCCTGCTCAGAGCTGAGCACGGAAATCAAGAACAATCGCCGATTGCAAGAAGAAGAAATGAGACAACAGCGGACGCATTTGCAGCACGAAGTCGATATTCTCACGCAATCGCTTAACCAGGAGCTGCTGACTCTTAATGACGCCGTCCGTGGGCTGTTCAATGACAGAAACATGGCTGTTCGAGAGGAACAGAAATCCGTCGAGAGTGCTGTGAGTTTGTCAGTGGAAGACCTACTTTTGATCATTGTTAATAACCTCTAATCAGATCCAAAAAGTCAATTACAAGATGAGTATTCTGCTCAGCAGCGATAGCAAGTCTGAAATTGAAGGCGTAAGATGGGTATTGATTCGACGTTCTGTTGTTGGCCTTGTATTCTTGGCCATCCTCACTCTGGGGATGATCCGATATACGACATACTTGGCACAGCAGAAAAAGAAGGAATCAGAGAAGCGGAAGAGGGAACGTGAGAGATTGAAGAGAGACGGGGGAAGAAATGACAATACTTCGGCAGCAGATGCAGCCGTGATTTTGTCTGCAAGTTAGAGCGACAGGTACACACACTTTCCTTTTGCCCTACGGTGGCAACGACCTTGGCGTTGGAGTCTTGATTTGGTGCACCGATTGTTGAGACGCAATGGGAATTTTTGAAAATACCCCAATAGACCGGAGGACATGTCTTATGGTGGATATACCAGGGACGGAGGAACACCCTTTCGACGCGACGTCGTCGTATAAATATTTCTTTTGTCCATTTACAGCATGAATGACCATAGGTTATAGATTTAAATACGGTCCATCCGCTATCAGTATGAGGCTAAGCTAACACATTTACTACGTTGCTTCCGAGGTTGAAGGCTATGATGGAAGCCTTACGAAGCTCCAATGCCGGAATGAAGTAATATCCTGCCTACACTACCAACAAGTCTCACAAGCTGAAGCACACACGTATCCTTTAAGTAATATCGTCTAAAATACCACGTACAGCTTCTGAATTGGAAAGAGCTGTGTCACCAACCTGACGCTTCATAATGTGGTTCACCAAGGCCCCAGGCGAACATGTACATCCAATCACCCTGCGATAAGCGATTACGTCACGATAAAAATTCCTGCGAATCTGCACGATAAAAAGGTTCAAAAAAAAAGCTTTTTTTAAAAAAGGAAAAAAAGTACGCCTGCCCTTCCCCGGTCCCGTGTGCAAGCCACCCCAGCCCATCATGTATACTTCTATTCTGGTACCGCGCCCCTTCTCAAAACGGGCAACAGCCTAACCCCTTGCCCCGCTAATACCCTGCGGCAAGATGACCGACTCCCCGGCGCCGCCCGTCACGTGTGTGTGCGGGGAGAGAGGGCAACCGCGTTCGCGTTCCAACCTCTGCCGTTGGAACCGGCCTCGCCATGCACGTCTGACCATGCCCGAAACTCCAATTCCAACAGAAGACGTGGCCGCCGAGCCGGAGCCGGAGAAGACTGCCCGGCCGCCGGAAGAAGAAGAAGAAGAAGAAGAGGAAGAAGTGGAAGCGACCAAGCCGGGCCCCCGCGCCCTCCGCCTGCAAGAGATATACGCCGCGTCGCTGGCCCGCACGCTCGACAAGCTCTCGTACGACAACGTAGCGCCCTGCTACCCGACGATTGCGCGGCGCGCGTCCCCCGTGCTGCGCCAGGTGCAGGCCCAGATGGTCGAGCGGCTGCGGGACAAGTGCGAGAAGGAGTTTGGCGCCATTCTCAGGGCGAGGGACGTGGTGCGCAAGATGAACGACCTCGAGGGGCTGATTGCCGACGCGGAGGAGCGGAGGAAACTGCACCGCGAGACGGACCTCCCCACGCCGTACGTTTTCTTCTTCTTCCTCTTTCTTTTACTCGTTTCCACTGTGAATAAAGCTTTTTTTTTTGCCCTTTGCCCTTTGCTAACGAGGGAAACCGAATACAGGGCGCACTTGCTATCCCCTGAAGAGGTGCTGCGGGCGCATCTAGGTCCCCGTCTCGCGGAGCAGAGGGGCTTGCTCAATGCGAGGCTGCAGACGACACAGGCGCAGAATGGGCTGCTGGCGGACCATGTGAAGGCGCAGAGGGAGGAGATCGACGCCTTGCTGGGGAGCCTGGATGCCGCGGTGGAGGATGTGCGGTCTGCGAATGGCGTGCTGGGCGGTGTTGTGGGCGAGCTGGCTGGGGAGGCGAGGGGAATCGATGCCGAGATGGGCGACGCCTCTGTTTCATGAACTCGTGCATACACGCATCGTGACACGATTGCATTGGACACAGGACGCTTTGGGACACCGAGGAGGGCTTTGTTGGGCGCTTGGAGTTCACTGACTTTATAGATACCCAGGAATACAATACACGCTACGACTTTTACGGGAGGGACCAAGAGACATTTCTAGAAACAACAACTTTTTGACTCTATCAAATGCTTGTCATGTACAATAAAACATCGCAAACGCCAAGTCCCGATACCCAGATAGTAGCATATACAGTCATTTGGAATATACCCAAAATCAACAAGATGAACATGTACCGAAAAACTCCGCCCAATGAAGTAGTACCAAACCCCCTTTGTATATATGATAATGCTCTTCGATTGCTCCGCAAATGCACCAGATAAATCGCCTGTCTTTGTAGCGATGCATCCTCATTCAAATGGGACCTGCCATGACTTGACAAGAAATTTCCTCCAATCCCTTTCGGAAGGGGGAACTAAGAATGAGACCATGATGGCGTAAAAAGGAGAACTGCGCATGTGGGACAAATCATGGCAAGGCTGAAGGGCCAGATGGCTGGGCTTGGCATGCATTCGCCAAGAACGCCAGATTGCTCCGACCCGAGTCCATTGACAAACCTCTCTCATCCCATTGCTACAAAAGCCTAACGTCGACTTTTCAACAGCATGAATCATCCCGTTCAAAATTGACATGCATGTAGAGTCCTCTCTTTCCAAGTGGTTGACAGATGTAGCACCGGCCAGAAATCAAAACCAGCCGTGCTGACAAAACCCTGGCCTTTAAATTCTGGGGTTTTCGGTATGAATAACCTGCCAGGGTCCGAAAAAATCGATCTCGCCATATGTCGGAGGTAATACACGGACCATCTTACCGGTACGCCAATCCACAAACCACTGTTTACCCTTGCTAATAATGTAATTGGATTTCCGAGGACTTCTGAATAACAAGTTGCTATAGCATAGTTTAGCGTACAACAGATCGTGGGCGCTCGACCACTTATGTTCAGGAAACCACTTTCCCGTGTGTGGATCGATTGATGGGTTGGGATAAGAAGAGGTGCTGATGCGACGGCTGAGAGGTTCGATCCTCGGAGGTGGGTTGGCAGATGCTTCCTGCAGCGGTTGCAGAGTTGGTGGTGATTGGATTGTAGACGACGAGCTAGCATTGGAATCCGTTTGTGTCGTCGTGCTAGACGGTTCCGGGCCTTCCACAGATGTCTCATTGTTCCTGGATTGCTCGGTAGAGACTGCATAACCGGGGAGCGCCGGTGATTGGCCCTGATACCATCGAATCCGTTGAATACGAGGAATCGACATGTCACGGGGAAAGTCCCGGTCATCAATAGGGGCGGCGACGTCGATGGCCGCGAATAGGGCCTCAAGCCATTTTACAAACGTGGCCAACTCGATACATGACAGAAGAAACTGGTCAGTCTCTGCCCTGATACGGATAACATATCGACGTCTTTTGTCAAATGTTAGTGCTCGATCGTCTTCACGGTAGGAGGTGAGAGGACTAACTCACTTTGTATAGTCAGCTGCGATGCCAGCATCAGCGTGTATGAGGCTATAGCTCTTCTCAAGCTTTGACTTTCTCACCCACGGAGGGTTGTCGGGGCATATAGTAGGACCATCTCGGCTCCGACCCCATCCCCAGTCCTTCTTTACGGTATACACATTTAGGGCAGTTCCGTTTAGGGTGACAAAGGTGGTGTGCCAGTGACGATCCTCGGCTCGTTTTGTGGTGTTTTCAATCTCATGCTTCTTGGAGAAGACTCCTTCGATATACAATGAACTTTGGTAGTTCGGAAGTGACTCGCGTCCTTCTTCGGTCTCGTTGAACTGATCGAATACCGCTTGGCTCCCTTTCCTCCGGCCCGGCCCTGGATCCTCGTCCTCATCTGAGTCAATGGGATTGGGCTCGTAGGCCGGCGGTTGGGAGAGTCGTCGTGGTGGAGCGGCCATTACGCGGTTGTAATACAGATCCTCCTCCATGGAATAACGCCGCCGGAGAGGCGGCGTAAGCGGCGCAGTAGGTTTTCCATCGTCACGGACCGACACCTCGGGGGGTTCCATGGGAGAGGACCGGCTTATATGTACCGGGGTCGGTCAAGACGGAACGGCAACGTCTGGTACGGGGCGGTCCAAGATGACGCTGCTAGTGTCAGGGCGTGTGCAACACTGCGTCACCCTTCTGCTAACAGGAGTCGCCGTAAATGGAGCGAGGATGAAGTTTGATCATAGCGACCCGCTCCAAAACATGATGGGGTCAAAGGGCGGGAGGCACTAGAGAGAAAACCAGGTCTCGAGGGCACAGCGTGGGGGGTTTGACGAGTGTCCAGGATGTGGTTGCAATGCGGCGGCTCTTTTGTTAGTGTCGATGTGGACGGAACAGGTAGAGTTTTGGGTTTTCGGGTGGGAACCGCGATGGAGCAAGGACCCAAAAATACCGATGTATCAATAAGAGGAATGCCGGCGGTGGATAGCTTGCAGAGTCGTATTGAAGCTGTATGTTGACGAGAGGTGGGGATGGAGAAAAGGGCATGTAGGACTCCAACCTCTGAGGGCGAGAGGTTCTACGGACTTGCTGGCTGGCTGGCTACCTAGCCCAGGTATCGGCGTGACGGTAGATGGACAGTGAAGGACTCCGTAGCTCAAGTGAGAGTTACCGGGGGGGAGGGGTGTGAGAGAGAGGATACAACTCTGCGCTCTGCGACTTATGCAGGAAAGCTTTTGGCCTTTGTAGATGGCAGAGACGTACTTTGTACAATGCTTAATGCCAGGGTGGTAAAAGCACATAACGCGACAGGACACGGTCGGGAATGTCTGAGAGTACTCGAATATAACCGTTACGGACAATGATTGTCCGTGAAGATTACTATAACAGACAATGACGACGCACCGATGATTTCGAGTTGAGCACAAAGCCAGGAAGATGAGCGGCCTTGAGCCTCAACGGCGCCAGAGAAGACAACGGGCGGGGCGTACGTCAGCAAGTCAGGTCTGACCACAAGCAGGATACTGCGGATTTCGCAGGCTAGCGCGGATATTAGGTTATGGACGGCGGGTACAGTAATCCCAGTAGTTGCGATGGAGACTGCCACGTTGTGAATCAAAGCGAGATGTATTCTTGAAAATTCGAGATACGGATTGTACGGAGTTGAGAGTTGTCTGGGACCAGCAAAGAGGCCAGGACAAAATAACTAGGGCTAATCTTAGATTTTGCTCTTGGAGATGCCCACGCCCTACATACCTATGAACCTAGGAAAGCTGCAGGACTTGAAGGTCGTGATCCCAGAATGGACCGGCTCAACCGGTTGGCGTCTCAAGGCAGAAGGCGAAAGGGTGGAAGGGATGTGGAGGGAAATAGTTACTAGCTGATGGCCAAGGCCAGATGTAGCATAAGAAGTGCAACCAGACTCAACCCCAAACAGCTGGTCGTGATGTGCAGTACTTTTGGAAGGCGCGGCTTTGTTCCAGAAAGAGCGACTGGCGGAAAACCAGCCAGTCGAAGCCTCGATAGGACATCCACGACCCAACAAGTTTGCTGGGTACGAGCCAGCCAACGGCCAACCAACATCACCCATACAACCCTCAAACCTCAGCACCAGGACGCGCCACAGATCTGCGACTGTCCGCAGGGAATCGCTTCCGGCCGCATAGGGTGCGTGAGACCGGCTGGGAATGTGCTACCACAGGGCGTGGCCAGGGCACGACTCAGACGGAGCCGCTCAACCGCTCTGCGCAACATTGCAACAAGTCCGTTTCTCACATCGCCCACTCTATCAAATCCATTGCAACCGCTTGACTCAGGACAACAGACCGCATATTTCACATTACAATGTCTACTTGCCGAGACGACTATTGTCGACTTGAGCTTCATTGAGACTCCAAAACAACTGGACCGGGGCGTCGCAAGACAAGGCTAGGTCCCCCCCATCTCCGAGCATTCCCTGTCCTTCGCTGGTGAGGGCTGGGCTTCAATCAGAAAAAAGTTCCATGAACCAGTCAGGCTCCAGAGCTAAAACCTTGTCCCACTGCGCGATGCGGCGCTGGCGACTAGTACTGCTGCAAACCAGAGCAAGCCCAATTTCAAGGGCTAGCAGGCTTCGCCGAAAGGCCTCCCGTTCCCGGGGGCAACTCAGGCTGGCGATACGCTAAACCGGGGCTGGTAGGTGCCACGCAAGGGCCAAGGAGCAACAAACAGAGGCAAGAAAGAGGGTGGAGGGGGGAGAGTGTAGGCCAGGAGGCGTCCCCGACGCAAGCAGATCGAGGCTTTTGCTCGGTCGCGGCGATGGAGGTGAATTCGATGGAGGTTCCCACTTCAAGGCGTTTGGTGTACAAATACTCCGTAGTGAGCTTGCTTTGAATCCAGGGTTGCGTCTAGACGTCACATTGGCGGAGTTTTTTATGCCTACCTAGGTATGCTTAGCCGGACACCCGTTGGGAGCGAGAAACCGAGAAAATACGATAGTGGTGCCAACAAGCCCAGCTGAAGTGCAGGGCAGAAACAGTGTTCCACACAAAATCCAACTCGCAGTTGTTGCTGCCATTGGCGACAATGGAACGTGTCGGAACTACCAGAGTGTGTTTACCGACGATGGATTGAGATTCTCGCTCCCCTGGCTGAGGATTCATCCATGAACAGCTGTCTTCTTTGTCCCAAGTCGCATTGAAGAGTATAGGTTGCTCTGGCAAGACGCGGCCAAAAGACAGGCCATGTCCCCTGCGGTACGGCTATTATGCTGCCGTGACCAGGAGAGACTAAAGGTCCCCATATCAGGATCGGCGTCATCCAACCCACCCAGACTTGGTCGTTTCAATGCTCGTTATTGTGGAATATGCCTGGGCCTGAGAATCAGAAGCCGTAATGCAATAATACTTCATTCCGGCAATGGCTATTGAACCACGGCTCACCCACGAAAATTCCTTCTCACAGAAGATAGGTCACGCTGGCCAAGCAAATACAAAGGTCCTCGACACTACCTTGCCCGAGAACCAGGCAGGTCGTCAACAGCAGACCAGAGATGGGAAGAAATCCAAGCAAATCTGGCCATCCAATAAGACGCGTGTGGAGTGATGCGCGCACCCCCTCGGCCCAAAATACCGGAACTTTTGATCATCCAGTCCCTTGGCACCTTTGAGGTGCGTTTTAATGCTCTCAAGTCGACTACGGCGCTCCAGCAAATGGCCTTTTACCTCTACAACACCGGGGTATCCATCAAGGACCGTTTGTTACAGCGACCTCCTCACTTCGCGCTTCTTATTTCTCAGTCCGTCCATAAGCCGTTACTCCCTCCGTGTTCACCAGCTGCGAGTATTTTGCCGACTGTTTGAACCTTCACACTGTTCACAAATTCGCCTACACACGAATAGCAACACTAGGTCTTGTTCTGGGGGGCAGGTTCCATGTTAGCCACCATGGTCGCTTCGTGCGGATTTAGCGCGGTTGCAGCGGCACATTTGCAACCCTCATATCAGTCAGAGTGAGCCGCTCAGAGCATCGTCGTGACGGGACAGATCAGCAGTGGGAAGAGAAATCGCATTCTGCCATCCCTTTGAGTGTGCGCAGGTGCCTGTTATGTATATACTCCACTTTTCTCTAGTACTTGCTAAGTACATCGTTCATAACAGGGTAGCCACTTATATGCTTGTAACTTTTAGTATATAAGGCACTTTATTTACCATATATATTCTTATCTTTTAATCTCATGTCTTTAATTGGTTAACATCCTTGGTCGTTACCAAAATGGCACCTGCGCACACTCAAAGGGATACGTTGTATAAGATGCGCAAAACGCTCCAACTTTCTGATTTGGATCTGCGCTGAAGAGGTCCTGGGTCCAGGACGTCTCCATCCTAGTCGTTATGCTGCATGACAACGGAGTACAAGCTTTTTAGTCAGGCCTGGCGGTGCTCGGCTTTGGCTCCAATATCATGACTGGTTCTTTGCAGAGTTCCACCTGACCAGCCAAAGAGGAACGATGAGATTTGAGACATTGTTTCGGTGGGCGAACATGAATGCAATGTCATTGATGGAAAAGATTGAATTCTTCATTGCCCAAAGCTTCGTCCGTGTTCGTTACTACTACCCTCGGTCGAATGCCCCATTACATTGTCACATGCACAATGCCTTGTATTTCGTTGCGACTCTCAAATTTCCTCGGTTTGCCCGTGTAGCATCCCTATCGGATCGCCGGCATTTTGTGAAGCATGCTGCGGTCTGTAGCTTCAACAGCCCAATCGTTCGATTTACCAGAGACCATGGGTTGGGACGACTCGCACGGTTGGCCGAAGTACGCCGTTGAAAAAGCTCTCGTCTTTGCGGAGTCAATTTCGGACCGTAGCTCCATAGAAGCCTATTTTCAATACTGCAACATAGTATATGCACTACCATGTACGGGTATTGTACGCATCTTTGGCCAACGCCAAAATTAATGCCAAGCAGACGACAAAGCCGCCACATACCCGCGATTGATCGGCACATCCCGCCAACCCGATTGCAGCTTATACTATCGCCCTGGTATAGGCAGGGGATCCGTTCATCCTGTCCCTTGTACCACGCACATGGTATCTTGTTGTATCTCGAGCACATTTGTTCAGTGCCTGGTCTGGTCTTCCTATCCGGTTTTGCGCTTCTGTCATTTACGTTCCGATTGCACGCACGGCCAGCCACCTCTCATCTCAACCACCTTCACACCCCTTTGACCCGTTCCCCTCCACCTTGGTTGCTTCACAAATGCCGATCTACTGTGTATCCGGCCCGCAGTGTCCGCAGCACCGACTTGGTGACGCTGCTCGATCGTCACTTGGAAGTACAACGTTTTATTATTACATCAGCTGGGTGCAGCGAAATACGCTCGACCCATGCATGTCATTACATGCACCAGAGCAGGAACTATCAGGGTATTCTGCAGCTCGGCCCTGGATCGCACGGCAATACTAGCTTTACATCAAGGGTTTCAGAATTATTACGAGGCGCGAATGAGGGCGCCGCACCCTTTCCAAACGCCTCTGCCCAATGACTAAACATACACTCGTGGTCCGCTTATTTACAATACTCAAAAGTGAAAAACCCGCGTTGCCTGACAGTACATGGCTCAACTCTCGAGCTCCCAGTATCCTAGTTCACCATGTTCGCATAGTGTACAAGGGATCAAGCAAGCAGGGAGCACAAACAAGACTGGGAGCCTCCACTCCATGCTGGTTTCGTGGGCTCCGGCTCCCCTGCTCATGCTCCTGCGCGCTTTTCACACATGAGCGCCAGCCAGTAGGTGCAATGAGTCGCTGTCATTATGTGCGTGCATGGCCGGAGTACGAAACCCACTTGGCTGATGAAGCACAGGACAGACGCAGCCTGCGAGACATGGACTGGTCAGCATCCATGTTGTGACATGAATTACAGCAGCCGCCTACACATGCAAACATCAAAGACGTCGTCATCGATTCAACTTTTTTGCAACCCGACGAGAAGGATCAGGTGTTGTTCCATGACCCGGGGAAATCATGGTGTTTTCCGGACCATCGGCACATTACTAGTGGTGTGTAGCTTTGCTTGGTTGCATACACCTGGAGATGGCTCAACAGATGCCATGGGCATTGGGCCTTGTGCAAAGTTCCTACTTTGGCCACTTGAAACCAAGGGACGCAGGCAGCCATACAGGGCCCTGTATTGCAATTGCAATGGATGTGATCCAACCCGTCACCCCTTCCGAGTACGTCGCTGGAGGATGAATACGATTCTGCATGTTGGTCTTTCCCGCAACTATTCCGTAGGGCCGCTCCGAGGGATACCGAGTATGTACTTCAAGACCCTCCCCACATCCTCTGTGTTTAGCCGCGGTGTGGGGGGGGATGGTAAGACGGCACCAGACCAGGGCTGAAGCTGAAAAGCTCAAGATTTGGGCATTATGCCTCAAATTTTGCTGTTGAAAGGGCCTGCAGACGACGCCGGGGCGGTGGCGGACTGCCAGGCTTCCACCGGGTTCGGAGGAGGGAGCAAAATCACCACAAAACCAATGTTCAAACGGGCTCTGCTCCACTCCTTCCAGAACTCATGGAGAAGCAGTCAATATTTTATTAAAATCCGAAGAGGAAGTGTAGTAGACAATTGTTGCACTCGGAGCGCGCATTGGCCTTGGTTCTGGGAATAACATACAACGTGTGCCGACGCCACCCGCTCATGAGACTGTGCCCTGCCCGCCCTGCTACAGATCAAATGAGTAAGCCTTTGGTCACGGAGAACGGCGTCTTTTTTTTTTTTCAACCCCGTCATCAAGGGGGCCGCTGCTGCAGGACCCCCTCGGGTTTGGTGTTGTGCAGCCAGCAAGGAAACACTGCGCAAGCAAAACGCACGGGTCTCCTCTGCCCGTCAAACTAAGACGGCATGCCGGGTGGTATTAGCTGTCAGAGTCGTCAGGTTGAGAATCCTAGCTGTAATGTAATACATATCTAGCACTCCCGGTGTTGCGGCCTCTTCAAGCCTTCCCAGGCATATAACTGGTCCTTGATTCATGTCATGTCCATGCCATGCCACGTCCCGTCGTCGGAACGTACGGACATCTCTCCGTTTCTCTCAGGACGTCACACACACCTAGCACCGGCATATATGCATGTCCGCCACGACATGTAACCAGGCAGCAGCCCCGGCTCCCCAAAAAAAAGAACCTAATTGCCAGACGACCATGTAGGTAGTATGTAATTTGTAGACCCCGTCACGGTAGCCAAGCCTGCCAAGTAAGCAGCTGAATCCCCCTTCGTGGCAGACCCAAAGGCACAGCGTAATGAAAATGAGAAAAGTCCGCGGACGCGACAAAACGTCCACCCAGCTCCGCACGAGACAAAAGATCCCATCCCTTCCCGGAACGTGCCTTCTTGGCACAGGCCCAGAACACGCGCAGCAGCGTCTTGAACGTTGCGCCGCCTTCAAAAGATCCTACTGGAGCTCCGCGTAGTCGTCTTTATTTGGACTACCCCTCTTGATTGTTTATTTTTTTTTTTTTGTTACTGTCTCTGTGTGTCTGCCTCGCATCGCAACGACGCTACACTTACTTTCCCGTCAACGTCGTTCTGTCTTCAGGTGTCATTGGTGAAATCGATCGCTGCTGGACTTTGTCGTGGCGTGACCCTGCATCACGGCCGTTGCGATAATATTCGATACGTACCCGGTTGTTGTTGTAATTCCCCCACCAGGCACTTTCGGACTCCTTCACCCAGAACATCCTACACCCCCTTGCACAAGCACAGGTCGCAGCAGCGGAGCAAACACAATGTGTATGATTATGTCCAGTGTTGATATTGTACAGCGATTATTTCGACTGCTCCCGCTATGCTATTCCACCAAAGAAAGCCAACAACTTTTGTCCAGTCCGTCATCTCGTCGATTCCACCCTCGTCACCAAAACAGTAATGAGAAACTAGACGTCCTTCCTGATTCCGCCTTGTCCTCCCCCTAAGCGATCGAGTATCCATTGCAAGGTATCTTTCGCCAATCTTTTCCTCACCATGTCATGTCGAGAATTTGTACATTGGTCTTCCCTAATCTTCTCCTGCGATCCCAGACCATCATCTTCGATCCGATGCTCCGTCACACATTATTAAACTTTTAAAAAAAGGCTCCAGCCGCAAATGATGCATTTGGCAGCATAGACTTTCACCTCGCTGAAGTTGGTTCCGTTTTCCGCCTCCATCGTAATCCTCCAACAACCATACTACCAGATATGCTTATTCGGCAGCGCAATGCAGTCAGAAAAAAAAACAATAGGGAACATTGAAAAGAAATAGGTAATCCCGGATGCAACTTCAACCCATATGCGCCGGCGCTGGTCCCCGAATTTGGATCCAGTTCCAACTCAAGAAACACCATCACCTCCGCACCATTTCTGTATCCACATCCCAACTCTGTTGACAAGAGTGTCCGACATCATTCCGTCACTTTTCTCCCTAGCAATATATCTTCTAATGGGGTTTAGACTAGACTTCACCCGGCATTCCATTGCCGTGAGTGAAGCGAAGCTTGCCCTGTCGACACTCAAATCTTCGTGACTGTTGAGTAATCTCTCAGTCCCAGGGTAAAGGGCTGCCATTATTTAAGACGAGCTGGCCTGGGCACCACCCCGGCCACGTGCAGCACCCCCGCGGCCACGGTTCTGGCCGGAGAAGTTGCCACGAGAGCTGCCCTGCGTATTGCGGTTGCCATCGAAACCCCCACGCCCACGGCCACCCGGAGCATTACCTCGGCCGGAACCGTAGTTGTTACCACCGTAGGCTGTAGACTTGGGACGACGGGGCTCAACAACGATGTTCTCACCGTTGACAACGTGGGGATTGGCAGAAACTGCGGCATGGTAGCCTTCGAAAGTTTTGTATTCTACAAAAGCACAGTTCTATGATCCAAAGAGTCAACATGTGTCCTCTGATTTCAGGGAATTCATATGTAAACGTACCTTCTGGCGGTTGATGTCAAAGTAGGACAACTCGCCGTGGGCAGCCAAAGCACTGCGCAGGTCTGCTTCCTGAACCTTCTCGGTCACGTACTTGACGTAGCCAAGAGTGCCCTCCTTCTCAGCGACATTCCCAGAGATGGACTGAGGGCGGTTCTGGCGCTTGGAGTCGGCACCAGCAGTCTGCCAGCCAGACGACTCCTTAGCCGGAGCCTCGGTGGCAGGAGCGGCGGCGGCGGCGGCAGGGGCTGCTGGCTGGGCCGAAGCGGCGGGAACAGCAGCGGGAGTAGCGGCGGGAGCTGGAGCTCTACTCTGGCTCTGTGCAGGAGGAGTAGCAGTCTTGGGAAGAGGCACAACAGGTCGAGGTCCGGCGGCAGCAGCAGCTCGGCTGGCCCAGGTCATCGGCTTGGCAGGCATGACGGGTTCAGGAACAGTCTCCTTCTTAGCCACAGGTGTTGGGCTGGGCTCCTTAGGCCTCTCAGCCTCAGGGGTGAGGTTCTCAGCGACTTCCTGGACAGTGACGGCTGGCTCAACTTTGGGTTCGGGAGCCTTGGGGGTCTCCATAACATCCTCACCATTGACAGGGACATCGACCTGAGCAGAAGCAGCCTGTTGAAGCTTCTCGTCAACAGCATCAGCATCCAACTTGCTAGAGTCCGCCGTAACAACATCTGCCACGGGCTCCGGCTCCAGCTCGGGAATAGGCTCGGGCTCAGTCACAGCAACAGCAGGAGCGGCGGTCTCCTCTTCGATAACAGCAGGGGCGTCGGTAGGCTCGGCGGCCTCTTCCTCATCCTCATCCTCTTCGTTAATGTATCTCCAGATGTCATTGAGGACAAAATAGCCAGAAGGTTGCTGTGCAAGGACGAAGGTCTGGACAAACTTCTTGGGCTCGCCGCTCTTATTGGAGGTCTCGCCAATGACCTGGATGACAATATTCTCAAAGGAAGCCTGGGAGTCGACATTGGTGACACAGACCTTGCAGTCCTGGAAGTCAAGAGCCTTGATACGCTCTTGGATGGCCTATTAAGTGACAGAATGGTTAGGTTCGCGACGGAGTCAAGCGGGTTGGGCAAACGGGAATCCCTACCTGTCGTCCAACGGAGACGTTGGCCACTTCAGCCTCGAGCCCATAAACAAATTGCGATCGTTTGCCGTAAAAGAGCTACGGAGAAGGATTCAGTTAGCCAGGATGTATCAAGCTGACGACCGCAAAGTTGGTGCATGACATACATGGAGCTTCTCTGGCGACTTGCTCAGAGTTGTGTAATATTGCTCAACAAAATACCAGCCGACTTCATCCTTTGAGAGATTGGCGCTGTTGGTGTTGGTCTCAGCGCCAGCAGCAGGATCAGCAGCCTTGTACTGCTCCTGCTGCGAGAAGTTACCGTTAGTAGCCATGGTCGCCCTCGTCTGGATGATCCGGCAATGTATGCGTGTGGGCGTGGTAGGGCCGCAATTAAGGCACAAAGGTGGTAGATCGCGTGCGCGTGTGGGTATCGATGCGGAGAGATCGGAAGGAGACGACGATCGGGTTTGACGCCCCTAATGATGACTCGTGATGGAGGTGTCTATCAACGAGGTATCGCAAAGTGACAATGGCAAGAGACCCCGGTAGGCACTTGATGACAAGAGGTTTGCTGAGGTGGGTGGCGGGAGGAAACGGGCACGGGAGGGTATCGCGGTGACGAAGAGAGTAGAGCAGCAAGTTAGAACTTTGCGAAGAAGAGGAAAAAACCTGTAGAGGAAGTTCTAGGGAGGGTGGGGGAGAAGGGGAAGGAGGGTGAGATGAGGTGGTGATGCAAATGGCAACTGCGTTGAGTTGAGGTGCTGTGAAGTGAAATGAAAGAAACCGGGAAAAAAACACAATAAAGGTGGTCATCGTCAAATGGCATGTGGTCCGTGCGTGGCTTGCGATGGTCGGAAGGGTAAACGGCCCACTTGGAGGGGAGGGCTTTGAGAGGCGTCAAGAAACAAAGTTGGGGAAATGTTGCCCAAATTTGGCATGGCAGGATTATTGTCTGTTGGTGGTTTCACTACTGTTCCTTTCATGCGTTCCGTTTACGTATATAAGCCCATCAATGAAAGTCAATATCTGTGGGTGAACTGGTGAGCAACAGCCTGCGAGTATACATGAACAGCGGCTGAGCAGCGGCAGAACGATACCATCAGGGTGGAAGACTCTGATACAAGGGGAGAGGAAAAACTGATAGCTGCACGGCAAATCACCAGACCCAATTGAATGCACAAATAAAAAGTATGACTTCACCGGTGCCTGAGCACTGGACCACAAATGACAATTCTGTTGCTAGCACCAACGTTTGTTACCGTTCGCAGTGCCATGGAGTATAGGGTAATCATCACGTCTTTGTTAAAGCTGAGTGAAGCCGCGCGAAGCAATCCCGTCAGCCACTTTGGAATAAAACGGGATTCACAGTGATCGTGTTATTTCTTCAGCCCGGGAAATTTTTTTCCTCCACGGCAGGGAGTTATGGGAGTTATGCTCGGCAGAGTTTGTGCCACAGTATCTCCGAGTGGTGTGCAAGGAGCCAAATACCAGGGCCGGATACCCCATATTGCACACATCGTGTAAACTATATACCCCCGGTCAGAAATAGATCCGCGAAATATGAGAAAGGTCAAGGAAAAATTAACCAACACCCGAGTTAAGTTTTCCAGTAAGTTGCGGCCACAGCGGGCAATATACATATATATATAAACCTTTGTTGGACTACATCATCACATGAAGAAGTGAAACAATAAACTGGCAGTTCGTTGCCAAGTGTGACAAAGAGAAATAACAACAACCTGCACGAACGGAGATTCCTCCATTTTTGTCAGTGAAGTTGGCAAGCATAAAATACTGAATAATAGGAATTCATACAACAAACACCAAACACATCTACACAATAACCGCCAAATTTGACACCCCGACGAAAACTCCAAGCGCCTGGCCAAACACTCTTTCTTTGTCTATACCCAATACTGAATGCAGTTATACCTTCTTAAATACGCAAGAAGCCTGCTAGCCAGCGTACTGAATCGTTACAGACTCTTCCGTCCTCGACCTCGTGCTCCTTCGATCCCATCTCCTGATACAAGGGAGCCAACAGCACGTAACCAAAGCCAAGAACAACCCGGCTCCCATGCCAATGAACAGCCCTCTCATCAGCTGATTGCCAACAGAGCCAGCCAAGCCGGATAAAATGCCGTTAGCTTCATCGCCTGAAGACGTTGGTCTGGACGAGGACGTTGGCGGATACGATATATCTGCGAGCGCCAAGGTACCATTGGAACCGAGCGCAGGCATAGGAAAGACGGTAGATGTGCGATGGACTCTGTATTTTTTCGCAGAGGGTACGTCTCATCCTCACAAGTAGAGGTGAAGAAGGCGACGACTGTATCGACCGCACAGTGGATGTGCCATATATCTTAAGACAAATTGAACAGAATATTGCCAAGGGTCATGGAGGGATTTGACTTCACAGTAAGCCAAAGGCGTTCTGGCTTAAGGAACCAAGTCACAAAGGGTAGTCGATCTCGGCAATTCCACGCACAGATAACTGGCTAATCCGTGAAGAAGGCTGATGCTGCCTGATTCATGGACGTGTGTTGCATACCCGAGGGTACTGGATCCGGGGTGACCATCAGCCCAAGCGGTATTGCAACATGTCCACGTACACTTGGCTACTCTGCGCCGATATAGATGCTTGTTGGATTACGTGCAGATGATGGACTGCGCACGTTGCAGCCATTGGCATTGGCGGGTATTCCTTGGGCTGTTCACACGTCATGGTCCCGGCGTGAGTCAGCGCGGCTGAGGAGAGTGGTAATAGTGTCGATCCGTAGATGGCCTAGTTACGGGCATGGTGTGACCGAGTTTTGTCTCGAGGAGATAAATACGACTCTACAGCGTAGTTTGAATAGGAATGGGAATGGGAATTGATGGGATGACGCTGACATGATGCCTTGTGTTGATGTTGTATCGTCTGCCGGTCATGGATCTTCATAGGATGCCGGCGATGTTTTTCGTTGCATCCTTGTCACCGACATCAACAGCCGACATGGACTGATGAGAGGAAGCTTTTCGGGATTCCCATTCTGTCCAGGTAATTCTCTACCTCGTACCCGGGATCCTAGTCTGGGATCCCTTGATGCAGGACTTTGCCTAGTCGATGACTTGCTTGTTGGCAAGCTGCTCAGCCAAAGAAGGAGCTCTGTTTCAAATGGAACAAACGGGGATTCCAGATAGCAAAATAGAAGAACCCCTGGTCACGAAAAATTGCGGCTCACGCTCCGTGGCAATAAATGGCCATGCGGATAATGGGCTCGGAGTTGAAGGGTACTGACTGCGGGGTGTTTAGGAGGTGTCCTGCTCTCTGGTTCCCACCACTCACACGCCAGTATTTCCGTACCGCAGCACACCCTCGAAATTTTACAATCTTATCAGTAGTTATGATATCGCAACTATTTTTTTTTTTTGAACCGCCCACCATCCACCGCCTCGCACGACACAGCGACAGCGCCTTAGCGTCGTCAAACTCGCCAATTCTCTCACCCACCAAGACCCGGATCGAGGACGGCAGGACACAGGCACAAATTGCTAATTTCACATCGGCACACAAATCGCCACCATGCCCAAGTCAAAACGAGCCAAAGTCTTCCACCTGACCCAAGTCACCAAGAAGACCCGTGAGCAAAAGGACAAGCTGTTCCAGAACATCCGCGATGCCGTGCCCGAGTACCAACACTGCTTTGTATTCAGCGTCGACAACATGCGCAATAGCTACCTGAAGAACGTGCGCCACGAGTTGAACGACAGCAGGTAATTTGTTGCTCCCTCTCCCCCCAAGTTCACGAGTTCCTGCGGCTGACACACGCTAGACTCTTCTTCGGCAAGACCAAACTCATGGCCAAAGCCCTCGGCCAGTCCCCCTCTGAAGCCATCGCCCCCGGCATCGAAGACCTAACGCAATACCTCAGCGGCACCGTCGGCCTCCTCCTGACCAACCGCCCCGTCGAATCCATCCTCGAGTACTTTGACAACTTCGCACCCGTGGACTTTGCCCGCGCGGGCGTCACCTCTCCGCGAGACTTCACCATCCCCGCGGGCGTCGTGTACGCCACGGCGGGAGAAGTCCCCGTGGAGCACGACGTGCCTCTCGAGCACACCATCGAGCCTGAGCTGCGCAAGCTGAACGTGCCGACTCGCATGGTCAAGGGCAGAGTGGTGCTGGGCGACGAGAGTGGCCAAGGCGAGGGCTACGTGGTTTGCAAAGAGGGAGATGTGCTGGACTCGAGACAAACGAGGCTTCTGAAGTTGTTTGGGGTTTGCATCTCCGAGTTCAAGGTCAAGATTTTGGCGTACGTCTCTACCCATTGTATATGTAAATGGACTAACAAGACTGTTGCTGACTCTTCTTCTTTAGGTACTGGAGCTCAGCGAGCGGAGAAGTCACAGAAGTTGATCCATCAGCCATGGAGGGCGTGGACGAAAACTAACGACAATGAGGAAAAAAAAAGAAACAACGGACTAGTTACTCTGAGATGAAGATCATTGACATTTGAAAATCTGCTGTCACGACTGATACCGGGTAGATTATTCAACGGATCTGGCGTTTAATGGGTTTTTTGCTTGGTTAAGATGGGGGTTCATATGCATTTAGAGACCCTGGTGACTCCAATAAAAACAGTACTACATGACAACTATCCTCACAAGCGCCTTTTTCTCTCGCTGTACAAGAGCTTGGCTTCTTTTTTTGTGCGACATGTCGGTAGGCGAGTATGTCCCCGCAAGACCCTGCGCCAGAGACGGTTTGATGCGGAAAGAAAAGTCCCCTTCACCAAATTTCGGTCAGTAGTCAGATGAGCCTTACCTCTGACCTTACCTAGTTATAATGATAACAATAATACCAGTAGCCTCTCCATGCTACACGCTAATTTTTGTTTCTAACCTACCAATACAAACAGAAATACAAAGTATGAAGTTTACCTTTCCATCAATATTCCATTACCTTGTGTTTAACCCCGAGTTGGGCATGTCGGCCTCGGCAACATACGCTGGGTGTGGCTCTTGAGCTTGCAAAGAATGCATCTCACGACTGCTAGAAGAGTTATGGGAGTATAGGCCATGGCACAGACCATCGCATGCTTCAAAAACTTCAAGTGATACCCACCAGATGGAGGAGGGGATGCTTAATATCGTCGCAGTTTTCGCGGATCTTCGTAACCACCTCCGTCATATCCTCGTTTCCGGCTATCATCATCACGCGGTGGCCTGTCGTAGTCCCGGCCTCCTCGGTCGCGGTCGCGGTCGCGGTCGCCCCGATCACGATCACGGTCACGATCACGGTCACGGTCTCTATCTCTGTCCCGAAACCCACCCTCTCTGCGTCCGATAGGTTCCATATTGCCGCCAGTGCGACGGCCGCCATCACGGTAACCACCGCCAGGCCTATCGTCAAAGGACCGTCCACCCCTGGAATCATACCCGCCGCCAAAGCCACGGTCACCATTTCTGCGGTCGCCTCCAGGGCCGGAAGGAGCTCCGCTTGGCGCACCGAAGCCATTTCGATCTCCACGAGGCCCATCGCCTCTGAATCCTCCACCACGGCCACCGAACCCGCCACGGAAGCCGCCTCGGCCACGTCCGCCGTCAAATCCTTTAAAGCCGCCACGAAAACCACCGCCGAAGCCACCGGCAGGACCGCCTCCAGGACGAGCAGGGGCTGACTTGGTGTAACCACGCCCACCAAGGCCGCCGCCTAATCTACGCGGCTTCCATCCCTTGACGGTTCGGCCTCTTTCGACATCTACTTTGATGCGTCTGTCTTTGATGCGAATGCCATCACAAGAGTCCAAGGCAGCTACATTGTACATGCGCCACCAAGGCGCAGGTGTTAGCAACTCTTACCAGAATAATCACCAATTGTTGCAACCAGGTCTGAGGGACGAAAGAGAACAGGAGAAGGGACTGAGACCAGGCAAGCTTGAGGGCCATTTTGTGTGTGTCTCGACGTGTCTTCACGGAGAGCAGGCAAGCTTGAGGGCCGCATCTCCAAGATAAACATCCAGGGAAGGTCGTGCTTTTTGGAAATACCATCAACAGGGTATAGGCGGGAAATAGTTACCTCTCATGTCCTTTTCTCTCTCAAACACTACAAAAGCATATCCACGGTGAGCCTTTTTCTTCTTGTTGGGCTTTTCATGCGCGTGAGTATCAGTGATGATACGAATCTATGTTTCAATTAGCATTCCTCCTTGTGTTTTGCAACATATTGTGGCTGACGAACGCGCTCAATTGGACCGAACCGACCAAACTCCCTCTCCAAGTCCCGTTCGTCTGCGTCGTAGCTGAGTCGCGCAACGATCAGAGTCTTGAATGCATCGCCTCGAATATTCGGGTCTTCATTGGGGGCGTCTGCTTTCAATGTTAGCACGAAGCATTATCAGTGCACAGCACATGCCACGAACAGTTCTTCGGCCCTTCGGTGAGTAACTTCTCGACAGCTTCCTTCTTCTCCTGCTTCTTCCTGTCCCTCGCCTCGAGCCAACTCTCCGTGGGATTGTACACATCCGTCTCCTTGTACTTCTGAAGCTCAGGCAAGAACGCGGCAACACCGTCAATGGGCGCGGTCTTGCGCTTTTCAGGGGCATAATCCGGCGGCTCTACCCATCGCAAAGGTGGTCGTGGCGCGAACAAAGCCAGCAAATTCGGCGGGAGCTTGTCAGTCATGACGTCGGGCTCATGCGGTACAACTCGCGTAAAAATCCGACAGCACAATTGACAGCCAAAGCGCGGTCACCCAGCCCGTAGTTGGGGGGTGAAATGCTGCCGGGAGTGTTGTGAAATCTGATGACCACAAGTGGCTGCTATGAATGCGATGCGAAAGCTCTTGGAAACTGTGAGGTCCAGTCTGGAAGGAGGATGGCCTCGTGGCTGAGTTTTGCCGGTGCTGGCCCGGGTCACGCTAAGCCCACTTTGGCGACCCCCAGCGTGAGCATTGAATTTTCGAGTACTCCGTAGTCTCAGGGTCATTCCCTCTGGTACGTCAAACGGATCATGAGGATATTGCCTGTGGCTACATCAAGATGACAGTCAAGGCATTGCGCGCCGTTGCGAGCGGCAAGGTATGAAAAACATGTTTTGCCTCGAATCTAATGACCTTCTCAATCGATTCTGACGGATAGCAGAATGGCGTCGGCTCATTCATCCTTCAATGCAAGAAGATGGACTTTCATTATTGCGATTGGGCCGGAAGCTCAAAGGGCATGAAGTAGGTTTCTCCGATGGCTCCGATCATAGAGTGAATCAAACGTGCTTACGAGACCTGTGAAGTGGTTTCATTAAGTCCCTCCTCCCTAAATTCGCAGCTGCGAACCCCCAGGTCGAATTCGCCGTCTCCCCTCGACCCGGCAAACACCCCGTCATCATTGGACACTACATCAATGGACGCACAAAACCTATTTGCGTACGAAACCTATCGCCGTACGAGATTTTACAGAAAGTAGAGCTGCTACGAGACGCAAGTGGTGAGAAGCTGAAGAGAACGAACAAGGCTGTCACGAGTACCAGCCCCAGTGTCAGAGGAATTTGGTCACCATACCACGGAAAGGGAATGGTTGTGTAAGACTTCATGGGTTTTGGCGGATTCAAGAAAGAAAGGCAACTGGGAAGGAAACTTGCCGTGTATTTATTAATTGTATTAAAGATGGGCAAACGTCGTGGTTTCAGCATAGAGCGGCTTGGATACCTTGGACTTTGAATGGTTGGTCATGTCTGATCACAAAGGAAAACCGACAAAATACTATGATACGACTTTACAGTCTACTTTTACCGTCATCACTGTAGCACCCAGTAATGAAATATATGAACGTCTATAAAGTGCCCTGTTCAGACTATATTCTTGTGAGGGGGCTGCGAGGCCCTCGGCTAGGGTCCTTTGTTGCTTTGCGCACACTTCACTGCTTCTTGCAGTTGATGATGTCGATGACTATGAGAGCGATGGGTTAGAACAATGTTAAACCAAAAGGTTCACAGGGTGCCAAAACGTACAAGCAGGTTTGAGTGAAGCACCACCAACCAAGAAACCATCAATATCAGGCTGCTTGCCCAACTCGGCGCAGTTCTTCTCATTGACGCTACCACCGTAAAGGATGCGAGTCTCCTCAGCCACCTTGTCACTGACACTCTTGAGCCAGTCACGAATGGCCTTGTGCACTTCCTGAGCCTGCTCCGTGGTAGCAACCTTGCCAGTACCAATAGCCCAAATAGGCTCGTAGGCAATGACAATCTTGGACCAGTCGTTGATCTGAGCCTTGAGAGCCTCGAGCTGCTTGCTCACAACCTCAATGGTCTTGCCAGCCTCACGCTCCTCGAGGCTCTCACCGCAGCACCAGATGACGCTGACGCCGTTCTCGGTGGCGTACTTGGTCTTGGAAGCGACCACCTCGTCAGACTCCTTGAGAATGGTGCGACGTTCAGAGTGGCCCAGGATGACCCAGTTGATGTTGCTATCCTTGAGCTGGGAGACGGATATTTCGCCGGTGAAGGCACCGCAGGGCTTGTCGAAGACGTTTTGAGCGGCAACCTCGATACCGGGGCGGATGCTGTCACGGACGAGCTGGAGATACAGGGCAGGAGGAGAAATAACGACCTCTATTCGCCTATTCAGCATGGAGTGCTCCGTTGTTTCGGAGGTGGATGGCTTGCCCAGATTACGTACCGACTTCAGGATCGAGAGTGGCCTCGTTTAGGTTCTTGACAATCTCCTTGATGGACGAGACAGTCCCGTTCCTGGCACATTACTGTCAGCCATTGCTTCTTGCTGTTCTGTTACAGCGGTCGAGTTATCCCATAGTTGACCTGCGGTGTTTTGCGAGCTCTCAACACATGTAGACGCGGGGCATGGAGGGGCAATGCCGCGCATCGGCTGTTTGGCACGGACTCACATCTTGAAGTTGCCGCCGACAAAGAACTTGCGAGCCATTTTGAATTGGTGTTTGGGGGAAATGCTGAAGGGGGCCTGTTACGAGAGGAATCAAGGGCTCAAGAAGCAATTGTGTACCAAAATATGGTCAGGGATTGAGTTGCGTTTGGAAGTACGGAGTCCCAACAGACCAGAAAAGTTGCGCAGCCCACCTCGTACCTTGAGCGCTAAAATCAAAATCATGTGCGGTGCCCGCCCAAAGGCCAAGTTCAGGAGGGGCAGCAATCCAGATGTCATCTTTCCTAACATTGAAACATTGAACCTCGCTTTCGTCATCCAATTTCATTTTTTAACGCGTGTATTAACAGTCTCGTGTATAGCCAGGCACTATGGACTACCTCAAAACATTCTCCAAGCGAAAACCACCCCCAATACAATTAATTATCACTCATCAGTGTCGTCACCAACATCACCAACAACACGCATCTTGTCCCCTCGTCACCAACTACGACCGGCCATGTGGAGGAAACTTGTCGTATGAACCATCACATGCTTCGGTTCTAAAGTAGCCACCGTTCTAGCCAGTCAATTCTGTGCCATTTGGGGCCATGATCCTGACCGACATGGCTGTGTTTCCGCCCTTGTCACCCCATGCAACTCTAATGGGCTAATACGTTACCTGCTCCAGGTGCCTTGTCGTATGTGTCTCGTCGCCGGGAGGCGGATTATAGGTCGTCTCAATATCCGCGTTTGCCCGAGTCCATCCACGGAAAGCGTTCTCGCCTAGCCAGACCAGAACAATATCGTCTGCTTGCCCAAAGATGAATGTGTAATTGCCTGTCTCTGGGGCTAGCAGAAATCCCTGATGCATCACCGAAGCGAGGTTGATGTCTATGGCCTGCCCGTAGAGATCCTCTGGATTGTCAATGAGCAGCGTGTTTGTTCGACCGTCATGCTCTGGCTTTTGAGATTTGAATACGGCCGGGTCATACTCTGGAAAAGGGGGTGATTTAACGCTGTTGCAGGATAAAGGACCGCGCCACTCTGCCCAGTCAAAGCCAGGATGTCCGCAAGTAGGCGGTTTTGGCATGCAATGGTCGTTGCTGCACATCATGTCCTTGTCGCATTCTGAATCAGCACGGCATTGCCAACGGTCGCCATCTCTGCAAACTAGTCCCGGCCTGCAATCCGAATTCTTGGTACCATTTGGCGGTAGAGCGACGTGTGGAAGACATTTGCCGTTGGTGCACTGAAGATGTGGTCGAAAATCACAGTCTGTGTTTGATTTGCAAGGTGTGCACTTGTTGCATATGCAAATTTGACCATTGCACTCACGATGATTGTGACAGACCTTTGGATTGCATGCGTGGTCTTTGCAGACTTCGTCTATATCGCAATGCTCGTCTTGGGAACGCCTGCGCTTGTCCTTGCACTGCTTGCTGACCGTGCTTCGGGTATCGTTGGCGCATTTTCCGAGGCTTTCGATACACTGGACCTTGTGAGTGTTGTGAATATATCGTGGGATCATCACTGCCTTCCGTATACCTTTCTGAAGTTTTTGCAAAGCCGACCTTTGACATCACTAGCAGTGGTCTCTTTCTCACAATACTCATCACAAACTTTCTCACGAAGGGTTAACCAGGTACTACGTCGATACATTGTGATGTACCATACCTCAATGGTTGCAGGTAATTCTGTTATGTCGCAAGCTGCTCGAAGCGATTTACAAATATCTCCCAGTAAAGGCGATTTGTGTTGCGGCGGTAGGGATTCTAGATTGAAATCCTGGGCCAGGATACCCTGAATTGCCGAGATGACGAAATAAGCAGTTGAAAACAAGCTTCGATGCATTTTAAGGATAGTCATCTGACTTTTTCTCTTTCTTCTTTTGGGATCGGTTGTCAATGGAAGATGGCTTGAATTGAGGGTAAGTCAAATGGCTAGGAACTCAACTGCTTTTAAATATCGATATCTACCTGTCTATTATCTCGTAGTACCTAATTTAATGGAAGCGTTCAGCTTATTGACAATACAAGGCTGACGCGTCAAGAACCGCATTGCCGAGTTGCGTGTGTCTGATCTCGGTTGATCGCTTGCAGGATCTCGCTAACTGTGACCATGGACATATTCCCGAAATAAATGTCATCTTACGGAAGAAAGATTTTTCGTGGGCAAGGTGAATCTAGACGGGTCTATTGCTCGCTGTCGGTTCGACTGAAGCAATATCATGTATCGTTGTACCACAAAATCTCAAACAACGTTATTCGGGGCGTTGTAACAAGCCGCATTTGTTGGTTATACATCATGAGTGGTGTCTTGACTTGTATCGCAAGAGGTCCATCCAGTGCGGGAACTTTCAGGAATCTTATGCCTCGGATTTCATTCAGAAGCAGGACGTGCCGGATATCTTTCTTCCAATAGATCTAGACAATATTCGCAGCACAGGTTCAAAGCAAGTTTGACGCACCGGGCTACTCACATCATTCACATAACAAACTTTGTCTCTGAAGCGCACACCACAAGCACTCGGCTTTGCCCTGGTGGAAAAATGGAGATGTTGTCGAAGGCTCGAAGCGAAGTCGTACTCACTTAGAGCCAAAAAAAAAAAAAACTTATGCACAAAGATATTTGACAATTCGCTTATGTGATTGATTGCCACTGCCCTGCCGGCAAAAATATCGTTCCATGGTTTATGGTTTTAGCCTCTCTATCGTTGGCATTCGCAGAGAATTCTTTTATCACGCGAGCTGAAACAACAGTGATTCAAAAGCCAATTGTCTATTTGCTGGACTAGGAAAACAACATTCCAGAGAGACACAGAGAGAGAGAGAGTGCAGCGCGATTTTTTTTTTTCAAAAAAAAGATTGATTACAAAAAAATAGATGTTTAATTGTTCCGACCACGCCAGGAGTCGAACCTGGAATCTCTAGAGAGCTCGGCGGCTCACGATAACCGAAATCTAGCGCCTTAGCCATTAGGCCACGCGGCCGATATGAATGAGAGGACTTATTGCAGATTATAAAGCTAGAGTGAATGACTGTCTCGCTAGTAAGAACCTCACGTTGCCAGCAACTGCATTACCTGAGCTTTTTCAACTATCAAATGAGATTCCCAGAACGAGAATGATGAGAAGCCTATTTGGCCACTTTTGCTGGCTGTCTTCGCAAGACCTGGCTGGAGCTGTCTTAATACGTCTGGCTGCATTCAAGCCTTCTTCCCTTGAGATGTAGAAAGTGATTTTTGGTCGAGACCAGTTGTTTTACTGATTCATGAGGACTAAATTCTTCCTCGAGCTCTAGGGCGACTGAAATATGAGTAATCATGTTCTGGCTGCGGTGCAGGTGCACTCAAATATAGCCCGTAATCTTTGTAAGTTGTTTCAATGATTCAAAAACATTATTCTTTTTACCTTCTCAAACAGCTAATCGTCGAGTGCAACCAACTAGAAGCTTTGCCAGGTCAAAGGGTAAATACCAGGTGGTAATAATTCTTGCCAGCTGCCAAGCGTTCATAACTGGTAGCTTCTGCTTTGGCAGCTGCCACACACTCGTTAATGTAACCAAGTGCCTAGTTTCTAAGGAGTCGTCTGTTACTGCGGAAACTTTCTACTCTCCTTCCTCCCGTCAGAGATAATTTCTTGATTGAATTGCTCTGAACTATTCAAATACAAATCTTCCACTGTCCATAAGCTTTTGGCGTCGGTTCGAGCATCAGCATTGGGAATCAGACACGGAGCACAATAGCCTCCTCCATCACGAACGGCTCGTCCGCCCGTGTTTTACCTTTGTGAGCTGTCTGGTCCATTGTTTTGAAAGAAGTACTCCAACTAATTAGGCAAGCTGTCCGTCATCGAGGTTACCATGGAAGCCTCACCAGCGGCGATTTCGCCAGGACCAACACGTGCACAAGAAGAGGATGGCTTTTCAAGGATGTGCGAGGAAATGAAGACCTGGCTTTCCGGTTCCCCGGCAGTGAAGTGTGTCAAATCCGCTGATGAAGGGACGAAAATGAAGTCGTCAAAATCGGCTACCGCTGTCTCCAGCAAAGCCAGATCTTCGATCCTGATGCCCAAAGCGGCCTCTGACGCACATGCAGAGTCCGAGAGGACTACAAGCGAAGACGTGCGCAAACTTGAAGCAGTTACTATCCTATCAAATAGCCCTTCAAATCCACCAGTTGAAATTCAGGAAGTAATGAGCCAGCTTGATACCCGAGGCCTAACAGCTCAGGATGGTTGCGGCACACTAGTTGGGGAGCAGCCTGAAAACATTAAATCCATTGAGTCATCGAAATCAATCCCTCGTGCATCTACTTTACTTTCAGACACTCCACTTCCTGCACCATTACACATCATTCAAGCTGCCACAGCTGAATTACCTGCTGTTAAGCCTCGGGAAGACGTGCAGAGTGGGCATAGTTGGAGCGTCAGCAACGTTTGTCCTACAGAAGGGGGGCATGAAGATGGTTCGTCTTCGCTTAGCTTCGTTGTCGAACGGGAAGCCGACAGCAATATCCCGCATCCTTCCTCTGTACTCAAAGTTCAGGAAAAGATTGCGCATCAACACACTGGCAGGTTCCTGGATTACGCAACAGCGGAAGGCTCCCAATGTCTGCTAGGAGCCTGGCTCGCCAAATTTCCGGCATTGCCTTCTGTAAAAGTTCCTAACGAGGATCTCTGTAACGAATCATTTGTCCAATGCGCTATCGACACAGAGAATGGCGAGTTTCTTCCTCGCATTCCACAACCAGAAACGGTTCGACACATGGTGGGCGGTCCCTGCGAAGGCTACAAGATATCGGCTGGCGACAATTAAACATGACATCGGCGCTTTATATAAAGCGGGAGATGGAGAGCCGAGAAAATGCGTTGCGCATGATTCCGGAGCAGCTCGACCACAAGCCAGAACCGTTGGTCGGAACTGAGGAAGTGCAGTGGCCAAAAGCGAAGTGTGTTATCCGGCCAGCTGCGCCATCAGACTTTGCCCAAATTGCTGAAATCATCAATGCGGAAGCAGCAAATACAGCCAATGCCCAAATTTTCCAAGAAAACTTGGCAATGGCCGATGATGTCTGCAAGATATTCGATGCTTGCATCGCTAATAGTAGACCATTCATCGTTGCCATACCTGCCCAAGATGACTTTCTAGACCAAAGCAAGTGGCCAAAGGACTCCGACGAAGTTTACCAGGAATTCGCAAAGTACGTGGCTGCAAAGCCAAAACCGCCCGCTCCAGTTGCTGGCTTTGCATTTGTCTCCGACTACCGGATGAACTTGTATGGAGCTCCCTGTCACGCATCGCGCTATACCGGGCAAGTAAGGCTAGCAGTACATCCTGATCATCAACGCAAACTGTACGGATCTGCACTTATGGATCGGATTTTGCTCTCAATCTCCCCTTTCTGCAGGAGCACACTGGATTACGTGTGGAAATGCGACGACCCCAAAGATGTTTACCAATTTCCTGTGACGCGCAACAGACGCCAGTACACCCAACTGTACTTTGAGCACTTTTTTGCGCAAGAGGATAAGGCACCTTATCAACCGGGGGCTGAGTTTCTCGCAAAGTTTGGCTTCCAAGAAGTTGGATACTTCAAGAACGCGGCCGTTCGATTGGACGACCAACACCATAGCCACTGGCTGAACATGGTGCTATGGCAAAGCGATATCACGCCCCCTTCGAAAATAGTGGCTGAACCGCAGTTGTCCGGATCAGTACAAGGTGACAATTGAAGAGAACATCACAGAAGTGACGAGAAAATATGAGTCTAGAAATCTGTTTCCCACCACATGCACCTAGTGTCTTGCCTACCTGGTAGACACCTGGGGTGCGTGCGTTCATTTTGAGGTTGAGAGTACTTGCTACTCATGCAGAATGTTGATACTGAAACAAGCAAGTTGAAATGCAATATGATCGGAGGCAGTTGTTGCTGGCTGTGGGTGGATGACAATGAATCAAAAATGGATGAACAAAGAATGAAGGATCTAGTACCAAAAGATGTATGTCATGAGCTAAGAAAAGCCCTAGGAACAAACAGCCAAAGACTGTATGCAATAGAGTCTTACCTGGACGTAGATGAAATGGGACAATGACAATCGATTTCCCAGCGCTGACGGCTTTTGGTGAAGCGTGTTAGAAAAGTTGCAGTTGGAACCCTCGGTAAAGGGCCAACGGCGTTGCAGTGGTTGAGTGGCACCAAGGCGCCAGTTAAGTGGTCGGGATCCACCATGATGCATCACGTGTGGGTGAACGTTGAAGGTATCTATTTGATCCAGACTTCACCATTGTTCAACACGACCCCCGAATCACTGGGACGGTGCACAATCTTGAGACATCGGAAAATCTTGCAGCATTTGAAGAAAGTCTTCAATATTAATAGCAGCAGCCCTGCTTGGCGAAGATCCCGCCTCCCAATATGCTGTCTATCCTTCGAAAAGCCCGCCTCAAAGACAAGGAGATGAGAATATTGATGCTGTGCGTGGCTCCTCCCATCGAAGCATAGTTGGCACATTACCAACGGAATTGAGATGGAATTTAGGACTAACGGGCTCCCACAGAGGCTTGGACAATGCCGGAAAAACAACGATCGTGAAGAAAATTATGGGGGAAGACGTCAACACAGTTAGCCCGACATTAGGCTTCATTATCAAGACGATTGACTACGAGGGGTGAGAGCCTCCGACGCAGTGTCCGTATATGCACATTGTTTGCTAACAGTCTGCTTGTTAGGTACAAACTAAATATATGTAAGCCAAAAGGCATGACCCCGTGAATACCCGTACTAATGAGGCAGGGGACGTTGGCGGTCAAAAAACTCTTCGGTCATACTGGCGCAATTATTTCGAGAAGACGGATGCACTGATATGGGTTGTTGATGCGACTGATCGCTTACGAATAGATGATTGCAGAGACGAGTTGCATGGGCTATTGCTAGAAGAGGTGAGCCACGCACGATGAGACGAGAAGGAGCCATTTCTGCTGACGACAAGACAGCGGCTGTCCGGGGCTAGTTTGCTTATTTTGGCGAATAAGACGGATGTGGAGGGGTGTTTGGATGAACAGGAAATTCGAAAGGTGAGAGACTCTCCACGGTGATGGTGAAGATGAGGGGGCCGGCCGGGGATACCGGGCTGATTTGTACGCAGGCATTGCGTTTGGATGACATTCGGACACATCAGTGGAATATTTTACGATGCAGTGCTATGACAGGGAAGAATCTGCAAGAGGGCCTGGCTTGGGTGGTTGCTGATGCGAAGAAGAGACTGTTTCTCTATTAGCTGCGTGGGAAAGGACAATATTTGGTATCATGCTAGACACGGCATAATAATGTTCGTCGTTGAAGCTCGTGAAGGCAGGAAGCGATGATGCATAAACTTCGGGAAGATGCTGGAGACTTTTCACCTGGTGTCTGCAGCGTGATCCAATATACGAACCAGGTTGACCAACGGGGTCCGGGTATCCGAGCCGAAACGGTTCTTGACGGGTGCCTCTTGCGGAATACAATGACGAATGATGTAGGCTCCATCTGTGTGGTTGCAACGGGCCGGAGTGTTGCGTAGTCAACGCGAACGTCTCGCGTGGCGCTGGGGTGAAAGTAAACAAACAACGCCACTAGTATCTCACAACTGTGTTTGTGTGTGGTCCCGATTATGGCCATGATGTTTATGAGTTTTTTATTTCCTCCTCCTTTTCCCAGTCTTTCAAAAATACCACAAGGCTGAGGTTGTGCCACTGCATCAGATGACTGGGTGAGGAGATGTTGCAGTCTGCGGCAGTTGCAGTTGCATCCCACCCAGGTCTGAAAACCGGCCGGCTGCAGGGGCCCTTGCATTCAAGGCCGTGAAAGCAGGCCGCCTAGCGAAAGTGAATTGGTTTAAAACATGTAGAGATGGCGGGCATTTTCTCACGGCGGTGGTCATGGCGCGACATTCCCTCCAGGTTCCAATGCTCCCGAGTAGAAAGCACGGAGCTGAGCATTGAACACTTGACATCAAATCCATTCACACCAGCATCTATTGTTGCCTACAACTGTTATGTACGGCTTCTGGAGCAGGCGGACCAATTGGGCGGGTGGAGACGGCACATGGACCAGTGACTTTAATGGACGCTCCGGGCTCAGCAGTCAGCATAGATTGAGGGTCCGTCCGTGGAATTGACGTGCAAGGCCGGCTCCATTAGGCTCATCCGCCAACCGCGACTTTCTTGCACCCCTCCCTTGGACTTCCATCACAAAGTCAACATTGGACTTCTTCCCTCCAGGGACCCCAACCGTCTTTATTTGCTGTACGGCCAGGAGGCAGAGTAGCTTCATTTGGCAGAGGGGCCATTGTTGCAAGTACCTGCATCCTTATTCCGAGTCGTCTTCGAGTGTCATGGCCTAAGACGTCATCACCAGAACCCGACATTTGACAACATCAGTCGCCATCGCGCTACGACGACGGGAAACGAAGGGGACATGTCCGACGAAGTCTCTCAGTTCCTCGAGCAGGTCGAGCGTCTGCGCGGCCAGCAGATTGAGGACGACGAGGCTCGAGCTCGCGAAAGGGAGGAGTTTTTGGCCGCCAAGCGGGAACGTCAGGCACGAAGAGAAGGTGAGTCTGCCACTTTCAAATAGCGGATGTTCAGAAAATTAGGAGCATGAGACTTGGGGATACTAGGCAAGCCCCTGGCCAAATTGTTGCCGGCTGGTGCAGCTGTTGACTTCGCCTTGGCCAGCTGGCAGGCGAATTGGCTGCTGGTTTGGTTTGCGCATGGTCAGGCCGAAACACGACTAGGAACTACTTGAAACTAACATTGGACTATCTACTCCCCCGCAGAGCGTGCCCGGTCCATCTCCCCTCAGAAATCGTCCCCCGTGAATACACCGTCACCGCGCTCCAATCACCAAGGTGCCCAGGTTTCTGATGCTACCAGGCTCGACTCGCCCAGCAGGACACTCGACGACCGCGAACCCCCCGCCTCCCCGCCCGGCGGAGACGACTCAATGACATCTCCGGGCCTGCCTGCCAAGGACAGTGATGCCTCGGTCGAGCTGGACACGAAGCCGACTGAGAGCTCAACACCACCTGCGAGAACTTCTACGCTGTCGTGGCAAAGACGGCCCGCATCGCGGGGTGGTGCCCGGCCCTTGAGCATGGTAGCGGCCCAAAATGCGACCCAGAGGTCTCTGGCTGGGTCGCAGGAGCCAGCATCTGCCACCGAGGAAACCTTCTCCAAAGATCAGATTGCCAAAGCTTTGGGCTCCAAGGATCCTTCATGGTTTCGACAAACGGCGGATCGCGGCCAGAACTCTGCTGCATACAGACGGGGTCAGGTTGAAGATGAGGACCGATTAGATATGTCGTCGGTTAGGGCACAACTGCCGGGCATGTCTCTTACAAATCCGGTTTCGAGTTCAAAAAGCTCTCCCTCGCCCCAGCCCAGTCCAGAACCGCCAAGTCACTCAACACTTGCCTCGCCGGTCACGTTCAACCCCCCGCGGTTTGACAGTGCATCTGCTGAAAAACAACCAACCCAGGAGCCTGCGCTATTATCTGGACGGGCATCGCCCACCCGGTCGCCGTCACCCACCAAGGGCCTCGGTGGTTTTGTCCAGAGTGCAATGATGAAGCGGAGCGATAGTGTTAAGCGTTGGAGTGTCACGAGCCCTCCAGGCTTGACACGAGCGGACTCTGTTGCTGCCATGCGGGGAGCTAGATCGTCAGTTCACATGGGTTCCAGGCCACAGAGCACCGTACGAGGAGAGTCTACGACACCGACTTCGAGTAGACCAACCTCGCAACATGGCGACAAGCCATCTGACCTTGCCGATATCTCCAAATCGTCAAGCCTCATGTCAATAGACACAAGCCGTGGTGGGGAAAAGGATGAGGATGCTGGCATTCCATCCAGTCCATCAAAAACCATGGATCCTAGGCGCTGGAGTCCCACCAAATCAAGTTGGCTTGAAAATGCGTTGAACAGACCAGAGTCACCAAAGCCATCCCCGACGACTGCCCAACCCACTTGGAGGAATAATGCCAATGCAGAGTCAAGTCGACCGAAATCTGTCTCTCACAAGCACCAGGTTAGTATTGGGGGTCTCATGAGGCAATCGGCTGTCGGAACTGTGGCTAAATCCAACCCTACTGGCTTGGGGGGCATTTACTCACCGCCGCCAAATGCAAATCGACCTGCATATCTGCATGGGTCAAAACCCAGCATCACACAACAACAATCTGAGCCGGATTTATCAAAGCCAGATGAGATGGCTGATAAGGAGGATGTGAAGCCGGCAGAGAAGGAAACCAGCTCCCCAAGTGCTACAAAACACACGTCCGTCATGAGCCCACCGCCTCTCAAACCCAAGCCGCAAAGCCCGCCAACGACCGACTTCAGGTCAAACTTAAGGCAACGTCCTGCAGAAAAAGACACACCCAAGTCTGGTGAACCGGAATTCAAGAATGTCTTCGGCAATCTGCGTAAAACCAAGACCCAAAACTACATTGCTCCCGATGAATTAAAAAACAATATTCTTCGCGGGAAGTCGGCTCTTAACGTAACCGATGGCCCAAAGAAGAGCGAGAGGAAAGACGAGTTCAAAGACGCAATTTTGAAGAAGAGGGCCGACTTCAAGGCTGCTCAGTCTGAGGGCCGACGTGTCACGAGAGCATCAAGCACTGCTGCTGAAACGCCATTGCCCGAGGGATTGGCCAAGAGGGCAGAGCTGGGCAAATCCGTGGCAGCCATGGCCAAGAAGAGCAACGTTCCAGAAACACCAACTGCCACTCCCGCCAAGGAGGACGATTCACCAAAGCCTGCCCCCGCCCCAAAGAGAGTCCCGAGCGGATCGGCATTCTCCCCAAGATCGCCTAATACAGCAATACCCCCTGCAAGGAGCCCAAGTACCGACAAGTTGAGACGGGTGTCTACAGAACCTGCGGCGGCGAAGACCACGGTTGAACCACAAGCAATGCCTACGTTGCAAAAGGAGATTAGTGCACCTTCCAAGTTGGCGGCTCAGAGTCGAGTAGGCGGCGGCAAGTTGGCGGATCGATTTAACCCAGGCTTGGCAGGTATGCTGGCTAGAGGGCCGCCTCCAATGGCTACTAATGGTGTTAGAAGCTCTCAGGAGACTGATGACGACAATGGCAAGCCAAGTTCTGGTGATGCTACTGAGCCATCTGCTCCTGGACCTCAACTTACACACATGACCAAAGGCCGAGCCCGTGGTCCGAAGAGAAAGGCCCCGACAGTCGCCGCGGCGTCGACCCTCAGCCAAACTGCGCCGCAGCCGCCACCTGCTAAAGCTGAGGCCGCCAAAGAGAACAAGGCGCCGGTGCGGGAAGTACCAACAAATAAACTAGGCACAGAACATGTGTCGACCGGCCCAGCTACACTCGACGAGAAGCCGATAGCCCCAGCAGTTCAGCAGGAAGTGGGTACAAAAGCGAGCCTGGGTAATACACCATCACCGTTCCCGGTAGCAAAGACCTTGGGGCCAGGAGAGTCACTGGAGCCAGCAGCTCGACCAGTATCTCGTGGACGGCCGCTGCCTCTCGGACCAAGGGCCTCAACCCCTTCGTCACCAGCAAAGCCAAGCCCGCAACCTGAAGAGGATGTCTCCGGCACCATGTCACCAAAGAAGTTAGATACGAAGAAAATGTCCCGATTCCTAGACGAAAGCTCTTCCAAAGACGTCCAGAGAGATGCAGCTGCGGAGCCGGCTTGGTTTCGCCATAAGCGCACTGGATCTCATTCACCAACCAAACTGGCTGAGCCACCGTCACCGACTAAGAGTGACCGAGACTCACTTCCGTCAATGCGCGAGGCTTCCCCTCGTTCCCCTCGTATCGGTGTTCGATCTATCCCAATTTCGAAGCCATCTTTCGATGAACCAGTAACGCCAGGTGGTGGGCAGAGCAGAAAAGTGAGACCGCTGTCCGGACTTTCCGGCGATGGTTTGAAGTCGCCCGCCGCCACTTCGTCTCCAACCCGCTCACCTACCAAGCAAATCAACGAGGTGTCTGCCTTGCTGACAGAATTCTTTGGTCCCCCACAGGCAAGAGAAGCAATCAAGGTTGATCCGGCACAAATTCTAATGAACCGTCCTGGCACCGGTGATAAGGTCACGAGTCTTGGACTTCAAATGTTCCAAATTCTCGGAGACGGAAAAAAGCTGCCAGTCTCACCCCAGAACGAACGAGTCCTGTTTGAGCAGGAGATGTATGTTTGCGCACACAACTTCATCAATGGATCTGGGAAGAAGGTATTCGAGGTTTACTTCTGGGTTGGTGACGAGGTTCCCGAGTCGTCAGCCGAAGACGCCCAACTCTTTGTACAACGGGAAGCTCGCTCTCTCGGTGGCAAACTTGTCAAGTTTCAGCAGGGCAAAGAAACAGCCGAATTTGTACAAGCTCTTGGTGGTGTGATTATTGTAAGACGCGGCTCGAGCAACAAGTACGACTCGCTGGCGCCCAGCATGCTGTGCGGTAGACGGTATCTCGGACAAGTTGCTTTTGATGAGGTTGACTTCACCCCATCCAGCTTATGCACTGGGTTCACATACCTCATCACTAAAGGGGGAAACTGCTACATGTGGAAGGGCAAGGGAGGCGACGTGGCGGAAGTGAGCTGTGCAAGCCTAGTTGGTATGGATTTGACCCTTACGGGAGAATTGATCGAGTATGAGGATGGCAACGAACCGAAGTCGTTCTGGGATCTCTTTGGGGACAACAGCTCGAAGCCTCACTCTGCCGATCACTGGCGCCTCAAGCCCAATTACGATAAATACTGCAGCCGACTATTCTGTTCGGATGCAGACTCTCGCCAACAGGTACATCTTGTCTTGCCCTCGCAGTGCTCAATCTGGATGCTGAATTTCAATACTAACTTGTGGATCCAGATCTTCGAACTGTCTCCATTCAACCAAGTAGACCTCCTTCCCACAAGCATCTACGTCCTCGACGCCTTCTTTGAGATGTACATTATTGTTGGATCCCGTGCAAACGCCCAATACGCATCCTTCCGCAACGCACTTGACTTTGCACAGGAATACGCCATTTTAGCGTCCGGCATGGAAGACCGCCCGTTTGTGCCAGTATCGACGGTCGTGCTGGAAGGAATACCAAGGGATCTGAAGCGGGTATTCAGAAAGTGGGATGATGGACGGAGTCCGACGGTTACGAATGCGAGTGTCGGCTTGAAGAGGGGGAGAAGCTTGCGGATTGTTACACTTACACAGGCGTTGCAGGCTTTGAAGGAGTGATTCCTTCTGATGCGCTCACGAATAGCGACTTTTGGCATGGTGGCGTTTTGTATCTTTATGTATATGGCACGAGGAGTCGGGGTTCACATATATGTATGTACATGAATTGTTAAATAACTGCCCCCTTGTCATGGCACGATTCGTGGTTTACGGGCATGCCAACAATACAATTGTTAAAAGTATATATATATTTTTTTCCTCTTTTTTCTTTCGCAGTGGTTATTGTGTTTTATGCAAACGTGGTTCGGACGGGTCACGATGTGATTGTGCTTTTTGGCAGAATTTGCGCGTCGTCACGAAGAGAACGAGTCAGAAGGTCAGTGGTTAAGCATATAATTCGTTTGTACAGGCAGTACAAACAATCTATCTATGAAGGGGTATCAATCAATCATGTTTGACCTTTCCTGTATCTGTCTATTCAGAGAATAGCAACTCATCCCGTCTTATTCTTGTTCTTGATCTTGTTTATTTACCTTTTCCTTTTTCTTTTTTCTTTTTCCGCTTCGCTCATCTCATCCTGATATATATGTTCTAGGCTAGGGGTTTTATGGGTTGGCATGAGCCATGTACATGCTCCAGTTGGGGCAGGCGGGATATAATGCGGGGGGAGGGAAAGCCTCGCAGGTTGGAATTACTTGGAATTGACATGCACGGCGGAACTCGTGGCCGATGAGTTCTCGACGGATGCAGGGACGGCAAGGGGCCTGCCTTGGGCCTTTGCAGTCAGTGCCAAGAGTTCGTTGAGCATGAGGTCGCGGGTTTTGCGGGTGAGTTCGTCGACATCGGCGGAAGTGAGGCCCTTGGTGGGAATAGGATTCAGAACTACAAATGACTGTCTGTTAGACAAGGGTACAAGTGCTTCTTTCTCGTCTCTGCGGGTGGGATGGGTGCGTACCCTTGATGGGGACGGTTCCGGCGCGGAACACCATGCTCTTGATGTGAAGGACGTGGCTGTAGTTTGCGACGACGACGGGCACAATGGGCACGCCTGCTTGCACGGCGAGGTGGAAGGCGCCCTTTTTGAAGGGCAGCAGGACGGGGTCCTTGGCGTAGCTGCGCGTGCCCTCGGGGAACATGTAGACGCTCTGCTGGCGGGTCTGGATCTCCTTGGCGGCGCCGGCCATGGCCTCTCGGGCGTCCTTGGAGTTCTTGCGGTCGATGAAGATGGAGCCGCTGAGGCGCATGAACCAGCCCAGGAAGGGGATGTGCTTGAGGTCCGACTTGGCGGTGACGCTGCACCACTTGGGGAACATGGCGCCGAGCATGAGGACGTCGAGCTCGGTCTGGTGGTTGCCGATGAAGACGGCGGGCCGGGTGGTGGCCAGGATGTTGCCCGGGTCCTCGACCTGGAAGACGATGCCCGTGGTCAGGCGCATGACGTAGTGGAAGGCGCGGGCGGTTGCCCACTGCGAGATGCCCTGTTTGCCGATGAGGGTGAAGAAGATGGAGGCGAGGACGCCGAAGACGGCGCAGATGAGGAGCGAGATGTAGGCGGCGAGGGCGCGGGCCACGAAGCCGGCCTTGGGGACGGCGAGGGACGCCATGTAGAAGAAGATGGTGACGGCGGCGTAGCCCACGAGGAAGTTGACGAGGTAGCCGACCAGGACGGACATGTTGGCCACGGAGAGGACAAGATGGTGTTTGAGCGGCGGCAGGGCAGAGGTGGTGGTGGTGGATGAGGGGCGTCTCCCCAACAAGATGGGGGGAGGGAAAGGAGTGTGTGGAAAAAAAATAAAAGAGGAAAGAAAAATTTACTGCCGGCTATCCATGCTCGGACAATGCTCTCTGCTGGCTAAGCCTCCAAGATGGATTGGGTCAGGGCGGTTCGAGAGGATCTCGGAGGAGGATGTTGAGAAACTGATGAGACTGACTGCAGATGCGAGGTGGGATGTGGTCTCGGCTGGTGGTTGAAATTGGACGAGACAATTGAGACACGGGTTGACGGGCCAGGGAACGGCGGTCGGTCCCCTGGCTTGCCTCGGGCTGCGGCACGGAGCCACCGAACGCTTTGTGGAGTGAGGTACCTACCATGTGGTCGCTAGGCTCGTTGTTAGTTCCTGACTGGCGCCGTCGTCTTCAACGGTGGGGGTTGCAGCTGGCGGGAAGTGTTGGGATGGATTAGATTAGTTTCATCTTTGAATTGACTTTCCAGAGAGTCATGGAGCCACTTGTCTGGGTGGAATTTGTCATTTGCACATGTCTGGTGCTCGAGTATCCGAGTACCTGGTGCGAAGCACTGGGACGCAGCACTTGGTGCTGGTACTGGACTGGCATAAAGTATGCAACTAATACAAAGGCTTATTTAACGTTTGTTCTGCGTGGAAATCCCGTCCACGCCGCCACCGATGCAGACATGCCGCCGCACACATGCAGAACTTGACCTGGCATCACTAATCGGATTGATCGGGCATCGATCGATAGACTTGAGAAGGTAGGAGGAATGTCTTTGTCCAACGGCGCGGTTGGCCCATGTGCGTGCATGGTCCGTGGAGTATTATCCAGTCACTGCCCACCAGTAGGCACGTACCTAAAGAGTTATGAAGCGCTATGCCACTTTGGTGCCGCCTCGGACGCAGCCACTCACGCAAATATGCCCGCCGCTGCTCAAGCCCAAAGGGCTACCCTCCATCATCACCAAACGACCAACGCCCGCTTCAATCTCCATGCGCAACCTTGACGGCCATCGCCATCGCCAATCCTCCCTCTGGCCACCCGGACTTCCGCCTGCGTCATTTATTAACCTGCTGCTTCTTCTTGGCTAACCTCCAGCCGCCTCTCACCTCATCCGCCGACATCGTAACTCACGTCCCCAACGCCATCCTCCAACCTCCCCCACACAGCTGCCGAGCCATCCAATCTACCAAGCTTCCAGCGACCTGGGAACAGAACATGCTCCTCTGAACCTCACACGAGAGCCTCCACAATGGAAATGGCGCCATCACGCAGGAACCAACGACACCGCCAATCTTCTCTCTCCCTCTCCCTCTCCATCGCTCCCAATTCCGCCGTGCCCGAGCAACTTCCACCCGTATCCGCCCTGTTTCTTATCGATTTCGACGTCAAAGCCGGCTACACCATTGCCTGGAAGCGCGCCGTGCCCCATGTCGAACTAGACGGCCAGGTCGAGTACAAGTCGCTGCCGTCGGGCTTGCACACCGTTCGCCACGACTTGATATACTTTGTCGACGGCGACCACGCCGGTCTCAGTGCCTTTGTGAATGAGCCATGTGAGGAGGAGGAAGCTAGGAATGCCAGGATGATTGCTGTAGGGATCCTCGTACCCTTGAGCTACGGACGACTGGGGAGAGCTTGGAGGCATGCCGAGAATTTGAAGGAGTTGGCGGCGTAAGTTTTGCATCCCACCACCTCTAAAAAAAAATCCAAAACCACTGCTAACAGACCAGCTCAGCATCTTGGCCAAAGATCGCAGTCAGGCTGGTGTTTTGGAAAAGTATTGGAATTCCCACAAGGCCAGCGAGAACGGTGGACAGCCAAACGACTTGGGGCCAGCCAACCTGCCCGATTCACCAACTCAAGAGCGAAGAACACACAAGCGCAAGGGTTCGGCATCGGACGGGACCTCGTTGGCGCCCGCTGAGCACAGGCTGAGCCCATTTCACCCTGCCTGGAGCTTGGTCAGTCTTTTGGACAAGTTTGGTCCTCTTATATTCCCTATCCATAGAGCAGCACTGCTACGCAAGCGAATTCTCATCTCTTGTCACGCTCCTGTTCATGAAAGCTGTGACTTTGGTAAGGCCCCGGCACTCAAATACCAACTTGCCAAACCATTAGTTTATTTACCCACGTCCACTAACTCATGTCAGTATACGACATTTCAATTCTTTCTAATATACCCTTCTCCGTTGCCGATAGACTCCCTCCCTCATCGCCCGCACCACGCCTACGGCCCCTCTTTGCCATTGGCGTGCACGACATTCCCTTTCTGATGGAAGACTTTGAGGCCTCCAAGCGCCGCCAAGACGGCACCGCAGACTCCGGAGGGGAGTTAGGTTCCGGCTGGATCGCCTGTACCACAGACAGCATTCTAGCCATGAAAGACACCCTCTGGGACATGCTCATCACCATGCCCCCGGAGCACTCTGCCAACGCCGTGGACAAAGTCTGGCCGACAGTAGAATACCCCCGTGGCACACCTGTCAAAGCTACCCAACGCGACCTCCGGCGCTTCAACGCCCTTCGCAGCGGCCTCCTCCGCCTCGCCTCCTCCCCTCAACAGCAAGAGCCAGACTCACCGCCCCTTGACTCCTCTGCCGTCCGCCTCTCCACCAAGCACTCCCACCGGCTCGTCAAGGACGAGGAGGACCCTCACATCGACGAGCTCATCGAGCCTCTGTCGTGGGCTGCCCTAGCCTACAACGGCTTCATGTGGTGGGCATCCGCCGGCGAGCAGCTCCGCTCCGAAGAACAGGAGGAGTCCTCCCGGGACGCCGCCCTCCTTGCGGACCTCGCACCCGCACCCGCAACCGCACCCGCATCACCCCCCCGGCCCCTCTCCGAATCACTCGCCTCCCTCACTAGTCGCCGTGCATCCAACCCCGATGAAGCACGCACCGAACTCGCCATCATCGCCTACTTCCACCGTCTTACTACCCAAATGCTCTCCATACTAGTCGACCTCGTCCAGTCCGCCGACGAGGCGTACCCTTGCCCGTACAGAGACGAACAAGACGGCGAGCTAGACGATCAGGAAGACGACGAGGCTGAGGCATTGTTGAATAGCGGTGGTCTAGGTCTAGATACCAATGCCATTACTGTAGATAGCCACTCTATTGAGAGCATGGGCTTAGACGTGTGGAGCGCGTCCGACGCAGCATTTGTACAAGATTTGGTCGGCGCGTATTTCGGCAGGGCCGCGAGAATCGAGGGGAAGGGCGTCGAGGTCTGTGGCGTGAGGGTTTGTTAATTAGAAACGCTGCGAAGCGCCATGCTGTTTACTTTTTTTTGCCTTGTTTGGTTGGCTGGGATGGGAGCCCCTGGTGGGTTGTGCTGCTGGTGCACGTATGTATGTATATTGGTAGATTTAGATTCGGGAAGCCAACTTTCACATACACTTTATTTATGACCATTCATGGGGGCTTGATGCAGCCAAGTTGTCACAATATTAGTCCCTGACTATACATGATGCGTTTCATACACCTTGTTTTCTTCCCCTCGTACACTCCTTAGCCTGAGCACTGGTCACTTAGGATGCAATCAACCACCAAGTGCACAAATATTGTTGCGACATGTCAGTCCGCAAGTAGTCACGTCATGTAAGGTAACTTCCAAGTTGGTATCCGCGCATGCACCGAGTCTACGGTAGGTACCTGCTCCGCCTAGCCCGATTTTTTCATCACCGTTAATTACGAAACAAATAAGAACAATCCACAAACCCCGTCTATGACTCATCTTCAGTGTCAGTGTTGGTGTCGCTCGTGTCTTCCTCCTCCTCCTCAGTTCCGCTCTCGTCGTCCGACTCCTCGTCTACTCTCCGTCTCTTGGGCTGCGGTGCTTGACCTGTCTTGAGGGCGTGCATTTGGCCGGCGATGGAATCTACACTTGTCAGTATGCGTGTCTCTGCTGGACGCGGGGAATGGAGTTGGGAAAAAAACTTACCCTCTTCGGGTTCGGAGATATCATCTTCAGCGTCCATCTCAGCGGCCTTGGCGGCCTCCTCGACAACCAGAGTCACCTCCATCTTGGTATCGAATCCAACGTAGGAATCGCAAATGACGTGCATGACAAACGTGAAGTGGCCGGCTTGCGGTGGAGCGGCGAATTGTGCCTTGAGAGTCTGCATGTTGAATGTGGGCTTGCCCTGCTCGTCGAAGATGGGCTCGTCGAATCGGTCAAAGGTGAAAGGGGGCACAGCCATCTTGCCCTGTTTCGAGTCGCTCAAGAAAGCATACCATTTGGGGGTGTGGTCGCGAGCGTAGTGAGGGGCAAAAGCCAGGGGGGGGAGAATGCTCTGCTCTTCAACCGAGATGGGCTTGCCATCAGGTCCGGTAATGGTCTTCTTCTTGCGGCCCATGAGCGCATCGAGATCGTCCTCGGCGGGGTCAACATCTTCCAGGTCCAGGTCGTTGACCGCGGGAACATTCTGGGTACCGGGGGGGATAAAGCGGCCCTTGATGACCAGGGTGACGAGAGAGGAAGGGATGATGCATCGCTCGCCGGTAACCTTGAAGAAGGCCTTGGCAACTCGTAGGTAGGGGAGCTGCTTAGCTACGCTGACGGCAGTCTTGTACTGCTTCTCTGAGAGCAGGCCCTTTCCAACTGACAACTGCCGGCGTTGGGCATCAGGCAGATCCATAAACTGCTGGACAGTCATGTGTGTCTTGGAGTCGCCCTCGACGGCCATGGCAATCTTGGGAGTGAAGTGAGGGAGCTGGAGGAGAGGAGAAGATTTCGGGGACACGGCTTGGATGATGTGCTGGTTGGCGAGGAAGGAGCCGGAAATGGGACCAATGTTGCCGAAGGCCAGGGCAATGGCAGCAAAGGACTGGTTGAGAGCGCGGGCAATGGGGGCGATATCGTACTTGGCCTTGGTCAGAGCAGCGTCGTCGAGCTCAACACGGCCGAGATAAGCCCAAAGAAGACCCAGGACTTTGCGCCTCACACCGCTCTCGAGATCCTCAAGCCTCTCCTTGTCCTTGGCTGAGAACCCACAGGCAAAAGTTGAGGCCTCGCCCTCAGCAGAGATGCGTGACTCGATTTTGGACAAGCCAGACTCTGCCAGGTCGCCCTTGAGAACGCTCTCAAACTCCTTGCCAGCGCTTAGAGCTGCAATGATGCCGGACTCGTCCATTTCCTCATCATAGTGGCGGAACAGGTTGTTGGCGCTCTCCATGAGAACGCCCTCCTTGGAACGCTTCTTGGTGCCGTACCACCAGGAACCAACGAGATATGGGAGCAAAACGCCGAGAAGGCCTGTGTACAGGACAACAAGGTATTTGCCGTTGCCGTCGGAAACAATAAACTTGGGCAGAGCAATTCCGATGCTCATGCTCTGCTTGCCGTCAGGGTGGCCATACTGAATATAATTGTTGCGAACATCCTCATCGGTCAATACTTCGTAGGCCTTGGTGAGTTCGACGAAGTATTGCTGCAGAGACTCGAGCGTATCATTTTTAGCAGGATCAAGTCGGATCTTGTCAGGATGGAACTTGATTGACAGGCGCTTAAAGTGTGCCTTTATTTGCTGTTCCGAGGCAGACTGCAGGCATTGTCAGTTGACTCGATCATCCGAGTGATACAAGGGGGAGGAGAGGGAAGGAGGGAGGCGCATACTTCAGCGATGCCCAGAATATCGTAGGGATTCCAAAGCTTCTGCTCGGCAGGATTCGTCGTCATGATCAAATATGCCATCAGTCCCATCAGGGCCCAGCCGGCCACGGCGACAAGCGCCCTCTTGATCTTGCGCTGCTTCCTCTTCTGAGCTGCCCGTAGTGACGCCACGATGTCTTCATGCTGAATCTTGTAGTCGGTCTGTATGCGTGGAGCGAGATGCGAATCGTCTTTGCTAGACTGCAGTAGGTTGTATGTGATTGGGAGAGTGACCAGGCCGGTCAATGTGAGGATGAAGAAGGGGAAGAACTGGGCCTGAGGGGTGCGTTAGCAAAGCGTCGCCGCAATCCTGCTCCATGTCGACTGCGCATGGCAAAGAGAAGAAATGGTGTAATCTTGTGAGAATCTACCTGGTCATCGTATGAGTAGTCGGAACTCATTGTGGCGACAAAGGCCGAGCAGGCGAACCCTGCCGCGAGAAGTAATAGCTTTCGTGTGGGTGGGCAACAAGATCAGACAATCTGGCAGCTCGCCCGAATGCACGATTTGGCGTAATTCAATGCGCCCTTGGAGCCGTGGGTATTAACAAACAAAAAAATTATAAGAAATCCCTCCTCTTGCGCAGTGGTGCAGGCGGCCGCAGGGGTTTTCGTTTGCTGTCCTCAATGAAGCATCAGCAAGCACGAGGGGATCGAATTGTCTGCCCAATTTCAAAAGTGCTAAATGGTGTCCTTTGGCCGTAGTACCAGAGCCGGCGATCGGATTATCCGTGGCTCCCCACAGACCACCTTGGTTAGCGGACCCCAATGCCGCCACCGTGTTCAATTCAGTAGTACACAAACTGGGAAGGAGCGTCCGTCCGCGTCCAGACGTCACATGTGGTGCCAGTGCTGCCTGGCCCCCTGTTGGCGCCCCGGGGTCTGGTGGCAGAGCCGCCGCTAGACTACATTGCATCGCCATGGGGCTGGTGTTGGCCACGGCAAAGGTTAAACTACCTACCCCTAGCATTCAACTACCAAGTACTACTCCGTAGGCGAACACGAAGTATACTTGATATCCACGCCATCTTCTGTATGCAGACGGCGTTTCTGACGGGCTGTAAAGGAAATGCATGTCGCACAGTGTACCATCATGTATGGAATAGACGGCGTGATATCCAATAGCACCGTTCTTCACTCAAACAAAATCTCGCAGCAAATATCACAAATCTTTGCGCCTTGGTCCAGTAATTACATGAGCGGCCATTCTACGTCTAAATGCTCGCCAGAAACAAGTGACTCACTCTCGTCATCCCACACATGCCACTCTTCCTAATTCTCGACAGCAGTCAGCGTAATCGCCTCTTCCCCATCCCCATCTGTATCCTCCTCTGTCGTCACCCCCGCCATCTCCCCAACCAGCAGGCTCCTCAAGTCCTCCTCGCTCATAAAGGCCTGAATACTGCCTCTCCTCACCCAGGGCCTGGTCTCCCTCCTCCCCTGTTCCACCAAACGCTCAATCTTCAACCTATTCGTCACGAATTTCAACATGGGAAACGCGCTCTGTTGTCCCTGGTGTAGCATTCGCGCTAGCCTGCTTGGATCAGGATCCGACAGAATGTAGTAAAAGTCGCTTGGTACAGACTTGGGCCAGATGGTGATTGTGCCACTGAACTCCTGGAGCCACAGCTGGCTCCAGTCCTGGCCCAAGGGGCGGGGTAGGAGTTCTGCGTAGCGCACAAACTTCAACCACTTGTTCATGTCAAGTTTGAGGTAGTGCTCAAAGGCGGACATGAGATAGCCGCCACGCCACCCGCGACCTTTGCGATGGGTGACGGGGTGGCCCACAGAGCCACGAGACGAGAAGAAGAATAGATTGATGTGGGGATTAACCTGGCTGACAATGGTGAAGTTTACATTGAAATGCGTGTTGAGTGCCTTGATAGGGATGTCGGTTCGGAGAGAGCCGTCTTTCCACTTGTGGCCGAAGGAATAGGGCGCAAGTTTGCCGTCCCGGAGCTTCATCATAAGAACCACGGGGTTGAGGATGCCGGGGACGGCGGCGGAGGCGAGGACCGCGGACCAGATGACGCAGTCGGGGGAGGTGAGATAGTTGCATAGAATGGTGGGAGAGTGAGGATCCGCAGGGACGCAAGTGACATTCAGAATGCGGCCAGTTCGTTCGTATGCCTCGCGAAAGGTCATTGAGCCTCTGGTCCACCAGCTACATCGTTCAGCCCAGTCGACCGAGTCGAAGCGCGCGCCCGTCTTCCACCATCTTGGTAGCCAGACGGTTGCCGGTTCTCGGCAGGCATTGATGCGTTGAGACAGCGCCGGAACCAGAAGCTTCTTCAACTCGTCGTTTGTTCTCGTGGCCACAAGCCCAGCTATCAGGGCGCCGCCGCTCGTGCCTGTAATAACGTCCGGGAGTAGGTCTGCGTCCAGCAACGCCTTGACCAAACCCAGGTGATAATAGGCAAAGCCGGCTCCCCCCGAGAGACACAAGGCAGTGCGGCCGTAATTGGCATGAATATGCTTGAACAGCAGGCGTTTCTCCTCGGTCTCCAGCTGCTTCGTTCGCAACAGTAGCTTGACGCTCCTCTCCACTGTTGACTCATTCCATTAGCGGCCGTATGACAACCCCCCCTTCCTTGGATTCCCCATCAACTCACCTTCGTCAATAAAATTCTGCACCAAATTCTTCGTTCCATAGTACGTCTGGCTATATAGCCTCGCATTCTCCACGCCAACAAAGTTATTCTTGACGCACGCTTCCACCAGGGATTTGAGATCCTCCACCGCAGTCCTATGCTCGCCATTATGCCGCGCGCTCTGAGCCTCCTGTGCCTCAGCCTTGATCCTCAGCTTCTGCAGCTGATCCCACACCCGCTTGACCGTCTTTGAATCGTAGTACGCGAATTCATTCTCCTCCCTCCAAGTCTGCCGTCCCAAAAACGCATCCAGTTCCTTCGCTGCGGCAACCCATTCCTTGTACGTTGAGGCTTTGCGCATGTTCCTCCGGAGCGTTTCCCGTCGGCCGCGCCAAGTAAAGAAGTGTTCGTAGACCCAAATGTACCATCGTGTTGAGAGATATGCAATTGTCAGGCCTATGAGCCATGCAAAGACAAATATCAACAGCGGCCATTTGGACAACTGGTAGAGGTGGCCTTCCCGTGTCTCGTCCTTGGTCCGTGTGCCGAGGAGCCCTTGGACAGCTTTACTAGCGCCTTTGCCGTGTTTGAATTTCTTGGACGACCTACGGCGTCGGTAGAGAGCTGGGTTCACGGGCGCCCAGTCGTTCTGGGCCGTGAAGAATGTCCCCTGGGTCGGCGTGGCCGTCGGCGCTGGGAGTTCACCTCCAACGGCCGCCGCAGCGGCGGCAATTGCGTCGGCATTGTCATACTCGTTCGCGTCATCCAGACAGGCTTGTGAATTTCGCTTCGTCAGGGTGACGGGGCTGGCACCGCTCCTGGGTGACTTGAGTCCGCCCGTCTCGTCGGTTGGGCTGTGCAACGGGTCAGGGGCCTGGAGCGCCTTTACGAAGGCCTCTATTTCATGTGGCTCGAGAAACTCTCGATTGATGTCAGGCAGGAGGGATGCATCAAATGCTTCCGGTGGGAATCCGTAAACCGCATCGGTTGGCATTGTCCGCTCCCGCGCCGGTTGGCCAAGTCCGCCAGCCGTTGCGATATTGCTCGCTCGATCTGTCAATGGTGGATGTTTAAGATCGAGGCATATGGCTTCGGAATACGAGCTCATGAAAGGGATCCCATGCTGGATGCCTGTGCCTTCTTTCTCGATGAGATGTTGTGCTGCAAGATCGAACGTTGAAGGGTGAAGCCAATGTTCCCCCACAATTCCAATGACCATGACGTCTGCTGTTCAGCCTGTGGTTGCGTTCGTTGGGGGGACTTTCAGCGGCAACTCCACTCAGGTTCTCCAGAACCCACAGCACCCGTGCACTGTTGTTATACCGCAGGCAATCAATGGATCCAGACATACATCAATTGATCACTAGTAAGTAGCAGATGGTTGGGTTGCTTAGTTGGGCAGCCCTTCTAGATGACGAGGCCCTGCTAAATGACTCATTTGAAGAACCTAGATTACGTACTCGTTGACAATCATCACAATTACTCAGGCCATCCATCAAGAAACAGGGCCGTCAGTCGGAATAGAAGTACCTAGATTACCAGATAGCTCTTCGATTCCAACAGCATGCTTCAATTTGACAGCCTGTCTAATCCGATAGCCTGTGATATATTTTCGGCCCGTTCAAAAAAATATCACATCAATAAGCTGTCCCGACCAGCATGCAATGTCTAACATGCTAGTATATACACATGACTGCACACTACCAAGGTCAATTTCCTCACGCTCAACCGATTATATCATACAGCGCAGTTATAGTTCATCCTAGCCGTCATATTAGAGTCTGTCTATGTCGTTGGTATCCGAAACATGCACCCCGGACTAAATACAGTCTGTAGCAGGATATGTTTGCCCAACAAGAAGTATACACTCATCAATCACTCGTTACGTCCGCACAATACCAAGATACCTCGTGCATAACAAAAAGCATTGAATTAGTTCCGAATCGCTACATAATTGTGTTCGCTGCACAGCCCTATTTATGCATTACACGTATTGTGCAAGCCACTTTATGCCCTCGCCGTACCCCTGTCGCATAACTACAGAGCACATGAAAACCTCAATCGGTCGGACGCCGCCATCCAGAGGGACCTTTCCCTTCCCGGTGGTCTGATACAAGCCCAGCTCATGTCGCAGTGTCTCCTCAGACACTGCGTCGGGGTGGTCAATCTTGTTCCCCAGGATAACGAAGGGAACTTTGGACAACTCCTCTAAAGCCAGCAGAGCGTCGAGCTCTGCTTTTGTCTCGGCGAATCGTTCATGATCCTTCGCGTCTACCAGGAAGACGACACCATTGACCTCGGGATAATAGTCTCGCCAGATACGGCGGGCTAAGTAGAATGGTAAGTCTCCGAGAGCGCAGAGCAGGCAGGCACGTAGCCTTAGACATGATGTGTACGTACCCTGTTGGTGACCACCCAAGTCAAATGTGGTGAATCTGACATTGCCTATGGCAAGCTCCTCAGAGGCTAGAACAGTACGATTAGCAAAACGTCGCGTTTGTGGCAGCTAACAAGCGCACACTGGGCCGCATCCTCTGGCTGCCCCGGGGAAGAACTCACTGGGATGGAGAGTAGGCTGCAGGATGGCAACACGGTCGTTCTACCCAGTTCACATCGTTAGCATCACCCATCGAATATGCCATCATCCCACTGTGTCCATTCTCTAGCCTCGGTTTCATATTGATCGAAAACAGATCGACATCCTACTGATCGAAAGGGGCCTCGCAGCCCAACCAATGTCGCGCGAGTTTGGCATACCTTCAACATATGCAGCAACGTCGTCTTTCCGGCATTATCAAGACCGAGGAACAGTAGCTTGGCGTGCTTGTTCAACAGGCCAAGGGAGGAAAGAACATCGTAAACTAAGCAGCCAAAAAATTAGGACAAGTCAGGTCACCAAAGACGCGGAGATTTAGTATGCCATCATGACAGAGGCAACAGGCAGAAGATGGAGGGAAAGGGGATGTTTGCAGACATACACCAGTTAATGATCCACATGGTGGGCTATATTTCTGAATCGTGTTTCCAGGGCCAGTTGAAATGATGATTGAGGTCGAAAAGATGATGTTTGGGATCGTAAAAATGATGTTTGGGGTCGAAAACTGATGCTGGATTGCGGACGTGATGGGCCGAAGAAACACACCAAAATGCGTAGTGTGCACTTGCTCCTACCTGGAAGTAACTCAAGGGTGTCCTGACGAGAGGCTCTTGGTGCCTGGATCCTCAGGCACAGATGTTGCCACAGTCTAGGTCGCCGCTCCCTGAGCCGTGGCAAGATGGCACCTCAACTGTAGAGGTGGCGCGCGACCAATCAACGCTACGAATGGGTGAACCACACACAAACTCGAGTCCTCTCAAGTGCAGTCATCGGATTGTTGTCCCGGCATCCCGAGCCCAATGTTATTAATTCAATGTTGTTCATGATACGGAGTACGGGTGTCTTATTCTTCAATCAAGCCAACCAAACTACTACAGTGTTGGTGCCGAGAGTCCTCCCAGGTATGTTTGTCATCACACCAGCTAGGCAAACATGCCACTTCAGCACGAGGAAGCTGTTTACTCAGCATGCTCAAACGTCCTTCAAAGCCAATAATACTGTATTAGCAAAAGTTCAAAAATATCCACCCTTCTGTCTTTGATGTGTAGACTTCACCCACTATCTAAATGCCTTCCCCCGCGCCCAAACTCTCTCGCAAAGGGTATCCTAGCGATTGCAATATGCCGTCTCCAAAAACATAAAAAATTTGACCAATGTGCAAGTTCATTTGTGGTGAGAAAGTGGAACTATATACAAAGGTACTCACACTTCAAGCGATTCCTAAAGGATTAAAAAAAAGAGGCCTGAAACAACTGGCTCCAAATATGTACAGCAAAAGAGTCGTGGAGTCATAACGTAGGAACAAAAATGAAATGTATTACCCAAGTGTATGTAGAAAAAAGATATGATAAGACTTTCCGCCCATCTGGCGCTTTGAAACGGGACGTAGACACCTTGAGTACTTTTGATTTAGTCCTCTGATGGCCAGGACTAGCATAGTAAGTGTAGTGATGTCTTTAGATAGACATGACATAATTGCCCTGTTCCTTCTTGCCAGCCATGAGCAAACCGAGCTCCTTCATACGCTCGGCGCCTCGCCCTGGCAGAGGCTTGCGCTCTGGAATTTGACCACGTCTTGCGCGATTGCAGTACTTTTGGAAAAACTTCTCCTTGCGGCGTTGACGTTTGCGTTCAAGACCCTTGACGATGTCAATAGCTCCTCGGAGGTGGCAGTCAGAGTCATGGTGATGCTGGTGCCTGGCCGTCTTACTGCCCTTCATGGGTGGAAACAGTGCGGGAGCTCGAGGCAAAGACTTTGTCAGCGTCATGCCTGGTCGACCAGCCAAGTGAAACTGAACGTGAGGGCCTTGTCGTGGTGTCTGCAACGGAGTGTTCATCGCCTTTGGTGCTGGAGACCGGATTCTCTTGGGAGAATGTCGCCCAAACAATGGCTTAGGAGAGCGACCTCGATTCTTGGGAGCAGGGGAATGATGTCGTCTTGGTGGCGGGGAGCGATATTTGCGAGGCGATGCCTGTTCGCTCTTTCTTCTTCTTCGGGAGCGGTCCTGGCCATGGTGGAGATCCTCCATCCGACCTTGAACCCAGACATCCTCATCGCTGTCGTGGTGAACAGGGTTGTAGATTTCCTCCTCATCGTCGTTATCGGGATCAGAAGCTGGAAAGCTGGGGTCAATATCTTGTGGAATGACTCGTAATTTCTCGTTCCGGCGAGCTGCCAAGCAAGAGAGGTAGGCTTCTTCTAGAGGTCTGTCTTCATCCAGGGTACCACAAACGAAATCGGTGCTGTCTGGCAGATCTGGTGCGTCGGATTCAGCCTTGATACGTCGAGGCCTAGCTCGTCGAGTGCTTGATCGGCTGCCATAGCTAGCGGCCGAGGAATCAGACTGGGGCTCATTCACCGATGGTCGTCGTATGGGAGCCACGACTTGGATCTGACGGCTAGTGGCATGACTAGGAGTCCAGAGAACCATGTTCTCATCCTCTTCCTCGTCTTCTTCATCGGAGTCGGCGAAGCCAGTCTCAGAGTCGGTGTGATAGCCATCAGAATCTTCGTGAAAATCTTTTTTATCATCTTCTTCCAAGTCATCCTCATTCTCCTCGTCGTCCTCCTCCTCTTCGTCTTCATCTGAGCCAGCTTCAGCTTCCTCTTCTTCCAGTTCTGCCTCCTCTTCGGCTTCGGCTCCGAGACGACGAAAGTGATTTTCCTTCGTCAATGTGTCATAAATGGTTAGCCTCGTTACCGCTGATGAAGGTTGCCTAATCCAATCTTCTTCGCGAGCTGTACCACTTGCAAATTCGTGAAACTGGGAGCTATCCTTTGCGAGGTCCTTGGAGTTGGCACGGAGGAATTTCGGTCGAGCAAGTGTAGTCTTATTTGACAGGCGATGAACGGCAGATGGGCGCGGCGACGTGTGAAGTGCAGTAGAGAGAGCAGACGTCTTTTTAGGAGTTGATGGTGACTCGGAATTCGTAGGCAAATGAGGTCGTGTGCCGGGATCAGAGATCTGCCTTGGAGGTGTATTTTGAGTTGATGCCGGCCCTACAGGACAAGCAAACTTGATTAATGGTCGTCCAGGAGCCTGCTCTGCAGACGGTGCCTTCACCATAGCCTCAGCTTGAGCAATGGGTGGTTTGGCAGCGCATGCAAACTGAATACATCGCTTTTTGGGAGGCTGAGGAGCGGCGGCGAGGTGTTCGTTCTCCGCAGTGGTAATTTCATTATGCAATCGAAGAGCAGCCATCTCTGGGATTGGAGGACTGGGAGTGTTTGTGCGGCAGGGACTCGTCATACCAGTATCACTAGTGAGATCGGCAGTGGAAGCAACACTGATGTTGCTGGTCATGGATCGTCGTCGTTGACTTCCCAAGAGAATGGAATGAGCAGGATGTGAAGGCACCTCCTCTGGTTCAGCCATGATAGCCTTGGTAAGAAGTGACGATTGGTCCTGAGGACGTCGAATACAAGTTCTCTCAAACTTCTGATGCAGCTCTGGGGGTTCATCAACGTCCTCAGCTTCCTCTGATGTCAGAGACACCCAAGCCGGAATCTGTGAAGTGGAAGGTGTAATATCCATGGTGAGCGTATATAATTTGTTGAGTTCGAATGTTGACAGAGTAAACGAATACGATGGGTCTTGCTCATTACAACGGAGTGTGTAGGAGAGCGGCGTAATGTCAAGGAAACAAGACCTCAAGGTATAGAATCGACACACCAGGAGTCGATACTGAGCGAAGTTGTTGCCCTCTTCCAAGGGGAGAAGGAGCTAGTAGTGAGCACAGTTCTGGTCGTAGATTTGCTGGGAGTCTTGCGTCGCGCAGACGAAGTCTACAAGCCAGTGCAGACCTCCACTCTATCAAGAGTGAGGATTTGATAAATAATTTGGTGGCCCTTAGGACCCGGATGCTATAATCGGAAAGCCAACATATTCCAAGGAGTAGGAGCCGAACAACTGAATGGATCGAATCAAAGGGTGTCGTCGGGGCGATTTATAAGACACCAAGGGGGGTGTTTGATGCCAGGATGAGGTGCCGTCTTTTCTTTCTAGCTGTGAGGTACAGAGTTACCTCCCAAAGAAAACGAGCACAAGACGATTTCGTTTGGCTCAAAAAGTCCAGTGGCGTCGCCTTGGTGAGATGAAGGATGTGGTTGTACTATCCTTGGCGGATTCCAAATGACGTTTGTCGGAGGGTGGCGCCGTAGCGATATACGAAAAAGGACGGCAATCCCAGCAGTCGTGGCAGCAGCAGCGTTGAACAGTCGGCTGGTTGGAGTGTTGGTGTTACACGGGCGACCTGGGGCAGAAAAATAAACGTGAGACCACAGGCACGTCACTCAAGCACTGTGACGTTGCCGATCTCACACGAGGCAAAACGTCGACAGAGCAAAAACGCAAGCTGCAGATGCCCAATGGGCAAAACGCGGCCAAGACGCAGAGCTGACGAGATGTCAGATGAACCGACGAGAAAATTGTAGCAAAAGCCAATAACCAGAACGTGGGAAAAAGAAGAGTAGGGTGCTGGGGGCAGTTGGATGGAATATATTGAGGGTGGGCCAGAAGGGCGAAGGGAAAAAATAGAAAAAAAATGGCCACAGGCGCCGCCGCACTCAGGACTGAAGGAACGACCGGACATGGCTGGGTGGGCTCCTACTCCAGTCTCCCGGCTCCTGGCTGCTGGGTGCGGTCAAGTGCGGTCAAGTGCGGCCAACGGGTCTTGCGGGCTCGAGGCTCAAGGCTTGGGGCGTGGTGGCCGAAGGTCGAGTCGCTCGCCGGTGGAGCAGGAGGGTCAGAAGTCTCTAGCTTTTACCCGCCCAAACCGCCCAGCACTTTGCAGCCCGTCTTGCCCGGACAGCGCTAATCGAAATGGAGACGAGAGGGGCTGATGGGCTCATGACCGAGATTGAATTGACCACCACAGGCACGGCGAAATTGGCGACGCAGCCAATTACCACACGGCATAATAATACCACACCACACGGGACACAACTGCACACCGCACTTGAGTACTGAGATTGACATGCGACACGGCGCTTGGCGGAGGCTCGGCCGCTTCGCCTTGCTGCTGAGCCATGCAGACATGATCCGGACGACCATTCCAATCATGGCCAGCTGCGTCTGACAGACCGACGGACTGGCGCACTCCTGTCAAAGCTCCCAGGCCCCGAAGTGTGTAAGGGCCTGGAGTACAAAAAGTTTCTCCCGGTCCAAATCACCATAGTGCAACATGGGGGGTCATCCGACGGCAAAACGACATGTGGAAATAGTAGGTGCGCTCGTGCAAAGACAGTTTGGCAGCGAAGGCTACGCCTTTGCTACCACCGTGCTAATCCAATGCTGATCCAGCCAGCCAGCCTTCATAATGGCGAGTGTGGCGACAGGCAGGGAAACCCAATGCTGTCTGGACATGCTCGGTTCCTAATTCCCCAGGACGCGTTGCCACGACCAGAAGGCACTTGGCGATTCACGGGCCAGTCTGAGAGCCACTGACTGACTACTCAAGTACTAGTGTTGACTATGCTCAATCTCTGGACATTCGAAACTCGGAAAGCAACTGGGGGCGCTGTGGCCGACAGCCTTCCATGCACAGTCTTGAATCAGAGCCGAAGCCGGACAGCATCCATACTGTCCTGTGCACGGTACGCGCAGTCGCCAGACCACCACCCTCCCCTTTTCCAAGTAGCCCCGCTGCTTGGCCTGTTGCCCTTTGTCCGTACTTCGCACTTGACTGCTGCCCTTGTTGGTGTCCACTCAAAACATTCGAGACACGTCTGGTGCATTGCAGCCAATCCAAGCATGGTGGGAGCATGTCGCCATGTTAGCATTCTGGGCATCGTACGCCCTCGGCTCGAATCCGAATCTCACCTCGCCTGAATAAACTAGCCTTGTGGTATTTTTAAACTGGGTATGTACACCAGCGGGTTTTAGCACCTCACAGTGTAAGTTGGTGCGAATTCACTCGCAGTATCAGTGTGTAAACCTACAACTACCACCAAGGCATACATACATCCAGCACAACACGCAACTAGAGGCGGATAGGGGAAACGAGAGGGAAGGTATGGAAACCAAACACCTGCCATGAACCGCCCCCCAAGCCTGTCTCATAGCTCTGTTCTCGCAAATCGACTTGAATCAAATCATTTCATACTCATGTATTATTTACAATGCTTATTTTGCATCGTCCATCGTACAAAACGGTAGTCGAGGCACTAAATCGTCCTCATCCGCAATATCGGGTGCGCGGAGTTTGAGCGTTCCATTTAGCATCAAGTTACGAGGTGAAACATCACAATGAATTACTTTAGCTCACTACAGCAAGTGCCTCCACTGCTTGTAATGCGCGGTTCTGTTCTTTTTTAGCCGTGACGCTGTTCGCATGTCGTCTGATGTATGATTCAAAGTCGCTATTCTGGGGGGATTCTAGGACTAGGCTGTGGGGGTTCGCGTCGTAGTCAATTAATGAGCTAATATGGGCATTATTTACGATCCGCTGGTAGATCCTAGCCTCTGTCGTGTTCCTGGAGACATGTCTTCTCGTTATGAGGGCAATATGGATCCGGTTTGGTTACTTGACGGTGCTTAGCTAAACTTCCCAACGAATGTCGCTGCTCCGGCGCCGACACATTGGCCTTTGGTGATGTAGTATATCCCTCTGTCATGTATCCCGTGTTAAGCTGGGATCCGAAAAGCTGAATCTGGAAAAGGCGGCGACAACTCTCGTCGCCATGGTCCTGGCACGTGGTGTTATTCAAGGCGCTGAGGGCATTTGTGCGCCGCGCCGGCTTTTACTGACTGTTAGTCTACGAGAGTTCCAGGGGAGGGATGTGGTGGAAGACGAAAAAGCTCCCGATATACGATCATACCTACCTGGTGCACTTTGAAGATGGCTCGCCGCAAGAGTCTCACGGCGGGTGGCAACGGCATGCCGAAGCCAGTTCGCGCCTAGAGGGAGTCGCAATGCATTAGATTCCGAGCCCAGGTGAATTGGAGGAGGAGAGCAGAGGCGCTGCGACTCTGTAATGCGATGATATGTCACTACTTTACGTATTTTGGGTGTCGCCAAGTTGTCACAGTGACCATGGTGACTTGCAGGGTCAAGCATTGAGGCCTTGGGCGGCTTTGGTAGCAAGGCGACAGCGTACATGGCAAGGGCGCACTGTGCTGTCCCACCTAAAGGACCTAGGCAAGTACGGAGTATCCGGTCCAGAAATTGTTAGTACTACAGGCAGTTGAGAACCGGTGGTGGTAGGGATTGGCGTGCCTCTTTGTTTCTGACAATAAGGCGTCCTGATGATGCTGGCATTGAGCCATTGAGCCATTTAGTAACCATGTCGCAGAAACAAGCCCGCCGACAGACACGCTTTTCGACGCCATAAATCTAGGCTTACTCCTTTCAGTAGGCGCTAGTGGATGGAAAATATACTAGCAGGACAACCAAAATTGTATGAGGGATATCCGACAAATTAAGGAGAGAAAAACAAAAACAAGGCGCCATTTGAAACAACACAGGGCATGGCCTGATGCTCATGATTCCACCCTACCCAGAATAGCACCACGTACCAGACAAATACAATATCTCTCTCTGATGGCTGACGAGTTTGCTGGAATGCCCATCTCGAGTGAGGTGGCGCCGATCTGCACGTTGCAAGATTGACAGTATGGTAATACAGCGTGAAAAAAGACGCCGCAAAGGGAAGGGCACCAACCCATTTGCGCTTGCAGGCGCATGGTGTCTGGGACGAGAAGAGCTGAATCAATGATTATTCCTCCATCCACCTACTAGTCATGGCCTACTGCCCACGGGTGTCCTCCCTCACACCTATCCCCACGGGTTATGACGCAGTGCTTCCGGCTGCAAGCCATCTGCATGTGAGTATGACGGGTGGCGGTCCAGCAGATTGTCCATCGTGACTACCATCTCAAAATGGCCGAGACAGGCGAAAAGGTTGGCGCCAAAGTCCGCACTTGGCGCTGAATGAGGCGACTGTCATTGTACATACATTTGTACACAGCAAACACGAGCTGTCGGAACGTGGGCTGCCATTTACGTCCATTAACGGTGCACGAATGCTGCCGTGCGATGATGCCACATGTATTATGACGACAAACCCCCTCGTGGACCGGAAAGCATACTGGCCACCATCTCGGCCAATTTGAACTTGACCCTATAACTTTCTGTCGGTCCTGTCTGCTGCAGGGTACGTTTGGCTAGCAACCGAGGCAGCTCGTCTATGTACAGGATCTGCATGCATGCATGCATGCAATGCGACCTTTTGATCCATCCCTCGTTTCAATCTCCAGAATCCAGAGCTGCACTACGGAGTACATGCCCATGTATTCAGCGCCATCTATATCTAGTCAAATAAACCGTCGCCAACTCAAGATAATAGACTGATTGACGCTGATTTTCCAGTTTGGTGAGGAGGGTGTTGGAGGTTGGCAGCGGAACGAAACCATGCGCCGCCCTTGTACCACTCGGTACCTCAATCTAGCCGTGCTCACCAACACCGCCCCTTACGTCCAGTCATGTCATGGCTTTTGTTTTTATCTGGTTTCCTACGGAGCATTCGGTTCATCTTTAGCAATATGAAAAGACCCTGGCAAGTGCTGGCTTCGTCTCATATGACATCTGGAAGATCAGGGATGTTCTCGAAGCGAACCAACTCCTACCCCGCATCCTCAAGGTGATTGCTTCGCGGCTTAAGCGCGTACGAGGAATACCACGTCGAAGTGCAACACTGTCCAACAACTCCACGAGGGGGACGCACCTCCAAGTCGACCAGTGACGGAACTGATATGTGGAAGTGCATTTGATCTTCGCCTACTCCGCAGCTCGATGCAGATTGCTCTGTTGGTGGGTGTGTGGATGGCTCGTTTCGAAGCTTGCGGTGGCATTACCCACGAGTCACACTCTGCGCTCGGCACTGCAGGGCCGTAGCGCCACCGTGAAACTTCCCAGCTCGACCAGAACACCTTTCGAGCCAAGAGTGAGTTCACTCTGGCGGTGAGAAGAAGGCTGCTGAGGAACCGCAGAGCGAAGCCACAAGGGTTGTGGGCCGAGTGGTTATTATTGACCATGGACCATGGTGATGGCAACCACGCCTGCAATCTCGCGAGCACAGGAAATCGATAAGGCGCCACGAGTTGTTGGAGCAATGCGGAGTGATCAGCAGGAATGGCGTCCTGTTGTTGCCAAACCCCCGTGTCCGAAACAACTTGCATTCAGCCACGGCCCATGCTTTTGGTATTTCTTATTATGGAAGCAGGCATTGTAAGCACAAGTATTCGCAATGGCATAGTTGAACTTCTGCGGATAGCTAATGCGAGACACGGACAGATGTGGCCCAGATGCGTTTCCGTACAACATGTCGCACAGCTCGATAAATTTGTACTAACCATAAATCAACAGGCCTTTCCAGGTGTAACATGCGGAAAAATCCTTCGGGAAATCAATGTCATTCATCGCTTGTGATACGTACAAAGGGGAACTAACAAACGCTTGCAACGGCACCACCGGCTGAGGCGTCAATTGACACCGTATGCTGATGCTGATGCAGGACCCTTGAATATGACCCGTGCCCATTGCACAGACAATTCGTTTCAGCCCATTACTAGCTCGGTGTGGATTCGCAGCAGTACTACTAATAATATTGGGGTGACGCAATAGTCATGAGGTTCGACAGCAATACCATCCGACGATGATGCAGAATTTCTCCAACACGACCAGCCAATCATCACACGTCCTTGATGTCACCCACCTGAGACAACCGCCGAGACTCATCTCAAAGTTTTTGAATTTTTATGTTGCTTCGGTGCGTCACAGCGGCTGGAGTTAAATTCTAATCATAAATTTGCACGGACAGGACTGATCAATGGCATTGGCCGAGCTACGCTCGGGAAGTGGGTTGCCTTCTGCAGTCTACTGGGAGCGTTGTGGAATTCGAAGATGTTAAAGGCTTGTTGTGAAGATACGGATATCGAGCACCCGTGCAACAAGGGGGAGCTAAAATTCCATGTATGCCAGAAACTAGCAAAACCCATCCCTATTTTACCATCTATTATTGTAGCACGCCTTCATGATGATCAGAATGCAATTACGGTAGATACCACACGCAGATGCCCTCGCCGAGCGAGAGCACGATGCGACGCTGTTCTATCCTCTTATTCTCATCATTTATCGCTGTAAATTTGGCCTGTATGCCAACACAGGCAATCCCTGGCAGCATAGTATCACGATTCAGAGCTTCGTAGTAGTTTCCGTCAGTGATGAGGTACGGCTTTTACTAGTTCTACTGTGTCCGGGGACTCCGGTCTTTGAGTGAACTACATCCTGTCTCTGAAGGACACTTAAGAAACAATCAAGTTATTTCCTGTTTGTTAGTACGGAGTCAAATTGGAACGCGCTTTGGGCATAGAGGTACGGGGATGTCATCTCCCAGTTAGCCACGGGCAATAGGATAGAGCTAGTCTCTTCTTGGAGCATCTCTTGATACGAGGCAAGCTCGGCTGTTACAGAAGGACAGAAACGTTAACCCACATCATCCCGCCAGTCGCATGGAATTGGTCGCCGTCCCTAGGGAATGTTCTTGGCATGGTTGTAAAGGTCGACATCCCCAAACGCGTCGGTACCTAAGTGGCGAAACGGGATCTACGTGCCCCTCAAAGAACGATTTTCCAGATACCTTACATTCAAAGGTCCGTCATATGATCAGTAGATGGATGGCCAAGCGGCTATGTAAGCAACTCGGGGGTTGAGGTGCGGCGAACGCGAATGCGCCAAGAACGTCAGAAAAGGAATGCCGAAGTGCCAGATTGGCAGGCAAATCCAGAGTCGAACGGGTGAACGGAATGACGGAATGATCTCGAGATGAGATGGTTCAGTGTAGGGTAAGCTAGAATTCAGGTACTGCTCGCCAGACATACCACGTGCTTTCCAACAGGCTGCAATGCTGATTCGAAATACCACAACGCAAAACGGACTGATAGTTCCATCCATCTAGTCTTCAAGTAGATGTGCCTTTGACACTTGTCGTCCCGCTGTTGCTTGCTGTAAGACAACACTCAAGATTGCCCCTTCTCACCTCGGAATGAACCAAGAGAAACCACGTGCGCACACACGTGACGGCGTCGGTCGGATTTTCCCGCTAGCCGAACAGCCTGGCGTCCCGGTAAAGAATCGACCTCATTTGAGCTCACAGTCAATTAACATCTCAATCACCCCCTCCAATTCATCATGAACTCCCTCCGCCTCGCCCGTGCGGCTGTTCGAGCTCGCCCTGCAGCCTTTCGGGCTGTCGCCCAACGGAGAACCTACGCTGAGGCCGTTCCCGACAAGGTAGAAACCGAACCCTCAAAGCATCGGAATATCGCGAACCCCATGAGGCATAACTAACCTCTTTCTCCAGATCAAGCTGTCTCTGTCTCTGCCTCATCAGGTATGAAGTCCCCGATGAAGGAAAAACGATTGCGAATATTATCGATGCGCAATTGGGTCCTGAGCGCATTCCCTTGGCATCCTCGCCCGCGCGACCAAAAAAAGGGAAGGACGGCTAATTAACGCAACTCTTCTTATAGTCCATCTACCGATCCCAGGACGTTGTTCAGGTCAACATCCCTGCCGAGTCTGGTGAAATGGGTGTATTGGCCAACCACGTTCCTTCCATTGAGCAGCTCAAGCCTGGTATTGTTGAGGTGGTTGAGGAGAGTGCTGGTTCTAAGCAGTTCTTCCGTACGTGGCGCCCCGTCCTTTATCGATAGTTATACACACCGGTCGTGGCCCAGCAGGTTGGTGGTGTCAGGACATGGACTAATAACGAATGTAGTCGCTGGTGGGTTCGCTACCGTTCAGCCCGACTCTACCATGAGCATCAACTCTATCGAGGGTTACCCCTTGGAGGACTTCAGCGCCGAGGCCATCCGAGCTGGTATTGCTGAGGCCCAGAAGGTTGCCGGCGGCAGCGGAAGTGAGCAAGATATTGCTGAGGCTAAGATTGAGCTGGAGGTGCGTTGTTACCAAAACATTGCTGGCGTTGGGATTTGAGTTGCATACTAACTCGCGGCAGGTTCTTGAGACTCTTGCTGCCCATGTGAAATAGACGGCGTTCCTTGTCTGAACTCATGTACATCACCATTTTTCTACAATTATTAGCACCGGACCGAGACAATTGATACCAGTTGTTGTGCGGCTATCCATAAATCATATTCCTTCTGTGCAAAATGATCCTGCCTGCCATGTTTGCGTGTTGATTTTCGTTCACTGGTCGATTTGCTCCTTCCACCTGAACGCGGTCTCGATTGTTGCTGGGTAGACACATAGACCTGGTCCTTCCGATTCTGCCTCGGAAATGCATATCACTTCTGCCGCGCGCTCTTCGTGTTTATCGAAAGTCCCTTGGTAAGGCATGTCGAGCACATCACGCTGTCGCCGTATCCGCTTCAATTTTGTATCTTATTTTGCCTTCCAAACGTTAATGGCACATTGCTTAACAAGTAGCACCAACATATTCGATACAAACTCATTATTTTCTCACAGACATAACGCCACCGCGTGTCACTCTGCGCCTCTTAGCTTCGTGGGTATTCGTATACAGCCACTCGTATATATCGTGAACTGTCAGCCAGCCGCGGCACACGCAAATCTAGTATGGACGAAGCGCAAGACGATGGAAAGCTCGGATAGGGCCGTCGAGCAGACACGCGTTTTGCTACCCCGGCTTCTCGAAATATTATCAGCCATGATACTCCACCGGTTCCTCTCGAGCACACATTCATTGGACGCACCCTGGCAAGACATAGCTATAATGTGGTACACGGGACGGCCCGTGGCTCGTCCTCCGATGAAAGCCTGCCATTGCACAGTCAGAGTTGCTCAGATGGCTTACTGTTAGATGCTGGAAATAGTCGATGATGATGTAGTACGTACATGTTAACATGTGTTTAGGGCATTTGCTTCTTCCAACATGGATGGTGCATTAGACAACAAGTCTCACCCGGATGCAGTTGGGCAAGTCCAAGATGCTTTGGCTCTTTTCGACACGTATGGGGTCCCGCGGCCAGAGGGATTATCTCTGAGTCGGAAAAGGGAGCCCAAAGCTTCCCATGACAAGACATTGCAGTTGTGCCATTCCTGTGGAGAGGTCCCTTCGTTTGAGCAGCAGTGTTCAAAGTGTGGGCATGACTTTTGCTACAAGTGTGCCTCTGAAAGGGCTTGCAGGAGATCAAGTATTGCGGGAGAATTACAAAAGTCCACATCTATCCAACTCCATAATGAGCATCCAGACGGCCCAGAAATCGATGGAGCGTCGACCTTTACTCTTGAAGTCAGTCCTGAAAGACCAAAGGAAACACCAAAGCGTGGACCTGTCACAACTAATCCATTTTATTTGGCTGATCGTTTGTCCAAAACGCCTTCATCCGCCCCCCAGATTACGAAATCAAGTGCTCGAGCTAGACGGCCGAGGCGGCTCTCGGATTGTGTGCCGCGCCGATTCAGAAATAGATCCCCTAGTGAATCTGTTGAGAAATCTAGCCCAAGACAGCGGGATGGAGAAAACAGCCGTGGTCTTGAAACTGAGACGCATAGTCTTTGTTGTTCGGCCCCAATGAATGCGACAAAAGTTCAAAAGAACCAACAAGAAGGCGTCCTGAGTGTCAACTTACAAAGAAGATTCGACGAGCTTTATCGCCATGCGGAAGACCTTCACAAGGCCCAATATCTCAAGGAGCACCTTTCCACTGCCATAGACGAACTAGGTTGTGGCAGTGATATCTCAACAAGTCCTAGGAGCATTGTCGCCAGAGACCAGCCCAGCATGGAAACTCCGACGAAGCAGCTGCGTCACTCACGTTTGCATAATTTGAGTGAAGATTCCAAACACGACTTTGGTATGGTGTTCAATTCTCATGATATTGAGCAAGATGTCGTCACAAGCCGCCTGCGACCAGAGGAAGCACACGCAAGGGGCTACAGTAACCATTCGATCTTTACGATTCCAAGCTCTGGTAAAGTGAACTCCAACGACTCGCTTTCGGTGACAAAAGAGACCAAACATTGCGAACCTCGCTCTTGTCTAGAGCTATCGTCCAACAAGCAAATTTCAAATGATGAGGATATTGGTAGTAGTCCGCAAACACCTAGACGGTCGACTGGCGGCGAGGAGCCTAATGGAAACAGCTGCATTTTCGGTGCCGATCCTCTACATTCCCATGGGACAAATCCGGGTGGCCCAGATACTATGTCAGATGATCAATCTGACACAAACCGCGCTGAGACGGACTTACCAAGCACGACTAGCTACAAGCGCCACAGGCAAAATACACAGTTGTGTCCCAGGCCACAAACTCCAAGCACAGGACCCGATGCTTGGCCCATTCTGAAGAAGGTCGGGCAGTCGCCACGAGAAAAGCCATTGTCGATTCCGAATCCAGTACCATGGTCTCGACCCTCCCTTCGAAAAGTCTCGAGTACTCTGGGTTTTATCCACCCACGGAGTACTTGCTCTACACCATCCGAATGGAGAAGGAATTTAAGAAAGACTGATGAACCAGCACACGTATCTCCCTCTAAAACTATACCAGCGGGAACGCCAGTATCAGAATGGCGAAGCAGTCTGACCAAACCTAGGAGGGGCACTCCGAGGGCTTCCCACAGAAGTACGCTCTGTGAGTCTTGCAATCCAACCGAACCCAAGCCATCTACAGCCAAGGGTGGAACGTCTGGAAGGTGCAGCCACAGGGACATCCATTCAGGCCACACGCACAAGAGCAATTCTAATGTTGAAGACCCATTTACAGAGCCGAGGTTGAGTGTTCGGGCCATTGAGCATTCGCTAGCGTGGAAGAGAGTACAAGAAGATATTGAAAGACGGGTTGAGCGGGATGCGGATGAAGTGCCTTTGCCATTGAAAAGAGGCCCAGTACTAGTTAAAGAAGAGCAAGAGACTGGAAACATTTGTCGAAAGTCTCCGAAGTCGTCTCATTCCTGCAATTAGGGGGGCAGGGATAGGGATCTGCGAAACGAAATCGCGAGTAGCGAAGCTATGATGGAACCATACGAGCCAAGCAACAAGTCGACAGAGAATGTGCCGACTCGTCCTGAGGCAACTGCAGCAGACGAATTGGGAATTGAAGGGTTGACGATAGTTGTTCACATGAGACACAAGGATGATTTAGTAATCAGCACAGATCTCAATGGGAGAGAATACAAAGGAAAGTGACGAAGAGTAGGACCGCAAAGGCAAGGGGAAATGGGGTGTTGCAATTAGATAGTTTGGTACTTGATTAGTTGTATTCATTCAGGCTGAGATCAAATCCAAGCCATGACGGTAGCGAAGCATGCTCAGGGCCACACCACGGGAGCTATCTATGCCGCATAGCCTGTAGAATCATCAACTAGTATCAATTGATCTAGGTTTCCGAGATGTGAGTGGACCTGTTCATGGTAGTAGTGACCGACTGAGCAGAACGAGAACGAGGACGAGAACGAGGACGAGAGCGAGGAGGTGCATATGTCTGCTACCAGTGGCACCCAACGAGTCCCTCTTTATATATATGGCCTCTACCCGTGCAGTACATCACGTTTTAAGTCTGGATCCGCGCATAGTACTTTGACTTGGAATCTCGTCTCTTTCATCAGAATCACGATGGCTCAAAACCCAATCTTGGCACGAAAACGTGGACTCGACAAACAGCCGGCGTCTTTACTTTCAAATCTGCAGTCTTAGCCCGGCCGCGTACTCTGACAGCTTATTCACCTCGATATCAGGGGTAAAGAGGATCTGATCATTTAGAATAGCCAACGGCCACTCCAGGCCGCCCTGCCACTCGGCGGGCAAGTGCCTCGCAATGGCCCTCACCTCCCTCGGACCCGCGTCGCCCACCCACCAGAAGCCTCGCAGCATGGCCAGGAGCGCAAAGTAGTGCGCCATGACGACCAGGGCGCGCGGCCTCCCCTCGTCCACCAAGTCGACGAAGCGGGCGTCGACGAGGAGCGGGAAGACGACGAGGCGGCGGGCGACGCTGCCGGGGGCCCGGCGGTCCCGCATGGCCCTCCAGACGGCGCCTATGCAGCTGATGGCGGAGAGGTAGGCGTCCTGGACGGCGGCGCCCCAGGGCTCCTCGAGCTCGTGGGCGTGCTGGCGGCGCAAGAGGTGGGCGAGCGGCGCCGTGTGCGCGCGCGCCTCCTCCTCGTCGAGCAGGTCCGCCACCAGGTCGACCATCTGCATGCCGACGGAGCCGCGGTCCATGGCCGTGATGGCGGCCGACTGGCGGAAGACGGCGCCGCTGGAGCCCGTCATGCGCAGCCACGACGTGGGCGGCGCGTAGGGCTCCAGCGCGCGCTCCTGGAGGCGGACAAAGGTGTAGATGCGGAGGACGCTGGACGCGAGGCACACGGCGTCGACGTTGCAGGCCGACAGGCGCTCGATCTCGCGGCCGAGCTCGCGCACCGCCATGCTGAGGTACGTGCTGCTGTGGTTGAGGGACTCGGTGTCGGCGTAGTTGGAGACCTTGGCCCGGTGCAGCGCCGCCATGACGAACAGCGAGTACAGCAGCGCGTTGCACCGAAAGGCCAGCTGGGGGACTCTGTCGACCCAGAACGGGAGCGAGGCCTCGTCGACGGCGATGGACGGGCCTGTTTCCGAGAAGTACTGGTGGAAGAGGGAGAGTTCGCGCTTGCGCCGGGCCTCGGATTCGGGAGGGTCCGCGATGCTCTCCGGGCCAGGGGCCTCCTTGGCTGCAGTGGACGAGGAGGACGATGATGATGGGAGAGGAGGTGGAGGAGGCTGGGAGGCTGGTTTGACGCGGTCGTAGAGGCAGGTCAGTTGGAGGCGGGTGCAGTTTGAGCATATTGGTTTTGCTTCGTCGCACTAGGGACTGGGTTCTGCCTGGTTGGTTGACATGTTTATTATTTTTTTTTTCATAGGATTTTCAAAAGGCTCACCTTGACGCGACGCGCTCTACATCGTTGGCAGCCTGTTCTCGACTTTTTGTGAAATAGCTTGGCTGGCCGCTTCTGCCCCGGCTGCATGAACTCGAGGCCATTCGCACACTCGGATCCGCCACCCATCTTGGCTTGCGTACGCTACCGATTGCAGTGACTTGAGGGCTGTGTTGTTATTTCTCGTCTAAAAGGAAAAGTGTGTTTGAAAAAAAAAAAAAAAGAAACAAGCTACTCGAGCTGAATGGTTTTGAACGAGAACGAAGGTGTAAAAGCGGGCGGGGGAGGTTTATGAAACACCGGGGGAGCGGTGCAAACCCTCCAGTGACATGGGAAATGACGAGGTAAACTCGGAAAGGAGTCAAACGGACGGCAAATACCGAATCAAGATTTAAGAATTGCTTCAAAGCACCATCTCGCGGTGGTGAAGCCGAGAACGAGGGGGCCGTTGCTTCAAAGGTCGTTTCTTCAAGTGTTTGCTTGGCCCGGCCCCGCAGGGCTGAGCCGGAGTTGGTGTGACGGGAAGGTGCAATCGTGTGGAGCGCTGACAGGAATGGAATGAATGGAATGGAGAGCGCCCCCACTTTGGGACCCGCAAACTGCCACAATGGGCGTCATTTTGCTCGTTATCGTTTATGGCATTTCGCATGTGGGATATATTTCGTGGTAATAGCCGCATCTGGGCTATTGGACGGTACGCACGACCGACCAGCTCGTTCTCGTGATCGTTTATATGGGAGACCATGTGTCAAAGTTGGACATGGTTGGAAGTGGTGTTGACGGAGATGCATATATATATATATATATAGAGAGAGAGAGAGAGAGAGAGTGTGTGTGTGTGTGTTTGTGTAGATGATGTCGAGGAATCAAGTTTCTCTCCCCAGTGTATAATACAACCTCTGTCTCAATCCAAATCACTCGCATCAACTTTCCACTTTTCATTTTCCACTTACCAAACACTCACTAATCGTTGGCTTGACGAATCATTCATTCCACGTCAACATCTGAAGCCAGCCAAGGCCCCAGGCCCCTTGAGCCGGTCAAGCGACATCTTATCAAGAGTATTGCGAGTGGCATCGGCTTAGCTTCAGAAGGTATAACCTCTTGCAAGCAGCAAAAGAGGCTGCTTAATGCCGGTCCTTTTGTAGAAGCGGCGCCTCCCTCATATATGCCTCCATCTCCTGGATCCTCAGACGAAGTAGCAATACCTCTCTCTCCTTCCCATCACGAACACAGCGACGACGTCAAGGATGAAAGTCTATGAAAGTTGGACGATGCCCGAAATGAAACGATTCCACCCCCTTACGCGGAACGCGCAACAACCCTCACCGGAAGCACCGGGGCAGCGACGTCGTCCCAATCCCTCCAAAGCATACAAGAGTTCCTTGAAAGATATCCCGCCGCGGAAAACAGCACAGCATTCACCAAAGCCAAGCTCCCTCAACCCGTCATTCTTCCCCAAAAGAGACCCAAGACCCGATCCCGTGGCTTCATCAGAGCAAATGCCCCTTGCCTAGGCCCATGCGGAATCCCGCAAGACATGTTTCTCGACTTTATAACCACCTTTGACAAGTCCACCCAGGCATCCCCGTGGTTGGACGCAATCAACCTCGCGTCAATAGGACTCAGTCTCGTCCCTCACTTGTCCATGATCGTCGGCATCGCAATCCAGGTCTCCGTCATGGCTGCCAAAGACGTCCAGAACAGAGCCAGGACGAACTCGTTCCTAGACAAGGCGCACGTCTTCACGCCTCGTGGCCTCTACTGTACCATCATGACCTACAGCCCCGAACAAGATGACCGAGACGACAACAACAACAGCCGCCGTCTGGCTGGCGCAGCAAATGTGTCGGCGGCGATTGCGTCCAAAGCGAGCAGCAGCACGAGTCTGCAAGCACAGTTTCCGTGACGCAAGCGGCCACACTTGCGAAGCTGAACTGCCCCAGTCCGCTCCCCTCATCTTCCCATGCTTGAACGAGAGCATGTCCGAAGAGCCGGACGAGTCCAGGAACCCTCGTCAAAAAGGCTTTGAAAAGGGTTAAAAAAGACGTTTCCTTTTTTGTTGTTGCACAGCCCAATGCAAACGTTAGACCAAACTAACTCTCTTTGCCCAGAACATCCGCTACAACATGATCGTCAACATGCCCTCGGACCAAGAGCTCGCACCTCGAGAAGTACCGCTCCAGAGGCATCTCGACAGCCGACTTGGTCACTCACCTGCGAGGTCATTAAAAATAAACTGTGGCAAGCGGTATAAACGCCGGCTCGTACTTTGGTCACGGTGACATTGGGAAAACGACGTGCTTTCTCTCTCTCTCACCCTGTTGATCATGTCTCGTCACCCGCAACGGGATGGACATATGACTTGTCACATTCCCCAGCCTTACAATATTGGCAGGGCTTCCCATCCTAACCCTTACACCGTATAATCAAAGAAAGAATATGTCGATACACCGCATGCAACGCGCAAGTTTCAAGCGTCCACAAGCCTCTCGGCATGTCAACAATAAAGGCCATGCGGTGCGCGTTCTTGTGTTCCAGCGGTGAAGAACCCTTCCCCCCCCAAGAAGGCTCCACTGTACACCGACATCCTACACCGATCACTCACGAACCGTTCATGGCCGTGTCTCGTCTGCATCGTGGATGGATGGGCAGGACATGGCCGGGGAAATAGGGCCGGGGGTGGTTGGGTTCGTGCCTGTGCGTCTTTGGGAGACAGGGATTTTTGCCATGGCACAACTGGGGCGGGGCGGCATGGCAGTCCAGTCTCGTTTGCCCTTGAGCCGTGGTTGGGCTGAGGTGCAGCGTGGATTGGCGTTGGGATATTGATTGAAACGTGCCTGGATGCGTGTCTATGTACGGAGTATGTATGTGTGTATGCGTGTACCAGTGTGATGGGCTAGATACGAGACAGGCCATGTCGGGACATCAGATGGAAGGAAATTTGGGGCCGTCAAGTCCAACAGCGGCTATGCAACACACCCCAGTCTAGTTCGGCAGAGCATGCGAGGTATTGTGGCCCTTTCATCATGCATTTCTCTCTATTCATCACTTGATAAACCCCCCGTGTCTGTGATTCATGCCATGTGAAATGTCCATTTTGCCTTATTTTAGCCCTGAAGGTCGCTAGGGACCCCAGCCCTTTTGATTCTGTATCTCTTTCTCTCTCTCTCTCTCTCTCTCTCCCTCTTCCTTGCTTTGCTTTCCTGTCTTTTCTTCTTCTTCACATCTTGAACTTGAACAGCTTCAGCCCGGTTGTTCCCACGTCCACTCGAAATAATGCACCGCCATAGTCGCGGCTGGTCTTGTCTTCACCATCTTCATCTGCTGCGGATGTAATAATCAGTTCGGTGCCGACAAACTGCACACAGGTAATGTTGCGTGTCGGCAGAGTGACCTGCCCTACTACTTTGCCCTCAGGATTGATCTTGAGGACTTTGCTCTCGCCGTACACAGCGGTCCACAAGTTCCCATCCACATCGATGCGAAACCCATCCGGCTCTCCAGATGTGGGGTGCTTGTAGAATAGTCGGTGGTTGGAAACTGCACCCGAAACGGTGTCGTAGTCGAGGGCAAAAATTTGACGGGCCTTGGAATGAGTGTAGTACATGGTCTTGTTGTCGGGAGACCAGCCTATTGAGTTGGGGATCGTCAGACCCTTGACCACTTCCTCTTTCCCGTCTTTGCTAAACCGGAATAGAGAACCTGCGTGAGAAGATGCCGTGGTTAGGGTATATCAGAGCTGCCAGTTCTGGTTTTGGCAGCCACCGGGGCGGCAGTGAACGAGCTCACCTTCTGGCTGGAACTCTCCCTGCCCAAAGTCCGTCATGCTGCCAACCCAAAATAATCCGTGGGGATCGGCTGCTCCGTCGTTGCTTCGTAAGCGTTCGTTGTTCGGGTCGTTGAACTGTGCTAGTATTTCGTATGCTCCGGTCTCCCGATCAAGAACTGCCAAGCCATATTTGACGCCAAGGAGGATGCGTTCTCTCGGGTCGATTCCCTCAATATCGGCAGTTACCGTCGGGCAAATATCAAGTTGGATGGTGTGTAATGAGGACACGCCCTTGCTGAGGGACACTGTGTGTACACGCTTCTTCTTGATGTCAACAAATCGTAAAGAGTTGGTTCCATTCTCAAAAAACGGCCCCTCCGCTAGGGAGCAGTGGAGGTCAAGCCAGGGCGCGGCTACTGTCCAGTGCTGCATTCTTTCGCCTTCTGGGAAATGTATTTTATGGCTGCCGCAATTGTGTGCAGTCCGTGACAACATTCAGAGGACGGTGCACAGTGAGGCGCAAGTCGTAGTCCTAGGAGCCAAGTTGGGCGGCGGCATGGAGATGAGGATGTGGGCGGCTTGGTGGTGGTTGTGGTGGTGGGGTAATTTGTCCTGGGTGGTTGCTCGACTCAAATTGAGAGTTAGCCGGTTCCACGACAAAAGTTGCCCTTCTCTGTTGTTCCAACAATGATGATGACAGCATTTTCGGCCTACAAATAGGCCAGAGAAGCGGGCGCGTAGTATGGATTGGTAGAGCTGTGCTACCGCGCGATACTCTTTCTTCACGCACAATCGAATCTGAATATGCTGTGTAGGCTGCCCTCGACAATTTGTGACTGAACTTAAAGGCGGCCACAAAAATTGGGTGTTCTTTGAGTACCTAGGTAGTTATGTGACTTGATTGATGCCTGCGCTAGACATCGATTCGTAAAGCGTTCCCGAGCGACATCCTATTACTTGCTAGTAATTGCATGGTCGAGGATCGGCCAGCCAGGATTTGTTGACAGAGATGCCACTTTGCCAGCAAGAGAGATCAATTCGACTCCTACGTCCCAGTCGCGTGGCATTGCTCGCCCACCTGGTTCCGAATTCACAGGGCAGCCGTTGAGGGTCATCTACACTCTCGTCCAGTCTGGTTGCTACCATGTGTCAAGATGAGGCGACAGTGAGCACCAGCGTCTTGCCTGATTTGTTGTCTGAAATGGCCAAGTAAGGCGGGAATTGACCAAAACATGGCCAATTTTGAGGTACAGCAATTCACGTGGATGTCTCTCAATGCGGTTGGGTTGCTCAGCTCCCCGTGCTTAGGGATCCATATCGAGTCGAGGACCCGTTATCCGTCCCGCTGTCCTGTCCTTGCTGACCGCTGCTTTTGCCCAGGAGTTCACCGTCGTGCTGAAACTCGGCGTTCGCCCCATTTTTGCCACCGGGGAATACGGAACGGCCCTTTCTTTAGGCACTGACGAGCTGTTCATCCATAGCCGTGAGCGATCCCCCCTCCACAAATCACAGCCAATGCATCGGAATGCAGAATTTGAGTGGTCGGTTTGCTATCCGTCGCCAACGTCGTAATAGGTGCGGTGTGTGGCGCCAATGTGCCACGGGGACGGAGCATCTTGGGAAGTTGGGCATTCCCTACTCCATGGAGCACATAGTAAAGGAAACTTCAAATTCAAAAATGCGTTGCACCAACTCAACATCAGGCACCAACAACACCAATATGCGAAGGCCAACCGGAGGCGTCGTGGCCGGATCGTGAGCGTTGGTTCGTGCTGCGCGCCGCACCGCTGGCTGTGTTTGCTTGCTTTTCGCTTTAGCCGGGCCCGAAAGAGACCAAAGGCAGATATACATCTCCACTGCACTAGCTGGCCCACAGGACGCTCTAAGAGGTTTCTGTGTCCTGACTTGGCAAGATGGTTGTTTCTCCGTCTACCAAAAATGGTCGGGCCAGTGGTGGTCTGGTGCCGGACTAGGAACAGCCAGATCTGTTGTCAGTTATTACGCCGGAGAGAGATGAGCTGACGAACCAAACGAGACTCATCAGAATCAGATCACAAGCGGGGCCTGCATGAACCAACTGAACACTGACTACGAGCGATGTCAGGCTGAAAGGCATTAGTTGCAGATGACATGCAAGCCATAAGACAGATGGCCTCGATATGAAGCGTTGTGGAGGAACACTCAACGCTAGAGTACTCCGTAGTTATTGTATGTACGTTGCAAGCAAGACACGTTGGCCTGACTTTGCCTTGTCCTAAGCGATCCGCAGGGCGCAAAAGCCAGCTCGAGAGGAATACTTGGCGTTCATAAGTATTAGTACTACATCTTATTCCTTCATCGACCCAGTGAGCAAAACAGGATGGCAAGCGAACCAGAGTAATGGAAATGATAATTTCGGCTCCTGGATTTGCCCAGGCCGCGATACCAACGCAACTACGGAGTACTCCGTAATCGCCACCGGTTGCATCTAAATCAACACTCGTTTTTCTGGTGCATGGCAGGTTCCGAGTTCGGGGCGGCCCCGTACAATCTTGCCTCTGTAGGTTCTCCGATCTTAGACCGCATCGCAGGTTGCTGGCAGTGGTGATGATATGCGGTTAGGTTGTATCCGTGCCATGCGGAGGGGCGTGTTGCATGGCAGCAGCATTGGAGCCATCAAGTACACGCCGTCATTCTCTTCTCCCTACAAAGTCCTCCTTACGAAGTACGTGAATGGTATGGGTAGGGAGGCTCCTTCCGTGGAGCACTCCGTGTGTGTGTGAGAGATGCGATCTGCCGGCCGTCTTTGTTTTCCTTATCATCTTCTTGTCAATTAGCGATCGGCGTAGAATGGCGTACGGATCAATTGATATGAAAACCCTGTCCCCAACAAAAGCCATATCCCAAGGGTACGTAGTGGTGAATCAGGCCCGGTATCATGGAGAATGTTCTCATTCGTAGTTACGAAGTACCGGGATTACAATGAATCATTTTTTTTGTCTTAAGCTCGAATGGCCCTGGTTGGGTCAGTTAAATGTCCCGGCCATTTCGAAAAAAAAAAAAAACTCAAGTCGGTTATTAAGGCCATCTGGGCCAAGGATCCGGCGAGGGTGGCATGATGCAAGACTTGCTCCATATCAATAACAATGAGCGGCAATGCCCGCAGGGCTATTTTGGCCCCGGTATGAATCCCCCGATGTCATTTCGCATCTCATTTCGCCGCCATCTCATCAGCCAGTTGACATGCAGATCATCCGCCTGAAGAGTGACCAGGGTCCATGCGACTAAGTGTCCCATCACTCATCCCAGGCAACTGCTAATATTATCCTTCTGTCTTGTCCGAACGAGGCTGGCGGCGGTACCCATGCCTCAATGGTGGTGAGTGGATACTGCGTCGGACTGCTCCTTGTTTCGTCGCAGCACCAAAGTCTTGGGTTGCTGCTGTGAGAACACTTGCAGGTACGGGAGCAGATGGGTACTGAGGCGCAACGCCACGACCTCATCCAGGGTTGTTGGCATCGTCAATATTAGTCGGCTGAGGTAATATGAGTACCCCGAAATTAGGCAATCACACGGGTGAATAGCATTGGCTGCCAATGAAGAGCTCGTAAAGGCGTACTAAACCTTGGTGCAACGTGCTGGTCATGATTTTCAGAACGAGCCCTTCAATGCCACCCTCACAAGCCTGACATCGCTTTTGAGTTGGGATTTTTTGTCGTTGCAATGAATGGCGCCTAACTGCCTTAGAAGCCATAGAGGCGTATCGACCTGACGGGCGCTTGGAACCCTAACATGCCGCTGTCATCAATTGGCAGAAACTGGATCATGCCCATCAACTTAACCACAGCGCTGGATCCAGTAGCAACATGCTCTCGTGGCTGGCGTGCTGGCGTCTGGACGGGCGACAAGGAGGTGTCAGTGGGTCTCGCAGCTATTGCAGCTTTCGACAAGGATGAAAGAGCCGGTGGTGCATGCTGTGAACCATGGAGCGTGTTGTCTCCCAGGAAGGCCCAATATTATGTGAACCTCTAGCACAGGTGATCCGAGATGGGGTATCTGTGCGGCAAGGGAAGAGGGCTCCAAGGTGAGGTGTCCCAAGCTGGAGTACTGCAACACTGCATGTGGGTGATATCACAGCCGATCAACTTTTTGGCAGTAGATCACATCGTCGGAGGTGAAGCCACGTAAGAAATGCCAAAACGCCAGGTCAGGTGCCTGGGGTGCACAGCATGAAGTACTATTCATGTCACATTTGTCTTGAGCAAGCGTGGAAATATCCGTGGTATGCATTTGATCAGTCAGAGTTGGGCCGTGCAACACTAGAAGGGTAGATTCGAAATGTGGCCTCCGTGTGCGGAGTAGGCAATTGGAGACTGGGTTCATAAGAGGCCCTCCGGAAATGGCCGCCGAGGGACATCATTGCTCGTGAGCAGATGATTGTCGGGTTCTTTGCGTTAGGATTTTCCCGTGGGCCGTTGGCGGGTTGTCTTCTAAGTGATCCCTCACGAAGACTACAATCAACCATTTTGACCTATACCTTACTGTCAGTTCTCTGAAGAGTATGGAGTAGTGTCTTACGCGGGAAAGAGCGAGACAGAACTGTCAAACTGGCAGAGCCAGCATTTCTATGATGACAGACATTTGGCTCGCGAAAGTCAGTGGAACGCGCCGCCGCGACGCTTGGACGGGATGCTGAACCATGGAGATTTACCTCACGAGACATGGCTCACTTGTAGTAACTGCAAGCCATCGGGTTCGTCGACGCAAGCTTCTATGTTAGTTGAAATACGTATTATTGGAGCCTGGGCGGTGATATGTTCTGCGTCCGAGTTCCTGAGCAGGCAGCCAAGGCAAGGTGGTTTGAGTTGTAACCCAATTCTCAGCCATTTCGGCAGGCCATGTTCGCCGCAAACTGGTCAATGAAGGGATTGGGCTCAACCAATTATGTGGCTCTGACATCTGATGGGTATAAAAAGCATTTAAGCTTCGAAGGCAGTTGGTAGCAGCCATGATGAAGTTGGACTGATTTGGAAGCCGTTTCGGAGAGCTTCAATGTTGTGTTGGCGCTAGTGTGGAGCTACTTGACAAATCGACGGGCCTTGGGGCAAGTGCAAAGGGCTACAGTATTTTGCTCCTGCATTTTCCGTCTTTCTGCTGTCGGCTGTCTCGGGCCCCGTCCTCTTTCGATGCCAGACAGGTCAACTGGTGCGACAGAACTGCTATTACTCCTTGACATCACTTGGATATTCCCAGGCGGCCAGCCCTATCAGAACCGAGCTGGTCCTGAGCTAGCATGTGCGGGCGTCAAGTGGCTTTTCCGCTTCGATGCATTCATCACCATCAGCTGAGGACATGTGCGAAATACTCGGGCCATTCGTCAAGGTTCCGTCCAACCAAGCAGCTGCAACATCGAGCGTCGCGTCGCACCACCCACAAACAGCTGCGGAGTGTCCGACGTAGCGGTTGTCTGTGCGTAGGAGAACAAGTTATTTCAAACTTGTATCATCGAGGTATGGAGTATTAAGCATTTCCATCTTGCACGTTTGTCCGAGGTGGCACTGATAATGACACAAAAACGCCAAGGTCAATGAGATGAGCCTGCCACCAAGACCCAGCCCAAAGGATGAGGCGTGCCTCCTACGCAAGGATCAGGGTGGGAGAGCTGGCACTCCACTCTCTTTCCCCACGCAGGTCCTCAAGCAAGACATCATCAAGAGAAAGGATCTGTCTACGGGGTGCCGGTACTCCGTACCCTGTCGAAGCTCTCGGTCGTGATACTATCCAATGTATCCATCATGGCCCGGTCCCCGCCGTCTATTGTGCCTGCACGGAACTGCCACGCTGGATTTCATTGAAAAGGCTAGTGCACTGCACGACAGCTTGTCACTACCAGCAGCATGTGCCTAGCGACGACTCTGTACGAAATACTCGTTTATTGTACAATTCTTGCGGGTTGTTCTCGAACAGCATAAGCTTGGCACCTGAAACCATGTCTGGAACCCTACATAATGCACATCTCTCCCTGGTCAAGCTGCTCGTCATCACGTTCATCACCAGGGTCGAGGAAGCGAGTGCCTCTTTGGAACGGCATGGTGATGGAGAGCTTGTCATAATGTAGCCAAATCCCATCAGGTGTAGCTACCTACTTACTACCTTGGGGTGGCGGAACGATGTTAAGGGAGTTTATTACGACGGGCGTAACGGAAGACCAGGAACAGCAATACATAGCTTCTCCCCACATGCTATCCGGGCCTCCTTTCATCTTGTACAGTATTACGGGACAAGCAGGCCATTTTGTAAACCCTACCAGCCAGCCATGGTCCATGTCGGCCACTTCGCGACTGGCAGTCGGAACGTTCAGCACCTCTTCTGCCGCAGCAAGGGACTGAAGCCGGAACGGAGCTCACGGCTCGCTGTCGACTGCTTCGTATCCTCCTGTCTCTCCTCGACGGCTCTCAGGCGCTCACTGTCTGCATGACATTGTTGTTGTAGTGCCTCTGTCTCTTCCTGAGCCTGTGGCCACTCTGCTTGGGTGTCTAGCCTAGACTCAATCGAGCCTAGAAATTGATACGTTGACCCACTCAGGTACCTGAAGCTAGTTGTTGCTTTCGACCGCTCAACTGGGAATCCACGTCGCCGCTTCTGCACATTCGACGTGTCATGGGTCTGACCGTGTTTACCGCTGGCCTGGCTCGAAAGTTCGTGAGCCCAAAACTGCTCGAGGCGAAGAGACTGCGACTGGATCCGATTGTACTGTGCCTCACTCAACCATTCGTCACTTTTCTGGTCCAGGGACCCAACCCCGCTGACCGCTCTCATCAACTATGGAGTCTTAGTTGGGACGAATAGTGCAGCATCACCATGTTCCCAAAGGCCATTATCAGCTCGGAAGGAACTCCCGCCTGCGCCACCTACTTTACAATAGGCCCTAGGGCTGCCTTTTTCGAGCCATCCCCGGCAACTGGGTCAAGCAAGAGGCATGTCATTGATATAGTACTGCCCGTCATTGACCCGTATTGGCCACCCCTTCAGGCTCTCATATGAGAAATACCGAGAACGGGCTTACATTCAGGTACATGGGGCATACACTTCAAACACTCAAGCCTTCCACGCGAGCGGGGATGAGGAAGAAGAATGCTTTTGCCAGATAATAGCCTATAGATGAGGAGCAGCAACTAATTCAATGGTCAGCGAAATGTTGACATTGACTTTGGACCATAAAGCCCCTAGGATCATTCTTCTTGCAAGTGTCTTACGACAAGGGCGAAAAGGAAATTTGGCACCCAGGTTGGCCTTGACCACAATAGCCACCCAACTATCTGAGCCCTGTTGCTGCCGGGGTGGCCATAGCACCCGGAGCCTGCAAGAATTGTACCCCCTGTTCGCTCGACAATATGTATGCTGGGGTGGCAAGACAAAGTGAACGTTGTAACTGGGACAAAGATGGGGTGCTCTCCAAGAAGTAGATGTACTACTCCGTTCATGCTAGTATGTAGTTGGTAGTTGACAAACTATGACGGACCCTGGGGTGTTGGCCCTGTGACGGCCAACACATCGACAGCTTCTTCTATCGTATCGTTTTTCTTCTCTCTTCGAAATTCTTTTGTTCCCCTTCCCCATACACGCACCTAGCCTTTTTCATTCGTCTTCCGCGAGACAGCTCAAGCTGGGCTTGAAAACGACATCAGGTGTGGCGGACGTTTCATCGTGGTGTGATTCGATCAGCTCCAACCATTTGCACTTGTACACATTCTTCTGCGCCGTGGCTGATTTTGTCCACATCTCAACTTGCCTTTATGGTCGAATTTCATTGGCACTTGGGTCAAGTCACCAATCACGGCGACCAGGGGCCGTCTTCTAAATAGAGGTTGGTGTTTAACACCTCCTACCAAATTCGCATCATCAACGATTTCCCTCTATACCGACCAAGGTCTCTCTTCTGCAGTGTGTTCGCATTATTTTGCTCCCAGCTCATACCGAACAAAACCATTGCCGCTATCCTATAGTTCGCTCGGAGTTGCAATTCACTTTGGCTCTGCTGTCTTGTCTGCTAGGTTTCAGGTGTCCCAAAGGCATCAAGGCTTCTTACGGATCTCCGCAGAGAACGTGGCAAAAGTGCTGGAAGCGCAGTTATAACGACTGTGGGAGGCAGACAGTTTGTCTAACGGGATCCGGCTTAAGCTTTGAACCTGAAGAGAAGAGAATAGCTATCGGTTCTTCCAGGCGAATTCTCACACTTCAATTTTACGTACTGAGCAAAACGAATGTGTCTTGCTGCTTTCTGTCATTTTGATCGAGTATCTAATATACCGCTTGCATCAATACCAGTTGCGTCTAGCTCTGAGAAGTGTTCCCCCTGCTCGCTTGTCACCACGATCACTTGTTTGAATCTGCGCGGCAGGAGTCCCCGCGGTGCGCTGGTCGTGGGCTGGGAGTTGTTCGGAAACTTGAGTTGCTGGTATCGGGACTGTTTGGGTGAGAACTCCCAGCCGGTCCTAATTTTATTCGACCAATCTGGCGCAATCATCAACTGCTCTGCCTCTACAGGCACCAATAGCCCAAGACAGCCCCGGTTCTGCGACTAGCGATTCAACATTTGGGACCACTCCAAACTCTCCTCGCACACCGTCTACTCCCTCTTGGAGAAATAAGACTTTGCCAGTGCCGCCAAAACTTCAAGATTTTACCCAAAAAGCAGCGACAGATAGGAGAGAAAATCAATGTGCCGGTCTTCGGGACCAAGGACAGTTAGGGATTCAGGTCTCGATGTCCCAGAGAGACACTTCGACTCGACCTACATCTCGTCGAACTTCCACGTCTCCAACTACACCGGCAGAGATAGGGACCGGCCCTTTTGGACAATCTGTTGGTAGCAATGACGCAGCCAATGATGCCATAAAGCTGCTACCCAAAGAAAACTCCGGTCGAAATCAACAGGTACCGCCCAAGTCTTTAGGCATGCTGAATATATTGAATCCATCAGATCCACGACCAAAGGACTCACGCATGGCTCGTGACTCCTCTGCGCAAATTGGACAGCAGTCTGCAAGCGCGTATTCATCTTGGACGCATGGTTTTTCGCGACAGCCAGGTTCCGGCCACTCAGCGTCTGCATCATATCCAGGAATTCCTGTCGGGAACGCCAATTTGGTGCCTGGACCCGAACGGCAATCACCAACTGTAGGGTACCCATTCCCCAATGTGAATGAGCCTAGGAAAGCTCTCAGTCCGAAAGTACCACGGTCTTCGAGTCTGAGCCAGAGTAGTGGTCCGCCCCGCGAGTTTGATCGCAGACAACACGGATACGTTCCTTCAGTATCGCCAGCCAAACGTCCATATGAAGTCGACTCGGCAGACGAGCCTAGGCAGCTCCCTAGCTTCCATCAGACTCCTAGAATTGCCCAAACTGGGCCACAAGTCCCTATTCCACCAACCCGATCCCTCTCACAGCCGATGAATAGAGCTACTGAGTCATCTCGCATTCAGGGACAACCAGGTCCGGCCCACGACATTCAAGCACCGACTTCTCACGCTCAGTTCCAGCTGGGGCAACCTCAAGGGCAGACACCCAGCGTGAGCCAGCCGCCCGAGGGTTCTCCTTGGACAGAGGTTATGCGCCGATCTGCCGGGTCGGGGAGCATGGAGGGACAGCAAGCCTATATGACACTGCCGGGCAGCGATATCCCTATACCTGTTCAAGTAGACTACTCGCAAGCCTCGAGGAAAGCGGACGAGAAACGACAGCGTAATGCGAAAGCGTCAACTAGACACCGCCGGAAGAAAAAGACAATGCAAGAAGAAAATGTGAGGCAATTACAGGAACTGAAGGATGAGCGACAGCAAATGTCCGAAGAGATGGATTACTTGAGACGTCAACGTGATTTTTACCGAGAGGAGAGGAATCGATTACGAGATATTGTATCTCGAACGCCCGGCATTCATCAGCATGCAGCCGGACCCCGAAGCCCAACTCCCACCAGGAGTATCGGCTCACACACAGATCACAGCCCTGTACCGCAGCACCTCATACCAACACCAACACAGGGTTATTCGAGCGATCCTGCCTCTATGGATCGAGCAGCGCAGCGACCAAAGATAGAAGAGCGAGCAGACTTTGCCGGGCCTGGGCCTGGCATGACTCCGGTCGGGTTGGCACCGCCTCATGGTCATCTTTACAACATCCCGCCTCGTCCTGCATCGGCTGCGTCGTCGGGAAGTGGTGATAGACTGCCACCTCTAAGAGCCATGGAAGGGCCCTCTCCAACGGTTCAACATATCGGGTCTGGACAAGCACACGAACAAGACCCTAGAACAGGCCAATGGCGCCCGGTGCCTCCACGGCAGGTTCAAACAGGTTGGGCAACTGTCCCGAGAAAGCTGGGTGATAGTCAAACTCACCCTTGGTGAATCAGGGAGCGCTGGGTTGCATCCCGAGCTCATTAGAACTACGTCTACGAGAGCTGAATATGAAGGAAACGGTGTTCTAAAGACGACACGACTACTAGCGGCTCAAAGCCAACTCCTCCTGGACGAAAATGCACAGCATCCTGGAATTTATGCACTTTTTTACCCTTTTAGGTCCACACGACTCTTCTTGCGGACAATGAGGATACATGTTTAGCTGGGCAACCGGCACGTTTGTATTTTGGCAATCGGAGTCTGCGTTCAGTTGAATATGTTTCTATCTTTGTTCTGATTTGGTGTCTGTTTGGGGACCTTTGCAGACACCCTGGAGATAGTCACAAGAGACGAATCAGCGCCGGAAGGAGTACGGAGATGTCTCCGGCCTGCGCTTGTTGGACTTTTAGCTGCGAACTTACTGGATGGTTATGGCTCGACTCTATAGTACTAACCAGACAACAGTAATAGCTTCCACAATTGTATAGCAAGGCCGGCATCACGCACCCAATTGAGCAATACGGACCAATAGGCAGTGCGGTTGCGAGTTGGAGGAAGTCTGAACAACCAAACGTTTATGAAAGCATCGATACTCCTCTTCCATATTTTGTCATGTTTAATTCATTTATTCACTCCCTCTCCTTCCTCTTTCTTTTCTTTATTTCTTTATTCTTTGTTTTGGTGCTTACATCCTACGAAATACCCGTCGTTGAAGCGACTGATGGGAAGAGCGCGCATGTACAAGAGATACCCAAGCAATTACAGATCATCAGGAACCCGGATTCTGGTAACAGAAAGTTGAGAAGCTGCAGAGCTGCGGTGTTTGGAGGCGTTTTTTTATTTATCTAGTTAAAAGGATTGTATGTGTATGCCGACGTAGAGCAGAGCATATTTTGACTCTTGTTGAACTTGAAGCAGTATGATTATAGATGTAGTCGATTAGCTAGCAGGAAAACAGAATGGACATCACATTTACACATTTGGCTTAATTTGCATGCATATTCATCACCAGCTGACGTTTGAAACCATGAACGATCCCCACATTTCCAATGTAACCGGTAGGCCGTCGACCACGTGCATCCTGCACCAGTGCCACCTCCTTCCTATACGTAGTACTACGTGCGAAGTTACAACCTGAGCTTGCTTCCACCGCAAGATCGACATTTACCGTGCTTCACATGCCACTGCCGGGGTAATCACATACCCATTGACTGTGCTGGAAGCCGGTAACGGAGGAGACTGGGAACTGGGAAGCTCCCACAAGGTCATACCTCAGCAGGTGAGTATGTGTACAAGGACAGTTGCTCACCAGGCCTGTCTTGGCAGCCGATTGACCAGGTCTGCCCAGGTTCTAGACAGGTGCGAAACGGCCTACGGCGAGTTCGTTGGCAGGCCTACACGACACGCTCTTCCGATATTGAAGCAGAGCTGACTGCGCCGAATGGCAAATCATGGTCGCAGCCGCTGGGTCTATTTATCGGCAATGGGTTTAGGGACTCGGCAAAGGGGAAACGAATCACCTCGTTCCATCCATAGTACGTCTATTTACATTTGCCTCTCCAGATGACCTCCCCGCTCACGGCTCCCACAGTACAGAGACGGAGATTTGCCAAGTGGTAGCTGCAACTCCTCAGGATGTCCATGCAGCCGTCGCGTCTCGTCTCGCCTTAAAGAACCCATCCTGGAAGTTATTAGGGGCACAGAGCGCGGCCACCTAATGAACAAGTTGGCCGATTTAGTTGATCAGCACCGCGAAACTCTTGCGGTTATCGATACCCTTGACAATGGAAAACCTTATTCGGTTTCCCTAGGCTAGCAGGTGCGGCGCTAGCATTACACAAAGACGTGAATAAGATTGCATTCACGGGTAGCACTGCCACGGGCAAACATGTTATGCGTATGGCATCTACAACCATGAAGGCCGTTACGCTGGAGACTGGCGGCAAGCTACCGCTAATCGTGTTTGATGATGCCAATCTGGATCAAGCGGTGCGTTGGGCCCATGAGGGCATCATGGCAAATCAGGGACCTGTATGCACAGCAACCTCTAGTTTATTGGTGCCGGACGGAATTCACGACAGATTTGTCGAGGAATTTACCGACTATACGAGCAAAACATCCATGTTAGGTGATCCCTTCGAGGCCACAACCTACCAAGGACCACAAGTCAGCGCTGCGCAGCGAGATCGCGTTTTGTCTTATATCAGAACTGCTCAGACTGAGAATGTAAACATTAAACATCCATGCAGGGCTATCCAGAACTTCCTGGAACGGGGTTTTTTGTCCCACCCACTATTTTTACTGATGTCAACACGGCAGCAACTGTTTTCAAGGAAGAAATCTTTGGACCCTGTGCTGCGGTAGCACAATTCAAGACTGAGCAGGAGGCACTCGATATTGCCAACTCGACGCAGTACGGGCTTGCTGGGGCTGTGTTCACGCGGGACATGGCCCGTTCACATCGTGTGGCGAGAGAATCAGAAGCTGGCATGGTCTGGATTAATAGTAGTAGTGATTTCGACTTGAGGGGTCCTTTTGGCGGCGTTGAAGAGTGTGGGATAGGAAGAGAGTTGGGCGAGGATGGGTTGAGGGGGTATTATAGTGTGAAGGCGGTGCATGTAAACTTGACGGAGAGTTGAAGGCTGAACCATAATCAATTGACATTGAAACAAAGGTTTGATGTCAATAAGTACCTCGTCAAAAACACGTCATCAAGTGAGTCATCTAGAAGGTTCAAACTAGAAGCTAGCTTGCAAACCTACTGGCTACGACCTTTCTATTCAATTGAAAGATGGCCTTTTTCGATGCCTTCCGATTTAGATGGATGGATTCAGTCAAGAACCTAGCTGCCAATCGTGGCAAGCGAGTGCAAGCTTCGATAAAAGCGGGTCCTACCCAAACGTCGTGGCCCTGCGGCATCCATCAATGTATTACGTTGACCTATTGCAGCCAGCTCAAGTCACATCTCCAAGGAAACTGATCCGAACATCTGGCCTTGAGCCGCCCAACTTCAGCTCCGAATCCTCAATCAACCTACAGCCACCTTGTCGCATTCATGGCTTTCGCCATCCTATAGAGCGAATAATAACCACACTCCGACAAACAATTGTCTTTCCACCCTTACCATCCGCAGCTCCAAGGCCGCTCAGCTCAACTCCCGAGTCCGGGCCTATTGCCAGTCATGGCTCCCCCGTTTCCAGGTGCAAACACCGAGGTTGATTACCCGATCTACTCAATCGACTTTGATCCTGAGGATGCGAATAGATTAGTTGTTGGTGGTGGAGGTGGTGCCGGGTGTTCTGGTGTCGGCAACAAGATTGTATGTGGTTTTACGACAGATTGCCGTCTCCCAAGTCGCTGTGGACTGGGAGCGCTTTTCGAGCCACGACTTTCACGAGCAAACATTCCAACAAATTCTTGGCTAACACTGTCTGTCATTCATCTTAGACCGTCTTTGATGTCTCTCACCAAGACGAGATCCGAGCAGCGGGCGAAATCGAGCTATCTCGCGACGAAGACAGCGTCATGTCTATCGCCGTCGGCCCCCACAAGGGCAAAACTACATACGTCTACGCAGGCATCAACTCCTCTCCAGAAGAAATTGCTAAAGGCATAAATCAGCACTTGCGCCTCTTCTCTGTCGATCCTTCCAAAGCAAGGCCACTGGCTGCCATGACAAGCAACCCCTCGAAGCCCAGAGTCTTCCCCGAGGCCAAAATCGCCGAAGTTTCCCGTACAGCGCTCTTTGCGAACCCGGATGCCAACGCATATCAGCGTTTGTTGCGTGTCTCGGGATCCATTGGCGCCGCAGCATCTGCTCTGGGGAAAGAACCTCAAATAGCCGTGTTTGAGACGACTACGCCGAACCCGAAAATACGCGGAGTGCTAGAGCTAACTAAGGAAGCCGAGGCCGTAGATATTATTCAGACAGGAGATGATGAGTTCCAGCTGGCCTATGTTGACCGTTACGAGCTTTACATTGTCAACATCGGAAGCAAGAGGAATAGCAAGCCCCAGATGGTGTTTTCTATGCCGGACGACCATGGGGAGCGACCGCAATTCAGATCCATTCGGTACTTGACCCCAGAGTTTATTCTTGCGGTTTCCAATTTGCCCAAGAAGAATACCGGCGCGCTAATTCAGGGACTGCGGTTGCCTTCACCCGGCCACGAGAAGGCTAGATTGGCTGCCACGGCGAAGATATCGCGCAAAATGTCGGCGATAGCTTTGGCTGTGACCAACTTGTCGTTGCCAGCGTCGCCCACGGCCCCGGTAGGCAACGCACAGTTTGTGGTGGCTGTTGCTGGCAACGATTCGTCAATTTCGCTATACACACTGGAACATCAAGTCTCACCGGCATTGAACCTGCTTCTCAACCTCTATCCTTTCTACACACTCAAGAACGTCCACGGCAGTGATAATGTCTCAGGTCTCGCGCTCTCAACTTTCATCACGCCCAAGGCGCATATCCGAGCACAATACGTTAAGCTGGCAAGCACGTCGCTGCAGAAAACCGTCGCCATCCAAAGCATCCCACTCAAGAAATTCGTTGACGTGCAAGCCCCTCGGAACAGGAAAGGTCCTCCTCGACCAACGCGCTACGTTGTTGCCATGCAGTCCCGCGCCCCATCCGCCCGGCCGCTTGTCATAACCCTCAGTATCATTGTGCTTATTCTCGCGATCGTTGCCCAGTCCGTAAAGGAGTTGTACGGCGCAGGCAAACCCGTCATCTTTGCACAACCGTTTTTGCCCTCGTGGCACGGAAGCCTCCGGCAGCCAAAAACGCAATCCTCGTATTCGTTTGAGAATGGGCTCATTTCAAGCTTGGTCGATGGTGACATGACCTTGGGATCCGGAGAGAAGTTTGTCCTACTCGAAGCTGACGAACCGGTCGTTGTTGAGGGTGATGGTGAGCAGGCACCCAAGAAGCTCCGAGTCAACGTGCACAACTCTGATGCCCACGGCTCGGCGAGAACTTGGGATCAGCTCCACGTGGATGAACAGGACGCGTGGAAGGAGAGGCTTCGTGATGCAGGTGCCTGGACGCAAGACATGGGTGAGAACGTGTTCAAAGGGATTTTGTTCGGGGAGTTGGCTGGTGTTGTTGGGCGGGTTGTGGCCGGCTAGATGCTGCATTGGTAATAGCCCCATGTCCTGTAGTACTGGGTGTTTTTCATACCGACTCTGTAGCGTATACATGAAGTCTGGGCACTATTTTGTACGTATTTGGGGGGTTGGGAAAGATGGCGCATGAAAGGGACGAATGAGATGAGGAGGAAAGGCTAACGATGAGCTACGAAGAATGGGTGTGTACAGTAGGTATATTGGTGCATGTATAATCGTGTGTTGTTATTCAATCAACGTTGTTTTAATCTTGATGCGTTTTTCTACCATTAAAGTTCAGATGGTCCCAATCGTGATGCTATCATAGGCGGCTATCAACATGCGTTGCTTCCTTGGTGTTGAACAAGTAAAGGAATTGCACATGTCGTCCCAGCCGTACGATTTCAGCAGCCAAGCATCATAACAAGCCATTTGCCAAATGAAGAGTCAAACTTCCATACCTGTGGCTGGCAGTGACGGCTACAGACTAGAGACCGCGCCTTGGAAGCCAGCTGAGCCCTGGGTTCAATGCTGTCGCATGCAAGCGCCTGGTGCTGTTGTCCTTGCTCGCTCCTGCCCAGAAGACCAGAAGACGGAGACCATGCCTGTCGACAAACTCCCCCTTCTCCAAGTGCCTGACAGCTGCCGCAGTTTTACAGATGTCATGATCATCTCGAAGAGAGCACTGGAGGTTTTCCGACGAAATCCACCCACCCCAAGATTCAGCGTTTCGTGCAGCACCGCCTCGCAGTCACCATGATGAAAGCCTTCAAGCTACCACGTTACACAACGACAATTACCAAGAAACTACGCCTCCTCTTCGGGATATTCCTGATTTCCATGTACGTTGTATGCACCCCTCTGCATGAGCTAGACGTCTCTAACGCAAAGCCAGTTGGTGGGTAGTTGTACCTCTTCGACAGCACAGCATACTGCCCGGCTTCCCACTTCATGTCCAAGATGCATGGACCAAGATCTCAGGTGTCCCAAAAGAAGTAGTCAGCCCATTCAATGCATCAAAACTAGCTCTCATGGTGGAATCAAGACCGCTGCCGCGTCTTGCACCGCTGATTCTACACATGATGGCAGTTGTACCTCCCGACTGGCGCTTTCTCTTCATCGGCTCATCAAAGAGTGTGTACAGCGTGGGGAAGTCCAAGGCTATTCAGTTCCATAAGAACTCTGGGAAACTGGAGCTGTTAAAGGTGCCGAAACCGTGGAAGCTGGAGAGTCCCGAGGACGAGTCGAGGTTACTAACTGATGCGCGGCTCTACTACGAAGTTCTTCGAGATGTGGAGTGGATTTTCAAGTTTGCGCATGACGGTATATTGTGTGCAAATTCAGCTGTCAGCTTGGACGAATGGCTTTCTTGGAGCTGGGCCGGTGCATTTCGGTATACTCTTTATCCCTTCCCTCCTTTTTTTTTCCGGGGTTTCATGATGGGTAATAACCAGTGAGGCATGTTCTAACGATGATAAGCAGGAAAGCCCATGGTGACAAGCTCTCTGACACGGGTGGTTTGTCGTTACGCCGAACTTCAGTGGTTCGACGTATCCTCAGCTTCCAGCGGCGGCAGAACAACTCTGAACCAGAGGACGCATGGTTCAGAAAACGCATTGCAGCTCTACCGGGAGAAAAGGTCGCGTCCAACTTCCATGGCATCATATCGGCAGAGCATGTCTTCCCTCATGAACCAATGGGATATCACGTTACAGAACGGAGTACATGGCCGGACCGTGGGGCACGCACGAACAAGAAGATGAAACAGATTCTTGAATACTGCCCCGAGTTAAGCATGATACTCAACATGAGTCTGGTTGAAGAACATGTTCCTGTCGATGCTGTTTGGGAACGAAAATGGCCGTCTGTGGGGGCAAAAACGAAACAAGATGGTATATATGTTGTCAAAGATGATAATGACAAAGTGAAAAGCAAGGGCTTGATCTATCCGCCTCAGCCGGCCCCCCTCCCGCTTCTACATTCATAGCAGAAAGGCATGGTGGGATGACTGTGACAAATTGACGGAATCTCCTTGCTTTTGTTTTTTTGAAGCACGACTGTGGACTCTTTTTCTAGGCAGATATGGTCTTGAAGGAAGATGTACAGTGGGAGGCAACATGTATTTAACTAGATGAGGTACCTGGCTGGTATATTAGTGTAAACATCTCGATGGACAAATATATTCCGCCAGACTGTAACATTGGGCCCATTGACGAGAATACACAACTCCAATTACAGGATGTCAGCGCGCGTATCTACTCTGCAGCCTGGCCAAATACTCATCCCCGTATAATTTATTCCTGGGCGTCTGAGCACAGAGTCATCAACACCACAGGGTCGCACACCGAACCCACCCAGATGGCAAACACGCACCGCAAAACACGTTTCACATTGGGGCCGCCGGCACCAAAAACCTGCGACATTGTTTCAAGATTTCTGGTTACGGGGGGGGGGTAGAGAAGAAGGGGGGTGAGGAAGCACGGGAAAATTGAAAAAAATTCGATTACGTTACAAGAAAAGGGGAACAATGATGCAGAGCCCTCTGTAAGCAAGAGTCACTCACACAAGATGAAAAAGTTCTGCGTAACGTCTGGTGCACCAGACTTTTTCTTTTTGTTGTTCAAAGGCGCGCCTCCCCCCGAATTCGGCAACTGCCGGGCCCAGCGGCCTGGTTCGAGTCCCGCCCATCTATCTGTAACATGACGGTGACTTGAGCTCCAAGGCCGGGAGCAGGCTGCTGGTGGCTGAGATGCTGGGGACGTGATCGACACGGGAGTGCCTTTCTGGGAGAGGGCTCTTCAGCGTATGTAACTGTAGGCTGCTCCTGGTTTGGCCGCCCAGATTTTTGAAGGAAGTTTGAATGAATTGTGTACATTGTACATTAACAAATGGCGCGAGAATAAATGGTTCGCATAATTCGAGTGCGAAGGAAACAAAAAAAAAAGAAAGGGTCGAAATGTGTTGGGCAAATCTGGGGGAGGCCGGACATGCCGCACAGAGTACAGAGTACACCAGACTTGACCTGTCTTGGTTGCACAACGGGCACGCGGGTACCCCGTACATGTCAGTCACATTGACTCTTTTGCTGGTGGCAGCGCCTCGTTTTCAGCTGCGCCGGGCTGACGGGTGCCATGGTTTTGGGGCCAATGGGTTGGCGGCGGAGGCGAGCCGGGCATTCATAACTAGGTACTTCCCCCGTTCCCTCCGGGCAGGCTGGAAAAGATTGGATCGACGGGAACACGGGAAAATCATTTGTTGCCTTTACTGCTCCTTTTGTGCTTTGACACGAGGTGCGTCGTGGGCGCGGGCGGGGATTTTGTACCACGAGTATGATCCCCTCACCCTTTATTGTCATTGTTTGCGACATGTCGAAATGACGACGTACCAGTTTGGGGCACCTCGCGAGGGCACGGAGGAAGCCAAGAGCCTGATTCAGGCACACGGTGCTGAGGTGGACAGGCTGCGTCAGGGGACAGGGTTGTTCCTTTCCTGTTGCGTCTCGAGGGCCGAGTTTAAGCACAATATGCTTCACGATATGCTTCGGTGACCTAGATGTGTCCCGCAAGGCATGTCTGGACACGACTCAAGTCACCAAAGGCCCGACAATATCGCGAGCATGTTCGCGTCCCAGCACATTGGCCCGGTAGAGTGCGGAGAAGTCTCAGGTTCCATGTTGTCTAGTGCCAACGGTTGAAATGATAATATATTAATTGCCCGCAAACCCGGTCGCGGTGTAGGGTAGCTGCTATAGGCGCAGGAACCTGCGTTGCGAGTGTGTTGAAATTGCTTTTGCCATCTCAAGTGCATGAGTGATTTACCGACCTTTCCCAAACTTTGGAAGCTTCCATGCATTGACCCCTTCTAGGCGATACCCGATGGATGCATCATACGTGGACATGAGGGTCTTGGAGAAAAAACCGCACGCTGCAGGCGAATATCTGTATAACTACATACAGCATGATGGCTCGCAGCGAATCTTTCCAGCCGTCAAGGAAAAATTATCAACTCCTGGTTGGAGGAGGCGGCCCCTGATCCCGTCATCCCTGACCTTGACCTTGCAAAAGTGGCCCAGGTGGCAGGCAGATGGACGATGGACGATGGAACCCCAACAGATGGCATTCTCCACTTTTGCCTCAAGTATGTACATCCCTTTGGGTGCTCGAAGGTGCCGATTTTGTAACGGCCCCACTGTTTTTGCAATACCCAGCAGGTATCTTTTTGGCAACAAGGTCAGCCACTAAACCTCCGAGCTGCGATAAGTGCGATGTAGCTCTTTGTAAATACGGAAATTACTAGTACTCATACCATCATATTAATTCTTAGGAAACTTATGTATCTTTCATATCAAGGGTTTTCATTGGCCGACATCCTTGCTCGGTACGCAAGTGGCACCTTCGAGCACCCAGAGGGATACATGCTCACTCAAGTACTTCGTAACCTCCTTTTGGATGCCCGCTTGCTTGGCTCCAGTTGGTGCACGGATGGCTGCCGGGCAAAGAAGCAAAGAAGGTCGGTGGTTTGCGTGCGCCTCAGAGTCCTCTCTGTACGGACAACCAGCTCGAACCCGTGCCAATGCAGAGAACCGAACAGAGCACATGATACGGAGTACGCCATTACAATCCCTTCTACACGGGTAGCACCCCGTGCCTGGAGTGAGAACCCGCCAAAAACCACCGGCAAGTCTGGACCGGTGAATCGCGAATGGGCTCTGGGCAAGACAATATACTGTGTCTCTCTCCCTCGTCACTTGAGCACCTACACAGGTACCTACCTACCTAGGTAGGTAGCTCGGTCGTGCTGTTGGCCGTCGCACTGATGTATTGCAGGATCAGTTGATTGCTTTGGCGGCCCGTCGAGTCAATGTCCACCCAGAATCCCAGAAAAGGCCAAAAAAAGGTCAGACAAAAAAACATGGCCAAATGGGACACCGGCTCCTATGGGTCGTGCAGGCGAGGAAGCATCCAGGAACAAATCATGCCAGTATACTATTAGGTAGGTACCTAGGCCGGTACCGTCCTCCTCATAAGCATCCGTGGACATGGCCAACTATCTGACCGCAGACTGTAGATCATACAATCAGTCGGCCAAGACCTTCAATGGGCGAATGCATTGGGCTTGCGTACTCCGTACATACATACAACATCCCAAGCCCAGGCTTGGTAGACGGGCCGGCACATCATGAGAGACATGGAATCATCCAACCTCCCATCTCCAACCCTCGCTTCGGTGAAGGTAGATGATTGTGCTGTGGCTGCCACTGTTGGGGTTCGAATGTTTCTGCGCTGGGAGCTGCCTGGCCATCACACGCGCGGCAATCGTCTGCCGTGGTACAAGCAAGGGTGGTGTGTGTGCGTGTGGCGAGAGTCCCCAAGCTAAATTTCACGCCTCATAATACGTAGCGTGTATAACAGTTCCTCCGCCCCTCCCTCCCAGGCGACATATCGTCGATGCACTTTTTGATTGTTGTGTGCAAACTACCTAGGTACCTCGGCATTTAGATATCTCGTACTGGCGCATCTTGGGATTCATCTTTCAAACGGAGCAGCGATGGGCGACCGTGCTACACATACAGTAGGAGTCTCCCCAAGCGCCCGAGCAGCACAAGGCGTTCCATGCCATCTTCCCCCATCATCTCGGTGAAAGGGCTCGGGTGTCCGCAGGCTGATGAGGCGCTTGAATGGGCATCCTTTTGTGGCTGCGGCGCGGCGCCTGAGTTGGCAGTATGGATGGCGCCGACAACAAATGGACATCTCGGCACACTCCTCGGACCCAATTCAGCCTTCTTGGGACGTATTATGACGCCGCCATACCTTGTTGCAGATATGCAGAAGCTGCCCTGAGATACAAGACACCACGAAATGAATAGAGGTCGCAAAGAGGGCAATTACCTAGTATTTTCCTTTTCTTTTGATGCCCTCATTTCTGCTTTCGTCATCATCCCTATCGCGGCACAAATATTGACTTCGTCTTATTTGAGAGGGAGGGCCGATGACACTCGCCTGAGGTTTGTGGACTATTGACAGGGGTGAACCTTGCCCGGCATGGAGCGAGAGACATGGGCCTCGACAAGCTGCCTTCCACCGTCTTGAGGGGCAGATAGGTAGTCTGAAAGCCCTCTGGGTACTAACCCAAATCTTTCCAACATATCTTAAAATGCCCCAAATCTGTTGTATACCTGCGACCAAGGAGACCCAAAAGACTGGCCTGCCTGGAAGAGAAGGTTTCCCCTGATAGCCTCAAATCGTGCCTCACGAAGTGATGTTGACGTGATTACCCGTTGCTGACCCCATCTTGGGACGACGAGTGGAGCATGAGCAAATGAGATTCTCGCATGGTGGTTTAATTGGGTTTGGGAGAGGCGCTCTCTCCCATTGTTGTACATGTACCACCACCGAAGGGTGAAGAAGTGAAGACCACAGTTGATCTGCTCAGGCTGGTGAGAAGATCAATGATGTACGGGGTACCGGCGCCAGTAAAATGGACTTTTAGATTTGCATCTAGGTCATCAGAGTTTTGCAGCCGCCGTAACTAAAAAGGTAAATCGACGATGTGTGTCCTAGATCGAGCATCTAAGGCACGCTTGCGACCGAACAGCAGCGCCTTGTGCAAGATTTGGACTTATTAGACTCGTGTTGTCTCCGCTGTAAGACAGCCGTTGCCTCTGCATAGGTTGTGTCCACATGGAGGTGTGAGCCTGCAGGTTGCCATTCCAGGCGCAAACCGAATAATGCGTGTTTAGTTGTCCTCCAGGCGCACATGCAAACACAATACGGGAGCCAAAAGCGGATACCATCACTCAACGCTGAGAAGTCAATGGGGACAGACACTGTGATTTAGTGATTTAATATTGCCCAGTGAATGATAGCAGAGTTGCGCAGGGTAGAGCAGGTCCGACAGGTTTATACCGAGTAAAACATCTGTGACCAAGCATTAGTCGGGCTACATCTATTCCGGTGAAGCATTACCTGTACCTAGGTCCAGATAGGAAGCACCAACTGAATGCCGGTGAGCTGGCAGACCGCTCCCAGAAGACCCTGTGCATATGTCAATTGGCTGTCATTAGGGGCTGACATGCCACCAGAGTCGGCATCGACTTGTCGACAGGTACCTACCCAGGTAGGCATTTGGCTGTCCCGGCCTCTTTCTGGTGCCTTGCCCGGTGGTTCTGAGAGGCCTAGAGCTTACGCTGGTGGCGGTGGGTTGGTGGTGCTTCGTTATGCGGGAAACATCAACGTGCCTCAAGGGGTTGTCAAGCCCAGAAGAGAAGCTTGGTTGGTAAGTTGGGCCGTGACATCAATCGAGCCATGTGGTGTGTCGTGGTCGACATGGGTATCCCAGATCGATGTCGACAAGGGAGGCCAAACTGCCCAATCCTGCTCGTGCCGAAAGGTAATACTCGAGAGTCAAGCATCGCAGTGCGAAGGCCTTGCGCATGGCTAGCCGTCTGACATGTTGCCCACTGTGTGTGAGAATATGAGAATATGTCGGCAAGGCCGTTCCCAAGTGAGAAGATACAGCAAATGATTGAAGACAAGGTATGAAGCCTTCCATCGTACAATGGGTTGTAAAGTCGTTTGAGAGGGCTCCAGAGCTCGCGCAGGAAGAGTGGTGTGTTATAAGATCGAAGGGGCTTCTCGGCCGCCACGAAGCCTACGTGATAAATCCTGCAATATTGGAATGGTTCAAATTGGGCCTACATGGTTTGGAAGAAGAGAAAAAGGCAACAGACAGACCAGTCCTTCCCGGCTTAACTGCCTCTGGATAATCGGGTAGCTGTGATGGGATGCAAGTTTTCTCAAATCTGATAGATGCCGGCAAGGTTGTTTTCCGAGCCCCCATGCAAATGGCCCCGACAGTTTGGCGAGATGAGCAGGGAATAATGTTGAAGAGCCAAACGTTTCGAGCAGGAACCAGAACACGTTCGGCAGCCAATCTTTATGAAGCTTTTTTGCCGAACCGTGACCGAGTTGACCAAGAGCACCATGTTTAGAGTACGTATTAAAAGCACCCACAGTTGTTAGACTGTCCACGAGCTGTCGAACATTAACCGCGGTGGTGGTAGTACTGATGATGATGATGAAAATGATGTTGGCAGCTCAGACTTGCAGGCTTGAGAAATGCAATCGGGTCGACCACTCTCTAAGAATGGCGAATGTGCATGCAACCTTACAGACTCGTGTTTAAAAGTCTCGCCATGGAAGGAACAAACCACACCATGGCCGGCCCTGGCAGATCCACCATGTAGTTGATGGGAATATTTTCCATCTGCTTCCAAGTCAGATGCTACCAAGACTGACCCCCCCCCGTATTACTCATTTCTCTTCTCCATGACCAATTGGCAATGGACATATACTAGGCACAACCAGCTTAAGCAGGCACTCTATTTTCTGCCAGCTTTTGGAATGGGGCAGGAGCGTCCCGAGGGTTTGCCAGATTGCCGCGAAGCCCAGGGACGTCACGGGGCTTTAGTGCCTTGAATGCCACCACAACACTTGAGGGGTGGCAGACAGGCAAGGGAGGCAAGGGAACCCCTGCTACAGATTTCCAAAGTCGAGAGCCGAGAAGGCTCCCCCGCCTACCTCTGTGTCTGTGCAAACACTTGGGACTATCCCTCGCCTCTGCGCAGTGAATTGTCTATGGTCGGCCGCACTGGGTCGAGATACCAAGGCACTGTCAAAATACAAACCGGAGGCCGATAGCCAGACTGCCAACTAGGTAGCCACCTATGATTGTATTGTGCAAGTACACACTTGGGGTAATAGATTCGACAAGGGTGTGCGGTGGTGCGGCCGGCCCTTTGCAGTGTGTGCTCGTGCGAAACACATCTAGACACATCGTGGCCCAGACAGCCCAAGACGAGCCGATGAGGCGTGCTGTCGGCCCACCCACCAACATCCCGGACAAGATGGCATGGCAGCTGGATACAAAGTGGACGATGCAATGAATGAATGGTGCTCTAGACGACATCAGACAGCACCAGACGGCACCAGACACCAGACATCTCCAACTCCTATTCGAGTATCCGGCAGGAGGCAACACACATCCACGCTGAGCTGCCGGGATGTCCAGGAGGGCCAGGATCTCAAGACCCCCCGGTTGATCCACCCGACACCAATCCAGAGCCGCTGCCGCCCTTGAGTCCCTGTTCCAAGTCAGGTTTGTGTGTCGTGTGGTTGAGCAACACTCGCCATTTTGGCATCCTCTTTGGAGAACGGAGTAGCGGAGTAGGGACGACGAAGGCGCCTTTGCCACCCAGGTAAGGCTTCCACTAGCCATGCCTCTTTGAGGCCTCTGTCACAGAGCATTGCTGGGTCGACAGGAGACGGGTGTGATGGAAACGACATTTGACACTCGACATAGTTTATAGCAACGCGCCATCCGGTGCCTTTTTGCTTGGCTTCTTATGAGAGTTTGTGCAGTCTAAAAAAGAGTTTGTCGTCGCCTGGCCCCCCACGTTACCATCAAACCCACAATGGAGCTCCTAATATTATTAGTTTGTTGACAGACACCGGGTTAAGCCTTGAGACGGTGAAGTGGGTAAAGAGATAATATTAGCCAGCAGCTCCGAATGCGCTATCGCCGAAGGTTGTATCGCCGCGAAATCTATCCGTGTTGATATCAACACGTCAACAGCTTTGTTATGAATTATTTTTTCCTTGACGAGACCAAAAAAAAAAAACAGAAAAAAAGGTTGGCAACACGTCAACAGCTTTGTTATGAAGTATTTTTTCCTTGACGAGACCAAAAAAAAAAAACAGAAAAAAAGGTTGGGCTCGTCTTGACAGCTTGACCCAGGAGGGCCTGCCATCTCAGTTTTGGCACGCATGCATGTGTGTTGATAGGAGTGAGGGTGAGGATGCAGACGAAGGGACGGCGGGGAAGAGACAGAAGGCGAAAAAGAAAAGGCGACACGAAAATGCAGAGGTGGAATGACCACGCAGCCAAAGAAAGAAACAGGGAACATTCAAAACTACCATTCTGTTCAATGCTGGAGCCTGAGTGCCAGCACTGGGACTGTAAATGCGATTGTGTGTCCAGGTTCTATGAGTTCCCCAACGTTACCCTGGCCGTAGAGAGACGGTCATCGCGCTTCACCCTCTTCTCGGCTTTTGCTGAAGCTCTGATGGCCCGGGTTATTCGCTTCAACGGCTCAGCAAACAAACTGTGTTGGCCAGTCGATGGACTATCTCCATAGAGTCTCACCGTATACCACTTACGCCTCTCTAGTGCTGGGCGTTTGCTCTCTCTCAGCATCACTGCCACCATCGACCATGCCCTTCACCATGGCCATCACCATCACTATCGCGCTGGTGGGCTACACACTAAGCAAGTAAATCTATTTCCCAAGTATAAGGAGGATGACTCCAAAGTGCTCACAAAGTTGCTGTCAAAGCTTGCTGTTCTGGCGTCGTTTCAGCCAACCGCGTGGACAAGGCATAGCGGAAGCGTCCAGCTTTTGATGCGCCCAACTACTTGAATGTTTCTGGAGCCACACCGTCTGTGCAAATAACACGCCCCCATGTGCCTTCGTAAAACATACTAGGTACGTATTAGGTACCTACCTATACGCGCGCGGCCCCTGGTTCTGGTGACAGCACAACTATCACAAGACCGGCCCTAAATTATCACCAGCTATTAGAAGTCTTATGCATGGACAAAAAAAAAATTCTCTTAACGAGCTGTCTTGTCATAGCTGATGAGTTGATGATAATCACTAGAAAACCCGTTAAGGCGCTTTGGAAAGTACCTATCAGGTACGAAGAGGCACGCAACCGCGCACCTGCTAACGTCCTCACGGCAGAACCAAACGCAACCATTATATCGATCGATCCCGGGTGCCGATTCCATTTGGCGGTTGGCGGTGCACAGTTGGAGGCTTTTCGGGTTCCTCTCAGCGGGTGCCGTGCGCAGTCGCAGTATAATGTGATGCTAATTGGCGCTTGATCGAGAATACCCAGGTGCTAACAATATGGGACGGACTACCGAGTATGTACCTCCTGAAGCCCTCAGGTCTCCTCTGCACCCGCACCCTGTCACTCACGCTCTCCATGTCGCATTCTCGCACCCCCCCCCCCCCCCCCTGCGCAGCACTCCATTTACTCCATTGCTCCCTCGTCCCTCGTCACTCGCCGCCTCTTCCTCTCTGGGTCCCGCCGGGTCGGTGGTTCTGGGGTCCTCGTCTTGGCCCGCCCGCCCTCTCCCAGAGCTGCTTGTGTGGTCAGGCTGCTGCCGCTCCTCGCTCGAGCGTGCCTCTCGACATCTCTCTCTATCGCCGCACCAGCCTTTCTCACCCTGCGCCGCCTGTTTCTCCAACCCTCCTTCTACCGCTCTACCCACAACCTTTGAGGTTTGTGTTGGCGACGGTGGTATTCTCTTGCACACACTCTCTCTGCTACCATTTTTTTCTTTCGTTTGGCAATACGTCGTAGACGCTTAGCCATCGAATTGCGCGTTGCCCTCCTCGTTCTTCCTTCTGATTCAAGCTGTTTTGGCTGGCCTCGCGGGTTTTGCCCAGGCTCTCCGACGCACTCCAAAACAACATCGTCGATTCCACTGCGGCCCACGCTGGCACTCGTCCACCTCCCACGACGTTCCGCTGGTCGACGGGGACATCAAACGTGATCCGCATACGACTGATCTGAACGGACAATAATCTTTGCGTGCCTGTACTTGTTTGTGCTCGTGTTGCACAGCGATTCGGCGCTGCCTACTGATTCTCCTCGACACATGCTGGGCCATCCCATCCGTCACGAGCAGCCATTACTCTACTTCTGGCTTACGAGCGCCGCCCCGACTCACCGTCCTCGCCTTCTCAGCGGAGGTGTAAACAAATACCTCGTCACTCGCACTCGAGTGCCTTTTCCACGCTTTCATTTACGAGCAGCGAGCACCTTGGCCGCCGTATATATTTTCGTCTGGCAACAAGACATTGGAGCCCCGAGCCGTTTTTCCCTCGCTGTGCCCGTGCAACACGAATCTTTCTGTCCCACGGTACCCCACGCTTGCCGAATCTGCCATTGTGTAATGGCATAGGTTTTCTTTTTTTGATCATATACTTCATCATATCGTCTTACTATTGGTCTTGTTGCAACTTGACTTTTCTAGTTTCCACCCCAACCCAGCGTTTCACTCGTCTTGTCACGTAGGCGTGCTTCAAGCAGGGTCTCCTCGGCTTCCGTTCTCCAACTCCCGGAGCACCTAGGCGTGCGGCAACAAAAGCAACTACGCAACTCCATTACCATTATACTAGGCGTCGGTTTCGGTTATTAAGCGAGAACATCTTCCTGGGGTCGTGCCAACTGCAGTTTAAGCGGCCATGGCCGCCAACATGCAGCAAATGGCTGGGGCAGGCCAGATGATGCCCCAGCAGCTGCGACGGCCGCCTGCTAATTCTCACCAGATGCAGCAACTGGTGTATCAAAAGCTCCTTCAACACTCACAACCACCAAATGGGTTAACCTGGCAGGGCAACGTTAGCCTGAACGACCGCATGGGGAAGACTATGGACCTGTAGGTGCCCAACTTTCTTGAATTCACGTGGCTGCCCAAATATCGTCAAGCCTGCGGCGAACAGGAAATTAACAACTTTTCTAGCATCTCAAATATTGCGTTAGGAATCTCTAATTTGGACCACGTGCGAGCCGCGGAAGTAGGCTGCGATTTTGAGCGTAAAGTGTTTATGGAATCACCCAGCAAGGTTTGTGCCAAGGGCTTTAAACGCCTCGTTACTGCTTTGACTCGAGACGTCCGCCGACTAACAACCGCGCTTCAGGAGGCATATGATCAGAATATGGCGAATAAGACACTAGAGTTCTTCAAAAAGCGACAGGCAAACGAGCCCAACATCCAAAACAATCTAAATGCCAATGCACAAGCTCAGGCACAGGCCATGATGAATATGCAAGCGGCCCAGATGGGCCGTGGTTTGGGCCAGGTTCAACAGGGTTTTCAACATCTTCAGCACCAGGTGCCACCCGGACAGTTGCCTCAACAGACGCAACAGCACTCTCAGCTTCAGCAACAGCAGATAGGTATGGGCAGGGCTATGGGTCCGACCCAGCAAGCCATGGCGATGCAGAATCGGCAGCCACAGCAGTTTCCCAACGACATGTCACGACTCGCCCAGTCGGATAGGGCCAAGGTTATGGATCTTGCAGCCAAGATGATGGCCCAGGCGTCTGACCAGCAAAAGGCGTCTACGCGAATGAGCTTACAGCAGAGGCTGTCCCCTCAACAGCTAGCAGAGTTCCAGGCCCAAGGGAAGGACCCTGTGGTTTTGTTCTTCCAGAATCAGGCATTCCAGGTGTTGAAAAATAACATGAATCGCCTACAGGCGCAGCAACAGGCTGGAGCACAGAACCAGAACGGCGCACAGGCAGCTACAGCAGCCATGATGCAGCAACAACACAGCCAGCAATCCTTCCAGCAACGGCAGAATATGATGAATGCCGGACAGCCTAATGATTTTTCCCAATTCACCCCGAACATGGAGAGCATCAAGGACCAGCAGATGACTGGACTCATGGCCCAGCAGGCTGGCCAGATGGTTGTACCAGCTAGCACAGGAGGCGCCCAACATGCCACCCCTCAGCCTGGTAACCAAAATATGCCGGTTGTCCAAGGACAGAATCAAACACCTCGCCAGGGCCAGCAGCAACAACCACCGCAGGGCGCTGTCAATCTTCAACAGATGAAGATGAACCAGGCCGCCCAACAGTCTCAAAATCAGTTACAGATGAAGATGCAGCAACAACAGAACCCCCAAAACGGTATGACTGGTGGCATGCCTCCTTCTCAGAGTCCGGCAATGAACACTTTGAACACGCCAGTATCTCGCCCGCCAGGCGGGATGAACCCCATGGGTGGTCAAGGCATGGGCCAAGGTAATGTTCCATTCGGTGACCAGCGTTTCAACCAAGGTACACAGAGACCCAACAATCAAGCTTTTAACAACATGCTGGCCAACATGTCTCCAGAACAACGGCAGGCAATCCAAGGCCTTCCTCCTGACAAGCTAAACGAAGTCCTTAGGCAGTGGCAGAGCCAACGACAGGAACAGATGACTATGACTGCTGGGCAAATGAACCAGCAGCATCGACCACAAAACCAGTTTGCTGGGCAAATGAACTTGAACATGGGTGCTGTGCAAGGAGCTCAGAACCTGCAACAGCCTAATGGAGGCCTGCCCGTCAACCAACCGCAACAGCCACAACAACAGATGCAGATGCCGCGGATTCCAATCCAAAATAATCAGGCTCATGCGATGATGGACGCCATGGACCTTCCCCCACAGGTTCAGAACATCGTCGGACAGCTGCCCATGGAGGTAAAGAAGTGGCGAGACTTGAAGATCTGGCTCAATCAGAACAACACCTTGGCCTCGACAACTCGTAACCAGCTGGGTGCGCTTCAACAGAGACAGTTCCAGATTCTCATGCAACGACGAGCATCGATGCAACAGCAAGCTGGCCAAAACCCGAACGTAAATGCCGCAACGATGTCAAACGCTGTAGGGCAGATGCCCAACCAACAACAAATGGGCATGCAGCGGATAGTTGGAAATGCGAGTTTGCCTCACCATGTTCTCCAGGTAACGCCACAGGAGCTCATGCAAGTACGAAATCAGCGATCCAATTTCAGCCATATGCCAGACGAACAGCTACGAGCAATGGTTTTGCATCTGAAAAGACAGACTTTCCTCCAGCAGCAGCAGCAACAACAACAACAACAAGCCCAACAGATGAGAAATCAGCAGCCGCAAGGTCAGACTCCTAACCAGACGCCGAACCAAGCACAGCAGCAAGCTGGTGGTGCACAAAACCGACTGGGTGCTGTTCCGGTGCCAGTGCAGCAAACACCACAGCCGCCGAACAGGACCCCTCAATCGCAGACTCAACCCAGTCCTGCGACTATGGCCCAAATGGCCTCTATGCAGCCTACCGGGCAGAGACAGCAAGGCCAAGTGGCGAATGCCCAAGCACGGATCAACAGCCAAACTCAACCCACCCCCAAGAGCCTCAAGCGACCTAGTACCGATGATGCCGCAGATACAACAACGACATCCAACACAAGCACTCCTGCACCCACTCGGCCTATTTCACAGCCTAATCAGTCGATGCCGAAGTCGCTGCCTACGCTCAATCCACAGCAAATCGCAGGACTTAGTCCTGAACAACGGGCCAGATATGAGCAATTCATGAAATTCCAGTTGACCGGCCAGACGCAGGGTGCAAACGTGGGTTCGCAACCTACTGCCGACGCCCTTGCCCGACTTCGGACCATCAGCCAAGAGGAGCAGCGCCAATTCAGTCAAGAATCTATGCCTGAAATCTCAATGATCCCGCGAGAGCTCGGCGAAACGGGGACCAAACTCCAGCGTATTGCCCAAGATATGAATAAGGTTAGCCGGGGGCTCACCAAATGGTACTCGATCACCAGGGACGATGCCCGAGCCAAGATGTTTTTCCGAACTGTAAGTAGCCGAAAGCGTACTCCTCATTTCGGCACTATGGGCTTGTGTTGGCCAAACTATTTTGTTGCCGAATTTGTGCACATAAAACTAACCCGCGATTTGTAGCGACTGCGTATCATGAAGCAATTCTCTGACGGCGAGACGATGAAAGTTTTGAAAGACAAGTTTAGCATCAATTCTGCAGAAATTGATCAAGCCCGGGCTATGTTGGAAAGCATGGCCAAGGACCTAGCAGCCAGCATGTACGGTAGAGGAATGATGAAGCCGGGCCAACAAGCACCACAAGGCCAAGGAGCTAGTCAGAATCAAATTGCGCAGTCACAGCAGCAGGCCCAGCAACAAAACCAGCAGTCTCAACCTGCACCCCTGAACGCGGCCAATCTGGAAAAGAATGCGCAGGCACTCAAGAACCAGCAAAAGTCTGCCAGCAAAGGTGGCGCCTCAGTGCCTCCCGCGCCGACAGCTACGCAACCTCCTTTCTCCTTCGGAGCCTCGTCACCCCATGGAAACCCTAGCTATCTTGGCAAGCCCAAGGATGTTATGAATCTTCAGCTGCCAGCTTCTCGCAAGAAGCAGAAAGTTTCTGGCCAGCAGCCGGGACAGACGCCACAAGGCGCGACCCCTTCACCAAAGACAGCTAAGAATGCTTCGCCAGAAATACGACGCTCAGAGCCTCCCAAGCCAGTGTTCCTCTGCAAAGAGCCAGAATGCGAAACGGCCTCGTTCGGCTTCCCAAGCGAACAAGCGTTGCAGCAACACGTTGAAGAGGAGCATACCAAACCCAGGGAAGACCCCGTCAAGTTTGTCAAGGAAAATCTGGCGCTTGCTCTTGGCTTGGAACCTGATGGCAGTCCCAAGAAGAATCAAAAACCAGCTGACGGTGCAACTGCGATGAGCCTATCAACATCGAAGCAGGGCCAGACACCCAAGAATGTTGCAGGAACGCCAATATCACAGGATAATGCTATGAAGAGGACCGGAAGTGCATTGAGCAAGAGTGCGGATGGCAAGTCAAAATCGGATGCCGCGGGATCCAAGCAGCCCACGCCGAGTGCCTGGGCCGGTTGCACCATCGATCCTCAGGCCTTGCTAAGCAACCTCGGTTTTGAAAACGGACTTCCCAATATAATCAGCGACGCCAACTTGTACCGCTCTTTGACTCCAAAGGACACGCCCGAGTCCAGCAAGGATAGCGGCTCGAGCGAGCCAAACAGCGACATTTCGGAAGGGGCGGCGCTTGAGATTGATATGACGTGGCAAACATTTGACCCGGACCTACTCCTGGACCTTGACAATGCGTCTTTGGAAGGTGATTTGAGCGGCCTTGACCCGACGTTAGTATTGGATCCCCCTTCAAGGGCCCCGCCAGACTGGGAGGACATTGATGACGACTTTTCGAAACCATTCCAGCTTGATATGAGCATGTACTCAATGAGCACCTGATGGTCCATTGATCGATCCATGATTGATGGAATCGACCATGGGGCAGGTTAATGCGCAAGCGACCGAGGCAGTATTGTGAATGTTGGCGACGCAAAAGAGCCAAAGTAATCCGTGTTCCTACTCTGATGTGGTCAAAGCACAAGATGCAACTGCTTTGTGCTTTGTGTTTATTTTTCTGTTTCTCCTGTTTCTAGTTTTTTCTACGTGGGCTCGTGTCGCTTGGGACACTTGAGCGTTCAGGATATATACCCGACTGATGATACCGGCACGCATATGGACGCAGGCACTCTGGAGTGATTTGGCGACAAAAAGGAAACTTTTTTGTTTTTACTACTATTTTTGATGTTGTGTTGTTTTCTTGGGAAGAGGGAAGGGAACGGATGGATGGGGGAGTGGAGTGGAGTGGCTGGATTACTTTGCCATGAAAGAGTCTCGAGACTCTCTTCCAAGTGGCAACTGGCACCGGCGTTTGCAACTTTTGGAATGCTTTTTCTGCGAATTGGATCACCTATGTCCTCCCTACCAGGCATTTGTAATGCGCGTCAGGGGCTTCTGAAGCCAGTGTTTTTTGCTTCTTTTTTTCAATAACTGGGCTGATGTGTACCTCATGAATAGCGAAGTTGGGATGGGGAAGTAGTGGTTAAGGAAGTGACATGACAATGTTGCGCCTTACATGTCTCTATTGGCACTACCTATGCTTTTTGTTTTCAGAGACATGAATGCCGGACAAGTTGTCTTGAGCGATTTTATATAATGCGATATGTCATGCCATATTTCTCCGTCCCGTCGTGACCTGAATGGAAATTGGTTCAAAGTGAAAGGTTCCGTCTGCCCTTTATGTTTGTTTCCTTTGGCGAGGTTTAGCGTCGGGTCGGCGTCGGGTCGGCCCGCGGGTCCGAATCCACACTAGTGGACTACGGCATGGACGCCGATGATTTGCTGAGTCGTGTGTATAATTGCGCGGTAGCAGACTTTCTCATCATGGGTTGGGAAGGGAAGAAAAAACATGGAGCGACAGAAGGAAACGACGCGGCACCTTTATACCAGACCTACGAGGTATGTGATTTCCCCCCTCTTCCCCCCCTTCCCCCCCTTCCCCCTCGGGCGGACGACCCCTCGACCCCTTGCTATAGAACCAGTAGTGCTATAGATTGTACGAGTAATGGCACGGCAAAAGCGGCACTCGGACCGCCTTTTCTACTCCCGTCCCCGTTTTGTTTATTATTATTATTAGTAGTTTCTTTTCTTTTCTTTTTTTTTTCCCCAAAAACCTGACGAGACCTTCTGCGAAAAGCGGTATAAGCTAATTCACTTGGTTGGTGGGCACAGGACAAAAGGTTAGATGTGTAAAAATATTATTCTTGTCTTGTTTTATTATTTCTATTGCTTGATTCGGAGAATCGTGTCTTTCGGATTGGGCGTGCAGCTGAGCGATGCGGGTTCAGCTGGGACGGGGAAGGTGTGGGCGAAGCGGCGGGCGGGCGGGTGGGCAGGTAGAGAAGGGCGGATTAATCATGCATAAGACCGGCATTTTGCTGTACGGAGTACGGAGTAGTCGGGGGATAATCAGCTCTTGGTATATATATATATATATATATATATATATATATATTTTTGCTTGCTCACTTGGATGGATTGGTGGAGGTTTTTTTCACGCAAGCTCACAAGCAGCAAGACAAGCAAGTTCAAGGCTTTTCTCCAAAGGGCACGGCGTCCCATCGGACGCGGCGCAGGTGGCGCGCCTGGTCCCTGATGTCGGTCCTGGCATGGAGCCACCTGAAGTTGTCGACGAGTATGACGGAGCCGCTCGGCAAGTCGGACGCCGGGAGGTGAAGCATCGCCTGGGGAGCCAGGACGTGTACCATCTCCAAGGCGGCGTTGAGCTCGTCGAGGGCGGCGGCGGCGGCGGGCGTCAGCGGCGCGAGGATGTCGCGCCTGAAGCGCAGGGCGCCGCGGCCGCGGCTCGTGGAGAGCAGCCGGCCCGTGATGCTCGTCCTCTCGGGGCTCTTGGAAAACTCTTTTGGGACGGCAATTTCGAACTCGTCCCTTGCGAGGGCCAGCCTCGTGCGCGGGGAGAGGTGGCGGAGGAGCTGGTCGACGTTTGCGACGGAGAGGGTGCCGCCGCCGAGGTGGTCGTGGCGGAGGATCTGGAGGGCGAAGAGGCGCGGCGTGGGATCCTCGTAGCTGCAGTCCGTGTGCCAGGGGAACTCGGCCATGGTCTCGGAGCGGGCTTGGTGGTTGCGCGTCTGGAAGTCGGACGCGGCTGGGCGCACGTCCCAGAACCAGCCGCGGCTGGCGCTGTGGGAGACGGGCAGCCTGTGGCCGTGGTGCTGGTGGAGACTGGCGATGAGGTGCTCGAGGTATCTGCTTTCTGGGTCGGGGAAGTCGAGCGTGACTTTGAGGATGCCCTGGCTTTGGAGGTGGTGAGCGACGACGTCGACGTGGCTGGGCTGGCGGGCGTGGAGGAGATTCGGCGCGCGGAGGTGAGGGACCGGCGAGGAGGAGGACGCCGCGGCTAGGGAGCGGTGGTCGTGCGAGTTGTGTGATGCTTGGGCTCTTGGTCTTCGTGCTGGCCCGAGGGAGGGAGTGATGGCTTCATGTTGGAGGCTGGTGCTGGGACGGAGGGGGCGCATCGTGACGCCGCGTATAAGCTGTTGGCGCATGGTGTATGAGGGCGCCGCACGTATGTCTGCCCGGCATCAAATGTCAAGAGTCAAATCAGGAACCTGCAAGATGGGAGCCAAGGAGAGATGCGGGAGAGGGCCATGTTGTGAAGAGTGGTCAACGTCTTTAGTCCATTATCAACTATTTCCCTTTCCTCGATGCCGTCTTCTAGACCGGCCAGCAAACACCGTCGGGTGTCGAAAGAAAAAAAAGGGTACTCGGCTTCCTCGCATCCCTCGTGAAGTATACAACTTGCCATAAGCCAGACTGACCCGTGTGAATCCACTCTTCAGCTCACCTTATGCCGTCATTGCATCTTGGGCTCAGCCGAGGTGGTCCTATGTCGTGCGATAGACTAGGTTCCCGGAGAGTCCGCGGCCGCAAAGAATGCATAGTAGGAACAAAAGGGTGAGCTTTTCTTTTGTCACTTTGAAGCATGAGTATGGAATAGGATAGGCTAGCGGGTTTATTAAGCAATTTGTTACAGGGTTTCTTTTTTAGCATGTGCATCAGCGAGGAAAATAAAAATGAATAAAGAAGCATCATGTGCGAGACTCGTCACACATGATATTTCTTTTCCTTTCCTCCACCCCATAGCGCCATGTGGTGAATGAAAATACATTGGCAGCTCAAGTTTTATTGAATAGAGCACATCGGTATTTTTTCCCAAGGTTTTTGGGATTGCCGACGCCAAGTAGTGGATTGTGTTCTCAATGCAGTGTGACAACAACGTTGGTGATGCCGACATAAAGATGCATCTCTGCCAAGCTGCTCCGAATCTCTTCAACGGGTCAGCGGAACAAGGCCTTTCTGATGAATGACAATCAGCTTTCGAAACGATCAGGCTCTCAAGGCGTCCACTTGACAAGTGGCCATCTGTTCAATTCAACCTGCGGCGCACTCCGTACATGGAAACGGAAGGCTATCCACGGCTTCCAGTAAGAACGGATTCAGCAAGATGCAGAAACCAATGAGAAAAACGCCGTTTTATAAATCTTTGCTTGAACCCTGTCGAATAACCGAACACATCCAGGCGCCTCCGGTGCTAATGGCGCAAATTCGATCGGGCCCGGTCCGCCACACGCCTGAGACCGAGTAGTTTGCCGTGAACGACGTGATATGTGCCCACCAAGGGATACTGGGCCCTACTGCCAGAGGCCTTTACTACCACGTCATATAGCCGGGGGTTGATGCGGCGCTGCACGACGCAAGACACCCCTGGGACGAGAACGGGGCTCTGCAGGCGCTCGAGCGCGGCAACCCATTCACGCGGCTTCATCTCATTGCCGAACACGATGCCAGCTCCCTTGCCGCCTCGCACGGGCTTGAGCAGATATTGTTTCCTCGAGTCGGGGTCCTGCTGGGCCAGCCTGAGCAGCTCGTTCATCTCCCGCGACCCGGGGATCGTGGTGTCCGCGATGCCAGCGTCGAGAACCCGGGCCTGTACCGGGCTAAGGACGCCCCGGCTTACAAGATTGTCGAGCTCCTGCTTGACCACGCCGAGCATCCTCTTGTCGTGGACTAGCAGCACCGTCCGCATGTCATTGAAGCAGCGGAGGCTAATTTGCCGCAGCATCTCTGGTTCCAGGCCCGCCAGCTCCCGCTGGTGCAGCTCCAGCCCCAGCTGGTGAATCTCCTCGACCAGCTCGCCGGCTTCCGTAGTCCACGATGCGGTTGCCGATTCGTCGGTGTTGCCAACGACGCAGCAGAGCTTGAAGCCAGTCTCGCCCTCGGGATCGGGCACCAGTCTGAGGTCTGCCGGCGTGATTGGGCGCATTGATAACCCAGGGCGCCGCCGCCGCATGACGTTTACAAACATGTGTATGTCCATGCCCAGCTCCTCACCCCGGAGCAGATGCAAAGGCAGCCCCGGCTGGAATAGCTGCATCAACCCGTCCAAGAGCTGCATATGAACACGCATGCATTAGTCCCTGCAGCACAGTGGGGAGTGGAGGCATGTCAACCCAACACCTCTTACTCACCTGGGCTGAATCTGTTGCGCTGGCCAAGCCAAGTTGGCGTAGGCCCATGTCGTCGAGTGCCTCTTGGCCCAGAGCCTCATGCATGAAGCCGTTAAAGGAAAACCGGGCGTTGATTTCGGTTATGCAAAAGACCTCGCCCTCACCGGGCTCACCATTAGCCGCCGCCTCACGGGACACTGGCCGGTTGTCTTTGATGAGAAAGTCTGGTCTCCAAGACCCGCGACAGGACGGGAATGGCGTCGCCTTGCCCCGAGAAACCTGGTCGTCGAGCCATCGCAGCAGCTCTTCCTCGTCCTTTGCGAGCGGCATCCGCTGCGGGAAATTGGCTTCCTTGTCAGACCACCACCTCTGCACAATGTCGGTGACGGCGCTGGTCAAGGCCTCGTGAAGGCTCTCTAGATGGCCTTGATGGCGCTGGTTGACGAGGATGGGACTCGGGCAGTTGGCTTTGTAGGAATCCTTGGGCCACACATGCCCGGGGCAGAGCCGCAAGAGATTGTCCATCAGCTGGCCGTACTGCCTCGCGCAGGCAGCAGTCCCGTCTGCGGCTACAGCAGAGGCCACGGGCTCGTAGCCATTGGGACCAAGCCCAATGTGAACCTGTTGAAGGAATGGAATGGCCGGAGTCTCCATTTCTGGTCGGTTGGAGCTGCGGTTGAAACTGGAGGCTTGAGCCAGCACAAAGCGTGTGAAGTATCACCGAAACCTATCACGACCAGAAAAACTGGCCCAGACGGCAAGCCTAGCCATCTCGCTTGACCTGTTCTTATACTCGACAACGGGATCGGCATCACAGCTCGAGAACAAAGCCTGACAGCAATTGTGGAGGCACGTCGACATGGATCCCCGGTCAACAAGCCTCGTAGGACCCTCCAAAGAAAGTATGGAGTGGGCAGTACGGAGTAGTATGTACGTACCTATCTTTGTACATAATTGCATAAATCCACTAATGTCGACATGCACGCCAGTTACCTTCCGACGTCGCTCCTCGTTTAAGCTTGCAGATTTGTTCCGCACCATCACATGTGATACGTCAGCCCAACCAGTTTCCTTCCGCTCACTCAGTGGAAGGGGTCACCGGCATGAAATTGTATAAACCAATGCTTCTTCTATGGAGCACGCCGTCTTGCATTTTGGTGAACTTGCATCCAAGTGGGGAGGAAGAGACGAGACCATCCCGATGCTCTTCAGCTGATGGAAGGATGAGAAACGCCCAGCAAGTGACATGACACAATCACAGTCCCACTAGGTGATTATTCCTGGGCTCGGACCAAATCTCTCTTCTTCCGCCTCGCCATTCTCACAGCCATGGCACCCGACGCGTATACTTTGGAACAGGTAATGGCTGTAGCCAGGTCTCACCCATTCTACGAGAGAACCATCACATACCCCCCTGACCCGGCAACGGTTGCACAGCTACGAGACTCCAAATCCAGCCGGGGTGACGAGGCTCTTCTGAAGACGCAAAAGCTGATTTGTAAGAAGGACCTGTACGTTGTAGAAGCGAGACCCGTAACGCTTGCGCCATGCTAACGTGCTGCATCCGGCTCGGCCGTGAATAATCCAGGTACGAGGTGATTCAGCGGCTGGTCAATGATGTCGATCCCAAGAACACCTACCGCCAGGGCGTTTACACCAGCATTACCGGTGGCGGGCATGGAGGCACACCACTCTTCTTCGCGACTGATGTCGCTGAAAACCGGAGACACAGAGCCACGTTTGGCCGATTCCTCAGGGCAACAGGAGTAATCGACCCCAGCGACTGGGTTCTATCGACTCACTGCGCAGGCGACTTGTACCGGTAAATCATGCCCTTGGGGGACTCGATAAGCGATTGCGCTCCCTCTCTCCCCCCCCAGTGACAGCCTCATAGAGCCGAGAATTCCGCGGGTGGAAAGAAGAACTATCAGAACTATCAAAGGGCTAACACTGTCCGTCTCAGATCCTTGGATCTCATGCTAGAAGTTTGTGAAAACGCCGGCGCAACCGCACTGGCAGGGGGCAATTTCATGTCCCCAGCCGCCGTCGTTCGGCTCCTGATGAGCTACCACGTCAACGTGCTGGCCGGTGATGGGAGTCAGATCATCCAGGTAGTGCATCACATATCGACCCTTTCTCCGGAGAAGCGACAACATGTCAGACTAGACAAGATCATCTACACGTCCGAGGTCCTCTCCGCCGCTCAGCGGCTGCATATCAGGGAGACGCTGGGGAATCGTGTCAAGATCGGCTCCGTCCTGGGCAGCGCGGAAGCCGGTCCTTGGGCCGTCAGCAACCCAGACATAACCGGTCAAGAGGCGACGACAAGTACCGTCGACTTTATCTACGACACAAGACACATGCTGGTCGAGATCTTGCCGGCATCTTGCGCCGAGGATCCGGCAGACACAGACGAGCTCCCGGATGGTGAGACGGGCATCATTGTCCAGACCTCGTTGTGCCGGCTGCGCAATCCTCTCGTGAGGTACATGACGGGCGACGTTGGGTCTCTTCACGCGCTCCCTGAGTGCGCACGCGCCGTGGTGTCGGAAGCGGACTGGCCACACCTCAGGATCCTTCGCCTTGAAGGCCGCGATGGTCGCTTTGGCTTCACGTGGGACGGTATATGCTTCGAATTCGAAGACTTGGCCGCCGTTTTGAACCAGGAAGAGTATGGCGTGCTTCAGTGGCAGGTCGTTTTGTACAAGATGCAGTCGTCCCAAGAGGCGGGACTTGAGGTTCGTCTGCTTTGCTCGTCAGCGGCAGGGGAGGCGCGTCTCGATGACAGGATACGACACTTCTTCAACGTGTACGCGTCAAATAAGCACCGTTTCGGAATCGTCCGTGTTGAAAACTTGGATGGGTTTGAGAGGAGTGCAACGGGGAGAAAGGTGATGAAGTTCATAGATAGATTTAGCTAGATCCCAACGCCACAGCCAACCATTACATACCACCGCATGGAGCACTCCACACAAACCGGGCCTTTTATCAAGCTGTTGCAAAGGGATTGGATTGGAGGCTCGCCCAGAAACTCACCAAGAGAAGGGTGAGCGAGCGCGCTGAACCCGATGGCAATGTGGAGGAAAAGAATCCCGTAGTCCCTGGCCCATGTGCCCTTTTCCTCACCTAACAATATCAGTCTGTGGGAATACGTGTGTACTTGATCCTGAACTGGACATATGTACGGAGTACGGAGTAGAGCAGTTTTTGGCTGCCTCCCTGCCTCCCTGCTGGGGGACCCAATCTGTGAAAGATGTCATTTCTCGTTATAAGCAGGTCAATAAACAGGGCTTTTAGGGCAATGAATTCAAAGACTATTCCTTACGGAGTACACCCCCGCCAAGACGCACGTAACAGCAGATAGGTATGTAGAGGCATTAAGGTTGAAGTTGTCTCAAACATTATGCTTGCGGCCCTGTGCCCACATACCAGGCAAATGTCTTTGATTTGTCTCTCGTGAAAACCATGGCACTTCACATCGAGCAAAGTAGAGCATGACCAGTTTCTGAACGCGAAGCATGGATCCAGCAGTCTGGGCTGCCGAGCGCAAAGAGACGAGAAGGCCCAACTTTCAAGCAGAGCCGTGAGCCTCGCAAGTCCAGACAAACATTGTAAATGGATCTTGTGGACAATCATACCCCTCGAAGTTGAAGATGATTTCGAACGGCCCTGGTGATATGCACTCCAAGCCAGGCGAAGGGCGAGGAGGACACACAAGCACAGCAGCTGCCTCCTACAGCTCGCGGCTGTAATCACAGCCTCTGTTGTCACCCTCATCCCGCTGGGCCTGGCATATGTAAATTTTCCCCTTGTCGCTCTTGTGAAAGACTATATCCGCGCTAGCCCTCGAGGGCTACATTGACAATGTGCCCAAGACGGCAATTGAGGACGACACGCAAGTCTTCCTCACTCACCTGACAAGCTCATCACACGTCCCATGGTTGCAGCACACGGATGTGAAGAATACTCAAAAGGCCAGCTCCGAGACTTGTCCAACCACCTCAACGGACTAAGCCACATCGACATTTGACATCATAGGAAAACACACACGGCGCTACAAACGACACCTTGCTTGTACTCGTCGATGACCACGGCCTCTCCCTGCCCGGAACCGGCGCCATATGGCCCTACGTGCCCAACATTGGACACTTTCAAGTCCTGCTGGTGTTTTGTCACCCCAGCCTCCCTGACACTCCAGTGAGCTCAATCTCAGTAGTAGAAGCGAGGATATTCCGACGTCGAGGCCGATCCGTACGAGCTGCGCCATTGTCATCCTGTCTTTTGACTTTGATGAATTCTCGAGTTTGATAGAGCAGAAGTTGGCCTTGAGGCTGCCATGTGGGTTGGAGCCCACCTTTGAGACTCGGTGGTGGGTGAATGAGTGCGCGGCGGTGACGGTATACCGAGTGACGTGAAGGGAAATTCTAAAGCGCACGGCAAATACCAGACCAGTTGACATTTGAATGAATGCCAATCGGGACGGCTCATTGTGTCCAGGGGGCGTGAGCCTGCGACAAAGAGGGATTGAGCCAATAGGATCTAGTTCCTTAGCTCCTCTATACTCATCCTGCGCACCACGGCGGCAACGATAGATTTGGCTTCTAGCCAGTCCTCTTCCTCGTAAATTTTGAGATCGAAGCAGGTCATGAAGGACATAGAATCGCCGTACGTCTGGTTCACGAAATTCAGCTCCTCCTCTGACAAGAGGTGCTCGGCCAGCTTTCTTGGCCCCGTGACATAAGTGCCCACGTTGAGGTAGCCCAGCATCTGATCTCGACTGCGGCTCGCTAGTATTTCAGGATCTACAAGCTCGTGTCCGTCCATGTGCTCCTCTAACTCATCCTTGCGTATACCATATTCATCGAGATAATACGCGTCATCGTCATCGTCGCCGTCACTCTCGAAACAAATGTCCTCCGCCAGGGCCTGTGCTTCGATACCATTGTCTTCGTTGTCAAGGTCAAGATCCATGTGGGACATGAACAGAGACGAGTTCCCACGGTCACGGTTAATGTAGTACAGTTGTCGTTTGGTAAAAAGACGGTCAACAGCAGGGGGCTTGCAGTGGTCCTCACAGGCCTGCCAGTCTTCGTCATCTTGGTGATACAAATCAGCAAACTTGGAAGCAATACCTGAGTCAATCATCCTCCATGTAGTGATTGAAGCAGAGGTTCTCCATGAATGACGCAGAGTCGGCCCAGTCATTGTTGACATATTCGAGCTCTTTGGGAGGGAAATAGAGATTCGCAGCCTGTCGTCTCTCCCTGTGCCGTACAAGTGTTTCCCGTGTCGAATCTATCTTGCTGGTATTGGACTTTTCGCCGCCCAAGGACCGACTATCGGGCGTTGAGATGGAGGCCCTTTCTTGCCGGTATTTGCACTCAAGATACCTCTCCTGTTCACCTAAGGGCCAGTCGTCGCGCATCTCGATTCTCCAACATCATTGCCGAATGCGACATGAGCCGGGGTGGCCCTGCTCGAGGGCCAACGATGTAACCACTGAGTTTTACAAAGTACATGTAGGACGCGTCCCCAGACCTAGAGAGTTGAGAAGAGCAGCTGTTTTTGCCCTTTTTTCGACTGATAAGCTGAGCGGCAACTTTTGCAGTAGGCGCACAGACTTGGAGGTAGAAGTCGTCCGAAATGACGTCGCCAATGACATTGACGCCACCCGCTGGCACATGAAGGACATTGCGTAGCCGTAGGATACCGTGAGACCCTGGCCCTTTGGTTGTGAGTGAATTTTCCACGGTGAGGCAGACCGTGCCGATACCCACGACCTCGGACCATCGCCCAAGACTATATATGGCTAGGGAAATTGACATCATCGTCACCGAACCATCTTCTGTCCCTCGCAATACTAGCTAGGTGGTAAGGATTCTGCTGCCCGTTTCATGTGTGGGACAAAAAAGCTTTGGGGGCAAGCATTGGAGCGCGCGACGGCAACTTACTGGGCATTGGATAGAGTAGAGTCGAGACAAGCCAGTCTGGACCGGGGAGGGGATCCTCTTTCTCGATTTCAGCCATGACTGCTGGGCAAAGAGATGCAGAAGCCGTTCCTTCGAGCTTCTGCACAAGTTTGATACCCGCCCCCCCGCCCCCCTCTCTTTTCCGGGACAAGTATATGGATCATGAATAAATTGTTAGCATCAGAATGGCGACATGCGTGTTCCTCAATAGCACATAGAGTATGTATCCAAAAGTAGTATGGTAGAGAAAAGGAGGAGTTGTGCTTTATTGATGCTTGCACGTTCACTTACGCCTACCCCTCTGCCTGAACGGGGGTGCCTGAGACATCCATCCAAAGAAACAAATAAATTAGGTGAATAACTTTGTGCAATCATTTGCTACCCTGTATTAACCTGGCGAGGCATTGCCGTCACGAGGCAACATACTTACATTCGCACGAGGAATCGAAAGAATTGAAAGGAGTTGGCTGCAGGGCATTTCTCGCTCTGTGTTCCAGACTAGGCTAATAATGTATATTTTGTCTTTTGTATTTTTGCATTGTCGTCATAATCTATGGCTTTGCCTCCAACTCCTGTGGTATGAGATATGTGTTCTTTTGCATCCAATGAATTCCTCCACTATCCGTGACTCCTGCTTCCACGCATCGACCTGCACAGACGGTGGTAGGCATAGTAATATTGCGTTCTCTATTCTGGCCTGTGCACCGCAGCCCTTGCCCTCCTCTTCTACCGCCTATTCTTCAAAAGACCTTGTAAATATGACGAGAACCCCTTCTTATCTGTGGACGTCGTCAATGATCGTAAAAACTCATCTCCATTGATACCCAGGGTGGGAAATAGCCCGGTTTGCAAATCCTGGATAAATACATCCCCTGTCTTGGTATAAATGGTTTGCTCGAGCCCAGCAATCTCGGTCAGCACCTGCTTTGTCTGAGCATCCTGCGCCGGACGGAAGCTGGGATTGCGCATGACTTCCCAGCAAACAGAGTGAAATCTATCGAGCATGAAGCGATCGAAGCCGGGAATTGCTGGTGCAGGGCTTGCAGTTGGTGCGACGGGATTTTGTGAGATTGTGGCGACATCCGGTCCGCCCCAAATGGCAGAGATTCGTGCCATGAGAGTAAATGCCAGCCGACTTGGACCTATGTTGCCATCCAGAGTCTTGGCCAACTCGGTTATAGACGAAATCATTGGCTCAAAGAAGCCCTGGTTAGCTTCACTGATGAGCACGCCGTCTAGACCATTGTTCAGGATAATTTGTAGGAAGGACAGATACTCGCGTCTCAGCTCGGCTAGTTGTATCTCATCGTCAGTACCTGAAATGGGCTCGGATAGCCCACCAAAAATTCGCTGCAGTAACGGGGTCAGCAGAACATTGAGAACGTCGTAAATTTCTGCCTTGAAACCAAACACCACCTGGTCAAGCAAACGCAGGAACATGGCCATCTCATCTTTTGATGAACTCTGCGAGAGTAGTCCCTCAATCCACTGGGGAAGCTGTGGAAGAACCGCGGAGCCAAGGACCCCAAGGAGTTTTGAGAAGGCTGATCGGCAAGCTGTGCGGATTTCGGCGGATGAGTTCAGCTGGTTGAGGGCAATCAAAATCGCTTCGGCGGCTCTGGAAAACTCGTCCGAAACAGCCTTGGCAGGCGGAGGATGGTGGCTGGTGGCGGCAGATCCAGGACTCCAGTCCGAAAATCCATGCGCAAGCGTGCCAAGTGCCATCACAATGTGATGAATCTGAAGAACAGCCTGTGCATCGCCAGACTTGGCTCGTGGGAGATGCACCTCCATGTCTTGGAAAAGGGGATCCATGACCGATCGTGCATACATAGCCTGTTTGTCAGCCGGGGTGCTATGGGTTGAAGAGATACAGCCAATTGCCTCAAAGAGATACAGCTGGCTATTGAACAAGGCATCTGCAGAGTGGTCCGACTCGTCAGATGACATGTCATCATCGGCATCCTCCCCGGGAACTTCCGCCTTGATGGGCAAAAGATCACCGATAGAATGAATAACAGTCTCGGCCACGTTTCCAACCTGGCTGCGTAGTTGCTTGATGAAACGATGAAAGAGGTACCAGGATCGGGTCTTGATACGAACATGATCGTGGTGAACCAGTCGCACGAAATTCTCCAAAACTTGTGGAATGTAGTCTGGGTGGCTTTCGAAAACGATGCAATAGCGGACACATATTTCCATGTACTGCAGAAGAATTGCGGGATGAGAGAAGTTGGCAATACCTTAAGGGGTGGAAGAATTAGAATGGGTCACGTTTTCAGCAAAAGCAAAGAGGCATGAACTTACCGGATCCAACCATCTTTTGCATCATTACCACGAGCCTATCAGATGCTTCTGTAGATGGCTGATTTTTCGTGCCCAGACCTTGGTTTGGCAACGCTAGCTCTCCGAATAAGTACATCTCGTATAGTGCTAGATCAAGATCTCTCCAGTCCATCTCGGACCCGCGCTGGTCCAAGGTCTGGAAAGTGCTGGCGACGAGGTTGCTGAGCATGTTCATATACAGCTGCTGGTCGATGGCCGCAATAGTCTTCTGCAAGTTTTGTAACTTCCTCCGCAGTTCCTGAAACTCTGCCTCGTCCGTTTGCTCGTCCTCGTTTCCCCATGTGGAGGTTTCATCGTATCGCATTTTCCGAATGATGGCATCCAAAATTGGAGCCAACATGCTAGAGTAGTCCTGGGGTAACTGGCCAAGCTTGCGAAGAAAGGTAAGGAGGTCCGTAAGCGCGGGAATGATGGTCGAGCAGACTTCGTCGTATTCGTCCGAGAAGAGTCGTAGAAGGAATGGGAGGAAGCTATGAAGGTGCTGCTTAGCTCTCTCTCTTGACTCCTCACCAATATGATTGTCGTCAAGTGCCTTGACGATGTCTGACGTGACGGTGTTGACGAGCTTTGCAACAGCCTCGGCAAGATCCGTATCGTACTTTGAGGTTCCCTTGTGAGTGCTCAAGGGAGCGCTGGCAATGAGCTGTCCAACAATGTCTTGTAGGTTGAGAAATGAAATTAGCTCCATCTTGTCGGCCGAGCGCATCTTCTTGCCGCAAATCTCCGTCAAAGTGTCAATGGCTGCATCTCGAACCTTGTCCTCGCCTCCCCCACTCGTGGTGCGGCCGACAAGTGGCAGCAGCAGGTTGATCATGTCTTGGCTCACGACGAGAGAGATATCCATCCAGCTTACCCACTTGCCAATGACTTTCAGCACTAACTCTACGACGGCATCGTTGTCGCCGTACTTGTTGAGAATTTGCTTCCAAGACTCGGCAACCTTGTGCACATCTTGGGCTCTCAGCTGATCCTTGAGCTCGGTGTTTCTCTTGGCATCGTTACTCTGTCGAGACAACAACATATCGGCAATTTCGTCGTGAATCGAGGACAGGATTCTCAGGTAGAAGAGAACGCCGCTAACGCTGTCCCGATTACTTGGGAGTCCTGTCAGCCCCCAAAAGTCGTCAAGAAAGCTTTGCCATCCATCCTGGTAAAGAAAGACGAAGAGATAGGTTAATGTTTGCGTAAGCTTGTTCTGAAGTGACGCTGGGTCCGGCTCCTGCTGAGCATCGGGGCCATAGCTCTGGCGGACGTATTGGAGCAGCGTATATTTCAAGTACGATAAGCTTTCAGCATCAAGTCCCTGGGTATGAACGGCATAGTTTACGACCTCGAGACAGACCATTCGGACCACTTCGGACGACCGCGGAGCTCTGGAGAAGAGATTCGTACATGCTTGCCAGCCTTGAGGGTCGGATCGTAGTTGATTGAGATATTCAAAGGCCTGTTCTTTCACGGACTGATTGGATGTGGGGTTCGATAAGATTTCGACAGCATTCTCGACCTGGAGACACCTCGAAGAGAAGCTCATGGTCAGTAAAGAAGATCACGCAGGAAGAGCAGCCTGAAATTTTGAAAATCTTGAGTGATTGCGAACAAAACGACATCCCTAGGCAGGCAGGAAGCAGACTCGACGATGTCGGAGGTCAGACCGGCCAAGTGGCGGGGCGGTTGGACAATGATGCAAAAAGTGACGATGCGGGCAGACATGTCAGCCACCTACCTGTGCCTCCATGATGGCAGCAGAGCGCAGTTCCTGCCTCTAAGGGCCAGGAGCGATGGAGATTTTCTTGTTTGAGGGAGTGAGCGCTGCTATAATTCGGGCAGCCTTGTGTACACAACATGCGGCATGCTTAGGGAGGTTGGGTGACAACAAGGCTACCGTGGAGTCATCTAGATGCCTGGGTCAAGTGAGGAGCAGTCAGGCGGCTGATCCAGCACGGACGTGAAGCACCGGGATACAAGCCGCAGACCGACGACGGGTGTATCACCAGATTCACCTCTCCAGAGTAACCAGACGGCCTTGAGGTCGATGTGTGCGGCTTTATCTGCTGTGCACAAAAGTCGGTGCAGTTCTCGCGTGCTGATGTGGGGAATTTTTTGCCATCAACGGCAGCGGAAGATGTTCGGGCAAATCTGTGTGACGGGAGTGTTGTGCGTAGAAAAGGGCTACTGTGCAGCAGGTGGCAGATTGGCGTGCGTTGCACAGTATGAAGTGATAAAACACCAACACATCCATTCTCTTGGTCACTGACTAGAAAAAGAAAATAAGGGTAAGATAAAAGGATTATTTTTTTGAATTAGTTATTATTATTATTATTTTATATAAATAATTATGCAAGCATCATTCAAGCACTACATTAGGTAACATAATGTCACGTAATACGCCATGAGTACACGCCTCGCGATTCGTCGAGTTTAAAAAAAAAAAAGAACCAACAAACAAACAGATACCATGCGTTAGTTTAGCCTCATCCAGGAGGGAGGAAAAAAGGATTTAAAAAAACAATTGATGCTAACCCTTTGCCAGCTGCTATGCTGTGGTCACTCTTCGACAATATCGACGCATCAATACGTACGTACCTCTACATCCATCCCCCTTTTACTCGACAATACAATCGTATGCAGAGTGTCAACGCGTGAGTCATCGATCGGACTTGCCTTTAAAACAACAAGTCGGGGCTATTCATCTAGAGGGTTCAAATTAGAAGCTAGCCAGCAAAGCTACCAACTACGACCTCTCTGTTCAATTGAACAGTGTCCTTTCCGACGTGTGAGACTACCTGTACAAAGGCTTCAACACTTTAGATAGATTCAATCAAGGACAAGACTGCATTCATACAATCCATAGCTGCCAATCGTGGCGCGTAGAAGCAAGAGCCGAATTTCACGATAGAATGCGCATGGTACCTCTGCGCCAAGTGATGACTACCTCATCAACTCGTTCGACAGCGGATATTGTCCTGTATGAAACCATGTCGTGGCAGGCTATCGGTAGGAAGAATGACGACGTTGAAGCATCAAGGGGGATAGCGTATAGTAAGGCTGGTATAGCTCGAATCCAAAAGAGGTAAGCTTCTGGAAGATACAACCTCGGACAGGCCCAGGTTACCGTACTGTGGTGATGAGAACTTGGCCTCCCACTATTCAACGCCACGGTAGGATATGGTAGCTGGGACGCCGTCCACGTTTCCTCCATCTTTCGGTGATAGCCCATCCTTCGCGCACATCAGACTCACCAGTAACCCACGCCATATAGGAGCTTGGTTTGAACTTGTGTATCTCGGGGTGCAGCACGCATCATGGAAACCGTCTGAACAGGAGAGTAGGAGTCAGCGGTGCTGCAGTTTGTATTTCACGGCAGGCACCCATGGTGTAACAAGGACATGCGCCATGTGAGTTTGATGAGCCTGTTCATAGCCGTGCCACGACACCAAGTTTCACGCTTAGAGCGATTGACTGTTACTTCTGAACCGTGGGACCGAGGAATGTTGAACCGGAATGTAGCCCGGTGACAATGCAAGGCCAACACTCTGGGTGGGAAAGAAAAAAAAAAATTGGAATTCAGACGCGACCAGCTTCATTGTTTATTTGGCGAAATACAAACTATTAATTCTGAATTCGTAGGATCAAGGTCACCAACTGCCGTGGGTGTTGAGGATTGTTCTGTGATATGGATGCACATGCCTGGACTCGCTTAGTACCCGTTAAGTTACGAACTAAATATGCAACGGGAGATTTTGCTTCCAAGTCGGGCCATCAAAATTCCTGGAAAGTCGACTTCTGATGGCGGGCTTAGTCTCAGTACTATACACAAGACACGGACTACTTCTACATGCCTGATTGAATTGCTGGAACATCTCCCAGAATGACCATCACGTTACTAAACTCAAAAGCAACAGTAGTTTTAGTACTAGGAGAAGAGTAGCTCCTTTTGCGGAGATGTCTGACAGCACAACGCCCCGGTGCGGCCATGGATCTGTCGGCGGAGTGTCCTGCGATGTAATTCTCGGGTCGAGTGTGCGTGATAGCTTGGAGATTAGCAGGGTATTTGCAAATACGAGGTTAGACGAAGCTGCCGACAGAGTAGCGGGCGATTTTCGATGTTTCGTGTTTAGCCCAAATGTTGGTTTTTCATTTCAACAAAGTTGTGGCTATTGTCACGTAAAGAGCGTCTTGGCAAGGATTCCCTCACGATTGGAAACCGCTCTGTTGCTCCGTCAGAGTCCGTGACTCCTTCGTCGCTACTCAGACTAGAGGGTCCACGATATTGTCGGATTTTGGACTAGCTCTGGGCAACCAATCAGATTCGCACAGCTTGTTTCGACAAAAAGGCGACCTCGCAACCCCCTTGCACCCTGTGGTTCCGTTTCCCGTTTCTCGTCAAATGTTTCACGACAGAGTGTCCTACTGCAGTCAATTGGCTCGCCATCACGTCATTAGCAAGGGCGCCTCTTCGAGTTTGGACCGCCCCAACCTTTCTTGGTGCGACAAACGCGGGCGCGGCATGCACGAGGCTGAGCACCGGGGATCGGCCTTCGAGATGGGACGAACTCGTGCTGTTTGTTTCGTGAGAGACATGATAGTACCTCACTGATTCACTCCGTAATACTGGGAAGCGCGAAGTAATACGGAGTAACCAGACCACGCAGTGCATGATGCCTAGGACGTCCGCCACCGTGATGTTGTATGAGAAATCTCACCCATGTTCCTCTGCAGACATACCCGCGCCTCTGTTGTACGCGAAAAAGCTACGGAGAGATATATTGCTCTCTCCAATCCATGCCGACAAGTTGGGGGTAATGATCGGAGCACAGGTGTTAACATAAAAAATGTGATGCCACATGACTCCGTACCGTGTAGCAGCTGGGCCTTATTATTGTGACAACAGGGCTGCAGCCCCAAGTCTACCCAGTAAGTTACTCTGTAGTACGGAGTACTCAATCCGTACCGCGATACGGAGTAGATGGCCCAAAAATAGGCCTCCTCCCTGGATTGTACAGCATACTGGTATTACAGCGCCGTGCCGAGGGGAATATTCGACTCCACGCGTGAGATTACCGACCAATGGAACCCACTAGCATCACGGCATTAAAGCACGTCGCGGGTTGTCGCTCTCATTCCAGAATTGGGCCCGCGTAGCGGGACTCGGCGGAAGAGCTCATTGATACATACCGCAAGGCGGGAGCGTTGGCCGGAAAAAGAGGAGATTGGAGAAGTGGCAAAATAATGCAATGAGCAGTGAGGGAAACAAAATGTCCAAACAGCCAAACGACGCACGAGCACGGCCATAATTGACAGTTTAGTCCAGCGTTTTAAGTGGGTGGATGTAGATCTGTCTGGTCTGTTCCTGCATTAGCGTAGAAGGAGGGGCGCAAATTTCTCTACAGAAAGGGGTCAACTACTACTCCGTACTGGTACCAGTACAAACAAACACGCAAGCGCAACCAGTAGCTCCTTCCTGCTTGGCCGGCTATGTGCGCGTAAACCCAAAACCGACACATGCCAGCACCGTCTGCTATTATGCGCGATGCTGGCGTCTCCGTCACAGCTTCGTGTGAGATGTCATGTCACCAGACGCTTTATGCGCTTCATTGAATATTCTGCTTGGCCCAAAGATGTCCTCAGCTGGACAAGCTGGACAAGAAGCATTGAGCTGATGAATATCTACCTAGGTAGGTAGGCATGTCGACGAAATTCTACTCCCTACCTGCGGGGCATTGCCATGCTACTCCTACCTTTCACCGCCGAGAACATCAAGTTTCATAGACTTGACCCAATCGGCAGGTATGGCTATATCCGTACTCCGTACTTTCGTGAAAAACAACCGCGATAACCTTTTGCCTAAGCTTCCCACCAAAGAACTTCGAACTGGACACGCTTAGCCTCCTGGCCAGCCTTAGACAAGATACTACAACACACAACTGTGAGGGAACGAAAGACAATAGGTGAGACCTGCAGCCGCTGCCGCAGAAACATACATGCGGTATAAGTCTTCTCTGCGTCTTGTCTACTGTTTGTGCCCAAATGTTTCCCTGTCATGCACAAATTAATCACTCTGGGGTGTAACTTTCTAATTTCACCCAGTATCATGCGGCATCAATAAAGACTGTTCCATCGAACGCGAACGACGACAGTGTACAGAAGTACCATTGACCTCGATTAGCCACCATGCTACTTCGTATCTGGAGAGTATAATGGCGGTCAAGCTGGCCCCGTCGCCACTCAGCAATGTATCGCCTTATTTTCTCTCCCCTTTTCCGTGGACACAATTTCCCGGGTTTAGTGAAGAAGCACGGTCCAAATCTTGGTCTCGGTCACACTCTTGTCCAAACAAGCATTGGGACGACACGCTATGGGACCAAGCCCAAAGATCCAACCGAGATTGGGTGAGACGTCTCTGAACTAACCGCCGGTTCTGTGCTGATAGATGATAGAACCCTCACTGAAGCGCGGTGTGTCGATGGGGTATCGTTCCATCAGCGACCTTTGTCCAAGTTGGGCTCCGAGATGAAGATTGCCCTGGAGCAGGTCGTCTTGGACCTGTGCAGGAACTAAGCCAGCCAGGTGCCGCGCTGGCATACTTGCCTTGCAACCACTCCGTCACGCGCCCAGGCTCGTTTGGGGCACTCACTGGCTCGTCTTTTTCGCTGACGGCGTGGATTCGACTAGGATGCAGCAAGGATTCGGAGGGTGATGGCAGCCCTGAGCGACCAACCAAGGCATGGAGTCACGTATGTACCCATCAGCGTCTGGAAGGCGGAGTACTCGTAGTACATGGAACGGCGGCCTACCCATGAATGCAAGTGGAGGTGTGGCGCGCTCCATATTGGCCTCCACCAAACGCATTGTGTGAGGCTGCTGCCAACCCCTGAATAGGATCCATGAAGACTGGTGTCGCGCAATTTCCCGGGCCAAGCAAGATTCGCCGGTGCAGAATGAGTCCAAGTTGGCCATGCAATGTAATTGATATGCTATTCGAACGACTGGGGACTGGACTGTGAGTTCGGAGCTTGAAGTAACCAGGAGGCGATGTGAGCGGGCCTAGGCCATGGAAAAACTGGTGGGAGGAGTTGCTTGTCGATTGACGTATTAATATCCTCCCATCCTCCAGCCGGGTATCACATCTTCTCTCTCTTTCTTTCCAGCCAGAAAAGCCACTTCTCTCAAAGCATCGCTTTTGACTCGTCTTGACTTCGGTCGTCCATTCTTTCAACGCTCTATCAAGCCCTCAGCTTTCCCTGTCGCTCTTTAATACCTATTTTTCGTTCTTCACGAATCAATCCGCCAAGATGCGTTTCACTGCTGCTGCCGCTGCCCTTATGGCTGGTTCCGCCATCGCTGGCGATGTGTCCACCGACTACACCACCCAGTTGGTCACCATCACCGCCTGCCCTGAGACCGTCACCGACTGCCCTGCCCGCTCTACTCAGGTCCAGACCTCAGTGGTTCCCTTGACCACTTCTACCGTCTACTCTACCAAGGTCCACACCATCACGTCGTGCGCTCCCCAGGTCACCAACTGCCCGGCTCACAGCACCATCGTCTCTACCGAGACCGTTGCTGTCTCCACCACCGTCTGCCCTGTCGGTCCTCCCACCTCTGTGCCTGTTCCCGGACACTGGAACAGCACTGGCGTCGTTGTCCCTCCTCCCGCCAGCTCGCACGTCGTGCCTCCCGCCGCCTCTGGCCCTGCCGCCTCTGGCCCTGCCGCCTCTGGCCCTGCTCCCTCTGGCCCTGCTCCCTCTGGGCCTGCTGCTCCCTCTGGCCCTGCTACCAAGGTGCCTCCTCCCGCCGCCTCCACCAACTCCCCCGTGACCACCCAGGCTCCTCCCGCCTGCCCTGCTCACTCGGTCACTGCCATCACCAAGAGCTACACTACCGTCTTGACCTCGGTCGAGTACTCTACCATTGAGGTCCCCTGCCCTCCCACTGGCACCGCTCCTCAGGGCACTGGCAAGCCCCCCGTTCCTACCAACCCCGCCAACTCCCCCGCTGGTGGTAACCCCCCTGCCGGTGGCAACCAGACGTAAGTCATAAACAGACTGGACCAATATGTTGAAAATGTCCAAATTGATGCGTAAAGAGCGTTCACGAGGCTAACATGTTCATATCCAGCACTACCCCTCCCCCTGTCACTGCTGGCGCCGCTTCCTTCGCCGGCTCTGCCGTCTTCGCTGCCGTCGCCGGTATTGCCGCTTTCGTCCTTGCTTAAATCTTTTCTTTCGACTACATAGGTTGAAGCCTGAAGGCTTACGGCAATATTTTACGACTGGCATTTCCGGATCTTTGTTGGACATGTACAGAGTGTAACTTAGATTCACTGAATATTACTAGCATTTCTTTTTACGGCAACAAAACACGCGCAGGGTCACTTCATGTATTTAATATTCTAATCGTACTGGGTGGGCGTACGGGGAGGGCCATCTCCCAAGAGGAGAGGCGCTTCGCCTGGATGTCTTGCTTTTCTGAACACAACCCCCTTTTCTGGACTCGATATGAATGTCAAAAGGAATATGGACAAGTTGTGTCGGCAGTGTGTGAACCTCTGACAGTCAGGTCTCAACCTCAAACCCGGATATGCAAGCCCACGACAAAAGCAAGAGCAGAATACAGCAGGGAGAAGAAGTGTGGCAGGATGTCGAAACTCCCAATCCCACATTGTAGTTGTAGAACAATAGCATTGATGCTCACGCCGCCGCCCCTTACTCAGTCTCATCTCGCGTGTAACGTCCCCAATGCCACAACAGGCTAGACATTGTTTGTCTTGGCCATCAACCCAGTCAAGCGGAAATTGCGACGATGCCGCCTGTAGACAGGATTCTTCACCACCCCCTATTTGATTGGTCCAAGCGCCCAGCTGACAAGCACAGGTGCGTGGCTCCGCCAATCAAAGCGCACGCCTGTCCCTTTTGGGAAACTCTCCACAGGGATACATGGGAGAAACCTGCCCGCGCGGCATGGTGCATAACAATAGTAATAAGGATGCAGAGGGGACGGACAAACGCCTGTGCCTCTTCCCGCAAAAGATCATTTGGCCGCGCCTCGCGTTTGGTGAAATTGCATGGATGGTGAGGGGGTTTCTCGACACGGCTTTTATTTGCATTGATTGCGGCACCGTGTCGGGTTTGGGGGCTGCCAGATCCTTTTCGCGCATGGCGTTGCTAGGTGGTACTGAGCTTATTTCACAGACCAGCTTAGCGTCTCTGAGGAGGTGCCTGTACTTGGACACCAAGTCCGTTTGTTGTCGGATGTTTTGACCCCGTCTGGTGCCCTTGTTTTTTTTTTTTTTTTTTTTCGTGCAGACCTGGGCTGTTTGTCGTTGGCACAGGCCTAGGTGCTCGGGGTACATCCGTACCTGGATTGCAAGTCCTACGGCGTCGGCATGGAGAGCAATCAACTCTCAAGGGCCACCATAGCCACCAGTTGACACCACATTGTGGCTGGGCACGGGTCCCAGTGCTTGCAACGTTGAGAGCGGCGCCAAAGTTGCCGGCCAGCACCAACTGCGCGGTGCGGAATTGGCCGCAGGCACTGCTTCTGTCAAAAGACCAGACGCCATTTGGAGTCCGGTCAATTCGTTGATGAATATACAAGAGTGACTACCACCATCACCGTTGGCATACAAACTCAACTCGACCGTTTCCCAAAACCGCCATGTAACGGTTGTAGAGGGAGTCGCGAAAGGTTGTTACATGTACCTTGTCTAGTAAGCTTATATGGGCGCCCAAGGCTTAAGCTTCCTTTGAGTTTAGATGTCCCACACCAGATCCTAGAGCAGCACTATCAGAGCTGCGAAAGGGTATGGTTCTTCTAGACACTGGCCAAGAGGGAGGCTCCCATCACGTCAAACTTGAACTTCAGTCATTGCAATAGCTTTGCGACTATATTGTTTCGAATCCTTACACTGCTCGATATTTCGCCTCTGGCAATGCGTGCCACGACCTTGATGTGTGCTCTGCCAGAGCAATATTCGCTGCCTTGTCCTATTATGACTGTGTATTGTATGGCTTGCCAATACGGTCACAGCAGTCTCAAAAGCTCGCTAGATCTGGCCGTCCGCGAAATGCTTTCCGAATTCGATGAATTGAGTTTGGCTGGATGAAAGAGGACAAGTCAGACTCGGCATGGACCACACCATGGAGCGTAGCCCACGTCATTATATATCCCAGACCTCGACGCAGTCCGTCTTTTGTTCCATGCATCTTATAGTCTTGTGTCCTTGTTAAAATCACCATCGCCAAACAAATAAATTAGATTCGACTGGTTACGCCTGCACTTGTCGCGGCGTGCTACAGCCAAGCCATGACAAGCAAATCACATGATAAAAGCACCAAGAGTCAAATTTAGGAAAGAGAAAAAAAAGACCCGATTCAGATTACAGATTTCAAGAATAAAGCTCTCATTTCTTACCCCCACGAACTCAAAGCGTCACGGTTGTTTCCGGCACTTTAGCCGCGGATCCATCCAACCTCACCCTTACACCGTTATGGAGCGTAACAATCCTTATATAAGCACCTGGGTATTCAAATAAGTTAAAAAAATTACAAATAACTTAATAACTACTTTCAATAATTACATATTATAAGTTATACTACTCCGTAGTGCTAGTACTAGTATACATAAAGTATACAGTATTACAAAGATACCTTTGAATATTCTCTACAATATTAATATTGACATAATTTATAAATTAACCCGGACCCACATATCCGCCCACGACATTGAGAACTTCTCCAAGGCGAGGACAAAAGTCTGCCCCGCGTCAACCGCGACCATTGTCAAGCTCGCGGCCTGTCATCACCGCCTCGACCAACTCGCCATACATTGGTGCTTCCTACGCGCAGACGCACCAAGCTCGTGCAAATTATTGCTTCTAGTGCCTGCACGAAAACGCTTCTCGCAGACGTCCTCTCCCCAGGCCGCCTTCATCCTCCTCGCCCACTAGACCGCTTTTCATCACCATGGAGGAGCAGCTCGTGCAGCTCCTCGCCAACATCCAGCTGCCGGACCAGGGGCCCCGACAACAGGCTGAGATCGAGCTTAAGCGTGCCCGGACGAACCCTGCGTTTCCCGTTTCCTTGGCCAAGATTGCCTCTCATGCCTCGGTCAGCACCGGTGTCCGCCAGGCTGCCTTGACCTCTCTGAGGCAGTTCATCGAGGGCAACTGGGCTATTGGAGACCAGGACGACGAACCTATAATCCCCATCGACGATGACACGAGAGCTATCCTGAGGCAGTCTCTTCTTGATTTGGCGCTGAGCCAAGAGGAGGATCGAAAGGTCAAGATCTCGGCAAGGTACATTCATATGCCAATACAGCCCCGCTCCCTTCTAGACCCTTTTCACCCCTTCGATGGAAGAGAAACAAGTTGGTAACTAAACGCTGGCATCAATAGTTACGCAGTGGGCAAGATCGCCATTCATGACTTCCCCGAGCAATGGCCCAACTTGCTGCCTACCGTTCTGAGTACGATTCCATCCGGCACCGATGCCCAGCTCCACGGAGCTCTGCGAGTCCTCGGTGACCTCGTCGATGAGAGCTTGAGCGAGGATCAATTCTTTTCCATGGCTCGGGATATTGCCAAGACCCTGACAGATGTCGCCCTCAATGAGAACCGGAAGCCCATGCTCCGAGCCCTCGCCATTTCCGTCTTCCGATCCTGCTTCGATTTGATGAACATGGTTAAAGACGATCACTCCAAGGAAGTCAAGGCATTTGCTGAAGAGCTGCTTGCTCAATGGAACCCGTTCTTTGTCAATGTTCTCAAGAGCCGTCTACCAGACGCTGACGTGAGCACGGGTACCCAACCTGACAGCTGGAACCACATAGTTGCCCTTAAGCTGCAGGTCGTCAAGACTCTGCTTCGCATTCGCAGAGTCTTCCCAAACCTACTGCTTCCCCAGAGCACTACCTTCTTTAGCGCCGTTTGGGAGGAATTGAACCTTTTGCAGACACCACATGAAGAGCTCTACATCAAGACCAACGCTCAGGGCCGCCTCGAGGACTCTGATAACCTTCCATACACTCTGGATTTCCTGATCCTGGAAGAGCTCGACTTCCTCAACCAGTGCTTCCGCTCCCCTCCCGTCAAGGCGGAACTGGATGGCCACTTACAAGCCCATGCTTCCGCCCAGGATGTGCCCTGGATGGTCGAGATTATGAGAATGCTGGTCAGCTACTCTCGGGTTACCCAAGAAGAAGAGGAACTGTGGGACATCGATTGCTCCTTGTACCTGGCCGAAGAGACGTCAGTTACGGCAAACTACACTGCTAGAACTGCCGCCGGTGACTTGCTGATCAAGATGGGAGAGTGGTTCAATGAAAAAGCCGTTGATGGTCTGTTTGGATTCACAAAGTCGCTGTTTCCCGGCGACGGATCCTTGTGGAGAAGCCAGGAATCCGCCCTTTTCCTCTTTACGATGCTTCTGAGTGACTTCCAGGATCTTAGTAAGACCATCCCTGACGCTGTTGCTAGCGCCTATCTCGAATTGGTTGATTTCACCATCAACAAGCCCGATGAGCCTTTGCTTCGCGCTCGTGGCTACCTCGTCGCAGGCATCATTGGCCGCTCTTTCCAGACTCCTCTCGCTCTCTTGGATCGCATGGTTCATGCCATCACAAATGAGGAGTCAGAAGTTGTCCAAGTTGCCTGTATCAAGGCTGTTGAGGGCTTGATTAACTCCGGTCGAGTAGGCGCCGATCGCCAGGTGGCAATCATCACCGCTATACAATCCTACATGAACGAAAAGGACCCTGCTGAAATGGAAGAGGCGGACGAACTCCTTGTCGTCCTTGCTGAGACACTCCGTTCGGCCATTAGTCTGGATACCAAGATTGCTCTTTCAAGCGAAATTCAATCCACCGACCTGCTGTTCATGCTTGCCAAGCTTGGCGCCAGCAACTTCCAGGTTACCATGATAATTTCAGAGTCCTTTGAGGATATTGTTGCCAGCCTCTCAGACAGTGCTTCGTTCAGCGCTCTTTGCGCTCGTACTCTGCCTACGCTCACCGGTGCCTTTGATGTTGCTAGTGTGACTGAAGACGACCCTCTTGTCACAGTCGCCACCGAACTGCTTGTTGTTTTGGCCGAAAATGGGTCAGAGCCACTCCCTGCGGGGTTTGTGGCCACCATCTTCCCCAAGTTGAACCGTCTCTTGATGGAGTCGGAGGAAGGCGAAGTCCTTCGACCTGGTTCTGAAATTGTCAAGTGGGTTCTCTCTCATGATCATCAGCAGGTTTTCAATTGGCAAGATGCAAATGGCCGATCTGGCCTCGAGGTTTGCTTGCACATCATTGACCGTCTGCTCGGCCCCTCTATAGAGGATAACTCTGCATCCGAAGTAGGTGGACTGGCTGCGGAACTCGTTGAGAAGGCTGGTCAGGAGCGTCTTGGTCCGTTTCTGCCTCAGCTTTTGCAGGCTGTCGCCAATCGACTTGCATCCGCTCAAGCTGCTGCCTTCATCCAGTCTTTGATCTTGGTCTTTGCCCGGCTTTCTCTGAACGGCGCTCAAGATGTCGTCGAGTTCCTAAGCCAGATTCAGATCAACGGGGACAGCGGACTGCAGATTGTTATGGCGAAGTGGCTTGAGAACTCGGTTAGCTTTGCAGGCTATGATGAAATCAGACAAAAGTGCGAGGACTGCTCACTCTACTTGATTGTACTTGCCCAGATAATGCTGACCCTTGTTTAGTGTCATTGCCCTTTCGAAGCTCTATGCGCTCAACGACTCCCGCCTCGCCCAGATTCAGGTCAAGGGTGACTTAATTGTAGGCGCCGATGATGGCAAGATTAAGACTCGGTCACGCGCGAAGCAGAGTATGTATCTTGAATCACGTCTTTGATCCATTTGTCCACCTCGAGGAGCTTACTAACCACACGGCTTGAACTAGACCCCGATCAATACACAATCATCCCTGCTCCCCTGAAGATCGTCAAGGTCCTGATCGAAGAGCTTGCATCCGCCGCCGGTGCAGGTGCGGCTGCCAGCACTGCAGCTGCCGCCGTTGCTGCCGCCGAGTTTGACGAAGACAACGATGAAGACGGCTGGGAGGACGACGACGATACCCTCGACCTTGGCCTGGCTGCTACCAAGGCTGATCTCATGACCTTCATGGAAGGCGGCCCCCAGCGACGACCAGACGATGAGACTCACTCATACCTGACGGAGTTCTTTGTCCGATGCGGCCGCGAGAACATTGCCAACTTCCAGGAGTGGTACAACATGCTTTCCGAAGACGAAAAGACTAGGCTTAACCTCGTTGCCAACTCTGCAGGCTAGATTAGCAAGGAAGCTCTGTGATGAAGAAGAAAGATTAACGAAGAAAGATGATCACACGCTTGAGACGGTTGCATTTATCACGACTGCTGAAACGTTATCACGACTTGCTTGTTGTTGCCTGTGTGGAATTGAATGATACACTTGAGAATAAAATGGACGGGATAGAATGGAGAGCTGCTGGACTAGGTGTAGAGAGATTAAAAAATTCATAGATAGCACAACTTGGGGACAGACTCTTGAGGTGAGAGAAAAGGATATAGTAATAAAGCCACTGCCCTCTACACAGTATCTGGTCGATGATGAATTAGGCTGTGATTCCCGGAATTAGGTTCAAAAAATTGATGTTAACTTTTTAACCCTAGTTAGTATATGCTTTACTAACTTAAAGTGGGAATATTACTATGTATCGTCTTACAGTGATTTTTTTAGGCTTTTCCACTTTCGTACACGAGAGCGTTAGACTTTCTGTTTAAGAGATATATCTCTGCTGGCCCTGACTTGTCAAGTTGTGTGTTATTTAATAACCACTTATATAATGGGAAAAATTATCGTGAGCCTTAAATTATTATCGCTGTTATTCGATTAGTAAGCTCATTTTATTTAAAGAAGAATATCGGTTACCCTAATTATAGAAATTAGCGCGAAGCTGCTACTAACCTTCTACTAATTTCTTTTTAAAAGTTTTCACGTAAATCTTAGTAATAAAGCCTTTTACAGGTATTAAAGTTACCTTTATTAACTTAATATATTATAAGTAAAGATAAATAAAGGTTTATGTAAAATATTAGGTCTTTACTTAAATTTATGTATTATATCCAGCTAATTTAAGTTTAGCGCTTATATTATACTAAATTATGCGTCAAAATTGAGGTTAAAAGATTGACCCCAATTCCGGGAGTCACAGCCTTAGTGGCAAAGTACCGAATATGTTTCGTAAATCGTAACAATCATTAATTATTCATGGCGGTACTAATCGTATTTCAACCTAATCTTACAGTTTTTGCGAGTCAGGCGATACTTTGTGATCAAAGTGTCGCCGGCGGGGGCATCGCACACTATTCACTCCGTACCCTTCTTCTGGGTTTCACGGCAATCTCAGATAATATGTCCTCCGCCAAAGCCTCCAGATCCGCTAAAGGGGCCGCTGCCTGGTCCTTGGCCTGGCCCGGGGAATCTCGGCGTGCCGCCTGGCCCGACAGGATCCCATCGCGCACCGGGGGGGGCTTGCGGATCGTAGCCCCCATAATCGCCGTTGCCGCCCTGGCCGGTAAACAGGGGGTCGTCAAATGTTGGGTGCATCCCGCTGGGTGCTACCGGACGTGGCAGGCCGCCCGGGACGAACGAGCCTCGAAGAGGATCATGCGGCCCCAGCCCCGGGGGGTTCAAGTCGTCGTGGCCGATATTGAATGGGTGTCGGCCGCCGGGCATGGCTATCGGGTTGCCGCGGGGCGGCCGATTTATCTCGTATTCGTCCTCGAACCCAGGAGGCGGGAAGTCGCCCACGGGAGCTCCAGGCCGGGGCCTAGCCATCTGGGGAAGGGGCCCAGGAGGGTGGTAAGGAATATTCGGCTCGACAGACGGATCGAACGGACGCTGGGGGTTCCGCCGTTCCTGGCCCCGGCGTTCCGAACGAGCTGCTTCCTCGGCGTCTTCTGTCTCAACGTAGCCTTCGCTCTGGAGCTTTGGGATGAGCTTCTGGACGATTTTGACCTTGAGGTCATTCAGTAAATCTGCGGCAGACCCTCGTCAGCATGCTGCACTGTGTACGCAACGGTGGCTCTAGGCTCTATCCACGTAGGGGGGTAGCCAAACGTGAATCGCCGTACCGGATATTGCCTCTCCCGAGACAAACACGTTGCGCAGCTTCTCGACCAGGTCGGAGCGGTCTTCTTGCCCTTCAGTCATGGTTATGCGCACAGGGAGAGCCGCCGAGTTGACAATGTCGCGCACGGTGCGCTCGAACCGGTGGATGTTTTCGTCGCCAACGGCCAGGCCGCGGACTTCGACTTTGGCACCCATTCGGTCGATCCGGAACACAAAGTCCATCGAGGACTGTTTGTGTTTGTAGACGAAACTGAGGGAGCCGAAGCCAGAGTTCCATTTGGGCGGGAGGCGAGGCGCAAGGGACTCGCAGTCGGCTACGCGCGTCGCAAAACCAGCTTGGTTAGCAGATGTTGACGGCAGCGCCTACCTGACGGGCGGATTCGCTGGATGCTCTACACTTACGTATTACTTTATCTTGGTCGAACCCGCGGAGTCGGAAGCCAAGAGCGGCCAGGTATGCATGGACGAGCAAGGCGATGGCTTCATAGGAGCTCGCCAGGTCGGAGCTGTCGTCGGCCTGTTGGTGTGTTGGTAGGGCGTCGGCCATGCCCTGTAGCACGGCCGAGGTGCCGAGTATCGATGCCATGGCGATGGTTGGCCGTCGGAGAACTCTGATGGATGGTGATGGTAGTGGATATCGAAGAATTAGCAGAGGCGCCGTGTCACGCTGGGAGCTCGGAAGCTTGAGAGCTGGAAGCCTGGACTAGAAGAGGTGGGCAAAAAAGGTGGGCAAAGGCAAGGGCGGGGTCGATTCGACCCAGTTGCCAGCAGAAACCCCAGAGTGGCGTCATTGTCTGGCTGCCTGCAACGGTCCAGCGACTCCAGCCCTATAAGTGGGGACCGTTCCATGATGTAGTACTACTTGCCTACCTACCCTAGATACCTAGTAGGTAGTAGGTGTATCCAGGCGTGCAGTCGGCATTTCTGGTGACGGCAAAAGTCTCACGGGACAGGTAGTAGCGACGTCTCCGTGCTTCCACCGTGTACATTATTACATACGTCCTACATGATTCATTACACGATGCGTTTTTACAATCTGGCTCCAGGTGAAATGCTAGAGCTACTCAAATGGGCATATTATCCCTTAGAGTCTACCATTAGTGTGACTGCGTCTGTTCTGTCTATTTTAACATACGTTGGCCTCCTTTCCCCACTGCACCTTTGAAGCTACCGATGAAGCTACATTACCTTTGATTGAGAGAATAATATGCATAAGAAGTAGGTATCTGGGATATGAAGAAATAGTCGGAGCACACGCCCTGGATTAGAAAGGCCACCTATCCACTTAAATAGTTTCAAGCGCGGTGTTACGAACGACACTGCACAAGACACGAGACGGGACCGCACCGGCTAGGACAGGTATGACCCGTAGGCACAAGAAGAAGGCAGGGGCACGTGACTAGCCACGTGACCTAAGAGGCGATTAAAGAGGTTAATATTTAAATACATTAACTAAGAAGAATTAAACCGACTAAACCTTAAGCTAATTAATTAAGGTTTAAAGGGATTAATAGTTAAGCTAATTAATCTAGGACTATAATAGAGAGATAAATAAGTACTTAAGAAAGGGGTATTCCACTATAATAGATAGTTTAATTCTCTATTAATTAATTTAAGTAATAATTTTACTATTAAGAGTTATACTCTTAATAGCCTTATTATAATACTACTTAAAAGCTACTTTATAGCATTTAACTTAACTTACTTTCTAAGAAATAAACCTATTATATCTTAAAACCTAAGCTACTATTATATTTTAATTAATTCTATTTAATAAGTTACCTTAAAACTTTAAGTAATAATAACTTTTAAGATATTTACTTTAAGCGAAAAGACTATTAACTTTAAGAAGATAATAAAGTACCTTTATAATAAGATTATTAAGCTTAAAAAGTAAAATTAATAGCTTTTTAACTAATAGAATAATCTCTATAAAAAACTTAAGGTATAAGAAGAGAAACTTATAATAGTTTAAAATCTTACACCTATATTCTTTATTAATAATAATAATATATTAAAATTTCTTAAGCCTAAATTATATAATAATTATAAGGGTAATATAAGAAACTTTCTTATATAAGCTTAAGCTTACCTATAAGTTAATAAAAAAATCTATATAATACTTAAGTTATAGATTCTTTATATTAATAACCTCTTAACTAAAAAAGTAATAGAATAATAGAAGTTAACCCTTCGCGTATATCTTAAATATAGCGCTAAAGTTAAAGTAAAAGTTATTTATATCTTCTTTAATTATAAAACCTTTAAAGAATAACTTCTTATTATATTTAAAAACCCTAATAAGTATAAAGAAGCTATATAATAGCTTACTTAACTTAAGTAAACTAAATCTATAGCTTATTACGCTAAGGAGTTTAAACGTATTATAATAAAACTTAACTAGAATACTAAACTTAAAATAAAAGTTTTCTATTAAGGACTTAAAGAAGAAGTAAAGGATAATATTTATTAAAAAGATTATTTTAAGCTATTTAATAACTTTATTAAAATAGTTATTAAGGTAAATAACCGTTTATATAAGTAATATTACGAAAAAAGTTATAGGAAATTCGGATTATATACTAGGTTTAATAAACCTAATAGTAGTAAGCTACGTTAAATATTAATAGTATACGGGTACCACGTTAAACCTATAAAACTTAACGCTATAAATAAGAAAAAGGGGAAAACTTATTATAATTATAGTAAGACTAAATACTTTACGAATAAATGTAAAGCCTTAAAGAAGCTATAAAAGCTAATTTCTAAAGGTAAAAAGCTTTATACTGTAAACTAAGAAGACTTACCCACGTGAAATCTTAGTATAATAAGTAATAAAGAAAGCTTTACGTTAATAAATAACATTAGTTTAAATAAAGATTAGAAATTTAAAACCTAACTAATACCTAATAACTTTTAGGAATATTAAATACCCTTACTAAAAAGTAAACCTTTACTAGAACGAATCTAAGAAGAAAAGAATTATTTAATTAAGAAAAATAAACCTAAAATTAAATATAAACTCCTTAATTAAACCTTCTATTATAATAATAATTATTACACGTACCTTAATAGCAAGTAAAGTAGCGAATAGTTTTTACGAGAATAAAAGGGAAGAAAAATAACCCTTATAATACAATTAAAATTACAATAAACCGATTTAAAGATATTAAACGGGGAGTTATATTATACTAAGAATAACGTATATACTACCTAAGTTATAACCCTATAATATAAGGAGAAAGGGAATTATATAACTATAAGTAACTCGCTTAGTGTAACGGTGGCTTAGGTTCTAAGGCATAGTAGGTCTATTTCTTAGAAAGTAAGTTAGGTTAAATGCTATAGAGTAGCTTTTAAGCAGTATTATAATAAGGCTATTAAGAGTATAACTCTTAATAATAAAACTATTACTTAGATTAATTAATAGAGATCTAGACTATTTAACTATAGGAATACCTCCTCCTTAAGTACTCGTTTATCTCTTTATTATAGTTCTAAATTAGATAGATCCTATTTAATCCCTTATACTAGATTAGGTTAATCCCCTTTAATCTATTAAGTTAAATTAGACTAATCCTATTTAATCCCCTTACGTGACCTGCGATCCCGTTAGGCTCTATTCTTATTTGCATGTTAGCGGCCTATAACGCCGACTAATTACTTTAAGTACCCTTAGTTTGTAATATAATACTCCTCCCTTATTAGTCTTATCCTTAAGGCTATTTTATTTTATTTGGTAAGTATTCTCTTTCTTTCTCTCTTTTCCCTTTTTTCTTTCTTTATTATTCTTTTTATAATATTTTCTAACTATATTTTAAAATAATAATCTTACCCTAACTAGAAGATTAATCGTAAACGTCTTTCTAAGTTTATATCTGCCTTTAGCTTTATTATACCTTTCTATAATTCGTGTTAAAAAAATAATTAAGAGTGTATTATTACTAAAGGGAAAGATAGGTGTAGCGAATATGCTTTACGTGGTTATACTAGCTGTAATTTAGGCGAAACGTCTTTAAATACTTATAATCGTATCCTTCGCGAAAAGGATCGTCTTAACAGAGAACGTGCTTTAGCTAAGGAGAATTTAAAGCGGGTGATAGCTCGTCTATAAAGGATTCGTTATTAGAAGAAATATTTGTAATAAAAGGCTATAAAGATAATTGCTTATAGTATAGAGAGTCTAAATAAGTTAAAGGCCTAAAAGCGTCTAGAGTTAGAGTTTAACATGCTTAATTAAACACCTAAGTTTCTAGTAGACTTAGGTTTCCCTATTTCTAATAAGTTTTTATTCTTTAATAAAACTATTTAAGCAACGTTAAGTAGTTTATAAGATTCTTAGCTAATTCCCAGGTGTTTTTAGAGTTTAAATACCCCTTTTATTTAATGAGATAATAATAATTCTTTATATCTTCTCATGCTTTAAGTATTCGTTTAACTTTATATTTATTAGTATCTTCTATTATAATATTAGTAGTAATTATAGATTTATCTAGTGCTTTCTTTAATAGTAATATATGAAATATAGGATGGATTTTCATTCTATTTAGTAATAATAGTTTATAGTTAGTATTTAAGATTTTCCGTTTAATAAGAAATAGTTTAATTTTCTTTTAGTTAAGTTTATTATTAGGTTGCTTAGTTTTAATGTTTTTACGAATAAGGTATACTTTATATCTCTTCTCTAGGATTAGCGCTAGTAATCTCTTTTTATTCGCGTAGTATTTTATTTGGTTCTATAAAAATATTTATTTCTATTATAAGTATTTTTGTATTTCTATTATAATTACTATATGCGTTATAGCTGCTAGCGCGTTTACATTTTATGTTGTATGTGTTTTAATAATAAGGTTAAATCCGTAATTTACCTTAAATAGTAATATCTTTATATTGTTAATCTTAGAGCTATTATAAGCCTATTATACTAGTAGTAGCTATTCTACCTAATTATTTTATTGGTAGTTAATATAGCTTCGCAAATATTATTCGAGTATTTAGTTTAAGATTTTTATTTATTTATTTAATTATAGGTAGAATGCTATTAATAAGCTTTATTTAATCTTTATAGTTTTTATAAGGTATTTTTAAAAGTTTAAGGTAAATAATTTATTACGATCTAATATAAGCTTTATTAGTAATTTATGTTATATAATAACTATTTTAAAGAATATATACGCTAAGTTCTTAGTATTACTTAATTTCTTATATAGAATATAGTAGGCGTATTTTATGAGTTTATCTATAATAACTAAAATACTATTATAAGCTACTCTTATTATAGGTTCTTTTAACTTTAATAGTTTAACGATAAAGTTTATTATAATAGTTTACTATACTCTTTTAGGTAATAATATTAGTTATAATTCTTTATATAATGCGTGTTACGCTAATTTTACTTTATTACACGTATTGTATTTCTTAATAACTTCTTATACTATTTTTCTACTTTCTAGGAAGTTATACGATTTTCTTAGTCTACTAATTGTTTTCCTTACACCCTAATATTTATGTAGTAGGTGCTCGTGTATTTCCTTAATAAGCTGTTCTTAAAGTGTACTAGGAATATACTACCGTTTATTATATAAGAAGGTCTTACCTTTCTTAAATAAATGCGTTTTCGTTTCCTAATTATTTAAATAACTATTATTCTTAATATATAATACGATCTAATGCATTTATATTTTATTTAGCTTAACTTATTAGGTTATATTAATTTCTCGGGTACCTAGTATAAGGTTTTTATTCTTAATAGCGCGTAGTAAGGGTGTATTACTTACTTACTTATCTGATTTTAAGTTCTCTCTTTAGCTAAGCGCGTTTACTCTTTCGTTTTTAAATTCTTTATAGTATATAATTTTAAAGTTATAATTTATAAGGGTTTTATACTATTTAATTTATCGTTTATTTAGATTCTTTATAGTTAAGAATAATGTGAGATTCTTATAGTTAATATAAACCTTAATTTAATACTTTACTCCTATAAGATAATATCTTTATTCTTTAAAGCACTTAATAATAGCTATAAGTTCTTTATCGTAGATTCTATAATTAAGTTTAGGTTTATAGAGTTTCTTTAAGAAGAATGTAACTAGGTATAGTCTTCCTTAATTATCTTATTATTTAAGCTATTCGCCTAGTATAAAGTTTAAGGCGTTTATTTTAAGCTTATAAGGTTTGTTTTAATTAGGTACTTTTAATATAGGTTTTAACGTAATTAAATTTTTTATCTTTTAGAATATTATAGCTTCTAGTTTGTTCTATTAAAAGCTAACTTCTTTCTTTATTAGATTTATAAGAGGTTATAAAATATCTTTATATTTACTTAAGAACTTATAGTAAAAGTTTATAAATATTATAAATCCTTTAACTTCTTTTAAATTCTTTAATATAAGCTATTTCTTAATAGTTTTAATCTTATTTAAGCTTATTTGTATTTCTTTATATATAAGTACGTACCTTAAAAAGTGTATAGTATTCTAGTAGAACTAGTATTTTAAGGCTTTAACTAAGAGTTTATTATCCTATAAAGTTTATAGTACCTTATATATATATCGTTTATATTCCTTAAGGGTATTTAAGTAAATAAGAATATTATAAAGGTATATAACTATAAACACTCCTAGTTATTTTCGTAAGATTATATTAATTATTCTTTAAAAGGTTACTAGTGCGTTAGTAAGCCTAAAAGGTATTACTAAATATTCGTAGTGTCCTTTACTAGTTTAGAATGCTATTATTTACTCGTAGCCTTTTTTTATTCGTATAAGGTTATAGGCTTCTTTTAAGTTAAGTGTAGTAAACCATTTAGCTTTTCTAACTTTATCTCTAATTTCCGTTATAAGTAATAATAGGTATTAATTCTTAATTATAATCTTATTTAAGTGTTAGTAATTAATGTATAATTATAGTTTCCCGTTCTTCTTTAATACCTATAGAATTAGGTATTCTACTAGAGACTCTAATAGTTATATATATCCCTTTTATAACATGTCCTTTAAATACTCCTTAAGCGCCTTATCTTACTTAAAGTTTTAAGAATAAATCTTATTAAACGTTAATTTAATACTAGGCTAGAGTTTAATCTTATAGTTTTAGTGTAAATACTCTAATAGTCCTATTTTTAGCTCTTTATTAAATAGCTTATTATACTTTAAGTATTTCTTAGGAATCTCTATTATCTTAGCTTTTAGCTCTCTAGTAATTACATATATTCCTAGAGGCTTATTATAGTTTAAATAAGGTGCTTTTTATAGGCTACTCTTAGCTTTATAACCGTATCCTAGTAAATCCTATTAAAGTTAACTGGTTCTCTAATTAACTTATAGATTACTTACTTATAATTAGGGTATCTTTAATATAATATCGTGTTTTAAGATTACTATAATATTTAATGTAACTTAGTGTTTCGTATCTTATATATTAACTAGAAGCTACGTAACTTTTATGTTAACTACTTCTTAGCTATACTTTACCGTAGTTCCTTCTATAATTATAAGTTAGTAGGGCTTATTTTTAGGTGTCTAAGGTAATTGTAATCTATTAATAAGATTTAGCGAGATAAAATTTCCTTATACTTTACTATTAATTATTACCTAGATCTTTCGTCTTATTATAGTTATATTAGTTATAAGGTGTATTATATTATTAATATTTGTAGTATATAGAGACCTATTAGATCTCCGTTAAGGAATTGGTTTTAATTGTAATGATAGTTATCGTTTTTTAATTTATTAATTCTATTCTTATATTATTCTTTAGCGCGTTATTCTAGGCGCTATTATTAGCGATTATCTTTTAACGTATTATTAGAGCTTTCTTAGTAATCGCTTGATTTACTATTTATGTTAATTGAATTTAAGCTAAGCGAGTTACTTATAAATATATAATTCCCTTTCTCCTTATATTATAGGGTTATAGCTTAGGTAATGTATGCGTTATTCTTAGTATAGTATAACTTCTCGTTTAATATCTTTAAATTAGTTTATTATAATTTTAGTTGTATTATAAGGGTTATTTTCCTTCCCTTTTATTCTCGTGGAAACTATTTACTACCTTACTTACTATTAAGGTGCGTGTAGTAATTATTATTATAATAGAAGGTTTAATTAAGGAGTTTATATTTAATTTTAGGTTTATCTTTTTTAGTTAAATAATTCTCTTCTTCTTAGATTTATTCTAGTAAAGGTTTACTTTTTAATAAGGGTGTCTAGTATTCCTAAAAGTTATTAGGTATTAATTAGGTTTTAAATTCCTAATCTTTATTTAAATTAATGTTATTTATTAACGTAAGGCTTCCTTTATTACTTACTATACTAAGATTTCGCGTGGGTAAGTCTTTTTAGTTTATAGTATAAAGCTTTTTACCTTTAGAAATTAGCTTTTATAGCTTTTTTAGGGCTTTACATTTATTTATAAAGTATTTAGTTTTACTATAATTATAATAAGTCTTTCCCTTTTTCTTATTCGCAACGTTAAATTCTATAGGTCTAGCGTAATACCCGTATACTATTAATATTTAGCGTGGCTTACTATTATTAGGTTTATTAAACCTAGTATATAATTTGAATTTCCTGTGACTTTTTTCGTAATATTACTTATATAGACGGTTATTTACCTTAATAACTATTTTAATGAAGTCATTAAATAACTTAAGACAATCTTCTTAATAAATATTATTCTTTACTTCTTCTTTAAGTCCTTAATAGAAGACTTTTATTTTAGGTTTAGTATTTTAGTTAAGTTTTACTATAATACGTTTAAATTCCCTAGCGTAATAAGCTATAGATTTAGTCTGCTTAAGTTAAGTAAGCTATCGTATAGCTTCTTTATACTTATTAGAATTTTTAAATGTAGCGAGAAGTTATTCTTTAAAGGTTTTATAATTAAAGAAGATATAAATAACTTTTACTTTAGCTTTAACGCTATATTTAAGATATACGTAAAGGGTTAGCTTTTATTATTCTATTACTTTTCTAGTTAAGAGGTTACTAATATAAAGAATCTATAACTTAAGTGTTATATAGATTTTTTCGTTAACTTATAGGTAAGCTTAGGCTTATATAAGAAAGTTCCTTATATTACCCTTATAATTATTATATAATTTAAGCTTAGGGAATTTTAGTATGTTATTATTATTAATAGAGAATATAAGTGTAAGATTTTAAACTATTATAAGTTTCTCTTCTCATACCTTAAGTTTTTCGTAGAGATTATTCTATTAGTTAAGAAGCTATTAATTCTACTTCTTAAGCTTAGTAATCTTATTATAAAGGTACTTTATTATCTTCTTAAGGTTAATAGTCTTTCCGCTTAAAGTAAATATCTTAGAAGTTATTACTACTTAAAGTTTTAAGGTAACTTATTAAATAGAATTAATTAAAATGTAATAGTAGCTTAGGTTTTAAGGTATAATAGGTTTATTTCTTAGAAAGTAAGTTAAGTTAAATGCTATAAAGTAGCTTTTAAGTAATATTATAATAAGGCTATTAAGAGTATAACTCTTAATAGTAAAACTATTACTTAGATTAATTAATAAAGATCTAGACTATTTAACTATAGGAATACCTTCTCCTTAAGTACTCGTTTATCTCTCTATTATAGTCCTAGATTAAATAGATCCCATTTAATCCCCCATGCTAGATTAGGTTAATCCCCTCTAATCTATTAAGTTAGATTAGACTAATCCCATCTAATCCCCTCACGTAACCTGCGATCCCGTTGGGCCCTATTCTTGTTTGCATGCTAGCGGCTTATAACGCCGGCTAACTGCTTTAGGTACCCTTGGTTCGTAACACTTAGCTTAAGTTTAATTAATATAAATAGTAGATTAAGCGATTACTAAGAAAGCTTTAATAATACGTTAAAAGACAACCACTAATAATAGTGCCTAGAATAACGCGTTAGAGAATAATATAAGGATAGAATTAATAAATCGGAAAATAATAGCTATTATTATAATTAAAACCGATTTCTTAACGAAGATCTAATAGGTCTTTATATACTATAAATATTAATAGTATAATATACCTTATAATTAATATAACTATAATAGAATAAAAGATCTAGGTAATAATTAATAGCGGAGTATAAGGAAATTTTATCTTATTAAATCTTATTAATAGATTATAATTACCTTAAATACCTAAAGATAAGCCCTACTAACTTATAATTATAGAAGAAACTATAGTAAAGTATAGCTAAGAAGTAATTAATATAAAAGTTACGTAGCTTTTAGTTAATATATAAGGCACGAAACACTAAGTTATATTAAATATTATAATAATCTTAAAATATAATATTATATTAAGAATACCTTAATTATAAGCGAGTAATCTATAAGTTAATTAAAGAACTAGTTAACTTTAATAGAATTTACTAGAATATAATTATAAAGTAAAAAGTAACCTACAAATAGCACCTTATTTAAACTATAATAGGCCTTTAGAAATATATATAATTATTAGAGAGTTAAAAGCTAAGATAACAGAGATTCCTAAGAAATACTTATAGTATAGTAAGCTATTTAATAGAGAGCTAGAAATAGAACTATTAGAGTATTTATGCTAGAACTATAAGATTAGACTTTAACCTAGTATTAAATTAACGTTTAATAAAATTTATTCTTAAAACCTTAAGTAAAATAAGGCGCTTAAGAAGTATTTAAAGGATATACTATAAAAGGGATATATACGACTATTAGAGTCTCTAATAGAATACCTAATCTTATAGGTATTAAAGAAAAACGAGAAACTATAACTATACATTAATTACTAACACTTAAATAAGATTATAATTAAGAATGAATACCTATTATTACTTATAACGGAAATTAAAGATAAAGTTAAAAAAGCTAAATAGTTTATTACACTTAACTTAAAAGAAGCCTATAACCTTATACGAATAAAAGAAAGCTATAAGTAAATAATAGTATTTTAAACTAATAGAGAACACTATAAATATCTAGTAATACCTTTTAAGCTTACTAATATACTAGTAACCTTTTAAAGAATAATTAATATAATCTTACGAAAATAACTAGAAGTGTTTATAGTTATATACCTTAACGATATTTTTATTTACTTAAATACCCTTAAGAAATACAAATAACATGTATATAAGGTATTATAAACTCTATAGAATAATAAACTCTTAATTAAAGCCTTAAAATACTAGTTCTACTAGAATACTATACACTTTTTAAGGTACGTACTTACATATAAAGAAATATAAATAAGCCTAAATAAGATTAAAACTATTAAGAAATAGCTTATATTAAAGAATTTAAAAGAAGTTAAAGAATTTATAGTATTTATAAACTTTTACTATAAGTTCTTAAGCGAATATAAAGATATTTTATAATCTCTTATAAACCTAATAAAGAAAGAAGTTAGCTTTTAATAGAATAAACTAGAAGTTATAGTATTCTAGAAAATAAAAGATTTAATTACGTTAAAACCTATATTAAAGGCACTTAATTAAAATAAACCTTATAAGCTTAAAATAAATACCTTAGACTTTATACTAGGTAAATAGCTTAAATAATAAGATAATTAAGGAAGATTACACTTAATTATATTCTTCTTAAAGAAACTCTATAAACCTAAACTTAATTATAGAATTTATAATAAAGAACTTATAGCTATTATTAAGTGCTTTAAAGAATAAAGATACTATCTTATAAAAGTAAAGTATTAAATTAAGGTTTATACTAATTATAAGAATCTTATATTATTCTTAACTATAAAGGATTTAAATAAATAATAGATTAAATAGTATAAAACCCTTATAAATTATAACTTTAAAATTATATACTATAAAGAATCTAAAAATAAAAGAGTAAACGCGCTTAGTTAAAGAGAGAACTTAAAATTAAATAAGTAAGTAAGTAATATACTCTTATTACGCGCTACTAAGAATAGAAATCTTATATTAAACACCTAAGAAATTAATATAATATAGTAAGTTAAGCTAAATAAAACATAAATATATTAGATTATATTATATATTAAGAATAATAGCTATTTAAATAATTAGAAAATAAAAACGTATTTATTTAAGAAAGGTAAGACCTTCTTATATAATAAACGGTAGTATATTTCTAGTATACTTTAAGAATAGCTTATTAAGGAAATATACGAGTACCTATTACACGAATATTAGGGTGTAAGAAAAATAATTAATAGGCTAAAAAGATTATATAACTTTTTAAAAAGCAGAAAAATAATATAAGAAGTTATTAAGAAATATAACACGTGTAATAAAGTAAAATTAGCGTAACACGTACTATACAAAGAATTATAATTAATATTATTACTTAAAAGAGTATAATAAACTATTATAATAGACTTTATTATTAAACTATTAAAGTTAAAAGAACTTATAATAAAAGTAGCTTATAATAGTATTCTAGTTATTATAAATAAACTTATAAAATACGCCTATTATATTCTATATAAGGAATTAAGTAATACTAAGAACTTAGCGTATATATTCTTTAAAATAGTTATTATATAATATAAATTACTAATAAAGCTTATATTAGATCGTAATAAATTATTTACCTTAAACTTTTAGAAATACCTTATAGAAACTATAAAGATTAAATAAAGCTTATTAATGGTATTTCACTTATAATTAAATAGGCAAATAAAAATCTTAAACTAAATACTTAAATAATATCTATAAAGTTATATTAACTATTAATAGAATAATTAGGTAAAATAGCTATTATTAGTATAATAGGCTTATAATAGCTTTAAGATTAATAATATAAAGATGTTATTATTTAGGGTAAATTACGGATTTAACCCTATTATTAAAACATATATAATATAAAATGTAAACGCGTTAATAGCTATAACGTATATAATAACTATAATAAAAATATAAAAACACTTATAATAGAAATAGATATTTTTATAAAACCAAATAAAATACTACGCGAATAAAAAGAGATTACTAGCGCTAATTCTAAAGGAGAGATATAAAGTATACCTTATTTGTAAAAACATTAAAACTAAATAACCTAGTAATAAACTTAACTAAAAGAAAATCGGATTATTTCTTATTAAACGAAAAATCTTAAATACTAACTATAAACTATTATTATTAAATAAAATAAGAATCCATCCTATATTTTATATATTACTATTAGAGAAAGTACTAAATAAATCTATAATTACTATAAATATTATAATAAAAGATACTAATAAATATAAAGTTAAGCGAATACTTAAAGTATAGGGAGATATAAAGAATCGTTATTATCTTATTAAATAAAAGGGATATTTAAACTCTAAAAACACCTAAAAACTAGCTAAAAATCTTACGAATTACTTAATATTACTTAAATAGTTTTATTTCTAAGAAACGTATTTTAATTAATCTTTTAAGTATTATTTAGTAACTTAATATTAAATTTAGTATTTAAGAAATAAACTAAAATAGAATCTAGATTCTTAAAAGGAGTAAAAAGAACTCTTATAGTCTTTTAAAGCTATTCCGCTTTCTTATATTTCACACGTTTTAACTCTTTAATATTATTAATACTACGCGTAATTACACGTATTATTTTCTTAAACTATAATTTCTTTTATTTTCGTAAACGCAAGACCTTTTAATTCTTAGTTAAGGCACGCTTTTTAGCTTCTTTAAGCTCTCTCTTAAGCTTATAATATTAATTCGCGATACTACGAAGCTATTAAGGGGTTACCCTTATAATATTATAATTCCCTTACTTGTTTACTATATACTTTATATAATAACTTAAATTAAAAACGAAAGCTTTATATTAAGGAAGTCCTATATAAGCGTAGTAAGCGTAAGCCTTTATAAAGAATAAAGATAAATTATTAATTATTATAAAAAGAAGGTTATTTTAGTAAAGGAAAGAAGTAAATAAAGCTTTAAACCGTTATTTTAAGATACGGTTAATTAATATAATAGTATATAATAATAGAAGAAAGAAAACGCATAACACTTAAGCTAGCCTATTTTAATAGCTTTAAGGATAAGACTAATAAAGGAGGGGTATAATATTATAAACAATACTATATAAGATATAAGACGGGACCGTACTAGCTAGGATAGGTATAACTCGTAGGTATAAGAAGAAGGTAGGGGCACGTAATTAGCTACGTAACCTAAGAGGCGATTAAAGAGGTTAATGTTTAAATATATTAATTAAGGAGAATTAAACTAACTAAACCTTAAGTTAATTAATTAAGGTTTAAAGGGATTAATAGTTAAGCTAATTAATCTAGAATTATAATAAAGAGATAAATAAGTACTTAAGAAGGGGGTATTCCGCTATAATAAATAGTTTAGTTCTCTATTAATTAATTTAAGTAATAGTTTTATTATTAAGAGTTATACTCTTAATAGCCTTATTATAATACTACTTAAAAGCTACTCTATAGCATTTAACCTAACTTACTTCCTAAGAAATAGACCTACTATGCCTTAGAACCTAAGCCACCGTTACACGCGGCTCTTAATTTTAAGTATTATTATAAAATATTTTTTCCCCCTTAATAATAAGAATAAATTAACTTATCGTGGTTAGTTGCCCGGCTGGGTAGCCCTGGAAGTGAGGACAAAGTGAAGTTTACCACAACACACTAACTATACTAGGAATGTCCGGGACACGGCGTTACGCCGGGCCTGGGACGGTGCGGCATAACATGACACCTAGAGGAAACTACGTGATGGCCTTAAACACCTGGATACTAGGACAGTCACCTGACCAGCGCACCAAGGCCAACCCGGACTTAGCCCGGACCTCTACCACACACGCTCCAACGAACCGCCACTAGGATAGCTAGCCTAGTAGGCACCTTTAACCTACACGATCTGGAATACGCTTTATATAACTATAGGTTATAGCGGGGCGGGGATAACCTGGAATAGAAGCGAGGGGGTTTTTCTTCCCATATAAAGGGTTTTCCCACTCGAATTACATGTAGAAGTACTAGAATAGCTATAATAGCTCTAGGGTACTCAAATAATAATAATAATATCGTGGTTAGTTACGATTCCCTGGCCTAAATAAGGCTAAAATACAGTGTTACTAGATACCCTTTATCTAGCCCTTTTCTCTAATTTTTTTTAAACAAGTTAATAAGTTAATATTAAATAATTATTTTATTTTATTTTTATTATAATTGATAATTAAAAGATAATTATTTAAAAAATCTTTTAGTATATTAAAATACTTGAATAAACGTAATATTTTGGGACGATTTTCATCATGTGTGAATATCTACTTCTTTTAGTATTATCATGTAAACCGATACTTATAAACGGCCACATTTCCTAGCCATATCTTTTCCTAAACTATGCGACTGACAGTTTTAGAGCCACAGCCGCAGCCACCGGCTCATAAATCTATAGCGCCACACGGCCTACACTTCGGCCTCTGGGATCACTTTGTGGTCCCTGCTTATGCTCTTAGGCCGTAGCCTTAGGGGGGTTAGCGGCTGCCTGGGTATTAGCAGCTGCCTGAGTATTAGCAGCTGCCTGGGTATTAGCAGCTGCCTGGGTATTAGCAGCTGCCTGGGTATTAGCAGCTGCTTGGGTATTAGCAGCTGCTTGGGTTTTAGCGGCTGCCTGGGTATTAGCGGCCGCTTGAGAGTTGGCGGCCTGAGACTTAACAGCTGCTTGGGAGTTGACGGCCGCTTGGGAGTTACCGGCGACTTTAGAGCTGGCGGCCTGAGAGTTAACAGCTGCTTGGGAGTTACCGGCGGCTCTAGAGCTGGCGGCCTGAGAATTGGCAGCTTGAGAGCTGCTAGGTTGAGAGACTGGAGGAGCCGACGAGCTTGGCCTAGAGCTGGGCTGGGAGTTTAAAGAAGCTGACGAGCTTGGCCTTGAACTGGGCTGGGAGCTTAAAGAAGCTGACGAGCTTGGCCTTGAACTGGGCTGGGAGCTCGAAGGAGCTGACGAGCTGGGCCTAGAGCTTGAAGGTGCCGACGAGCTTGGCCTTGAAGAGCTGGGCTGGGAGCTTGAAGGAGCCGACGAGCTTGGTCTAGATGAGCTGGGTTGTGACGAGCTTAGCCTTGAACTGGGCTGGGAGCTTGAAGGAGCCGACGAGCTTGGCCTTGAAGAACTGGGCTGGGAGCTTGAAGGAGCCGACGAGCTTGGCCTTGAAGAACTGGGCTGGGAGCTTGAAGGAGCTGACGAGCTTGGTCTAGATGAGCTAGGTTGTGATGAGCTGGGCCTTGAGCTTGAAGGAGCTGACGAGCTTGGCCTTGAAGAGCTGGGTTGGGAGCTTGAAGGAGCCGACGAGCTTGGTCTTGAAGAGCTGGGTTGTGACGAGCTTGGCCTTGAAGAGCTGGGTTGTGACGAGCTGGGCCTCGAGCTTGAAGGAGCCGACGAGCTTGGTCTAGATGAGCTGGGCCTTGAAGAGCTGGGTTGTGACGAGCTGGGCCTCGAGCTTGAAGGAGCCGACGAGCTTGGCCTAGAGCTTGAAGGAGCCGACGAGCTTGGTCTAGATGAGCTGGGCCTCGAGCTTGAAGGAGCTGACGAGCTTGGTCTAGATGAGCTAGGTTGTGATGAGCTGGGCCTCGAGCTTGAAGGAGCCGACGAGCTTGGTCTAGATGAGCTGGGCCTTGAAGAGCTGGGTTGTGACGAGCTGGGCCTCGAGCTTGAAGGAGCCGACGAGCTTGGCCTAGAGCTTGAAGGAGCCGACGAGCTTGGTCTAGATGAGCTGGGCCTCGAGCTTGAAGGAGCTGACGAGCTTGGCCTTGAAGAGCTGGGTTGGGAGCTTGAAGGAGCCGACGAGCTTGGTCTAGATGAGCTGGGCCTCGAGCTTGAAGGAGCCGACGAGCTTGGTCTAGATGAGCTCGGCCTTGAAGAGCTAGGCTTAGAGCTGCTTGGTGGGGACGAGATTGCCTGTGATGAACTCGGTCTTGAAGAGCTGGGCTGCGACGAGCTGGGTCTTGAAGAGCTTGGTCTTGAAGAGCTTGGTTTCGAAGAGCTCGGCTGCGATGAACTTGGCCTGGAGCTTGGTCTTGAAGAGCTTGGTCTTGAAGAGCTGGGCTGCGACGAGCTGGGTCTTGAAGAGCTTGGTCTTGAAGAGCTGGGCTGCGACGAGCTGGGTCTTGAAGAGCTGGGCTGCGACGAGCTTGGTCTTGAAGAGCTTGGTCGTGAAGAGCTTGGTCGTGATGAGCTTGGTCGTGATGAGCTAGGCCGTGATGAGCTGGGTCTTGAAGAGCTGGGCCGTGACGAGCTAGGCCGCGATGAGCTTAGTCGTGATGAGGTTAGCCGTGATGAACTAGGCCGTGATGAGCTTAGCCGTGATGTGTTCTGTCTTGACGAGCTTGGCCGCAACGAGGTGGGTCTCAAAGAGCTTGACGCGCTTGGTCGTGATGAGCTTGGTCGCGATGAACTTGGTCTTGAGGAGCTTGGTCTCGAAGAGCTTGGTCGTGATGAGCTTGGTCGTGATGAGCTTGGTCGTGATGAGCTTGGCCGTGATGAGCTGGGCCGTGAAGAGCTGGGTTTTGAAGAGCTTGGTCTCGAAGAGCTCGGCTGTGATGAACTTGGCCTTGAACTTGGCCTTGAGCTTGGTCTTGAAGAGCTTGGTCTCGAAGAGCTGGGTCTTGAAGAGCTGGGCCGTGACGAGGTGGGCCGCGATGAGCTTAGTCGTGATGAGCTTGGTCGTGATGAGCTTGGCCGTGACGAGGTGGGCCGTGACGAGGTGGGCCGCGATGAGCTTAGTCGTGATGAGCTTGGTCGTGATGAGCTGGGTCTTGAAGAGCTGGGCCGTGACGAGCTTGGTCTTGAAGAGCTTGGTCGTGAAGAGCTTGGTCGTGATGAGCTTGGTCGTGATGAGCTAGGCCGTGATGAGCTGGGTCTTGAAGAGCTGGGCCGTGACGAGCTAGGCCGCGATGAGCTTAGTCGTGATGAGCTTGGTCGTGATGAGCTTGGTCGTGATGAGCTTGGCCGTGATGAGCTGGGCCGTGAAGAGCTGGGTTTTGAAGAGCTTGGTCTCGAAGAGCTCGGCTGTGATGAACTTGGCCTTGAACTTGGCCTTGAGCTTGGTCTTGAAGAGCTTGGTCTCGAAGAGCTGGGTCTTGAAGAGCTGGGCCGTGACGAGGTGGGCCGCGATGAGCTTAGTCGTGATGAGCTTGGTCGTGATGAGCTTGGCCGTGACGAGGTGGGCCGTGACGAGGTGGGCCGCGATGAGCTTAGTCGTGATGAGCTTGGTCGTGATGAGCTGGGTCTTGAAGAGCTGGGCCGTGACGAGCTAGGCCGCGATGAGCTTAGTCGTGATGAGGTTAACCGTGATGAACTAGGCCGTGATGAGCTTGGCCGCGATGTGTTCTGTCTTGACGAGCTTGGCCGCGACGAGGTGGGTCTCGAAGAGCTTGACGCGCTTGGTCGTGATGAGCTTGGCCGCGATGAACTTGGCCGCGATGAGCTTGGTCGTGATGTGTTCTGTCTTGACGAGGTGGGTCTTGACGAGCTTGGCCGCGACGAGGTGGGTCTCGAAGAGCTTGACGAGCTTGGTCGCGATGAACTTGGCCGCGATGAACTTGGCTTTGAGACGCTGCTGGGCCTTGACGAGGTCGGTTGCGATGACCTCGACGACTCTGAGTGGGAAGGAGTAGCAGAGCTATGACGTGACGGGCTCGACTGTGACGTCGCCTTTGAACTTCTGCTGTGCTTGGCGGAGCTCGGTCGAGACGAACTGGGCTTCGAGCTGCTCCGTCGAGAAGACTCATGCTTTGAGCGGCTACTTGATTTCGATCTTGAACGTGGTGGAGTTGGCTCATGGTGTGTAGAATGGTGGTTTGGGTGCGATGTGCGACTGCGAGTCCGGGTATGATGTCCCCTCGAAACGGTAACCGTGGTACATTCAATTTCGAAAATGGTGATTGTGCCCTTGCAAGCACGGCACTCTGGCTGGTGAGTTTGGACCGCAGGGCCCGGCCTGGTCTCACCCTTGGTAATGGTAATGTACGGAACATCGGATGGCTGAAAGCAGTATATGGTGCCCATGCAGCCTTCACACTCGGGATGATGGGTTGACCATCTGGTTGTACGCGCCTGCCACGGCCAGGGGTTCGTGTAATAGGGCAAAGTCAGGGTCCTCAAGGATGGCAGAACTTGTATTTCCTTGTTGCCCTGCCAGTCTCCCTGGTCCTTTTGTCCCTTACGGCGATGATGCTCCCAGTCGTTTTCTCCATTGTAATCATTGTGATCCCACTGCTGGCCATCCTGGTATCTCTTGCTTTTTTGGCCATCCTGGCCCGGCTGTTGATTACGGAATCTTGATCATCCTGAGCATCTTGGGCATCCTGACCACTCTGGCTAGGTGCTTCTGCCAACACGGTTGGCCGTGACGGGCCTGGTGGCCCAGCTGCCAAGGTGAATGGCTGCTGTGCACAATTTTCGTCGCACACGCCAGGGTCGCCTTGCGCCGTCACGCTGGCATGTTGACTGACGACGTCGGCCTCACTAGAAAGAGACGTCGTCGAGAACAACACCACCAGAAATGCAACTGCCCTCATGATGGTCTTGCTGGAACCATGCGCCATGGGTCTGCCTCTGAAAAAGCAACAAGAAGACTATAATGGACAAGGGAATCGTCTATGCCTGGCCCTCAGTGACTGAAGTGCAGGCTAATGACCATGTTGATAATAGTCCTGTAAGCAATAGGGCCTTGTGGGACCTTTTGGCAATATATATCAATACTATATAGCAACGTGTCCGATAGGGAAAGTGAAGGAAGTGTTTCGTAAAACGACCTGGCTTTTCTAGACCATTGTCTATGCAAAATCTAGACGCGCCTCAAATAAGTCTATCACGTCTACGTGCTCCATCGGGAACCTGGACTGTGAGCTGGATGATTTCCAACATGGCCGACTGACACCCGGTTGGGTTGGCAGACATATTTTGTGGCTATTGCTATCGAGTAAACTATATCCTATACTCAATATTTTATCGCGTGTGGCTATTTTGAGTTTTCGCACTGAGTTACTGGCACCAACTATATCTAGGTCTAAGTTTACTTCCACCCAGTCAGTGGCTGAAGTTATCATGAGCTTACTTTCAACGGTATATCACGATATATCATTCATATTATTAGCGTTTAACGTATTATAATACGTTTATAGTACATTACGCGGAACATTATAGTTCTTTAGCTTGGTATAGCTAACATGTAGTGTTACCAGATGTAATACTTATATAGCGCTTGTGTAATATAAAAAATAAGAATAAAATAACTTGACAACTCAGTATTTCGGCATTTTGAAAGAATGTCTCCCCCCAATACGAGGATTGCGTTATTCCAGCCTCGCGGCCGCCTTTAGTCCAGAAGGCTACGTCCACCAACGGGCCAGACCACTACATAGGTCATACCTGGGTTTGTCTATCCGGAAGAAGTCAATTGAACCTCCATTTGGGATCAAATAGGGAGTGTCATGGTCCATGGCTCGTATGTCGGTCGGCGCCAAAACGCGTGGCTGACGCGGTCAAACACGAAGCTGCTGTGCTTGACGCCGTGGAGCAACCATCATCTGGGACGGTACGGGCAGTCATCAGCGGTATATCATGGTCTGAAGGAGTCCCGAGGCTATGGTTCTACAGCCGACTAATGTGTGAATTGGTGCTCGCGGCAATAAGCTCTCGTTGAAGCTGGGTAGATGGCCATAGTAAAGTCGTCGGACGTTGGATTGCGAGGTGGGTCTAGATCTGAGACAGATGGCGCTATACCCGATCCGGAAAAGCTTGAGCCGGATGTTGAAATATGGAGACGTGCATTTCATCAAGTGGCTCGTCTTGTTGAAATTATGACGATATCCTTCTGCTCAACAATTTTGCCTCGTTCTCCATGTGGCTGTCCGGCTGCAGAAAAATAAAAAAAGAAATCCAATGCAAGGCTTGAGCAGAAGCCATTGAATGGCGTAGGTGGAAAGTTTCATCACGATACACTGGGCACACAACTACAGGACCAACATGGCATGTTCTCGCGTGACTCCCAGGCTCGTTCGTGTTGCGCTATGTGTCCATTGTCCAGACCCTTGGTCCCGAGCCCTATCGGAGAATTAATGGCATCCCCATAGGGAAATTAACCCCCTTTTCGCGCTTCTCATGGTGCAGCCACCACCCGAGCCTTTGTAACCGCAATGGTAACAAAGCTTCGTCGCCGCAGCTGTCAAGGAAACGTCTGGACCAAAGACAATTCAGCGGCCTGCTTCCATTGTGGGGCCGTCCGCTCCGTAGTCGGCTATCGGGCTTCAATGTTTCGTGTTGGAACCGGGACGTGGTGCGGGCACTGCGGGGCGTATATTGGACGCTAGACCTGATCCGGCGCCCGTCGCCTTCAATGGGTGGTGCCGAGGCGGACCAGACCCGTCCTGGACTTGCAGTGGTTCGGGCATGGCTGCAGCCCTTTACACGAATTGATCTCATCACCCAAGACCATCCCCCCCCCTTCATTATCCTTTATCGACGTTATTGGCAATTAGCAATACGAGAAACGCCATAACTGGCGAGTCTATCCTCCATTTCATTGCCTTTCAGCCGCTGTCCCAACAAGCCCGAACCAGGCGCCCTTTCGACGCTGGTCCATTTAATCACGTGAAGCGCCGCGTGAGGAAAGGAAAACGGAATCCACCGTCTCTTCACCCGTCCGTCTTGCGCAATTCTTGGCTAACGAGGCTGACGAGGCTATCGAGCCGCATCCCTTCGTATTCTTCTCCCGTGGTGTCCGCCAATGTCTCGGGCTGCCCAGCCAGATCTGCAGCCAAGTGCTAGTCTAGCTGCCACCGACGCCTCCCTCTCACCGTCCCAGGCCGCAACCCTCCTCGCCTCCTTCACCAACTTCCTCACCGTTGCGCTGCACTCCATCCTCTACCACCGGAAGCTCTACCCGGCCGCTACGTTTCTCACAGCCCGCGCCTACAACCTGCCGGTTCACCAGTCTCGACACCCCGGAGTCTGCGCCTGGGTGCGGGACGCCGTCGCCGCCGTCGCCTCGCAGGTCCGGGCTGGCTCTGCGCGGCAGGTCGCCCTCGTCATCCACGCACCCGCCAGCTTCGACGTCGTCGAGCGCTGGATATTCGACCTGCAGTCGTTTCCCGCCGCCTGGGGCGACAGGGACACGACCCCCGCGCCGCCCGCCGATATCAACCATGCCGGCCGGGATCCCGCCGCGGCTGACGAGCCCGTCAACTGGACCGATGTGAACGAGGCACTACGGGGGGCCTTGAGCAGGATTTCTCAGGTCGCTCAGAGCAGACCACATCTCCCCGAGGCCTGTACATTTACAATGGGCGTCGAACTGCGCGACCAGGCTCTGCCACCAATTCAGGTAATTCCCCCCCCCCCTTCCACCCCTTTTTTCTCGTATCTGTTCCACCGGGTGGTTGTTTTGATTCTCCAGGCTTTCCCGCTCTCTGCCACACGATGCGCCCCTGGCCGTCCGTTGGATCCTACTAACAATGGTTCTGAACCACTAGCACCCACAACTTTGGATTCCCGCGCAGGCTGATCTCCAAATACCATCCGAGACCAGGCTAGAACCAGGCCGGGCCGTCAGAGGCACAGCCACCGCGCCGATTCGCTCTGTGCAAGCAGGGCCCCTGTACTTTGAATGCTGGGTTGAGCAAGCAAAGCTTCCGCCCAGCACTACTTCTCCCGAGGCACCCTCACGTTCGCCTACATTTGACAGCAGTGAAGGTCAACCAGACGCTACAACATCTTTCAGTTTGTAATTCTTCTTCTTGTCATAGTATTTCATGATACCTCGAGAATTATACATGGATCAAGAGAAAGCCCCTTGATGCGGAGCAGCCTTTATTTGCGCTCATATTCTTTCCGTGGACGCGTCATCCCGCCTGCCCTTCCATCTTGCGCCGCTTCGGTTAATAATCGTCGTAGTATACACAAAACGTCTTGTCAGTTACATCACAGTCCACACGTTATGCCAATTTCGGACATGAATTCTCCGTCGATAGCCTCATTTCTTCACGCCATCCTGCGCCTGACAAAGCCAAGAACACGTCCGAGGCGCAAGAATACTTAGTCTGCTCCTCTCAACATGGCTTTCAGGCTCACCATTTCCCTCTTGAGGCGAGCATTCTCCTTCTTCACCCTCGCCGTCTCCTCCCCTTGCTCCTTCAGCTTGGCCACCAGCTCCTCCTTGTCATCCCTGCCTTTGCCTCTCACGGCCTTGATAATTTTGCCCAACTCGCCGTTAAACTTTTCGTAAAGCAATTCATTTTCCGCCACCACCTCTTTGTGAAGCTGGTCGATAGCGCGTAACTTAGCCTCTGTACTCTTCATCGTAGTATCTAGTTCCTTCTGCGTTGTGGCCTGCTGTTCACGCAACTCTCTCATCATGACTCCGATCCGATCCTCTAGTTCCTTTAGCGAGGCAGTGAACCCAGACATGTCCGTCTGAGATCTGGGTGACCGAGCATCGTTCACCCGAGCCATTTCGTCCCCAATATTGGACAATTCGCTTTTCAGCGAGGAATCAACCTCCTGGGCGAATTGCTTCTCAGATTGAAGCCGCTCTCTAAGTTTTTGCGGCGAGTGGAGCCGGAGGCGTTGAGCATTAGATCGCGTCGGACTCCCGGGGCGAGTTGCGAAGTCGGCACCAGACGCCGACTTGGTAGGCCGAAGTGTAGGGATGCTAGATACCGACAGGGCTTTGGAGTGTCGGAAAATCTTGGATGGGGATTCCGGTAATTTGGACGAATTACCACCGGAGTGGTCGGATGCGTGGCTGACGACCTTTTTAGAGGAATCAGCGAGGTTTTCTTTTTCCTTTTGCCTGGAGGCGCGTAAGGCTTCAGCCGCGCTGGGACTGAGCGGGATCTTGGAATGGGGTGTCGATTTGGGGCTGGTAGGGTTGTTATTCATCTTGCCAGATGTTTGCTTCGTGCTTTGCAATGGCTGGAATGGCTGGTCGTCTAGCGTTGCGGCGGCCATCAGACTCTTGAGATCTGACAGCGAGCTTCGCCTCTTCTTTTTCGGGTTCTTCGTATTTGAGACCATTCTATCGGTAGGGGAGGGCTCGCCGATGGTGTCGAGTGGAAAATTATGACGGCGGGAGCTGGCTGGGCGCTGTGGTGTCTCAGCGAATGCACCTGCGATAGGGGGCATGTCTCGGGACATGGGACGCCGGTGCAGTTGCTTTGGTAGGCTGTTATCATCTATTGAGTGTGCTCTGTACAGCTTGCCGTGTGCGCCGCGTGATAAGCTGGACGTGTCGCCCGTAGCGGGATTCCTATGCTTGCTCAAGGTTCGCCATACCGATGGTCGCTCATCCTGTGAGTTCTGTCGAAGAAGGGCATTGAGCCCAAACTTGCGACGAAGTGACGACGCATTGGATGTGATTGAGCCCGTGTGAGCCTTGCCTTGTTGGTAGCCAGACGCAAGAGATTCGGAAACAGAAGAACCAAGACTAAAGCTCTGATGAGCACTTTGGTCTTCAAATATCTTATCGCAGTCTTCGACGAGTCGATCTAGTAAATTAATGTAGTTGTGAGCATCGCCATCAGTGACGAGAAGCTCAGCAAATGCCACAGTCAATGCGCCCCTGTCACTGTCGTTTCCACAGCCATCTAACAGGTCAGCCAGCAGCTTGATCACGGTGATGAAAGCTCGTCGATTTTGCGGTGCCATATCCCGGAAAAGATAATTCACAAAGTCGGCAAAATTCCCAGGGACTCTCTTGTTAGCTCTTTCAAGTAGAGTATCCATTGCTTGTATGGTCATGACAGGACCCATCTGGTCCGCCCAAGCAATATGCAGAAATTTCTCGAATGCGACGAATATGACTTCCGTGCCTATATCGGAGGCGACGTCGTATTCGAACGGGGATTCAATGAATCTGTTGTATATATCATTCACAGACAACTCATCAACAAGCGATCGATTTAGTAATGTACGACCAATTAGGGTGCCCTTTCGAGACTGAAGAGCCGCGGTAAAGCCGGTAAATGTTTGCTCTAGTCTGAACAGGGGATTCTCTGGTCGCTCGTCAGCGGTGTTGGGGCGGCTGTCCTTGCCTTTAATCGAACCAAACATGGAGTGAATGCTATTCGCTCGATGGAGTGATGGCTGCTGCTGGGGTTTCACGCCAGATACAATAACATCTGGCGTGTTGCTTGCGCTGCCGTTCCAGAGGCTGGAAAGGAGCTTTACAGGTGCTGCCGCAAGGAAGGATCGGCCTTTCTCAGCCCTTGTGGAGAAATTCAGTCCTCGTATTGTCTTGGTATAATAGGATACCATAGAAGCAGTCAAGTGGGTATTGCTAACATTGAATTGAGTGCTAAGTAGCTGGATGACTGTGGTTGATGGGTGAGTATGTGTCCAATTACCCCCCTTTGACAAAAAGTACTTACTGCGACGAGTCATGGTAGGGAGCAAGTCCTCCAAGTCGATGTCATCTTGAAACTGCTTCCCATTGAGACCGACAGTGAGCATCGAAACCCGCTTGAGGTTGTTGCTGGAAACATTGATCACTATCTCGACTCCGTAGTGGCCGAGCGGCGCTCCTTTTGTGCCTTTCTCGTGATCTACCACCACACGAATCGCGGCTGGTTCTCTTCGACCCTCGACTAGTTGATGGGCGCCTTCTTGAAAGACAGCCACATGCAGTCCCAGGTTACTATCCTGCATACGAACTGATCGGAGCGTCCAACAAGGGTTCTCTCGCTCAGTTTCTGAGAACCGTGCTTCAACCCGCGCCTTGACTACATCTTCGCCCCATTTGGCAGCCTTGCCTTCAAAAGCCTCCTGAAGCAAAAAGCACCGAGACGTGGGCGCCTTACTAATCTTGTACTCTCCGGCATGTGCGTCCTTCATATCTCTTGTCGAAGTCATCCACACTAACGAGCCATCTTCCGACTCAGTAAACCGCACGTCTGCAAGGCTATGCCAGCCCGTGAATGCGAATTCATACGACGCCGGACCACCGGCAGCATTCGTCATCGAAATCAGCAGCTCTGCAGCGGATGGCTTATCGATTTCCCGGAGCAAATCACGTCCTGTCATTGTGAACCCAATCTTTCTTAGTATAATGACGCAGTCTGTAAATAACAGGAAAACGCCAGAGTTGTCCAAGTCGCTCGTTCCACCTTGGAATGGAGATGTCAGTTCAATGAAATCGGCCGCGATTATAAGTCGGCCCTGCGGCTCCAAATCCCTTGGCCACGATTCAACCATATTTCGAAGTCTGTTGGCAACATGAGGCTGGTCCGGTAGCGGGTCGTCCATGGAACAAATATTGGTAATAATATCTCTGGCCTTCAGCATGGGCTGAAGCGCGGGATGCGTCATTGGTAAAGAGCCAACTATTTGATCAATAAGGAGGCTGTATCGAGGCAATCGCTGAACGGGTTCAATAAGAATAGACCTGACAGTCTGCTCGCCAGTTTGGTTTACCCTTTGCCTAAAGCTGGACTGTTGGTCAAGAAAAGAGTTGAGCAATGTAGGGAAGTGCTGGCTAGCCTTGATGTAATCCTGGTAGCTCTGGGTGAACTTTGGAAACCATTCATGAAATAATCTAGCCATGCTCAAGGCTCCACTGGGATCTTTTGCTCGAGCTGAACCTGAACTTTTCATGCTGCCTAAGGTCGATGTAGTTTGGTCCATGTCTCTGAGAGCCCCATCCTCGGTTTCATCCATAATCTTGCGAAGCTGGTCCACGAAGGCAGAATTCAGCTGTAGTATCTGATCTGCCGATTGGGGAAAGAGTCTTTCCAATTGTTCTTCTGAAGGACTGAGACTTCCCTCTGGCCTTGCCCTGGCACTTTCCCGAAAATGCTTGGCAATAGTATTCACCAATTCACGAAGCTTCATGACATATCTTTCCTCCGTGTCAACCAGCTCAGCTAGCTTCATGCGGAGCTCATATTTTTGGTCCTTAGTGAACGATCTCCCTCGGTTTAATGATGTGGGTTTCGATGGCGCGCGTCGTAGCCTGTTTGTTGGTAAAAACACCGGCTCGCCGAACAACTTGACAAGAGGTGTATATCCGCCATACTGTCTTAGCGTTGGGTCTATTATGTCATCTTCGTCGTCCGGCACTTCTTCCAAGTCGGCAGGTTGCAGAGGCACAATCGCGCCTGGCGGGAGAACAAGATCGAGATCCACGTTATTGACATGCTGCGTCTGAAGCGCATCCTGCAACGAGGCAATCACTTCGGCCGCGTTGTCACTTTTGACCATGGATGCGACCAAAGCGGCAGCATGTTGTTCGCCAAAGAGAGCCGAGGCGGTACCGGGGCGCTTCCCTCTCGTCGGATATAGATTCTTGAGATAGCCTTTGACTCCATCGGGGAGCTCTGAGAAATATTTGAACAGGCCAAAGGCCATGCCACGGAATACCTCGTCGACCTGAATCTCTCGGGGTAGATGATCGACGACTCCGTAAAAGGGCGAGCTCGGGGAGATGGTGATTCGAGGAAACGACTGAAACCCCGCAGACGACAGGATGTGTATTTGGACGCGAGAGGTGTTGAGGGTGTAGTTGGCCGTCGTCGAGGGCCCGTGGAATATGAGGACCGGGAGGTGACCGAGCAGCGGATCAGAGGCATGATACAGAGAAAGGGCGTCTGGCGAGAGCGCCAGGTCGTCCGTCACACGAACCATGGTCTGGTCAATGGGCCGCACTCATGGCCCTCGCCTTGGCTGACCTTCGGATGGTGTCTTGCGGCTGTGAACAAATATCTGATCGTCGAAGGCACCGGCAGGGAGACGCGATGGTCAGCGGGGTGATGAGCCAGGCTCGTCTCAATGGAGAGGACTCGGCGCAGCAGCGGGACTAGTGGGCCGTAAACATGGGGAGACGGCGCGAGTATGCAGAGCTGACGCAGGTCGTCTCGCGTAGCCAACCCCAAGTGTGTATCTGCCAAGATAGGCCTCCAATGCTGGGGAGGCGAGTGAATGAATGGATGATATCAAACACAAAAATGAAAAGCATTAAATAAGAACCATGCATCTAGTTTACATTGAAACGAGAGCACGGACATGCAAGGAATATGCAAGTCGTGAAACACCAATCTCTTCTTCACCCAGTGCCAATATCTGCGACAGATTCATGCAGAGTTGATGACCCAAGCGGCCAACAATCGGAGTGCCAGCGCCAGCAGCAGGAGCGATCATGGGATTGGTCCTTCCGTCTTGCGACAGACGCGGTTGACGCGTGGAGCCTAAAAATTATGATCGATGGTAAACAATGACATCGCCCGGTGGTCCATGGCGGCCACCATGAGCCGAGAGTGGGGCTGCGAGTCACCAGGGGTCAAGCTGTTGCTCACTCATTTCACCTCACCTCGCCACCGGAGCATTATCTGGGTGTTATACGGAGTACGGAGGACCCGTACGCAGGATCCTAGACAAACAGCATGATATAGCCTACCTACCAAGGTAGTATCATAAAGGTACCCCACAGTCCTCCACACTTGTCAGACATCGCGTCTCCTCCACATCCATCGCAATGTCTAGCCAGAGTCAGGGAATAAAACTCATGCACAACCCGGACAGCTCGGGATACCGTCTCCTTGAGCTTCCGCCTGATTTAGTCAACCTGCTCGAATCCGATACAGCACCAGTGTCAGTCCTATCCTCCCAAGTCGCTCGCAAGTTTCCCTCTAACCACTTCATGATAGTCTCACGCTCGAATCCTCTGACAGCTCAACTGTGCTTCGCACACCGAGTAAGACATACAACCTCCGCCAGAAAAACACATCCAACGGCCTGTTTCTCTTGGCACCACATTCTTCTTCGGATTTGCTCGACCAAGGACTTGATGTTATATCGATAATTCACGAGACAGTGGAGCTTGATGTTGTTCCTGAAATGCCTGCGGGACGGGATAAGCTTGCGGATACGGGAAGCAGGGGCAAGTGGCATGAAATGTTTGGAAAGGGACGGTGATTGCGAACTGTGAAAGGACTGTGAGAGGGAAAGAAATGTTGTGCTTTTACGCCGGCTGGCATTGGCTTGCGTTGAGTCTCGTTTGAGCCACATACGCTGTAGCGGAATTGCATTGTATCTTATACTAATAACTATATTTTACAAATAAGCTTTATTACGATTCATGGGTATGCGAGTCGAGGATCCAGTGGCCCCTTTTGAGCAGTTCTACACGAACCAACATGTCTCTTGGACCAGTTTCAGTGATGCTCAATAGTCAAGCCCCCATCGTCGCCAGCGTCATCCTCGTCATCCCCAACTGGAAAGAAACTCGACGTATGATGCTGCTCTTCTTCATGTTCTTCCTCATAACCTTCTGGAAGAAATCCGCCAGCCATGTCCTCATCTTGGGTTGCAGCCGCAGCATGTGCATGGGGTTTCGAGGCAACGTCTTTACTGTGTCCAAACACTGACACACTCTCATCAACCTCGCCGTACTCCTGTCGTATCCTCTCGACGATTCGCAGCCCCATGATAAATTTCCGCCACTGCCCCAAAGCAGCTTTGCGCCGTTTCTCATCCTCCTTTCTCCTGCGCTCTGCCTCGTCCTTTTCAAGTTCAGCCATGACCTCGTCGTGAAACTCCTCTGCAATGACAACGCCTTGAATAACGGGGACAGCCATTCGATGTCCAAACTCAAAGTCGACAACAGCCTCTGCATAGTCGATCTTGAGGCGTTTGCATACCTTCATCGCGCCTCGGAATGGAACATGCGCGGCGCCTTCGGGTAACATGTGCTCGACGAAGAGATCGATGTTCCTGAAAACTGGTTAGAACAAACGTATTCGGGAGTGTTGCAAATGATTATAACCTACCCGTACTCGTTTTTCGGAATAATGCCGTCCTTGATAGGAGGTGGAATAATCCAGTCCGTCTGCTCATAACTATACAACCCTTGCAAAGCCTTTTGCCCAGTGGCAGCCTCGGCCTCGAGAATTTCTCTCCGTCGATTGGTTGTTGCTGCGCGGTACGGAACTCGCTTCAGCGGCTGCTCTCCTGCAAGAGGAGCGCGCCCCTGTTTGTGCCACGTCTCTGCACTCTTGACCTGGAGAACATCTGATCGCAGGTAAACATCTTCCTCCTCTGCTTTGACCCCCTTCGCCTTATTCTTGAATTTTTTCACAGGTAGAGCGCCTCGTTTCAAAGCCTCTTCCCGCTTCAAGTGTCTTTCAAGGACGAATTCTTTAGATTGTTTGTAATACTGAAGAGTCTCTTCGCCCTCTTTTACCTCCTTCTTTTCCGGCCTTGCCGGCTTCAGGTCGTTTGAATCTTCATCGTCATCTATTTCGGTGATTGGATAAGCTTTTGTTCCTCTCCTGTATCCCGACATGGCAGACTTGAACCAGTCAAACTCTTCGTAACGCTTCACTTTTCCATGGCGGTTGTAAATTGGCACCTTTTCTATTGGCATTCGCACGCCCTTTGTCCTGCCAGGAACCACTTGCCTTTTCAGGTACCTGACCGTCACGTCCTTTGCCGTCCCGTCAGGAGAGTATCCGACAATATAAGCCGTGACCTGCCGAGCTTTCTCTGCCTTTTGACCCCGGGGCTCAAACGCCTCGGTGATTTCTCGATTCGTTGCGATGAGGCTCTTCACAATCGGATCAACAGACAGGTATTTGTTCGTTACTGGAGACAGAACCTCTGCCCAGTAATGGGGATATTCCAAATCTGAATCAAATTTGCTAACAGGTGTTTTGGACTTTTTTGGAGTTACCTGCATTACCACAACCGGTTCATCGTCTGTGTCAGTATACTCTCTTTGCAAATCATCTATTTCGTCTGAGGCGGTCTCCGTAGCGGCCGCGGCACGACTTGACTGCTGTCGCTTCGAACGAGTTGCTGCAGATTTGGCCTTTGTTTTGTTTGTCTTTTTACACTGGTTTCGTCGGTGGTCTTTGCGAGTTTTGCAATTTTCATATCCAGCTCTGCCAGCTCAGGCTCTAGATCCGCATCCTCCAAGCGGTTCCAGCCAAAGCCCAAGGGTTGTAAACTGGCAACCATCCTGGCCTCGAGTCCAAGACCTCGCAGTAGCCCAGTGAATAACTGCGCCCCGATATCCCTGCTTCCTTCGCATTTCATCGCACACTGCCGAAACTCATCTAGGCTTGCTACTCTTTCTCCAAAGCGACTGCAGTCAGCATATTCGTCCTTATATGCCTTTGTCAACCTGTCCAGCCTCTCCAATGCCATGTAGCCCCATTTTCTTAGCCCAGGAGCTGTGATCTTGAATCGTTGTTTCCACCAAGAGGCCAAAGATTGCATCAATCTGAACAGAGGATCGCCATGGCTCATATCAATGGCTCCTTCCTCTAGCCGTCTTGCTGCATCCCCCCAATCACGGGATTCCTGCTCCTTTCTTTTGAGTTTTGCACTTTTCTTGACTCTGCCAGTTGAGGACTCTGGCTGAGAAGGTCGTTTGGTGAGGCCCGAGTTCTGCCTCCAACGTTCTACCTCATCCCACATCTTAGGCGGCAGATGAGAAATCATTATTCCCTGCACTTCAGGATCACACAACCACGAATTTCGTACAGCATTGTGCCAAAGGAGGGAAAGAACATGAAGACAATGTGTGGCATTCCGCACCTTTCGCTCACGTTTTGACGGCCCTTTCTTATCCCCGAACACGTTTGTCAGTGACAGTCTCGTGTCTTTATTCAAGGTTAGCTCAAGGTCTCCGGATACAACTGGAACGATTGAATTGGATTGAGCTGGAGCCTCGACATCTTCGAATTCAAAGTCTTCGTCATCGTCATCCGAGACATTTGGATTGACCTTGGGTCGCTTTGCAAGGGGCACATCCTCGAAATCCTCATCGGAAAATGAAGATAAAGAGCTATCAGTATCATCGCCAACACTCTGGAATAAGGATTCAGAAGTCTTTGCCGAGGCCGGCGTCGCGACCGCATCCAAGTCATCGTACAGCGTAGACTTCCGCTTGCTGGGCTTGGCCGTTTGCTTTGCGCCCGCTCCAGATTTGAACTCCTCACTACCAGGGGACCCACGCAGTCGCTTGCGAGGAACATGAGGAGGCATTTCGATGCGAGTTTCCAAAGAAATGCATTCTAAGTCTGGAAGCGAATATAATCGATGCGGGTTTACGATTTCACACGAAGCAGATGCATTCCGTCATTCCGTCGCGGTTCGCGCTAAATCACGAGAGCACGTGATGCACTTAAGCTTGCACTAGACTGTGTGCCAGGCCTTGTCATCATTTCGTCGGCCTGACATGTATTCTAATAATGAACTGTCTCATGATAAATAGCATGTACGAACTAGCTCTGGGTATCGCTCCTCTTCAAACCCTCCGGCAGCATTATGTCATGTCACCAAGTGCTGCTCACATTTCTATCAAGTCCGCCGGTGCTCCAACTCCCCTCAACAAAATGACAGTGTTCCCGCTCTGCAATGCCGCTCCAATCTTTTCGCCGTAATCTAGGATTCTTCCTCCTTCAACATGAAATACACGCAATTTATCCTTTTCGTCGGAGCTCTGGTTGTTCACATTTTGGACTTGTAAACCAGTCGCAGCCTGGTCTAGTAAGCGGCCAACAACCCAGTCCTTGGAGAAGAAGAAATCGCCCTTGGGCAATTTGGCCTTGGCAGTTTCTGCCTCCGCCTCAACGTAGAGATAGATGCGCTTCTCCTCTGCAATTTTCTTGTCGCCCTTGGCGGTCTCCTTGAGCTTCTTTGTAGCCACTATTCGAGCAGCAGCTGAGCTAGGTTTCGGTTTCGGTAGCGCTCTTCCTGCCTGTTCCTTCCTGGCCGATCCCCAAGCCCTCAGCCTGTCGAGTGCTGACCGAGTCTTTTGCGCGACATCGATTTGCATTGGTCGGGCTCCAATAGGTACCAAGTTCTTGCAGTTGTGATCCTCCTTTAATCGATGCTTCAAGCAGTAATCGCGATTGCAAGAATCGCAGTGCACTCCGGGGGTCAAAGACGTCCCGACAACAGTCTTGCATTCTGGTGACGAGCAAGGCTTTTCGGACACCTTATCCCGTAGAGTCTTCCCTTGGCCAATGGAAGGCTTGGCCAAGTTGGCCTGTCTCTTCCGCTCTGCCCATGCTCCGGGGTTCGCACATTTGTGTGACGACTCTGTTCTATGATCTAGACAAAAAGTCTTGGTGCAGGACTGGCAAAGAAAGGGCAAAAAGTCGAGCTGGTTGCAGTATTCGTACTGGCAATGCTTGCCGACTAGCGCAGCGTCGGCTTTGTCTCTCATGATGTAGCTCGTTTCCTGAGCAGCGGAACCTGACGGTGACGACATGATGGCAGGGGAGAAACAATCAATAAATATATACAGATAGAAGGAGCTTAGGTGATGCGTGGCCAGGCAGAATAGAGCGTCGTCAAGGCTCTAGACTTGGTGGCGGCAGAAAGCTCAATGTTCAGAGCGTTGACTAAAGCTGAGGTTCAGCGGCGAAAGAAGCCTCTGGAAGCCGCGATAGGCCAAGCCGCCTGGCGCTTACGTACTGGAGCATGCGCCTCAACCACCAAAAGCTTCGACCTTGGTCAATCCAAATCCGAGTTGGCAGCAATATCACTAGCATGGGCAATTTGAAAAAGAGAATATGACTCGAGTATTTACAACACCCATTTGCCGGTGCTACGCGGGTTTGCGCTCCGTGCATGTCGGGCGAGGGTACGTGTTTCACTGACAGCAACCGCTCACTACTATATCCACGAGTTACAACCACACACAAGAAGCTATTCTGGTACCAGAGTCCATCAAATCAGGCATGTATCAGGTTGGGTTAATTTAACTTAGTATATGTACAGTAATTTGGTTTAGCGCAGCATGAAAGAGTAGAGCACGAGCATCCTACCAAACGCCAAAAAAGAAGCCCTCACTCATCGCAGAATCGTTGCATCATTCCCTCTTCGGCTTGATCGGTTTATTAAGCATATCCTCCCGTCCTGTAGACGGCGCGGATCCCACATACTTCTGACCGCCAACAGCCTCGAAACCCTTGTGGAATACCCATTCCACGGCGTTTTCAACCGGCTCATCGAAGAGCCGGGGTAGGAAGGGAACAACAGACAGGCCCAGGCCGATAGGTCCCCAGGTGCGAATAGTGGCGTTCTTCACATTCTTCAGAGCCCTTCCAGAATATCTCACGACACTGTGGATGGTAAATGCGGGAAGCCCCATACTAGCAATACTTTGGAAGATTGCTCTTTGGACCATGACAGTTCGCCAGTCTTCCAAGGGACTAACGACACCGGGCTCAAGCTTTAAAGCATCCTCAGCTGGTAGCCCGGTGACTTTCTCCTGGTGAGGTGATAGGCGAAGCTGCGGGTTCAGCACACGCTGGTTATGCCAATACGCCCGGTATCCTTCATGGGACACGTCTCCTAGAATATAAAGCCAAGAGATACCATATGCAGCACGGACGACTCGCGGATGTGCCACGGGCCGGAATGATTCTCCAATATCGGATGTATAGGCAACGTAGCGATGCGCAGAGAGAAGAATGGTTCGGAACCTGCTAGCATAGGCAGCATATCGTAGCTTGGTGTCGGTAGTCGGCGGGGCACTGTACAGTGATTAGCATGTACATGGTGGCAAGAAGGCCGGATTCCATGTGCTTACTATCCATCGATAACATCATCGAAAAACCGGCTGTCTTGGTCTGACTTGTCAACGATGTTTTGAAGTCGTTTGGGCAGCTTTTCTCGTGCTGGAAGCTTGTCTGGGTCGAAAGCTTGCTTCTGCTGTTCGGCGTTGGCGTCTGGCGATGGCTCAGCTTTGGGCTCCTTGGGCTCCTTGGGCTCCTTTGGTTTTCCCCACCAAGACATAACGGAAGATGCAATGGAATTTTCACTGTTTTGAGGTGAGAATTTTTGTTTCGTACGAGCTTCCGAACAGAAATTAAAGTCGTGAAACTCTCCCACACGTCGAGTTTGGTGATTGTTAATGGAGGGTGCGACCGGGATCACCCGCGAGGCTGGCCCAATGGATTCTGGAAGTGACGTCGTATCATTTCCCACACTCCGTGCCGCCGATACAGCTGCCACGTAGCCGGCATTTATCCGGCTCCCGAATTGTTTTCATCAAATCCTCGAAGCGCAATTCACCAATAGCTCTATTACTGCTCACCATCACCAATTCACGCCACTCAACCTCTCATCACACAATTCTAAAGTCACAATGGCCGGTGTTGCTACCTACAACATTGCTGGCCGACAGGTCGGCGGTCACTACGTTCGTTTGTCCCCAACCTACGACTCTGAGCATCGTCGACTTGGAACCGTTGAACTAACCTGGCTCACAGCTGGCCATGGGCATCCTCGGAAGCCTTTTCGGCGGCGCTTACTATGCCACCTCTGGCCCCAAGAAACCCGCCGCTGCGGCGACTCCCCCGATCAATGCCTCCAGCCCCGACGAGGCTGACTTCATCAAGTGCGTTATTTCGTCCGGGCGGCCCAGAAGACTCGGTGGCTAATCATGGTTACAGGAAGTTCATGGAGGAGCAGGAGAAGAAGCAGTAAAAGGGAAGCAGTAGTAAAGGCGAGCGGAATGCTGTCCCACACGAACCGTGTACATAATGCACTGTATAGGTTGACGTTTTAGAATTGATTGGCGCAGTTTGCAAATTGCGCATTGGAACTTCTTATGCTTGGTTAATGCGGCCTACATGCAAGGAGCAGCATTTAATATTGTACATGCTAACGGATTCCTGAGTACCGAGGCGACCGCCTTTTGGCCTTCGCTGGTCAGCGTGGGTGCAGCAACTACCCAGGTACTCTCATCCAGTTCCGTGACGTGTCAAGCTAGACATTTGGGCAAGTTTCGCGAGCTGGTAAACGTTGGTATATGCCAAGGCGGCGTTGAGCTGCTTCACATGCGCACTCCCCCTGGACACATGCTGTGACTGTCGAGACTAGAGGCACGTACACCAGCAGGGACGTCGGATTGCGCCTGTGGTGATCTCATGGAGTGACATCTTAAAATGATTCGTTCGGTATACATTGACGCTCGAAAACTGATGATCAGATACGACGTCCCCAATAGTGACTCGGTCGGGATCATGCGGCTTTGCGGCGATTTATTGTCGAGTCCGGGAGACGCAGAAACAGTGCCTTTGCTTCTATTACTTGGTGCGCTGAACAAAACATGACGACAGTCTCCCGACTTCAACTCAACAATTATGAGTACCCCGCTTCAGTTCGTCAGCGAACTCGTTAGTCTGACATGCGGTAAGCGTATCGTGCAACCAGCCCTCCTGTTTAGCAAGTTGCCGGCGAGACGGACTGTTGCGACAGGTGCGGAAACACACCAGGTAGATTATTTTGTGCCTTGTGATGGTCACCCGAAATGTCATTCCCCTCTAGTCCCTATGCCGGCTTCGTCATCAGTGGCTGTCGTGTTGCAAGTGGCAGTTGGGAGGTGCATGTCAAGGGACAGCACTTGCCCCCATCACCCTTGGTCAGCTGCCGTGTGATGCAGAAAATCTATAATCTTTGACTATCACTCAAGTCTTCTAAGGGTATGTCCGACTCTATCCTTTTGTAACCTTTCTTTCTATGACTCTTGACCGCGTGCCTGACCCCCAATGCCAACAACACCACAAATCCTATAACCGCTGTACCAGATACCCATTTCCTCCACCCGCGTAGACAGCAAGGGTACCAAGACATAAAGATGCCAACAGCCCACTGTAGCCACGGCTTCCTCTCGCGTTGGTCGGGAAATAGTCCCTTGCGCACAAGGTGCTTCACAATCGGGCCCTGTGGCCCCGATACAAACCGCTTTAGGCCAAAGTAAGGAACCGTCTTTTGGAGAGGATGGTCATCTGGATATTGGGCATCGCCCCAAATGCCGGTGAAGTAGAAGAAAGAGGTGAGATCAGGCGTGGCGGGGAGAGCGGGCGCAGAAGGAAACAGGCGCGTTAAAGTGAAATTGCTAGGTTCGAGATGGTAAAAGTATGCCGAGAGGGTCGGGTCCCAAAGCTGGCCGGCATCGCAGTAATCCACCAATACTGTATCATGAATTTGATCACTACAAGGGGGTCATTAGAACTAGGCGTTGCCAGAGAGATGGGGAATAGCCTTGGGCCGCGGAGAGGGAGTGCCACCAACCCGGATGATGCATAGTTTGCGTGTGAGCCGTATGCGCTGAAAACAAGAGGCTACAGAATATAGTTAGACGAGACCCCGTCAAGCTTGCAGGCCGCCACAGTTTACGCACCCGCCCGTCCTTCATGGAAAGGTCTGCATGATCCCAAGCATACGCAGCGCCGCCCGAGTGTTGACTGTAGTAGATGCCGTTGGGCTTTCCATCGCGGAAGCGGACCATGTTATGCTCCCTTTTGGAATGACTGATCAGAGCAGGCTCGCGAAGTATATAGACAGAAGGGAAGCTCACCAGTCCCCGACATGATCTCCAAAATGCATGCCGTGCTCAGTGTCCTTTATTAAGCGGTTAAGCGGCTCCAATACCTGTGTAATATTCGCGCCTCGGTCGTACGAGTAGAAATAGAAAAAGAAAGCATCCACGTCTCGGGGGCTCTGTTCAACAAGAATCACAACACAGGGGGTAGCGTTCACGATCCTACCCGACTCATCGGGGAGTTGGCCGAAGAGCCAGTCAGGCAAAGCTGTGACATCGTCATTGGATGTCAGGGCCACCTGTCCGCTACTCACGTTATTCAGCAGAGCGAGATTGTCCAGGTCGAGATCCGGCAGGTCAGAGATGGGCTTTTGATTAGCCGTGGGCGTTGTGTGACGGATATGTTGGAGAAGGTCTGCGGGCCGGAACGGGTCCTCCGAGTGTAACCAGACAAGCGGCGCTGTTTTCATGGATTTCAATCGTTAGCCTCAATTCGAACGCAGCCAAGCAAGGGCAGAGGGCAACAGCACGGATACACTGAGCATGGATTGATTGAGACATTGCCCTGGCTCATGATTAGGTGGACTCATACCATAGCGCTTGACATAATCCGGCACGGGGCGGTTTGGATCGCCAAGGATCGACGAGGCCGACTTTTGGACGATGGGCTCTGAAAGCACCAACAGACACCGCGAAGCAATGACTAGAATGATGTTCAGATAGCAGAGCCGCGTAGCAGAGAAGCGTTGATGGGCCATGTGCGGGCGGACTGCAGCCGACACCTCAAATTGAGGAGTGTGCGGTTTTTCGAGCTTCCGAGTACGCAGCAGGTGAGTGAAGCGAAGCTGGGAAATAAGTTGTCCATGTGCAGATTTATCATGGCCAGGCCGAGGAATCTTCAGCTTGCACAGCCCGTCTCCGGGACAGACACCTGGAGGCACCGGCTCCTTGTTCCGGCCCCCTGGTCATGAAGTGCCAAATATTGCGAATGTCTTGCTCCGCCGCGATTCAGCCTTCCGGCTAGCCGCCGCTGCTGCCAAGCGCAACAAGCGACGTACCCAAACGAGGCACGTGCAAGAGCTCTCGTTTCCACCGAGTGCCCTGGTAGTAGCTATTTCTGGGACAGAACAAGACAACAGACCTGGACATGTTTACCAAGTCGACTTCATCAATATCACCACCACAGCTTGCGACCATTATTTTCATCACTTGTTTCTTGCCTGGAGAAGACATGTTGCATTCCATGTCTGTGCAATCTCGGTACCCTGTGGTTCAAACAAATACTACTACCTAGGTAGGTATGCACCCATCAATGATGTCTTGGGTCTTGGAAATGTCTGGTCAGCAACACCGGCGTGACTCCTCTCAGGTGCCCGTCAAGCCGCCGTTAAGAGTCCGGTTCCCCTTCCACGACTTGGCAAGTTACTCAGCGCTTCCATTTTACAACCAGTCATTGAATCCGCACGATATTCATTCCCCTTCGTCTCCCCATATAGTAATAGTACTGTGTGCAATCGGGGACGCAGCATCGCCAAGAACCGCCACCAAGCATGCTCACTATCCGCCCGGCTACACCCGCCGATGCGCCCCTGCTCCCCGCTGTAGAACAATCCGCCGGCCAAGCTTTTCGCCAGATTTATGACCTCGCATGGGTTGCCGACGATTCCGGTCAATCGGTAAAGCGCCACCTCACCCTCATTGCGCAGGGCGTCGCTTGGGTGGCGCTCGAAACTGACCTAACCCACCAAGAGGTCCTAGTTGGTTTCTTAAACGGCGAAATCCTCGATGGCAATCTACATATCTGGGAAGTGTCAGTGGACAAAGACCATCAGGGCAAGGGGATCGGCCGAGCCTTGATGGCTCAGGCAAAGAAGTGGGCAGCTGAGCAACAGCTTCCGTTTGTGACATTAACAACATTTCGCAATGTCCCGTGGAACGAGAGGTTTTACAAGTCAATTGGATTTGTTACACTAGACGACGGTGAAGTGACGGCTGCTTTGAGAAGGGTGTTGGATGCTGAGGTCAGAGACGGGTTGCCGGCTGAGAGGAGGTGTGCGATGAGACTGTCGCTGCAATGACGACAGGAGGGCCTTGACAGTCATAATTAGCTTGCGGATTTGCCATGATGCGGTGGGCACTGTGCAATAATTATTACCGCTAGCCCCAGGTCTCCTTAATCGACCCGGAATGAGCACAACGGACTACGGGCGGCCCTTGTCCAACCCTGGGGAGCGATGACCGACCCTCTTCACGACTAGGAGGATGCTCCATCGGTTCGCGAGGGAGCCAGGTAAGCATATCTCGAACAAAAGATACGAAAATAAATCGCGCGGCCGCGATGCTCTCCACTTTTCTGTGTGATATTGTCATTCAATCTCCCTCTCATGCCGAGAATCAGCGGCATTTTTACTGTTGGTTATTTTGAGGGCCACTACGTTTTCAGAATGCCATTTCAGTCTTGGTGGTCAATACAAAGCAGGCAGCAGACGTGTGGTTACGGTGTGGGTTAGTAGCTTGAAATGTCTCGGGCGAGCCATACGGTTGACTGTGATCCCCAACCGCTTTTGACAAGTAGTTGAAATGTACTGTCCAGCACCTGCCCGCGCATTTCTGAGTACAAAGTCGCCGGGTTATGGTCAGGACAAAGCTCTTCGTTAACAAGTTCCTGCCGAGGAATTGGAGATCCTGAGTTGGGCGGTAACTGCCAGGCTGACTTTTTAGCGAAGGAGAGCATTCCACTCCTCGACACCAAGGCCAGCCACCGAAGATGTGCCATAGACCATCCGAACGTCCTTTCGATGCTCCGGAGATGGTTGAGCATAAGAGAAAGGCAGAGCGATCTGAGATTCCAAGTTCCCTAAATGGCTGCCACGAGGCTGGTGAAGGAATTGATGACTAAGCTAAGCGCCAAGTAGTTACCACCTGCCGATTTGTGATGACGGACGCAGAACGTCGAACAGTCATTTTACCCATTGACATCAAAATAACACCAAAACCCCCAACCAGCACATCCACCGAGTATTTGCCCACCAAACTGGCAGCTGTCCTCCTGCATATACACATGCACACCAGACCTTCATCCTGAACATCACCCGCCCGCAACCTGCTGACAGCTTATGTATGCATATGGGCTAACTGACCAATTGGGCAATATAGCAGATGCCAGCGGCGAGCTCGGGAGAAGCTGTTGGTTGTGGGTGTTATAAAAGGCATCCTTTGCCATGGGAGCCGTTGAAGACGGGACTTCCTGCTGGTCTCGTGGCTCGCGGGCCTGTTGACTCGTTCGCCTTTCAGGCCGGCTTCCGCCAGTGATCATCAGGGAGGGCCTAGGTTGTCACCATCGGATTCCGAGCTTGCAGTTCCGGTAGCTGTCGGTATCTGCAATATTGAGGGCTAGCTATCCAGAGAGCCCGCCAGGATCCTGGAAGACCTGATTTCTTAACTTCAAGCTGATATAGTAGGTTTTCGCCGCTCTCGTTGGTCCAGCCTAGCTAGGGGTGATTATCATTCACCATCGACCAGCATCACCATGCAAACAACTGTCAGTTCGTTATTCCCATGCTACCGAGTCCACACCACCGAGTTTCCCGACCCCTGTTACCAGAAAGGTGTTACGAGGCGTCTGTGGCGTCCAATGGGCCCACTGCCATCCCGACTCTTCCGGGCAAGACGAACTTTTCTGGCCGATATTCCATGTTCAAAGAATGTGGCCTCATGATCCCCGCTCGTAAACTTCCGGTGGCCGAAACTCGTGTTCTGGTGCTCTGGTAGTCAGAGACTCGATTACATAATCGAACAAGATTCATATTCAAACCCAAGAGGCCATGTGTCAAGTATAATATGAGTATACACCAATATATAAACACTGCCAGCCAGCAAAGTCGCGCCCAGTCTAAACCTTCATCTCGTCAAAGATGGCGACGGCCTCTTGTAATGCCCGCAATTTGGCAAACTGTACAGTTGGCTGGGTCGCCTTGTCCAGGTTTTAGGATGCCAATCTTTACTGTGCCCTGCCACTGATGACTGACTTGATGGCGGGGAGCTGCGCCGACACGGTATCATACAACACTTGGTTAAGAGGTGCGATATAAGCCAGGCCTGAATGCTTAACGGCGTAGTCCGCCAAGAGCGAACGGATGGCTTTCGAGCAGCCCAGCACAAGCTCACAGGCTACTTCAGATGTTGGATCATGCAAGGACGACTCATACTCTGGATACGTGGCGATGGTGATGGAGCATGTGTTGTCGCCAGGTCTGCGTGGTAGCCGCTGCCAAAGCTCCTCAGTCAGGAAGGGCATGAACCGGGACACGAGTCGCAAACCAGGTTCAAGTATAGAGTAGAGTGTGTCCATGGCCGAACGAGCTTCTTCCGGAGTTACATCTGACACGATGGACTTGGAATTCTCAATATAAATGTCGAATAATTCATCATACAAGTACCGGTAACCGATCTGGGTCGACCGTGAGAACTCGCACTCTCCGACTGCCTGGTTCATTTATTTTGCAGCAGTGTTCACCTTCATCAGGACCCATCTCTCTGCAAGGCTCTCCCATCCTCTCAAAGCGCTGTTCTCACGGGGAAAAAGTCGCGGCCAAGCTTGCCGAGGACATATTTGGTGGCCTGATGGATCTTATTACAGAATCTTCGGTAAGCCGTGCATCGTCTTGATATCGAAATTGACATCGCCGCCAGGCGGCTGGACGTAACTTGTGAGCGAGAACCGCAAGGCATCGGCTCCGACCTGAGGAATGCCTTGCGGGAAGGCCTTTTTTTGATACTTTTGGGCGTTATTGACTTCGCTTGGGGCGAGATTGCCGTGTAGCAGCCCTTGATGCAGATCGGCAACGCTGATGCCATCAAGTACGTCAACCGGTTCAATAACATTGCCTAGTGATTTTGACATTTTCCGGCCATGGCTATCGCGTATCAGGCCGTGGCAGAAGACGTCGGTAAAAGGGGACTTTGCCAGTCAATGTCATAGAGAACATGATCATGCGGCTTACCCAGAACTGTATAATGTCCCAACCTGTTCTCCAACGTTGTGTTCGGGAAGTATTCGAGATCTGACGTCTTGTCTGGCCAACCCAGCGCGCTAAACGGCCACAGCGCGGAGCTGAAGCAGGTATCTAACACGTCCTCGTCTCGCTTGAGGGTCGATTTCTTGCCGGGGAGCTTTTGCTCTACCTTTTCCCGAGCCTCACGTTCTGTTCTACCACAGACCCGGTAGTCATCATCACCATCATCATTTCCACCGTCTTCACCCTCGATACTGATCGATATGCCGGATCTGATGACCCCTCCACAATTGCCTTGACAGGCACCAGTCTTGCAGTTTTCGCATCCATTGCAAGTATTGTCGCCTCTGTAGCTCTGGTCGGATGACAAGTTCGCCGCTTTCAACCACTGCCATGGCAGGTCTCGTCAACGGCTTCATTCTCATCCACCATTGGGGTTTCAAAAGGGGCTTGACAACATCCCCTGAGCGGCCGCATATCGCAACCACCATATTGTTCGGCTCCTGTCTCGCGTTGAGGCAGAGTTTCTTGAGTTCCTCGATAACGCCGTATCTCGCATTAAATCTCTTCTCTCCGGCAAACGGGCCGGCGTTGCCATTCAGCGTACCATCCTCGTTCAGAATGTTAACTCAAGGGTAGACAAGGCCGTGGAGAGACGGCATGGCCAATGAACAAGTCTGTTGGCTCGGTATGAGGCCTTCCCAGTATAGCTGCACAAAGGTCTCAGTGACGGCTTTGGACAACTGCGGACTCATTGTGAAGGCTTCCCGCGGCCAGTCTACAGAGATGCCGAGTCTACGGGTCGTCTTGTTGATCGCTTGATGGTAGTCCCCTCGTCTGATCCTGACATGACTGTACGAATTCAGAACGACTAATATCTTTGCTTTTTGGACTTGTCATCTTTTGGGCGCCCGGCGAGCTGCTTCTCGACAATAGATTGGGTCGCAATGCCTGCATGGTCGCAGCCAGGGATATAGAGCGTTGAGAACGGTCGCACACGATGCCACCTTATGAGGGTGTCTTTTAACGAGAGTGCCAGAGCGTATCCGAGATGTAATCTGCCCGACACCTGCAGCCAGTGTTGTTATGATATGACCGTGCTATCAATACTTGCATGAAGAGGCCCATGTATTAGGCGGTGGGATATTAAGACTTCCATCCTTCTCTGTCTGTGGTTAAAAGGTCTCTGGTCCTCCCAGAAGCTATACCAAGGGGATTCGACGACATTAGGTCTTATTCAAAGTCGTCGGCTAGTGGTTTCAATATTTTTTCTCCCTGTCCAGCTAGCGTCTCCCGCGCTGGCAGGCGACATTTTAGCAACTTTTCAGGGTGGTTTCTACAATATTCAACGGCGTATCAAGTAATTGGAATTGATATCGCGCAATACGCGATGTGCGATACAGAAACCTCCATCACCAATCAGTCGACCTTGATGCTCAATTCAGATGCAAAACACATCAACTTCCCCTCTCGTTCATCTCGAGATATCTTGGCATACAGCGACGGCTGTGGCGCCGACACCTCACATCAAGTCGCCAACATGCTATTCCCGAGCTCTTTGACGACATGGGCAATTCCCTTTCATCCATCAGTGGCTCCTCGTCATTCCGTAAATGACGGGGACTGGAATATGCATAATCATCCTTGGGGGCAAATCGATATCTAGTGAATGTAGAATGGGTACCTCTTTTCACTTCAATGGGCCTTCAATTATGAAACTTCATCGTTGTCTACGTGGCAGAAAATTCCAAAGTCGACCATACAGGGAATATCAGGATATCTTCCTTGGTTGTATCTCCATCCTACAAACGCAATACCCTCCTTTTATCCTTGCATTATGTGTTTCTCTAAATAGACTCAAATGATTTCCCCCTACTCTCCCTACATGAATACGACATAAAAGAATGCATAGTTTGATATTTGTAGACTGGTTGTAGGAACATTTCAAATCAAAAGTCTTGATGGTAGGTTGGTATTGGGTCCAGCATCATTCGGGAGCCTCGAGCTATTTACACCATTTGGCATCACCGCTTCATGTTGTTCGTGCGGAGAGGAGAAGGCGATATCGTCAGCCATGTAGGAATACCAAGGGCCGTCACAGACTGAAAGTTTTGCACAATAGGTGATTGGGTAATTGAAGTCCATCTCCATTTTAATGCACGAGTTATCCGCTGCTAGCTTGAGAAAGTCCATCTGAATAGCGCATGAGGGGACATGAGATGAGAAATCACTCCAAGTCGTTTTGTTGAAAGCGCCACCTTTCGAATATATCGGCCTCGGCGGTGTAAGAATAAGAGCCCACCATGGGGACGCTCATAGCTCTCCCCGCGGGTGAATTCTTGCGTCCGGGCAAGTCAGCGTTGGCTCTTGTAACTATAGTTGCGGAATTCACTGTGCGGACATCGGCATCTCCAAGACGAGCTTGAATAGGATGCTTTGTAACATTGACAGAAATCGAGAAAGCACCCGAGGAACAACGGAACGGCGGGAACTCGGAGCTCCTCCCATGTACACTATGCACCGCAGTGCTGGTTGTTCGTTCATTGCAGCATCGAGACATGGACCAAATCACTCCGCAGTCACATCTCTCAAGGGAGGCGTAACTCGGATTGTTTGTCATGTCGGCGAAGTAGACAACGACTCGGGTTACTTGGATGGCCATAAGTATTCGCTGCCAAAGTGAAACCCGCCGGCACCGACGTACCAAGAGGCTGCTATTACCCTGTAGCCTTCGGATATAGCTTGGACCTCTGATATGAAGCGTACCAGACGGCTTAGAAATGCGAAATATCACAGGATCCAGCACACCTCTCATCACAGGTTCTCTCCGTGGAGGACCGGATGCATGGCTGACTCCCCGTGGACTCCCCGTGGACTCCCCGTGGAGGCGACGCAGAAACCACCCAGGATGCCGATGCGGTGAAGACCCTAGCTTCCCATTTCCTGACGTCAAGCGTAGCAACGCAGCGCTAGTCATTCGTCAATGGCGCAATCCATTTCCAGTGGCGCTTTGTTCCCCGGGCTTGGTGCTTAGAGCCTGCTTATCCCCGAATTTTCCGTAAAACGCGAAATGCCGAGAAGGCACGGAATTAGGCCCACGTAAGTTGCCATGACGGGTCTGGGGAAAGGAGGAGGTAGCGTCGTTCTTCTAAACAAGACTAGATGGTGGGTGTGAGGCTCTTGAAGTCGGTGTGATATGTAATCCATATACATGTTGCATCATTATATTATGAGTCGGGCTTCCCCCCGCCTCCCGCGTCATTGCTTCTTCAAAATGTTCGTTTTAGAACTAACCGGTGTTGGGCACGGGAGATCGATCCAAGACAAATTACATGCTACATTCCTAGCGTTGCTCTCGGCCGACGGACACCGTTTGATTGCTCCTGTATAGGCCAGCGCTGTCGTCATACACCATCCACATATCAGAGCAAAAGCCCACCGGGTCCCTCGAGGCTCCTACTTGGTCTTCATCTTCACAAAAGACGGCCAATAAATATTTCACAGTGGCAAACCAACCGCCGTCATGACAGGCCTCACTCGCCTTCTCTCCCGGCCAGTCAACAAGCCCTACCGAACAAGAGACCTCGACCATACAGAACCGCCGTTCCTCGACGATGCCGGTCTCCTCGCCTTCAAGCCAGATGATATCGAAAATCCCCAAAACTGGTCCACGCTGCGGCGCATCACCGTCACCATAAGCGCCGTTATGCTCGTCATGAACGCCACCTTTGCATCGAGCGCTCCCAGCGGGTGTATCCCCTCCATCGCCAAAGAATTCGCCATCTCAACAGAAGCGGCTGCCCTCACAATCACCCTCTTTCTGCTGGGATACTGTGCTGGCCCGCTTCTCTTCGCCCCCTTGAGCGAGTTGTACGGTCGACGATGGATCTTTTACATCTCGTTCACCATGTACATCGCCTTCAACTTCCTGTGCGCCTTCGCCCCCAACTTTGGCGGTCTACTAGTTGGTCGATTCCTCACGGGAACCCTCGTCTCGGCGCCCTTGAGCAATGCGCCGGGCGTGTTGGCCGACATCTGGCATCCTCTCGAGCGGGCAAATGCCATGGCGCTCTTCTCGACCATGGTCTGGATCGGCCCTGCGTTGGGCCCTGTTGTCGCTGGCTTTCTGGAACTCAAGAAGGACTGGCACTGGGCGTTTTACGTGCTCATCTGGTTGGGCGCCGGAACATGGCTGATCATGCTGACCATTCCCGAGACTCACGCCCCTACCATCCTTCTTCACAAGGCGAAGCGGGCCCGCAAGGCCAAGATTCCCGGGTACGAAAACGTAAAGGCGCCGGCGGAGATGCAGGATCGATCCATCAAGAGCGTCTTTGGGGTTGCGCTGACGAGGCCTTGGATCATCCTCTTCGACCCCATCTCGTTGCTGTGCGCAATCTACCTCGCTGTCGTCTATACGCTGCTTTACATGTTATTCAGCATCTACCCGATTGTCTTCCAGGAGAGGCGTGGATGGAACTCTGGCGTGGGAGAGTTGCCACTCATCGGGACGGTTGTCGGCGCCATTCTTGGCGGCAGCATCGTCCTCTATGACACCAGGCGACGCACCAAGAAGATTAAGCGAGGCGAGGTCAAGGCAGGGGATATGGAACCCGAGGATCGCTTGCCCTTGGCCATGGTAGGCGGTGTTGGGTTCGCAGCAGCCATGTTCTGGTTCGCATGGACAGCTGAATTCGAGTATGTTTGCCGCCCCGATCTCCTACGAACAGCCTGTTTTGATTCCGACCAGAGACTAACAGCGACTTCAGCTCCGTACACTGGATTGTGCCCACGATTGCGGGCGGCCTCCTCTCCACCTTCATGCTGCTCATATTCGTCGCATACCTAAACTACCTCGTCGACGTGTACCTCATGTACGCCGCGTCCGCCATTGCTGCCAACACAATTGCCAGATCGGCCTCGGGAGCCGCGGCCCCCCTTTACACAAATCAGCTGTTTCATGCGCTTGGTGTTGGTGGCGGTGGCAGTCTTGTAGCTGGCGTTGCTACTCTTCTCGCCGTTGCCCCGTTCGTCTTCTACAAGTACGGCAAGCCGATTCGTATCCGAAGCAAGTTTGCGCCGACCAACACCAGGGAAAAGGCTCGCGTCGAGGACGAAGAGGCTAATCCAACGGACTTTGCTGTCCAGAGCTCGTCAGAGGTTGATAGCTCTACGGACGTAGAATCGTCCCACACATCACCTGTCGGGAATGAGAAGACGGAAGAGCGCGATTTGTCTTCTGGAGGCCACGTCTTGGCTCCGAATGAGCCAAAGGGGTCTCGCCCATGAATATTTCTCGGCGCAGGGTGCAGATCTGGAACCAGATAATAGGAAGGCATTGGCGTGCATGACACTTGATGTTCCCTCCGGGACATGGCGACGATAGACAAGTAGTTAGCGAGCAATCATCATACCCTAATAGACATTAGCATCAGGAAAGACCGGATACCAAGGCAATTTCACCTTGTGACAGGCGTCTGACTCAAAAAAGAGTTGTATGTATCCAGAGAGATGTGTGTCAACTTGCATTGTCCAGACCAAGAGGGTGAGTGGTACATGAAGAGGAAGAGGAAGGAAAATATAAGTGGGGAAAATCGGTTGCCGTAAGATTCCATTCCCGCCCAGAGGAAATACGATGATTAAACGTACGAGAAAATACAAAGGAAAGAAAAATGCGGCGAGTGTGATTCCAACACACGACGTCACATAGACGTTTGTAGAATTCTTGTTGAACTCTAGTCTAATCTCCTAGATTTTAATAGCCATCCGCCCATCAGACATCATCATGAGTCGTCACATGACGCACGCACAACACGTACCCAAGTATACCCTGTATCGGACATGAGCAATACAGAGAGAGACTCTTGGCCATCATTTCAAGCATTCACACCAGAATACTTCCTGGCCACCCACCATCGAAAGGCAAAAGTCAGGTCACCCCAGGACAAGCCTGTACACTTCCAGAACTTCCACCCAACCACTCTGACGCATCAGACCAGTTGACATCTCAACGACAACTGGCCCCCCGGACCACCAGCGCCTCACGCAACACCCACGCCCTAGTCCGGCAAATCCCCGGCCCGCTGAATAATCCGCCCCAGCTCACTCGCACACTCCCACCACCAAGCCCGCCCATCACCAAAACCCTCATCCCATCAACCAAAGCAAGCAACCATGATGCGCCAACCCTGGCGCGCAGCCAGCCGCCGGCTGCTGCTCCTCCCGCCGCAGCCCAGGCCCATGCCCGGCATCCGCCCAAGACTTTCCTCCTCCTCCTCGACCGCGACCGCAACCGCAACCGCCGCTGAGCAGGAGCAGCCGTCCATGACGCCCGCCGAGGCCGCCATCGCAGACCTCCTCCGCGCCAAGCTCCAGCCCACCGAGCTCCTGGTGCGCGACGTGTCGGGCGGCTGCGGCAGCATGTACGCCATCGACATCGCGTCGCCGGCCTTCAAGGGCGCCACCATGCTCAAGCAGCAGCGCATGGTCAACGCCGCCCTGGGCGACGTCATGCGCGGCTGGCACGGCGTGCAGCTCAACACGAGGGTTTCCGAATGAAAACGGCCCAAAGTAAACAAATCAACTTTCTTTTCTCTTGACTCGCTTGACTCGCTTGACTCGCTTGACCGCCGTAAACGACAAGGGTCTAGAATATGCGTTGCGGCTTGGACATTGGGGCGCGGATCCGTACAGGGAAACGTAATATATAACATGGACGGCACTCACGATAACAAACATAGAAGGGTGGACGCGCGGCGCGTGTACTATACAAGATGTAATAATGCTGTACTATAGAATGGTCCGGCCTTGGGGCGCAGTTGCTCAGGCATACAGACACAGACACTTCCAACATACGGACACAATGACAAACCAATTTTCACTCGCCAAAAGACATGGCTATTTGCGACACGCACAGCATCCACACATTTCATGCACAAGTACATACATAGTCTGGCAAAAACTTTCCATTTAAACATAGGTTCGTGATTACAGCATATCTAGTTAATACATTGACGACAGCCCAACGCCAAACGTCATTACACTCCTTTATAATGTATGTGTGCCGAGTTCAGACATGAAAGAAAAAAAAAAGGCCAAATGAACAGGACAATAATGCTCCTCCAAACATCATTTTCCTCTGTAGAGTATTTTCCTCCCTTGTTCCCCCACCTTTTTTTTTCAACTATTCCTTAAGGTACTTGAGAATCGCCTCCCGCTCCTCAACGGGCATGACTCTCAGTACCTCGCGAACACCCTTCCATCCAGCAGCCTTCTGCGTGCGGACCACTTCAGCGACTTCCGCCGAAAGATGCTCTGCCTTGAGGGCATCAACCTTCTCTCCAATAGCCTTTCTCTCCTTTTCGTACCACTCGGCAACTTCTCTATCACTGTTGTCAAAGTTGACAATCCCGGACCAGTTTTGCAGCAAGTGCAGGTGGCCAGCTCGCAGATCAGCGGCCTTGGAGGGGCTGGAGTCGTGGGATGGCGACAAGACACTGCTGGCCATGCGTCGGAGGATATACTCCTCGTTCAGACGGCGACGCAGACGCCAGTAGAAGTATCGTCGGGAATTCACCCACTCCAGTGAGTCGCGGATCGTGCCCTTGGCCTTCATGCGTCCAGCGCGGTCGTGCAGGTCGGCAAACTGCACGGCAATCTGGGCGTAGACTGGTAGCAGCTCCTTCTCTCGAGCAACGACCTTCTTCTTGATCTCAGCGGCTTCCTCAGGGGTCAAGTCCCTGTTCTCGAGCTGCTTCTTCAGGTTGGCATAAGTGGTGTCCATGCGGGCCATAGTCTCAAGCTGCTTTTCCTTGCGGTACTTGATACCAATGATACCCTCGGGTTCGAGAACACCACCGCGGGCCTCAACATCGGCGTACATCTCCATGGCAACAGGGTTAATGGTGGGATCAACAACGACCCAAGATCCGCCACGGAGCTCGCCAAATGGTGGGATGTACACGAAGATGGGCTGCTCATATTTGACGAGAGCGTCGACGATGAATGAACCGTACTTGAGGACTTCATTGTACATGTCTCGCTGACCACCAGAGAACCCTCTCCAGTTAGCGAGGATCATCAATGGCAACTGCTCACCGTAATTGAAGTCATTGATGGCCTGGGCCGTCTTGAAAGCTGAGTTGGGGTACCAGACACCACCAGCTTCATTGGTGACTTGCTCGATAGAGTCGGGGTTGGCGGGGTCGGCGGGGGTAATGTTCTCAACAGAGCGAGTCTCAACAGCGATGACGCCCATGGGGATGCCACCAAGACGAGCACGGCCGACAACAACAGTTCGTGCCCAGCCGCCAAGGGTCTCAACAAAGGAGTCCTTGTCAAACAGGCCGCTCTGGAAGCTGCCGTCTTCGTCATGCTTGCCAGAAATCATCCAGCGAACATCAAAGGCCTGCTTCTGGGGTGGACAGTAAACAACGTCACGGTCCCAGGAGTCGGAACTGGGGCTAACGGGGATGGGTCCGTTGCGCTTCTCTGGGACGAATGACATCCACTCGACGATACGAGAAACACCAGCAAAATCATCGTTGGCAGTCATGTGAGAAACACCGTTACGGTACATGATTTGAGTACCTCCGAGCTGCAGGTTAGAAGTGTATACCTCACGACCAAGCAGGTTGTTCAAAGCCGGGGCACCGGTCAAGATGATGGGCTGGCCCTCAATCTGGACGGCACGCTGGCCAAGACGGACTAGGTAGGCACCAATACCTATGGTAGTGTTAGGCCAGGGACCTATAAGCAGAATCAAAAAACAGAGTGATGTAACTTACCAACTGATCGGCAGGTGACCAAGGTCACGGTGAAAATGTCGTTGTAAGCACGGCTGGTGGCACCAGCTATGAGACCGGATCCTCTCAGACATTCAACACCAAGACCATCCTCACGTCCGACAATGGTGATAATCTTGTGGCGTTTCTCGCCATCTTCAGTGACCTCCTCTGTAATGACCTCATCTTTGAAGTTCTCTTTGGTCTTCTCGTCCAAGTACAAGTAGCGGAAACCGGCGTCCTGCTTGGCAGGATCATTCCATGCGACCTTGAAGAAGGGCATCAGCTCATTAGCAAGACCCAGGCGGGCACCAGAGTTAGCAGACAGATAGATGCGAGGAATGCCAAGCTTGCGAGCCAATTCGGTGCATCTGTTGAAGAAATTGTCCTCTTTGGGACCGAAGGAACCAATGTTGTAGGTAATATCGTTAGCAACGACAATGAAGCGGCGACCGGTAGGGTACTCGGGCGTGCGGGCTTTGAAGATCCAACCCACCATACCGCAGGCGTTTGTGCCAGGCTCACGGTTGACCTCCTGGAGGGTGTCCTTGTCGTCGAGAACAAGTTCGGTGTAAGACGCGCACTCGCCAACCTTGGGCTGCTGGGAAGCCAGAGCAGGCTGGTCTTTGACAGCCTTGGCCCAGCTGTTCTGAATAGCCTGACGGAACAGCTCAGGGAAATCGTAGACGTACTGAGTTCCCATGAGGTGAGCCTTGTATCGCTTAGGTTGTAGAGCATTCTTGGTTGCATACGCCGTGGTGACAGGGAGCAAATGGAGAGGACCTTTCTCGCTGGTACCACCGATACTGTGGAAAATCCATTCACCCTTCTCCGATTTTCGCTCAGCATACATATCAACGTCCACGACATACCCAGAAGTGTTGGTGATGACGACCCGAAGAGGGTAGGGAGTGCTGGTCTGGGGATCTGTGCAAATAATACGGATTTCAACCTGAGCAACACGCAGTCGCCAACCACGGGCACCAAAACGATCCAGGAATCCTTGAAGACTCTGTTCAACAGCCTTGGGGTCGAGTTGGAACACGGGGGTAAAGTTCATGAAGATGTGGTTAAGATCAGAAGAGTTGTTGCCAATAATCTCAAGGGCATCAAAGATATCATTGATGACGCGGTCAGCCTCAGAGATGAGATATTCAGCAGTAGGAATCTCGTCACGAAGACGGCCAGGACGGATGACGGCGCGGGTAAAGTATCTCTTGTCGGTGTCGACAGCCTTGCCAATCGCCTCGTAGACGTGGATATTCTTGTTCTCGGTAAATACGGGCTTGATGTGGAATTTGGCAAGACGGCCCAACTCGAGCTGGAACGCAAGAGCAGGTTCGCTGTGACGAATGCTGTCATCTTCAAGATATTCAGGGCCTCGGAAAGTGAAGTAACCGGGATAAGAACCGTCACCGTGACCGCAGATGAATGTCAGGCGACGCACACCACGGACCAACAACTCGCTTCGGAATTGCTCCACGATGGGCTTGATGCGGGTCAAGAGCTCTTTGTCGTCGTTGCTCTCGGCATCACGGACAGCAACATTAAGGACAGCAGATAGCTCGTCGTCAGTCTTGGCATCTTTCTGAACTAAATTGAACGGCTTGCGCCTGCCACTGAGGTCTTTGAGAATGGCAGTGGCATTATGCTGGCGGTTCTGCTTGTTGTGGAAGGCCAGCGTCTCGAGGGCCTTCTGAAGAAGCTCTTCAGCATCATCGAGGTACTTGCATGGAATAATGATTCCCTTCCGAGTAGGCTCCTCATCCCACTTGCTGGTCAGGTAAGACATGTCGCTGATGGAGTAAATGCGCTTGACGTTCATATCCGGAACTCCAGGCGTACCTGGAGTAGAAGGAGCAGCGGACTGCAGAGGAAGACCAAACTCGGACTGGCCAATCTTGCGCAGCTGGAAATCCCAAGAGACGAATTGGGGAGAGTCAGTCTCGTCATTGTGGTAGTCAACCTGCTTCAAGATGTAGGCACGGTAGGCCCGGCGAACATAGACTTCCAGGGCAGCCAGCCCCACCCAGGGGTCCTCGTGGGCAAAGAAGAGAGGAAGGACGTCGAAGACTGTGTACTTGGAGTCGACAACTTCCTTGATGACGTCGAGATTCGGCTCACGGTGGTCCCAGCCACTCTCTCCGTAGCGAGACTCAATGACCGAGGATCGCAGAATATGCTCCATCTGAGCGGTACGCTCCTCGAGCGAAGGAAGAGAGCACTGAATCATGATCTCACGAGCCTTGAGAGATACCTTCGAAGTAGAACGAGATGAAAGCTCAGTCAGCTTGCGCAGGGGCTCACGCAAGTACTTGCTTATGTTACCAACGTTAGGCTTGTTGGGACGGTACTCATCCAGAATAGCAAGGATGAGTGAGCTCTTGGCACCGACACGACTGTGGGAGAGGACTGTCTGCACAACCTTGGCAAGATTATCCTTGTTCTGGTCACGGAGTCTGAGGATAACACTATCCTCTTGAGCTTGGCTGAGGAACAACTTCTCAACATCAACATACGTCTCGATCAAGGACTGGATGAAGTTGAGCTCATGAACCTTTGAGCCCTCAGCATAAGCATGGAGAACTTCAGACAGAGGAGCGAGAGTCGTCTTCAAGGTTTCAGCGTCGTTTGCGGGGAGACCCTCTTCAAGGAACTTTTGGAATGCTTTCTGGAGAGCCTTGGCTGGGAAGTCGGCGTGGCGAGACTTGGCTCGCTCAACAATTTGAGCAAATTGTGCATCCAACTTCTGAGGCATACGGGCGTGGAGGGCCGAAAACTGAGCATTCCACTCGCTGTAGGGAAGCTCAGGGTTGCGGAGGACCTCAATGAGCTCCTTGAGAGCGGGAGCCATGATGACTGAATTATCATATCCATTCAGGATATTGAACATGATGGAGCGCAGAACGGAGAAGCGCTGGCTAGGCTTGGAACCAACAACAACAGAGTCGCCATAGGCAGGCAGCTTGTCGACAAATGCCTGGGCCTGCTTGACACGGCTGGGGTCATCTAGAGCTAGAATACCCAAAATGTCGCCGGCTTCGAGAGTGGCGCCGGGTTGCTTAATGAGCTGAACAATGCCATCTTCCTGGGCAACCAAAGGCATGTACATCTTCATGACCTCGACTTCAGCATAGGTCTGGCCAGCCTTGACATGGGAGCCATTCTCAACAGCGTACTGGACTAGTTTGCCAGGACTGGGGGTTCGCAACTGAGTCGGGTCGTTCTCCTGCTCGAGCAAGCAAGTCTTGCTATCAACAGACAGACGAGTAGCGCCGACTTCCTCCTTCCAGTAGACATTGTGGCTATGGCCGTCGAGAAGAATCAGCAAGCCGCCGTCACTGAGGGCGCGAACCCCGACCGTGCACTTGGAGCCGTTGATGAAGAGGTGGTAGCTGTCAGCACTGGCACGAGTAGCGGTGAACTTGTATCTGAAACCCTCGTAGATGAAGTCAATGTTGAAGACGGTCTTGAGGATCTCCTTGGAGGGAACCTGACCTTTTTCCAAGCCGGCACGATACTCGGCCATGCAAGCTTCGCTAGCAATATGAGCCTTGGTAATGGCACCGCAAACGACAGCCAACATTGTGTCAGGTCTCTCAGCCGTGAGACGTTTCGAGATGAGCTCATCCAGCCAGCCAGTGGAGATGGTGTTGTCCTCAAAGGCCTCAGTCTCAAGCAGCTTGATGAGATATTCGACGGTAGTCTTGAAGTCACCACGAATGCTCAATTCCTTGAGGGCAACAACCATGTGCTTACGGGAAGCCTGTCGGTTTTCACCATAGGCGAAGATGTGACCAAACTGACTGTCAGAGTAACTGTGAATACCACCTTGAGTACCGACGGAGAAGTAACCCCAAACATTCGAGCTACTTCTGAAGTTCAACTCATGCATGACACCATTGGAGGGCTTGAAACCCTCACCGGGATCCTCAGAGGTGATACGGCAAGCCGTGGTGTGGCCAGTGGGGGTAGGGCGACGCTGAGCTTGAGCAGTGCCCTCGCTCTTGAATTCAAAGTCGATCTCGCCCGAGGTTCTGGGGTCCACGCCGTACAGGACTCGAATGTCGCGGATGCGGTGCAGAGGCAGACCCATGGCAATCTGAAGTTGGGCAGCCGGTAGGTTAACACCGCTGACCATTTCAGTGGTAGGATGCTCGACTTGGAGACGGGGGTTCAGCTCCAGGAAGTAGAACTTGTCGTCTGCGTGCGAGTACAGGTATTCCACCGTGCCAGCAGAAACGTAACCAACCAACTTGCCCAAACGAACAGCGGCGTCCTCCATGGCCTTGAAGGTGTCGGGTTTGGCGATGGTGACGGGAGCCTCCTCGATGATCTTCTGATGACGTCGCTGGACGGAACAATCTCTGCCAAAAAGAGAGATGTTATTGCCGTACTGATCAGCAAGAAGCTGAACTTCCAAGTGCCTGGCATTACCTGCCAGCTTCATGATGAAGATGGGGGATCCGGGAATTTCGCTGGCCGCGGCCTTGTAGAGAGCTTCGAAGCCTTCCTCGCTCACAGCCTTACGGATACCTTTACCGCCACCACCTTCGGAAGCCTTGATCATGACAGGGAAGCCAATTTCCTTTGCCTTTTGCAGACCTTCTTGCCATGAGCTCACACAGCCCCTGGCGTAGACGTCATCTGCAACTGTAACAATACCCTTCTTGTCGATTTCAACAGCGTCGACGCCAGTTCCTGACCAGGGAATACAAGGGACAGCAGCGTGTTGGGCAACAATTGTGGAGGAAATCTTGTCACCAAGCGATCGCATGGCAGACCCTGGAGGGCCAATGAAGACAATCTTATTCGGTGAGGCAGCCAGAGACTCGGGTAGCTTAGGGTTCTCGGAGGCGTGGCCCCAACCGGCCCAGACAGCATGTACATTCATACGCTCGGCAATGTCCACAATCAGCTCGACGTTGGCGTAGTTGTGATTATTGGTGCCACCGGGCACTTCGACATAGTGGTCAGCCATTCGGATGTAATCTGCATTGGCCTGCAGATCTTCGGGAGTAGCCATGACGGTGAAGTGAATGGCCCGCTCGTCGCCGAACGTTTCGTAGGCCCATTTTCGGACGGATCGAATTTCCTTGACGGCGGCAATACCGTTGTTGGCAATCAAGACCTATTATAACGGCTCTGTTAGTTCTCCGCTACCAAACACGCTTGGAGGAATTGGCGCATGCTGCGGAATTGCAACTCGTGGCAGAATTGAAAGGCACGGATGCGGCCTGGCCCATGCCCAAAAACACGGGGAATTACACCAACTGGAACCGCAACTTGGAAGCTCCTGCTTGGCCGCTCCAACTTCAAACTCCGTATTGTTACTTACGTTGGTGATGACGGTGTGTCCATCATGTTGCGCAACAAAGTCCTTGACCTTGCTAGGTGGTGCATTTTCCAGCCTGCTGCCTCCAATGAAGTGTTCTGCGATATTGTGCTTCTCGGCGTAGGTGGCCTTGCCATTAGCAACGGGTACCGTCCGGCCGTTGGTGCCGTTGGTCCCTGATGTGTCGGGCATGTTTGCTGTGAGAATGTGTATTTTCGGTAGGGGTGTATTAGAGAGATAACCAGCGGTCGGGTGCGGCGGATTGAGTGATGGCGAGACAGAATCGTGATTTTCAAAAAGTCATCAGACGATAAAAAGATGTCTAGAATCGCTAAAATGGGGGATGTATCGATTCGGTGCCTGGCGAAGGGCGCACTGCAAGCAGATTGAGGAGTGGGCTCGGTAGGGAGAAAGTGAAGAAAGGTGTATGTATGAAATCCTTCTTCCACAACAGCCGCTAACAATTAAATAAAAGGGAAGAAGTAAAACAAGCAGTCGTCAGTCGTCAAGGGAGGAAACAAGACGACAAGCCCACGAGGTGCCAATTGGGTCAATCTGGCCAAGTATTATTCGATCTCGAGGAGGAGGAGCTTCGAGACGGAACAACTAACAAGATTGGTCATAAGATTAAAACCCGCGGATTTTGGCTTTCTGGAGGAGGAAGAGGAGGGGGGAACACCAGTAGATAGCGTCGAAATGAGGAAAGAAAAGAAAGAAGGAGGAGGTGAGATTGAGGCGAGGCTGAATCGGTGGAGGTCAATCTGGAGCTTGAGCAACGGCAGTGCAGATGTCGGGACAACGGGGAGCTTTTTTGCGCTTGTCGATACGGTCGTCAATCTGTTGGGGCCAAAGACTCAATGGATCAATTAGCTTGGGAACGCCTTTGGTTTAGTGAGACTCGGTTGTGGTGGGTGCGGGGGGGGGGGGGCGCTGGCCAATGCTGGGGCGGGTGGCCCAAGTGCTTCTCAGGTCTCAAGCTGGTCTGTCTGCACGGTTCAATGTTTGGAGCACCACCGCTGGCCTCAACTCAACATCGATGTCCCATCAATCCACCACACCCGCTCAGTGCCACGGGCGTTGTCACAGACACTGTGAGGTCTAGTTCCTTCACCACAATTTGCCGACGTGGAGCCCACTTCAACCCGACGCTTGGAATGACAGTCATGGGTTGGGGTTGTTGTTGCGGGTGCGGCGAAACAGCAGCCAAGCCAGCGCGACAGCAGTCAAGCCACTTACCCGGGGAGTTCGTCGGGTCGGTCTGCCAATACTTGGCCATTGACGAGTCCGTTGGTCGCGGTTGTTTTATCACCAGCCGTCGTAGACGAATAATTCTATCGTCACGGCCTGTGGAGTAGGAGGCAAGGCAAACCGACAATTCGAGCAAAGATCGAAACCCAAAGAAACCAAGGTCAGATTGGTTTGAGGGAGCCCCGGCCTATGTATTGAAATATTACTCCGAACCATCAACATGGCAGCCCAGGAGGAGGCATGACGGAAGACGCCACGGAGGTGTCTGTCGGTCAACGGACTCCGTACCGAGTGGCTCTTACGCAAAGCTGACTATGAAGTTCGGGACCCGGCCTCTCACATAGCAAACCAGCCCAAATTGCATGTAACTACTTGATGGATTTTAGTGCAGTAAGCATTTGTCCCTCCTCGCCGGACCGGTAATAGGTGCTCCTTTGGAGTAGGCACCGGCATGCAACAACGTAACCCCCTTGCCAGGTACACAACGGAAAGGAGTGAGTGGACTTTGGAAGGCTCCGAGACGTTTTTTTGGGCCTGGTTCTGTTTCTTGAGTTGCATCGACCAGGCTGTTGAACTGTCGCAGGCTCTACGGTGGACATTTGCCTCGGCGCCATCCACTCTACTGGATCGACTTCAGTACAATATCAGCAACCATGACGACCGGACAGACGATGCGGAAGACAGACTCAGTTCCTCAGCAACCCCCCTGACATTTCGTGCCCAACCAACATGGGCCACTTAATACCAACCCGCCGCCACACGCACCGCCGCCAGATGCCGGCTCGAGACAGATTCGCCCTGCCTTTCGGAGAAGGTGATGTCGCGTTGAAACATACAATATTCTACACGCACCGGTTCAACTGACGCTAGGTGTCCCAGCATCAATCAAATTCGATCCGCCGGCGAAAAGTGCGTCTCTCAAGCTGCACCACAAGCACACCCACACGAACAGTTTCTGCCGCAAACAAACACGCAGCTTAGTACAAGCTGGGCAGCCGCTTCAGGGCAAAGCAAGCGACCTACAACCGTAGAGGACCCAGGACCCAATGCAAAACAACACGACGTGCTTCAAACAACTTTCCAGCCTCGACCTGCACCAACAGGTTGCTTTTTTTTTTTTTTTTTTTTTTTTTTTTCCCTTGGCAAAGCCGCATCTCACGACAAGAAAAGAAGACCCTCTCGGAGTTTGAGAAATACCGCGAGAAACGCCGCAAATAAGCATGCATGGCAGATAAGCAGACAGCCCGCTCTCTACCCACGTAACCACACTGTTCTCGAGCATCGATGGATGTTTTACAATACTCCGGACTCCGTACAAAACCCCCATTATGCCACTCCAAGTAACAAACAATCCGTCAGGTTACTCGCGGTACAACGTGGCCATAAACCGGATTATCGGATTATGCATGTCCCAATTCGGCCACACCCGGCCAACCGTCGCCACGGATCCGAGAGGCTCCGTCCCCCAATTGTTGAGCACCCACCCACCCTCCACACTAGCAATTTTTTTCTCCTTTTTAGTTCCTCACACACCCATCAACTCCGTAACCCGGCACAGCACTCTGGGTAACCCCCTATCTCCATTCCTTCGATGCTCGTAGACTGTCAGCACAGACCCGGTGCCACCACCCTACACGTACCGTCCCCAACATTCCCGCGATGACAGCAAGTACGTAAGCTGACCGCGGCGCACCGCTCACCCAATCATATCCACCATCCGAACCTCCGCGTCATGGTGGTCCCCTGGCAGGGGCGGCTGTCCTGTCCGTCTGCGACACGGAGGGATTCTGCGGAGGTGGACTGGCGCCGAAATATAACCAAGGATGAATAGAATAGAATAAAAGCAGTTGGTTCCACGGCAACGTCAAAGTACAAGTACAGCGTGTAGACATGGCACTGCAGGTCGACTGCGATCGGCCCCAACTGGTACCCATAGCAAAACCTCGTCTCACTCGCAACACCGTCACTCAACACATACGTCTCCTCTCGAGCAAATTATAGTCTACAAGGCTCGACAAGGCAGGATGGGCGACACACTTCACAGTGGTAGCAGCCAACGGCACAGGACGTATCAACACCATCTATTCCCGTCCTCAACTTCCAGAACAAAATCTACACCCAAGCACCCAGGGGTCATCCCCCGCCCAGGCGGCAGACTGGATTCTTGACCCAAATACGTACATGTTACGCCGTAAGCTATCGACCCATCTCCGTCGACCAGCCTCCTCAATAGCATCGCTCGCTCAACAATCATTCTCCAACTGCCAAGTCCCTCTGGGGATAATTCATCGCATTGTCGGCACAATCTATGGTGCAACGGCAAATATGCTAAAACCCAGAAACTATGTGCTTGAAGAGAGGTCATAATCATCATAATTAACAAAAAGCATCGCCTTCAACTAGAATCGCTTTGTCTCATCGTATGTCGTAAACGAGTTCATCTCAAAAAGAATCGTAGGAATGTGTTTGACTATTGAGCATTGGCGCCAGCACTCCACCCACACACAACCCGGTATTAATCTGATTATGGCGCTTGGCTAAAAGCTGAACCCGGTCGTTGTCTAATACGTCTCGCCCAAGTCGCTCAGTTTTCTGCCACCCGAGGTGGCAGGTCGCACAGTGCCAACCCCCGTGCTCGTCCGTCTGCCGCCGGGGCCGTTGCCGCTCTGTCGTCTTGCGCCAGGCGTGGGGATTGAGGTCCCGGGAACTGGGATGCCGCTGACAGCCCCTTCCATCTCGAGCTTGGAGTAGGTACCGCGCCGGCTAGGAGTGCGGAACTCGCCTTCGTAGTCCTCTTCCATTTCTATGCGGCTCATGCTTTGGGAGTGCCCGTGCATGCTCAGAGACGATCTCGGTCGACCCAGAGGTGTGCGTGCTCCGGTTATAGATGATCGTGACATGGGACGTGGGGGCGGCACCATGTCGGTTCGTGACGAGGGTCTCGCATATGATGATACGCTTGCTCGGGAGTTTGGGCGGCTGTGACTGGCATCAGATTCTGGTGCTCTATTTGGTAATGGCCCAAAGGACAACCTGCTGACTCCCGACGTGCTAAGTCTGGGGACATGGCTAGGTCGTGATGACGTCGATGAACGAAAGTTGGTTGGTGTAGTTTCGTCTCCTGCAAGAGACGATGCGGATGACGCCGTTGTTCGCTTCCGAGAGCGGATCGTAACCGTTGACGGAACGCCGGAACCGTTGGCCATTGGTCTGGGTGACGCACGTGGTGGTGTATGTGCAGGGGCTGGTAGCTTGGACCTTGCAGAGTGCACTCTAGCTTCGAGACGCTGCATCTGAGCAGTGAGTGATCGAATATGTGAGAGCGAGTTAGATGCAGGAATCTTATGCTTCGACCAGCCGGGAGTGGCCGTAGAACGCGGAGCCGGGGTACGAAGACTCGAAGGCCCGCCCGAGATACGGCCACCTTGTCGTGCAACCGCAGGCTTTCCACGTGGCTTAGGAGTTACGCTGTGATCCAAAGATGGCAGTCGAGACTTGCGAGGAAGCGTACCGCCAGGCTTGGCAGCCGTAGTTGCGTTAGCAATGGGTGCTGACGCATCGGACATTGGCGGCGACGGGGGCTCGTGTACCTGCGAGAGCGATTCGACCGCGGGGAGAGACTTGGTCTCGGGTGGCGTGGTGATAAGCGGCGAACTGGCAGTCGAGTTGGGAGAATCCTCGAGGTTCTTGTCGAATGTCGGTGATCCCATGACAGAGAGGTCGGTCGAGATGGTAGACAGATGTCGGGCTTCGTACTTCTTGATCTTGTCCTGCATGAGCTCCGCCTCTATCTTGAGCTCGGCGAGCTCTTCCCGAAGCCGCTGTGACTCGATTCGCAGATTTTCTCTTTCCTGCTCACCAGATTTAATCTCCTCCTCCATCATGACACCCCGCTCAATAGCCTGGTTGTATTTGGACTCCATGTCTTCCAGAGAAGAGGTAGTGTTGCGAGCTTGGCGCTCAAAATCGTCATTGGCCACCTCGACATCTCTCAGCTTCAACTGCAGCGATCGGTTCGAATCTCGAAGAGTAGTAATTTCCTTTTCCAGAGAGTTTTGCGCAGCGCTAGCCTCACTCTTGGACTCCTTGTATTTCCTCTGCGCTAGTATGTTAGCAATAATTCTACTTCAAACACGACAGCTCAGCACCATGTGCCAGAAATAGAGCTCTCCTACCTTCCACTCTTCAACTTCGAACCCCAGGGTTTCAACCTTCTCCTGCAGAGCTCGCTCCTGCTTCTCCGCTCGCTCGATATCCTTCTCTAGTTCCTGTTCAAGCTCGCGACTTGACTCCCGAAACTCGGCAAGCTCCGATTCCAGCATTTCGTACTGCGATTTATACCAGGTGAGGGCATCCTCAGCCGTGGCTGCCTCACTGGGAGGCGATGAAGGAGGCTCGGCCATGGTACGCCGTAATGTTTATGGGAGTGATGATGCCGAGCCAGGGATCCTTCGAGGTTGGGGCATGCGACCCGCCGCTGCTTTGATGATTGATGATCCCTTTGAATTTTTGGCAAATGGGATAATTACGAGTGATTTTTTTGAACGTGTTTTTTCCGGTTTTGCGTGCGAGGGTCGTTGACAAAAGAAACATGTATTGCCTGGCAGTTGCTGGCGGGCGTGGATGCGGTGTGGCTTTCGAGATGAACCGAGGCGCGGTTGAACAACGAAAGAGCAACAACAAAAGGCAGCTTAGGAAATTGAAATAAAGAATATTTCTAAGCGCATTGTTAGCTTGCTCGCGCGCGCGCGTTGTGACTGCCACAAACATTGAACTTACAGTTTGTTGCTCCAAAGGGGGGAGGGGGGGAGGTTGGCTACTCTGGATTTCCCCTTTGTCCCGGATGCGGTGCCCGACAATGTGGACGGCGGAGACGAGAAGGAGACGAAATCGAAAACGAAAAATAAAAGGCCCCCGTCTATGTCTTCTTGCTGGAGCTGTGCGCGCGTCGGTTTCGCGGCTATTCCCAGCAAACAGCAGAACTTACCTATGTCTATCTGCCTTACCTTGGGTTGTCGAAGTGGCAGTCCGCCAGCCGGAGCGATGCGGTGGAAGTGGTTGTGTTTTGGCCTGCGACCCTTGTGACACAGTGTTGGGTGGCCTTGCTGCCAATGTTGACTGACCATGTTGACCCAAATGGCCCAATGACCGGCCTTGGCCCTTTCCCGCGGCCACCTTGCCTGACCGCTTGACCCGCTTAGGCTTAGCTCTCGGCGTCATGGGCAACAGCACCTAAAAATATGGCGGGCAAGTACGACCGCTGCTTTTTCCGGCCCCTCTGGGATCACATGTAAGAGCGTTCATGTGTGCGCGAACTCTAACGTGAACTCACTCCATTAATGCTGTCATGCCCGGATGGCTCCGTATTCCTCTGCTTGATGTTGGTTATTCGAAAAAGCATGCGGATGGCGCGGGTGGCAACATTGAACGCTGTTCCGTGAGACACCAGACCCTACAAACAGGGTAGCAAACCTCCGACACGCGTTGCTCCTCATTTGTCTCTGGACTGGGGATGCTTGACCCTGGGCAGGGTCCCTTTATCCTTCATATTGCAAAGTTGCACGACGGACCGTGTGCCAGGAGCACAGTCTTGTACTGCATATTGTGCGCTCAAATATGCCGCCGTGCATGAACTCTTGAAGCCACCTCAAAGCGCATAAACTTCTCGGATTGTCTCTTAGTCGTTCTGCTTGTGGGCAACACTTGCAGTTGCTCGACACCCCCTGCTGTCAACAACACAATCTGAACTGTCGGGAGGTCTAAGTTGAGGCCCATTTTGACTTTGCAATTAATGTTAGCATGTGCTGTCCTACTACACGTACTCCGTATGAAACTCATCCATTCCCAGCTCCACTCGTTGGAGTAAACCCACCCCATTTTAGTCGGCCCTTGAAGATGCAATTTCCCATAATGACCATTCTCAAGGTCAGCAGAGGTAGCGATAGCTGCGGTTTCTATATGTCGATAGCAAAATTTACATCCAGTACCTACTGGGGTAGGTATCTGGTCAATGCCTATTGGTAGCAGGTAGTCGTGCAAAACACCACCTTCACAACATATACAGGGTATCGCGAGGGATGCAGCCCAAACCCCCACAAGAGCTCCAGCTTCACTCGTTTCATATATCATTTCGTATTCTTGGTGTTTTAGGATAATGCTACAGAATATTTCGTCCTCGCTGTGCTATCTTGCCCGCCGTCTCTCATACGAACAAGCGAACGGACCAACGCTGCCTTCTCATCGTACAACTTGTACTCCGTACACGGAGAAAAATCAGGACTTTGCAAGTACAACTTCAAAGTCTTCCCCCACCGGTAGCGCCCCATGCCTTCCTGGCCTTTCTGGACCCTGCTGTCGCGGCTCCGAAATTGTGTAGCCTTTCTCCAATCAAGTATGCCTCGTCTCGAACTCCTGCTGTCCATCGATTGAACACTCTCGTCAATCCAACTGCATATCTGACCATGACGGCCGACACTGCAGCCACTGGGTACGAGTATCTGAATACCAAGGACGGGTTGGCCGTATCGGCTACTTCGCCCGTGAGTCGCGAGGGCGAGAGCATGCCGGAATTGATTAGAAGATATGCGGTTGTGGGAGGACCAAATATTGCGAGTATAGATAGGGCGATTCCGGGAATAACAAATGCTCTTGTAAAGACGTCGACATCCGGCTTTAGGTAGCCTCGTCGCATGACGGATGTTACTGCTATTGCAGCACGGCTGTCTGGAAAGAGTGATGTAATCATTCTAGTTGCAAGCTTTAGGTAGAGAAGTCCCAGCGTCCAGGATTGAATAACTCGTATGGTATGACGCCCAGCCTCTCCGCCTTGGCTTGCTGTGGTTGTTTCGTTCTGTTGTTGCCAGGGTGGATTCATGTAGGTATGTAGAGGAATACTGAAATACAGCTCCATTAATGTTGATACTAGCAAGGGAAACACAATTAGTAGGAAGAAGTAGGCATAGAATAGTTTAGCACCGCGTGCCAACCCGCCGATAACACGACGACCGCTGTTTCCATTCGCAATTTTGTTGCCGATTTGGCCTGTCCAATCTCGGAATCTGGCGGTAAGATGACCAAGGCGAAAGACTGCATAGGCTAGCGAACCTAAAATATAGATGCCGATACTGAATGCGTAAATATCATTGGTGCGAATGTGGGCTGGAATCAGCATCTTAAACATAGCCCTGCCAAGCACCAACGGTACGATAGTGAAGCCAACTCCAGTGACGGCGGCAAATAGCCAGATGAAAAGGATGAATAAGAATAAGCGGGCGCGGAAGTTTGGTGGCACGTATACGAGTTGGTACTGGGGCGATGCATACATGTCATTGTCTGATTTACCGTCCTTTCGGCGGTTGCGTTCGGAGACTTTAAGGAAGACCTGTTGACCCTTGGGAATCTTGACTCTGTCAGATGCCGGAGCACGGACAAATCTGCCACTCTTCTCAAGTTGACCTGTCTTAACAAGATGGATCTTTTTGTGTCTCATCTCTTTCATTTCTCCTTTTGATATGGATGGATTCGGTTTAGCATCCCCGCCCTCGAATGTGTCTCTCCAAGTCTTGGGTATGACAGCGTTGTTCTCATCAAGCTCAAGGAGCAAGGACTTATGTGGTGGAACTTGACCCTTCAGCTCGGGGCTAAGATGAAGAATGCCTTCTTCATCGATGCGTCGCTCGCCAAATAAGAAATATGTCAAGCGAAGGCCGCGGGCGCACTTTCGGAACCACCAGGTGTACATGGTGTGCAATCCGTCACTAGGCTTGAAGAACTTGACAGCTAGCGGCATTAGGAAGTTGTAAAATAGAAGATCCACGGGGAACTCCAAAACCGGTTCGTTGGATGAATAATGGATAGGCAATACACCAGGCATCGTGTAATAGAGGCCCCAGACCACGCCGCCGAGACAGACGATGACCAACGCGCCGTACACGAAAGCTGAAAAGAGAATCTTCCGTAGCTGGGTTGTTAGATTTCGTTCCAATACGTCCCGTACAGGGTGGAACTCGGGATCATCTGGATCTCTAATAAAATCTACATCAAAGCTGGTTAGTGTCCCATTCCAGTCAATAGCATACAAAGATCTAATGACTTACACAACACGCCTGGCCGCATTATCTTGCGGCACATAGAGACAAAAAGAGCAAAATGAAACATGTAACCAGTTCCCACAAACCAATGAACAAAGATTGATGTCAAGGGGTAGTTGCACGTGAATAGGATGCGAGAGTTGAAGGTCGTGTCTTCAAAGAGCGGGAGCAAGGCGCCATCTAGCAAGAGGCCACAATACAGGGGGAAAACGAGCATTTCGATGCTGATGATGAGAATGACTTTCATAATGCCGCTTGCCTGGTGAAGGCTGTCGATAACTCCGGCTTCCCAAGCTTGCATCACGGCGCCTCGCGAAAATGGGCTGTCTCGTTTCAGGTATAATGCGCCAACAGCAAAGACAGTCAGATATCCGATGAGAATTGCCCAGAATCGATCCAGACCTGACCAGTATGCGAGGCTGGGGTCCACTGGGGCCTCCGTGGTAACTTCACCTAGATCGATTATCCAGGAGCTTGGGTCTAACAACAAGGAGACCACGCCAGTAAGAGTGGAAACTAAAGACTGAATGGTTGTTGAAGTCGCGGCAACAAACCGTCCGTCAATCAGAGCGGGATAGTCGGGTTCGGCAAGAACCTTGAGGCCAATGTCGACCTGGCCTAGGACCCAACCAATATTCTCTTTAAGGGTGTTCAGAGCCTCATGGCTGATAGCCGAGAAATGTTGTACTTCAGGGGTGAACAAAGGAAACTCCATCATGAGAGCATATTCCACAACTCTGGCCCCGGTTCCAGTCCATATTCCCCAAGATGCCTTTCTGGCAGACACAATCTGCGCGCCCATGGTGCCTCCAATGACGCTTGTGAACATGTCGACAATGTTCAGTGCACACCAAGAGCCAAATCCACCAATCATCATCGCTGCGTCTTGGATTACTTTGGAAACACCCATGAGCATTCGAATAAGAAGGATAGGGTTGGAAATGATCAAAACGGAAACGCGCCCTATATTATAAGGGATGCAAACGCAGGTAAATATGGTCATCGTGACGAGAACAACGCAAAAGATGGCGTTTTGGAACAGCCCTGCAATGGGACCACGCATGCCCAGAAGTTCCATTACCCCTTCGAAATCCTCAAGATCTTCCATAGCCTCAGCATTCATCCCTGCTGCAGCAGCGGCCGCGTCGACTTCGCCAGCATTCGGATCCGCGTTGGCCTCCACAGGTTCAGCAATAGGAACATCAACCCATGGATCTTCTGCCCCATCATCATGACCAGCAGCACCAGCAGCAGCACCATTGGCTGCGGGCTCTGGTTCTTCTTCCTCCTCGATGTCCTGCCGCTGATCAAGATCGCCCCACATGAAGTTAGCGATACGACCGACGAGTCCTCTCTGCTCTGGCACAGGGACAACTGGCTCGTCTGGAACAACGTGGGTGATATCGCTACCATGGTCGACTGATGCAACATCATCACCATGATAGGAGCGCGGGGGACTGTCAGGAATGACAGTGCGGCGCCTCATCCCCGCGTTGTCACTTGGAACCTGCGCCGTAGCTAGCGTTTCTGGCATGTGGGTTTCTGGCATCAGTTCTGGGTCTACCTCATTTGCAGCAGGAAGGCTGTCAAAAGTCCAACTGTTATTCGCCAACGGTTTTGTCATGTTACTGGGCTCAGGACCATCGGATCGAGCTCGGGGCCTAGATGGGCCAGAGGCGATGTCGTAGTCCGGTGCCATATGGGGAGGCGATAAGTCTGGGGATATTGGTAGCCATTCCCTCTCTTTGCCCTTGGAGTTTCTTTGCCTAGCTTCCTGTTCATCTCCTGACGGCAAAGGCTGACTCCAATCATTAGGCTTGTTGAAATCCAGAGCTTGAGGAAATGGCACCAAGGATTGCACAGGCTCTTGGGAAGTGGAGGGGCCTGATATGTCTTCCGAGGCTGCTTCTCGTTCCCTCATAGAACGTCGGGTAACATCGACCCAATAGCCAAGCTTGTCCTCCAGATCTTCCTCTTCGACGATCTGCAAGATCTTTTCCAAATTGCCACCAGCCCGGCGATATACTCGTAGGTAGTCAATGACACTGGCTCCATTATCTGAGCCTGCAACTGCTTCATCCTGAGTTGAAGACTCTTGCGAGTCTGCGGCTAATTCAAGAACCGTTCGATCGGGCTCCGTGGCGTTGTGCATAGCTATGTCTGTATAGGACAAAGCTGACTCTCCATCATCGATGTCACGCCCGTTGTCGAGCCCAAGTGGCCCAGGAGCCTCTGCTCCAGCATCCAGAGTCTCGCCATCAGAGTCCGTGCCGTCAGATTCTGGTATGTCATTGTCATCATGTACCTCTGGGCCAACTGGCTGCTGGACAGGGGCCGGTGGGTTGTTGTTTTCTTGGTCGGCAAAAGCGGCTCGCATATTGATTTCCGGCTGTTGCTGAACGACATAATCGCGGACCAAAATAACCAGAATGAAGCATACAATAACTAGGACGGTGATGATCTGACCCTCGATGACCGCGATCACTGAGCGGTTTACGGTCGCATTGCGAGTGAGGTTTCTCAGAAAGCCAACATCGCTCAGCAGGGTCTGTGGTAAGGAGCCGGCCGTGCTGTTTAAGAAGGTAATTTTGTCAGCAACGGTGGTGTTATCGCTTGGGTCGGCGGCGATGTTGAATGGATACGGAGGATTTGCGGCACATGTAGGCGCGGGCCTAGTAGGCCTAGTAACACGGGTTGGCTCAGAAAAAGCTAATGAGAACGGTCCAGGACCAAAACCCTCGTGGCTAACAAAAAACATGGAGGTCCAAACATATCGCATGAAATAGGGTAGCCAGCACACCCAGACACTGATGGTTACCACGGCGCGAAGCCACAGCAATACGTTGCGCACAAGGTATTTTGCCATGTGCTCTACGAATATGTGAACCGGGAGGGACTGCGGCATGTCCGGCGCGTATAGTTTGGTAAAGCGGAAAGAAGTCTTGCAAAGCTCGCAGTACTTCTTTTGCGAATGTGAAAGCCATTCCATCAAACAGTCCTGGTGAACATATTTGATGCTGCCGCTACACTTGCAAGGGTAGAACAAGGGCTCGGCCGAGGTTCCCTCACCGCGACATATTCGGCAAATCGCGGGGGCGGCATCGGACTGTTGAGGAGCAGGTTTGGAACGGTCGTCGAGTATTGAAGAAAACACATCCTGGCGCCGGGGCGGGGATGAAGGGTCGCTCATGGTGATGTTGGGTCAGCAGCCCAGGTTGACAGATATCGATGGCTGGCCGTAACCGGACAACGGAGGGCTATTGACGGCAAGATGGTGAATAAATCATGGAAGGGATTGGTTCCTGTTTGAAATAGTGAAAATGCACAATAATGTAGTAGGCTCGGCCCAACGCTGCTATCGTGGGGGATCGTTCTGTTGCGGGCAATGACGTTGTGGTGAAGGGTGCCTTGTCTGGTGGCCACTTTGTAGGGGAGAACTCGAGACGGATTCGAGGTATTCGACGGGTTAGGGAGTCGTCAAGGGCAATGTGCTATTCTGAGAGGAATATATCACGCAAAGAGAAAGATGTGATTATTAAACTGTATCGTGTACTATCGTCAAGTCAAGGGAATAATGTGTTGGTTGGCACGAAGGTGTGAGATAGATAATTGAGTGGACTTTGAAGGTTGGGCGGTGTCTGCTAGGTTTGGTGGCGATTGGGGAATTAAAGTGGAGCAACCGTGAGGCATCGGTTACACATAAGTGACGAACCACTTCAATGTCACGCGGGTTACAAAAAAGGCCGCACACCCCGCACGCACAACCACACACACAGGTGTGCGGCCTGTTTTGCAACCCGCGTGAATGTGAACGGCAGAACAGGAGCCGTACCTCGCATGTACTGCTGATCCAAGCCAGGGAGGCCAGGCTTCGTCAGAATTCTCGGCACGGAGTAATTATCATTGGAGAGGCGATGTAGATACGATTTCACCCTCATATTCGCTGCTCCAACTGTCATTTTCTTGGGTTCACGCGTGTAAGAACTATTCTCGGACGTCACGGAACTGGTTGAGTGGGCAGACTGCAGGTCGCTTCGATGGGAGTTACAGCAACCGTGCCTCATTCTTGTGGCACGAAATGTTGTGATGCAAGATACTGAGGTCGTAGTATTAGATGGCTGGATGGAAGGGCAAGACTCGGGAGCAATGGCGCTGAACCATGACGTGCCTCGGGATGTAGTGACTGGTCGGGCTTGGATGCATGTGCTGCATGCTGCAGGATGCGAGGTCTCCGTTGAAGATGTGATGATTGCTCAGCATCTGATTGAATACCAAGCGTCTCTAGCTCCAGGCTCAAGTTGAGTGCAAGGGCGCACATGTAATGATTCAATGTTATTTTACGTAACTACCTGAAGTACCTACTAGGTAGTACCTTATGTAGTCCAGCACTCGCGAGGGAACCTCAAATTCCAACATCCAACATTCTTGCGTCAACGATACCATGTGTGTGTGTGCAAGTACTGAATGCTGCGACCACCCGAGGCAACCCCAGACTCGAACGCCACCACGTCTCCCCTCAATCACCTGTTTCCTCCGCGACATTCAACCATCCGCTGCCACGCGCTCGAGAGTCTACAGTCCTTGACGTCTCTGGCGCTCTGCAATGCGTTGAAATAGAAGCCTACAGTTGCCGCCAATATTGAACTGGACCCGACGCTTCGAGAGCTTCAGACCTTGGCCAGCCAGCTAGCCTCTCATTCTTTGTGGATCCACGACCTCATTGCTCGGCATTCTGTGCTCCGTTGTGTCGCAGCTTCGTCTCCCTCACCTTGCCAACTCGCGCTGTCCAACACCCTGTCGACGACCCCTGCAGCAGCCGCTAGACTCTTTCAGCCCCCCTTCAAGCTAGTTATATTGTTTGATGCCTCAGTTGGCCCTGGTCTGATTGATCTTCTGGCCTGTGACGGTGAACAGACAACGGCTCGTGGTGGCGGACGCTAAATATCATCCTGACTTCCCGCCTGCTTTGGACCTCTGGTTTCCTCACCGTCAGCTCCTGCCAGGCTGAGGCAAGCTCAATCAAGCTCATCTTTGTTTGCCTCGCTTTTTTTGCTTTCCATTGCCCCAATCACCACCTGGACCACCTGGACGTACCATCTTGGTCTGCTCTTCACCTACTTCTTCTGGCCTGTTTACCGACTTATCGTATTTGCTTTTCGCTCCACTCGGACTAGAGTCGGTGTGTCGCTGGAAGACCTTCCGTGCAAACCGCGCGCAGCTATCGCTCGAGCTCGCGCCAGCATAAGCATTACCTATTGAGAACATTTTGAAAATAGCAACCGGCTTCTTCAACTATGACGGTCGCTAATTCCACCGCCAATCGGTCTGTCCATGCCAACGGCAAACTTAACGGCCAGGCAACAAGCAAGAGGGGGACGCCGAAGCAACGAGGCCTCTTCGGCTGGGCGTTTAGTTTATTTGCCAGGTATGTAATTATTCAGTATATCTCGATAAGGAATGGGGCGTGGCCTTTGGCCGTCATCCAAAAATCTTTTGTCATTTTATGATTCGCTAACCGGTTGTCCACACAGAATTGCTACCTGGGCTGCCATCCTCACGATTCTTCTTCGCTGTCCGACATCCTTCGAAGCCTGCGATGAAGCCTCTCCCTTCATCTGCAGACCGTACTTTCATGTTAGGAATGCCGTAAAACCACATGTACAACCCTATTTCGACCAGTACGCCGCGCCTTATGTGGACGTTGCCAAACCATACTACGACACATTGAACAACCGTGTTTTGACACCGACGCGCCGATATGCTGTTTTATATGGGACTCCATGGGCCAATAAGGGGTATGGCATAGCTCGTGCTCAGTGGGAGATTAATGGCCAGCCTCGACTTGTTCGTCTTCAGACCCTGACCAAGGCCCATTACGAGAAGTCGATAGCGCCTCACCTGACCAAGGCAGAAGAAGCAGTTGGTCCATACTATAATGCTCTCCGAAAACATTCGATGCAGGCGTACAACGGCTATGTATTGCCCGCGTATGAGTTTGTTCGCCCTTACTTGCTCCGTGGATACGATGCGGCGGCCGATTTTACAACCACCAAGGCTCTGCCAGCTACTTACTGGGCTTGGGGCAAGGCAAATGCTTTCCTCGATACTGCAGTCTGGCCCCAATTGCGTGTTGTCTATGTTGAAAATGTAGAGCCACAGCTTGTCCGTATCGGAGAGCGACTTGCCCGATACAAGACTAAGTCTAACACTACGAATAAGGCATCATCAGATGAGGCACCTGTTAAACCGTACGTGGCTGCTAAGATTCGGACCTATTCCAAGTCTGCCAACGCTAACAGTGAGTGCAGGGCTAGCTCGACAGCATCAATTTCATCGTCCTTTAGCAAGCCTCCCCCGCAAAGCCCGTCTACCTCTGCTACCACGACGAATACTGAGGAGCCAGAGGCTACTGCGGCCGAATCAGACAGGACAGAGCCTCCACAATACTGGAATCCCGTCGAAGCCCCGGCTGCTGCCGAAAATGAGAGTGAACTGCGCAAAACTGCTCGAGAGATGGTTGCTAGTGATCTTGCGACCTGGCAAAACAAGTTTGCTTCCCAAGCCGAGGAAGGTGCTAGCGCCATAGAAGATCAAGTCGAACAAATAGCGCGCAGCCTGATGGACGAAAATGCTAGAGTGACTGGAAAGGAACTGCTTAGGCAGCTCGAGGACACCATTGCGTTTGAAATCGCCAGCGTAAAACAAAATATTTCTAAAATTATAGAATCCGGCATTGCGGATGCTCACCAAGAGGCAATATCCGCTGTTCGATCGGCTGGGGTGGCCATTAAGAAGAAAGCACAGCTGATACGAGGATGGCGGGAAGATTACGATACTGAGCTCCAGGAAACCGTGCTAAGTGCGGCGGATGTTCATTTTCAAATCCTCGATGAAACTCGCAACTTGGCCCTGACAAACATAGGTATGAAGTGGGCTTGGACCGACGGCGTTACCTACAAGGACTGGCAGAAGTACCATGAGCTGAAGGGTGCCTTTAACGACTGGACTGAAGAATTGAAGCAGCTCATTGTTACGCACCCGACGCTCCTCGAAGCCCAGGAGCTTTCTCACCAAATTGAGGATGATGGTATGACCATGGCCTCAGCTGCCGCAAAGGAGTTGGTTCGGTTAAAAGAGGTGTCAAATTGGAAGATTCTTGCTAATGACTCGACTGACAACTTTGATTCTGAGGAAATGCGCCTTGCTGCTGAGGACGCGGCAGCAACAGCAGCCGCCGCCGCCGCCGCCGCAAAAGAGGAAGCCGAGATACAAGAGGCCACGGAGCAAAGTCAGGTGGAACGTGCCCCCCACCGTTATACTCGGCGGGAGAATGTTGATGAGCCACATGATGACGAACCAGCCCAGACAATTGTCGAAGGACTCTCTGCGGATGCTGAAACACCACCAACCATTGAGCCACGCGAGGAGCCAATTGTCCTTTCTGCTGAGGACGCTGCAATCACTATCGCTGCTGCTGACAACCAGGAGCCGGTGGCTGAGTCCGAAGAAAGTTCAACATTATTGAGCGAAGTCGCTGCTGATACGCCTGCCACGTCAACCAAGGCTCCTGATTTTGTTGCGGATGAGTTCGCTACCACCAAGGAAGAAAGGGAAACTGCTACACCCGCTACGAAGGATCAACACACTCCTTTAAGCCCGGCCATGTTTGGAGCAGCTGCCCAGTCGGTTGCGGACCGCCACCCAATTCTGGATGACGACACAGATTCTAATGCCTTTGCCAGTGTGACGAGTGCGGCCCAAGCAGCCTATTCTAGTGCCGTGGCCCTCGCTGCTGATCGGTACTCCAGTGCTTTCTCTGTTGTCTCCGCACAAGTGGAGGGTACATCCAAGCCAGTACATGAGCAACTCTTCTCGTCTGTTTCCGCCGTTTACGATGGTGCTGTCTCTGCAGCTAGCAAGAAGCTCGACGACGCCGTTGCGGCCGCATCTTCTGGTGTATATAACACGGCTCCCACGCCAACCAAAAGCAACAATCTTCCCGACTGGAAAAAAGTCGAATCTATTGCGGCCCAGAGATTGAGGGAGGGGAAGCTGTGGGCAGAGATTCAATACTCAAGTGTACTGATTGCCCTCCAGCTGGCTACTCCTACCCCGACTTCACCTTCTGAGAAGTATTACGAGCAGGCCAAGTATCACTATTATGCAGGGTTGGGAATGGCGCAAGATAGGTACTCCAGCTTCATGGCCGCAGCCTCGTCAGCGTGGTCGTCAGTGACGGCTGCACCTACACCTACACCAACGGACTTTGTGGGATCTGTCTCTTCAATGGCTTGGGTTGCAGGAAAGTCGGCGAAGTCTGCAGCCGGCGCTGCTGATGATGCCGTCAAATCTGCCTATACGGCCGCCAGCAAGGGAGTCATGTCGGCTGCTCAGGATGCGGAGGACGCCATTCATCAAGTAGCAGACGCTGCCGCGGAGCAAGTCGTCAATGCTGCAGGCGCAGTCGCGGACACATGGGACGTTGTTGTCTCTGAGCTGAGCATCGAAGTTTATGGCCAGCCCACGGCTATTGGATGGTATGAAGGTGCAACGAAGACGGCTGGATCTGCCATCACGGCGGCCACCGAGGCAGTCGCTGAGGCTGCAGCTCAACGTTATGATGCCATCAACAAGATGGTATCCGAACTGGTGATTGGAAAGGAGCCCACATTTAGCGAGAGTGTCATGTCAAGGCTCAGCGCCATTTATTCTACGGCAACGTCCAATGTCGGCAGCGTGGCCAGCGAAGCCAGTGTTGCGGCTGCATCAGCAGGCGATAAGGTTGGAAGCGCAGCTAGTCGGGCGACCGAGGCCGTCAAAGGATCTGTTCAACAAGTACGAGACGAGTTGTGAAGTCTTTACGAAGGCTAGGTGTAAAACGAAAGCAAAAGGAAGACGGCAAGATGAGGGTATTGGATCTAACGAAATTTCTTTATTATCATTTTTTTTTGTTGTGTTTGGACGATACCCAATGTCATGCGGTGTGGTTGTCTGGTGAGAATTAACATTGGTTAGCGATGCGAAGAAATAAATTACACTCTAATGAAGGCTCGGATGCTGGAGGAGCCGGCGGTTTTGTTGTTTTAATCATGGGCAAGTAAATGGGAGCCTGGCCTGACCACCAGTCTTATGGGTTATGAGGTGTCTTGATGAACGCATGGAACACGAATCTCTGCTGGTGTATTACGAAGCGGGTGCGCATGCAACTACTGTACTTGATGAACTTTTGTAGAAACTCTCTGTAAGAGGTAGGGTCGAGATGCATATGCTCTCGACCATGGTGTTGCGTTGCCAGTAGTGAAGCGGTGAATACCAGATGTCTATTAGTTAGGATCGCATGTCGTGTAGCCCGTTGTAGGATTTGTTTGTATAGTGTGTGTTGAGCTGCCCGCATGACAATTCTGAGTGATACCTCGGACCTTTTCATCTGATAATTCAGTTGGTTGCGCAGGTGGTCGGTTGGGCAACTCCACCTCCGCACAAAGAAAAGAGATCCGTGCAAACCTGGCGCCAACGAAGCGTTCACCCGTTGACGATTCTTGGCCAACTCGTGTTAAGGTCCCACAGGAATATTATGTGCATATTAAGCAGTCCTAGGGCCTGGAATGATTGGAGTACTTTTGGGGGGAATAATCGAGATGCATTGTGACGGGGGGCTCCGCCTGCTGTTTGCCTGGATAAGTCGCGGTACAAGTGGTGAGTGATTTTCCTGGGCGAGATTGTGCGTCGGTTTAATGCAAGATGATGTGAGAGGCTCATTGGGGCCGAGTGTCCTGATCTTTATTTTCCGGTGGCCTGGGGGCCGCGAGCCGGCTGAAAGCTAGTTTACACCACGTCGAAGCAGAGGATAATGCGAAAGACTCGGTTGGATCGGGTGGTTTAATAAACAGGTCGACATGAAGGCAGTTCCGACAAACAACCTCACGTGCTGATTGTCGATGGCGTGTACTCTGTGCTCCGTAGTTTGCTGGACATGGAGTAGCATTGAACCAACCGACCCACGTCGTGCGAAAGCCAAGCCTCGTGCCCATGTCGTCGCCGACAAGGCGTTTCCCGCAGGAGAAGGAAGAAACGTGGATTGATGCTTGCGCAAGCGAGAAGACGGACGGACGCCAGACGCAGGTGACGATGTTGTTGGTGTCTCAATGTGAGCATTCTGAGTGATGAAGCAGCCAGGATTGGCAGGAGCCACTACGGCAGAGGCAATCATAAAAAAAAAAAGACGACTAGAAACAGAAAACAAGACACACCACCAAGGCAATATTCTCAGGTCAAGACACACATTGTACGGCTGCATCCGAATCGAGGTGACACACAATAAATGCAGGCTGACCCCAGTTCAAGGCGAAAGTCAATCCATTATCGAGCTGCAGTGCAACCAGCAGACTTCAGCACTGCTTGCCACCCGCATCACCCATTCGTTGTCGCGAACATCTTTAATATCTCACGCTACTCCATGGACCCGCCGTCATTTTGGTTCCAAGCGTGGAAACTTTGGTCCACACTAGCCGACACCAGCGGTTCCTGTTTCTGGGGTCGTTTGGCCGTTTTTTTTTTTTTTTTCCGTCCCGGCCAGACCCTGTTCTGTCTTGTGTTTCCCTCCGACTCCTCGGCTTCGCCACTTTTGTTGGCGATTTGGCGACTGCTGCTCAGAACTGACGAACCCCGACGCCTTGGCCACGCATGGAATACGTGCCTGGTTGACGTGTGTTTTTTCGTCTTTTCGCTCCATCCCCGTCTTGGCTAATCCGAGTGCCTTCGGCCAGCAGCTATCCACCGGGACAATCCCGTCGTGACTGTTGCAGTGAAGTCGTGAGAGCCGGAATCCGCCGCCTCCAACCGTCGTTGCGGCCAATTGACACCGTCATTGAGCCATCGTCTCTCTCTCGACGAGACCATTTTGTCATGGTGAATGGCCTCGGGCGTGCAGCTAACTCCAGACCATTCCCGTGAACCGCTCGTCTTTTCTCCCAGTCTACTCACCCCAACCGCCCAGGATGGCTTCAACTGGCGTCGACCGTCCCGCGCCGCCAAGCTACTCTGACCAGGAGAAAGCTGCTGTCCTTGGTGATAAGCTAAATGATGGTTCCCATGCTGAGCCAGTGACTTGCCGACGGCTCTCTCTGTCTTCCGGTTCAAAGCACGACGCTACTCATCGCCAGCTCAAGTCCCGGCATATCCAACTCATCGGCATTGGTGGCACCATTGGCACCGCCCTTTATGTGCGTAAAGAATTGTACAATCCTTGATTCAATTGTTTCGTCTTGCTCGTCAAGTGCTCATGGTCGCGTCGTGCTGCCTGCAGGTTCAAATCGGTAAAGGCCTTTTAAATGGCGGCCCCGGCAGCTTGTTCATTGCCTTTAGTTTTTGGTGCACCTTCGTTCTCGCCATCACCTTGTGCATGGCCGAAATGGTTACTTACCTGCCCCTCTCGTCGCCCTTTATCCGGTTTGCTGGTCGCTATGTTGACGAGGCCTTTGGATTCGCCGCTGGCTGGAATTTCTTCGTCTTGGAGGCGGCCCTTGTGCCGTTCGAGGTCGTAGCCTGCAATTTCATTCTTCACTTTTGGACCGAGGCCATACCCACAGCTGCCGTTATAGTCATTGTCATTGTCCTGTACGCTCTGATAAACCTCCTGGCTGTCAAGTGGTACGGCGAGTCGGAGTTTTGGGCTGCCATCGGCAAGGTGCTGCTGATCGTAGGGCTCATCATCTTCACCTTTGTTGTAATGGTTGGCGGTAATCCCAAAGGTGATCGCTTCGGATTCCGCTTCTGGAGCGACCCTGGTGCTTTTGCTCCTCTCTACTACGAGGGTTCTCTGGGACAATGGCTAGGCTTCTTGCAGTGTCTGATTCAGGCTGCTTTTACCATTGCCGGTCCCGATTACGTTTCCATGGCTGCTGGTGAGGCCGAGAACCCGCGAAAGGTTATGCCTCGAGCCTATAATGCCGTCTTCTATCGGCTGACGGCTTTTTTTGTTCTTGGGTCTCTATGTGTCGGCATCCTTGTTCCGTACAACGACAAGGAGCTGACGGCGGCCTTCAAGAACTCTGCCCCGGGAGCAGCTGGCTCGCCGTATGTCGTTGCCATGAACCGTCTGGGCATCACTGTTCTACCTCACATCGTCAACGCTATGGTGCTGACGGCTGCCTTTTCTGCGGGCAACTCCTACGTCTACTGTGCGTCCCGTTCCTTGTACGGGCTGGCACTGGAAGGCAAGGCCCCCAAGTTCATGACGAGATGCACTAGGAAGGGTGTACCTATTTACTGCGTCTGCTTTGTGCTGTTGTTTGCCCTCCTTGCCTTCCTTCAGCTGTCTGAAAATGCAGCCGTGGTCCTGGACTGGCTTGTCTCGCTAGTCACGGCTTCGCAGCTCATCAATTTCAGCTGCGTATGCACATCATACCTCTGCTTTTACCGTGCCCTCAAAGTCCAGGGGATAAGCCGCGACACCCTGCCCTACAAAGCGTGGTTCATGCCCTACGGCGCGTACTATGCACTCGTAGCCACTGTCGTCATGGTGTTTGTGGGAGGATATCCGGTGTTTCTGCCTGGCCGATGGAGCGTTGCCGACTTTTTGTTCTCGTGAGTTTCATCTCTATCCACCGCGAGTAAGATGCTGATATTTATAGATACACTATGCTTGCTGTGTTTCCTGCCCTCTACGTTGGATACAAATTCATCCACAAGACGAAAATTCTCAAACCAGAGGAAATTGATCTAGTCAAGGACCTCGACACGATTGAGGACTATGAGCGCAATTACATTCCTCAACAGCCGGCGTATGTTGATTTCTGAGTATTGACATGTCTCTTTGACTGACTCTGATAGGAACCGATTTGAAAAGATGCTAGACCTGTTATTTGGATAGGTAGATGCCGCAGGGAATACATCTAATGAGACCACGTCTGCAGCCGTACGTTTTTGTGTCTTTTTGTGCCATTCACACCGTCATTTCTTCGTATACTGAAGCCGAAATCGTAGTCGTCGTGGCTGACAATGATATCTGTCGTGCGAGTAAACACCTGGTCTCCAAATTGGCTGCGTACAATACAGAAACGATGCGGGAATGGCGGTGTCATATTCGTGAGGAATGTGCCCAAAGCGTCAAGCATATTTTCCGTTTCGCATGTTGCTACGCGGCTTACCGGCTTCAACCACCCTCTGCTATTGGCGCTCTTTTTCGCTGGCTGGCCATGCATTTGCGGCAGTTGTGCACTGAACTCATGGAAGACTTGCAAGGTATATGCACATTCTAGATTGAGCTTGCACATGTGGTGTAGTTTCAGCTGTGTAAAATGCGGACATCGAGTCGATGGAGAGACCACCCACTCAGCTGAACGAGATTGTTGGACGCACGAGACATATTAAACCGACGTTGGGTAAGAATTTTAATGAACGGGCACAGAGGTACTTTGCCGCCATTGCACATTTGTAGAGGCGAGTTTCTGTCCCTCATGAGCTGCGCCTCGGATGGTAGTGGGCGACTTTGCTTACACGAGCTGTGAGTCAAGAAGGTCGGGTGAATCATTTGATCAGCTCGGTGCTATCAGTCCATTACTTTTGTTGTCTTTGATCCGTGTAGTTGTGGGTGTTTCGAGTGCGTTGAGTTGAAGACGCCGTACGTTATCTACTCTACTCCCGGAATTGACCTACGAACAATCACATGCCTTTTACTGCTACATTATTACTTGTACCATCACGCCAGGCATGCAGGCACGCACTGCAGAAAGTCAATATTACGAACTCAGGTGAGATGAGGCGCTGACACCGCTCGAGTTAAATGCTTCGGCGAGGGTATACTCGGTTACCGGTTTTCCCGAGATATCGCCCTCTCGATTTCCCTTCAACGTCATGTCATGCCGCGAAGCTTGTTACACAACCGCTTCTCTACAGGGTTCGCAATGTCAGCAGCGGTGTGACTAACACGGCCAGGAGACTAGACACGTTTGACGGGAGGGCTGCTACCTCATATTTAATTGCCCGGTTGAATCTTCAAAAACAATTGTTCAACCCGACATACGCTGCCCGCCTCTCCCTTCTTAAGCTCCAGAATGTCTCTTCCACTGCGAACCCTCGGCCGAAACGGCCCGCCCGTGTCCCCGGTCGGCCTCGGATTCGGGAGCCTCGGTGGATTCTACGGACCACCCGGGACCCGGGACGAGAAGCTGGCTCTCCTGGACCACGCGTACGCCGTCGGTCTGCGCTTCTGGGACCTGTCGGATGTCTACGGCGACTCCGAGGAGCTTGTCGGCGAGTGGCTGAAGCGATCGGGCAGACGCGAGGACGTCTTTCTGTGCACCAAGTTTTCGCTCCAACGCCAGGCCGATGGGAGACACACGTTCCGCTCCGACCCCCAGCACGTAAAGGAATCGTGCGACAAGAGCCTTGCCGCCCTGGGTGTTGCCGCAATCGACCTCTACTACTGCCATGCCGTGGACGGCGTCACGCCCATTGAGCGGACCATCGAGGCCATGGTTGATCTGAAGAAGTATGTCCGCACTCCCCTCGGCTGGCACCTGGAAGCAAGAATTTCTCACCAGTCTCAAAAACTTGAACAGCCAAGGCAAGATTCGACATGTCGGGCTATCGGGAGTCTCGGCCGCCACGCTGCGAAGGGCGCATGCCGTCCGCCCGGTTGCCGCCCTGCAGTGGGAATACAGCCTGTTCACGCTGGACATTGAATCGCCAGCAAACGATATTTTGAAGACTTGTCGCGAGCTGGGCGTTGCCCTGGTGGCCTTTAGCCCCGTTGGGCGCGGCGTTCTCACGGGCCGGTTCCGGTCGCACCGGGACATTCCCGAGGGTGACTTGCGCCGTTTCTATCCAAAGTATGCAGAGGGCAACTTTGCCGAGATCCTGAAGCTGGTCGGGGGCATAGAAGACGTAGCCAAGGACCGTGGGGGAGGCACGCCGGCACAGGTGGCTCTTGCGTGGCTGCTGGCCCAGGGGCCGGACATCATCGCCATCCCGGGCACCAAGTTGGCCTCTAGGATGGACGAGAACGCAGGTGCTGCGCTGCTTCGGCTGAGCGACGAGGAGGTGCAGAGGCTTCGGGACCTGGCGGAGCGAGCGGATATCAAGGGCACTCGGTACCCTGCTGCGTAAGTAGTATCGATCTTTCAATTTGCCCTTGATCCCGTCGGGTGTTGACTGGCTGGATAGTGTTATGGCAACTCTGCACCAGGATACGCCTCCATTGTAGGATGTAGAAGGACTTGTATCTGAACCGAGTATATTAGAACCCCCCGGGGACTTTGGTGCTCGCAATAAAGGCTGGATATTGGATCCCTTGTTGAGCAATGTCGTGGGTTAGGGAGGGCACTTATTGAGGTAGATGCGCCACTGCTGCATTGGGGGACGGATTTACGTGAATTGATTAGAATATTGTTAGGATAGGGTTGCAATTAGTCTCCTGATTCATCTGCTGCTGTATGCTCATGCGCAATTGTGTTAAGCGCCCCTATTTAGTCGTGCTTCTCCATGATTCGCTTTAAGCGAACTGTGTGCAAAACCAAATAGCCTCATGCGATTCCAGATACTGCTTGAAGAGATGGCGTGTATTGCGTATGGTAGGCCATACCGGCTTTTTTCATCTTCTTATTCACATACTACTGCTTAGTGCTGGTAGTGTACATCTGACATTGCTGCATCACCATGAATTGAAAGACGGTGGGCCAGATATTAATTCTCGTGTAAACGGGAATCGTCCTCACAGCTCAACTGAACCAGGTCTATACGAGCCATAATGTTTGAAAATCTTAATACAACCGCGTGCCAGGAGGTCAAAATCATACCGGCTTTCTACTACTGGTGGCCTCTTATACGCCTCCTGCGAACCACATCGTGCTATCTACTTTCGAAGAGTAGGAAAAACCCCTAACCTCAGGTAATCTAGCAAGGCACACGAAGAAGTGTAGCACAAAATTACCCCGTGATGGAGTTTCTATAGCCATGGAATACTCTACTTTCGATCCAAGAACACTCACGGCGGCCTCGACGCCAGGATCAAGCACCTTCTGTTAATGGTGGTGCGGACTCGACTCGGCAAAAGTCAGACGAAGGAGGACGACCGAGCGGCTAGCGTTTCAAACATGAATTCAGATCCTAGCTTTGCTTGTTGCAACACTCAACCTGTGCTCTGTTGCAATTATCTGGTTTATAGCCTAGTGACTTGGCCCTTTGGTATAATCTGTTTGTTCTGAGCCAACATTCACGGATATATGGACTATTCAAAATCCCCTGCCGGCCTTTGTGGTAGCAACTATCGATTAAAATGTTCCTTCACGGGCCGTGAGTAGCAATATATTTGACATTTATCTATTGATGCGGCCCATCTAGCCTCGACTGAGAACACTGTGATGACTTGTATATCCCCCTGACAGAGAGAAGCTTTCACCGCGGTTCCTAAGACTGGAAAGTGACTGCGCGTTTCTGTAAGTTGCCATTGCCATTGCCGCCGGTACCATCGCCTTGGGCACCGCCGCCGACACTGCCATTACCTTTGCCGTTACCTTTGCTATTACCGCCGGCACTATCATTGGCATTGGCATTGCCTTTACCGTTGCCTTTGTTATTGCCAGTACCAGTACCAGTACCAGTGCCAGTGCCAGCACCATTACCAGTACCATTGCCATTACCTTTCTTATTACCGGTAGCATTACCATTGTCAGTTCCATTGCCATTGCCTTTTTTATTACCATTGCCGCCGGTGCTGCCATTGCCCTTCTTATTGCCGCCGGATGTGTTGCCATTAGGATTCGTCGAATTGCCCGCAGCAGCACCGACCATTTGGAAAGCAAGCACGCCGCCAAAAGGACCAGCGCGGCTGGGATTGGCAACCTTGAGGAGACAGACGTTCTGCTGGTCGCCAACAGTTCCCTGGCAAGTTGTCCCGGCCGGGATATTAACCTTGAGGTCCTGCAGAGGAATGCCGCATGCATATATTAGTCAATGCCGCAAGTTATAGAACAGACTCTGGCCGCGAGACCACTTACAAAGTCCTGATTAACGTTCTGGGCTCGCTTCCCGAGGATACGAGGAAGCAAATCGCGGATGCCCTTGCTCTTGGCTTTGCTGTTCGGCAAGCGGTTGCTCGCCTCGGGCCCCGGGGCAATATTTCCATTCTTTCCCGGGACCTGCGTCGCTATCTCGGCTTCTGTGCCTTGCGAGAACTTGCCCGTCCCCGAAGGGTCAATGATGGCCTTGACGGGGCCGCCGCCGTCCTGTCATCAGAGTAAGCTAGGGTGTTTTGCAGACACGGGGACACAAGACGTCATTCGGAAGCCATCATACAGTAGTGACGACATGGTAAGTAGCAGAAATGGACCCGCCATTACTGCTGACTTGGGGAAGAGTCGAGCCAGACATGCCAGCGACGCGGACCATGTCCTTGACGGAGTTCTTACCGCCGGCAGTGGTCCGGCCCAGGCCATCTGAAGCGGCGTTTCTGGATCCGAACACGGTCGAGTCGAGCTCCGTCTTGCCATTGGGACCGGTCCTGGGCACGACGGCACCCATGATGCCGAGGGCGGTGGTGTTGCCGCCAGCATCGCCGGTCTGGGAAAAGGGGACAATTTGTTAGGAGCACTGGTATCATGGGTAGGGCTTTTGAGTGACCTACTGCAACGCTGATCTTGCTGTGGGCTTGGACAAGAGTGGAGGAAAAAGCCGCCAGGGCTACGTAGATTGTTGACGAATGCATGCTGACGCAGTTTTTTTTTTAACCTGATTAAACTAAAGAATAATATAAAAACACTAGAGCTGAACAGATGAGAAAGGAGGGATAGGATTGAAATGAGAGAGTTTGGAAGATCAACAATTCTGTCTGTAATCTTCTGGTCTACTTATATAGAGCGACATTGTCTTCCTTTACTTACAGCTGCATCTTGTGTTGGTTGACTCGTGCGGCGGCACCGCTTGAAGCGACTCTTTATGCCCGTCTGTTTCAACCGTTTCACCGTTAAAGCAGTCTTAGAGGATAAAGGAGATGGATGATTGGCAGAGAGGAAGACGAAAACGCCCTGAATAGTGGTACTCGTGTCAGTTCACATCCATCTCGCGGGTATCAACCGCCTCGACTGGCTGCCTCTCGCGCTCGCAGAGGCTAGAATAGCCGAACCAGGATACGGGCCCGTTGTGCGACCATGTAAGGGTTACAATTGGGTCTTGGTTGCATCATAAATGCCGGTTCTGTAGGCATGGCAAGGTGTTGCACCAGGCGGCATCATTATAGCCTACTGACTACGGTTTTGAGGTGAAAAACTTGAACACTTCGCGGCCACGTGCGGCCCAGAACTGATTGCTAGTATCTGATCAGACTATGTGTAGTGAAGACGTGAGCACAGACTCATCCGTTTACTCTTGGTCCGTTTTCTTCTTCCTGTAGATCTACGTGCTGTGGGCCGTTCGGTAACGTCCGAAGGGGATCATACGTGGAGTAACATGCGGGAAGAAGTGTTCCAAGTGTGCCTCACAGGGGCCCTTGTTGCGGATCCTGGGGAAACACGTCGTGTTTGAAGACGAGTGCCCATGTTATGCCGCATTTGCGATTTGAGACGTGGGCATTCGGCCGCATTGAGTAGTCCTCGATTGAAGCTGTCTATGGGTAACTAAGGCCTATTTATAGCTCATGATGGCTTCACGATGACTTGGCTTTTTTAAGCTCTTTAACGTCCGTCAAAACAGCTAGTGTTTTGGAGGGTGCAGATTACATGACAGAAGGTGAAGCACTTTGGCCCGCTAGGAGGAGGGTTAGGGTTATCAGGTTACGGAGCTACCAGACTTTAGCTGAAACGCCATACTAGACCTTCGATTATAGTGTAGTGATTGCCTGGGAAAAAAGTCTACACCACTACTATGTTCATGTTAGCAACGCTTATTCCTTCTTCGATGAACCTAATGCAAACCTCTTGCGGCCAACTAAGGACTTGGTTCGCTATCGTCTTCTCTGTTGAGGCTAAGAAGGACTCTTGTCGATTCTTCCACCTCAAAAAAAATCTCTGTTGGACAGGCATCAGTCTCAAAATGAGATGTAACAACCTTTTTCATGGTAGGGAGTACTTGTTCAATTGAGTTTCCCATGCAGAACCTGTCATTGGTGATTTCTCGATTCTGTCCAATTCGATGGATCCATGCCAGTGCTTGGACTTGTGTGAACAGATCCTTGGATTTTCAAGTGAGACCATGGTTCTCCTCTGGCGATATCGTTACTTACCAAGTCGCTTCCATCACGTACGCCCGAGATGCGACACTCAAGTCGACACTTTACTTTGTGCCTCGCCCTCGCCAGTTGTGATGCGCAATTGTGAGTTCTGCAAGCAAAACGCACCAAACAGCCATTTATTGGAGTCAAAATTAAGAGACGGCAGAGGATAGTTTCGAAATCGAGCAATAATTTCTTTACCAAAGTCAAGGGCCTCCAACCACCCGATCCGCGGACATGGAATGAGCGCCTGCTGGAGGCCCGCCTTGACGATCCCGTGAGTCGTTTGAAATTCAGAGATTACAAGAGTTTCTTCATCAGCACGATCTGGTACCGTCCTTTCTCTTGTCTGTAATTGACTCGCCACTTAACATCCAGTGGATGCTTGTTCAAATACAACAGCGACTTGGCTGCCTTTGGGGGAAACCCTGACGAAAGGCCTCCTCCGTAACAAAGATCAGTTGTTGGGCGAAAAAGGGGATATTTAGATGCTGCTGGTTACGATAGTTGCTTTTTCTAGGGCTCAAATTGGGGCTCGAATCAGTGATCACGGCAGGGGTTTTCAAGGCTCCAACAGAGTATTAAGAAAGAGTCAATCCTCAGGATTTTTAGCGTGTTCAATAGAGATTTAAACCCATCATCAATATCATCAATTCATTGAATCAAGACCCCCAAAAGTCTTCCCAATGACTGCCTTTTCCGTTGTGAAGATTGCTGTTGTATTTCCAGCATCAATAGCCTGTTGTACCATGTTGTGCCCGTTGTCGGCATCTGGAGTCATCTCACAAAAGCGATCTATAGGACCGATGTTGCAAAAAAAATTCGCCTTCTCTCGACTCAGCCGTTGCTATCTAAGTACCATCTTGGTGTTGATACATTGTCGTCTGGTGTGACAAGGGCTTTATGAGGGCTTGGAGTCATAGCTCAATTCATCCAATAACAGTCTTTGTGGTATCAAATGTCCTTGGTTTTTCAAGTCATTGAGGGACCAAAGGTCTCTATAAATATAAGAAGCCGGTGAGGGCCTTTGCCCTAGGTCCTGTGATCATAGCCCTCGTGTAACCGTGTGACGCAACGGCAATCATTACGTATATGCTCTTGGCTTCAATAAACACGGGGAAGGAAGACTGTCACTCTGCAACTACTCAAACGTCACGCTCACATTCTTTGGACATGTCTCCCTGTGTTTTCACTTTTTATTTTCTCATCAGTCTCCCACGTAAATCGCAGGTTGAGCCACGATTCGACAACTATCAGCCTGCCGCGCTCTCATAACTCTCGTCTTCAAGTCTGCCACCAGAACCCTCCCTAGATCCCTCTTCCCATGAGCAGTCCTTTCTTCTTCTGGCAACTAGCCCGCTCCATCTAGTGATGATGGCAGCCGACTCCTCCAGCCCGCGCTGTTTTAGACATCGGCAACTCCCACCACCGCTCTCTCTGGGATATCGTGCAGGAAGATCCATTCATGCTCCGAGTTATGGTACGCCTTCTCCGGGATCCGCAGACCCAAACGCCAGGCAAGGGGCCGCAGCTCGCGGAACTCCACCTGACCATGAACCTTGGAAACGTCAATCTTCGTGACAGTAACGTGCTGCCGTCCCAAGTTTTCCTTGCGCCCCTCTGCAATAGAGAAAGCGACTTCTTCGTCATCGTAGGTCGAAATAAATGGCGACGCATAGTCGCTGCTCCATTCCAGGTGATTTTCGAGATTGTATCTAAGCACTTCTGCTTGCGGCCCGTACATGGCACTGAGATTGATGCTGGCTCTCCCCACGGCCGATATCCCCTTTCCCGGGGTTGTAACTGCCTGAGAATATTCGTCCTCCACGCGATAGAAGTACCTGTACCTGTACTCTACCATTTTCAAGGCAAGAAAAAGTGTGTTTCAAGCGCTCAGCAATAGGTTCTTAAGGAGTGTAGTGCGGGGGAAGACGCTCGCGACGATATGCCACCTTGGGGGCGACTGATACATGGGCACCCGGGTGCCCAAATAGACTAGCGCACCCAGGTGCCCAAATTATGTCAGCACTCCTCTAGCGCTGGGACAGAACCTGTGCCCCAGCATGTTCCTGCAGCCACTGCACATTGCAGCGCCAATCAGATTGATGAAACATGGATCAGGCAGCATTCCCTGACGACGTTCTTCCACCCGAAGGCACATATGAATCACGCGAGTCCTTACTTGATGCTATCAATTCTTGGGCGAAACCTCGAGGGTACGCATTTACAACAGGGAAATCCCTCAAGACACCAAATGGCAGAGTCAGAGTAATATTCGCTTGTGATAGGAATAAACCTCCTCCAAGCCCTTCTACTGATCGAGTGCGACGCACTTCGAGCCGAAGAACTGGCTGCAAGTTTTCAGTTCTAGCCAAGCAATCGCTAGATGGTAGTACATGGGTCTTGAGCCATCGACCAGACATCGAATGTGCTAAACATAATCACGCGCCCAGCGATGATCCTTCTGCACACCCTGCCCACCGCAAGCTTGTGGGAAAAGATGCGGCGATCGTCTCCAAACTCGTGAAGTCTGGAACTGCCCCTCGAGAAATAAGGACCTACCTCCATAACCACTCAGAAACACTTGCAACTCAGCGGGATATATACAACCGGATTGCGGCAACCAGGAGAGATCTTCGCGAAGGCCAGAGCAGCATTCAAGCCCTAGTCGACCAATTAGATAACGAGGGCTTTTGGTGTCGCGTCCGCTTGGATGTAGACAATCGACTGACGGCTATCTTCTTTGCCCATCCTGACTCTGTGGCGTATTTACAATGCAACCCGGACGTATTATTGCTGGATTGTACCTACAAGACGAATAAACACGGTATGCCGCTACTCGACATGGTCGGAGTAGATTCTAGCCAGCGGTCGTTCTGTATCGCATTTGCATTTCTATCCGGTGAATCGGAAGAGGATTACTCTTGGGCGTTACAACATCTCAGGTCACTTTACCAGCGTGAACTTCCGTCAGTTGTCTTGACTGATCGATGCCTAGCTGCAATGAACGCTGCTGCACATTGGTTTCCAACGACCAAAGCGCTCCTCTGCCTCTGGCATGTCAACAAAGCGGTCCTCCAGCGCTGCCGGCCCTTTTTTGTGCAGAAAGAAAACGAAACCTCAGAGCGGGCAGAAAATGACACATGGGAAGAATTCTACACCTCCTGGCACTCGATTGTTGCTTCACCAAGTGAAAAGATATTTGACGAGCGCCTGGCCAAGTTTGAACTGAAGTATGGCGAAAAATATCCAGAGTGTGTAGGGTATATCAAGATGTATTGGCTCGAGCCGTACAAAGAGATGATCATTAAAGCATGGGTGGATATGCACTTGCATTTCGGCAATGTGGCCACCTCGAGGCAGGTGGCTTATACTATATGCAATTGACAAGACGCTAATGGAACGTTCCCAGGGCCGAGGGTATCCATTCACTGATGAAAGCACACATTAAGAAATCGAATTTGGACCTTTTCGACGTTTGGCAAGCCATGAAGCATGCCATCGCAAACCAACTCAAGGAACTTAAACATATTCGAGCTTCGCAACAGTTACGCACACCTCTAGATGTATCCGGGCTCATGTTCGAAGCAGTACGAGGTAGGGTTTCGCATGATGCTTTGCGCAAAGTCCAGGGGCAACGGCAGTTATGTCTACAAGAGCCACGTCAGATTCTATGTAGTCAGACTTTCACTTCGTCACATGGGTTGCCGTGCTCCCACACCCTCGAGAAGCTGGAAGAAGAAGCTCAGGGTCTTCTGTTAGAGCATTTTCACCCACATTGGCACTTAAAGCGAGGGGTGGCACTGCCAAAACCTGTTCTGGAACCTCGCCGGGCTGCAAACCAACTAAATAGGACTCAACCCTTAACGAGCACAAGACGCGAACCATCCGGTTTCGAGAGAATCCAGGGTAACAGAAAGGCTCCCACTTGCAGCGCATGCCACGTGGTAGGCCACATTATGACCTCGAGGTCCTGTCCGCTGAAGTTCAAGGGGTCGCCGGTAGTACCTCTGCCGGAAGCTCGAAGTTCAGTCACATTTTCAGGTGCCACGGCGGAAATGGCTCCTGCGGGTGTCTCTAAGGCCCCCCCGGAAATCGTGCCAACGACCCAGCAGTCGCAATGTTCAAATGCAGTGGCGGATGCCTTGGCAGAGATTGATCAACCCTCTTCCTTTGCAGCACGCATGCCACCCATCCGTTCATCTCCTCTCATGAGATTTAATACGTCGACTGACTTGGGGTCGCTTGCCACATCAAACAACGCGCCCGGCAGTCCGCCAATGTTGACCGTTGAAGGGCCAACGGTTGAGCAAGTCCAGTCTTTGTCTGGTGTCACCTTGGAAGAGCCGCGGTACGATTCCCCGGGTGCCATTTATGAGAGATATGTAGCTGCTAGAAATGCGTGGTACGCTGCGCAACCTGCTGGCAGCATCAAGACCAACCAGCAATATCGCAAAGCGATGGGGCTCCCACAAAGATACGACAAGCGGAGTTACGAGTGGTGCTTGGACTACAAACAAATGTCGAAGCATCGCGTCACTGCGACAGGGTCCAGAGAATGGACGAAAGAGGAAATGATGGCGTATCTAGACTGGAGCAACCAGGAAGATGAGCGGATTGAAGCCCAGGTCGCTCGGGAGATGGGTGATCATCCTTTGGCTAACAAGAGAAGAGGAATGAAAGAAATATGGAAGAGAATAGAGGTAGACAGTAATGAGCAACAAGCTTTGCACTCAGCGAATAGCGCGACGGAGGATTGCATTGTTGTCAAGTTGTAGATTAAACTGGAGAGAGTAACTAGTTGAAATGATCTTCCAGCCGGGTCTTGCGGGTCTGTCCCAGCGCTAGAGGAGTGCTGACATAATTTGGGCACCTGGGTGCGCTAGTCTATTTGGGCACCCGGGTGCCCATGTATCAGTCGCCCACCTTGGGCACTGATGGTTGCATGTCAGCACGGATCACCAGTTTATTAGCTAAGCTATGTCAAGGTTACACAATACGGATATTACATATATGCGGATAATGTGTACAGCGATGCGTGGAGCCTCGCGCTGCTTGTACCCAGACCCGCTCGTAATTGTATCTTTTGTAGCTTTGTCACGAACAGGTATCGCGAACCGCTTCTTCGTATCGTCTACCCAAGGTTCTTGTTGTCGTGTGACAGTCCACGACAACTAATAAGTCTTACGATACGACTATGTAAACCCCCGTTATTCCAGGAAACACTCGAGCTAAAGCGCTTGAAATTTCCGGTAAGCTTACCAAACTTCAAGAGATTAAGTCACAGGCAGGATTACGAAGGACGAAATACTATCAAAGTTGTTCCCAAAATATTTATGAATAGTAAACACATACGCCATTGGATTGTGGAACATTGCAAGGGACACGATGTCCTCGCAACCCCATTCGACTATATTCAACCGGTCAACTAATTCAGAGGCATGAGTGCTTCTATGACGAGCTTACAACTTCATCTGGTGCAGTCCACCCCATCATCCTCGGTGTCACGGATACGATTCAGGTATCTCCGGATGTATTGCTCGTCGATGGGCGGCACAGGATACTGATCAGCTCCAAATACATTCTTGCCAAGATAGGGCGACCTGAGCATTGCGGCTGCGTCCTGTTCCCCCGTTCAATCGTCCAGCATAGCGGCAATGCGAGTGAGATGACTTGTTGGATGCGCAGCAGCATAAGCCAGGGCCCTTTCTCTCCAGGCAGAGAAGCACACAATCTCTTGCCCAGCTTCTTTCGCAATCATCATCCTGAGGAAAGTGTCAAAGGTGGGGGCCTGCCGCCTAAGCATTCGTAAAGTCGAAATCTGGATTCTGGGACACACCCTACGTGACTATGCTGACATGGTCCTGCATAGATAGTCGACTGGCAACACGATGGATAGATCGCCATCTAATAATGGGAAGCGGCCCATGTTAATACTCCCTACAATTAGATTATGCAAGAAGTCGCCGCGGGCGAGACGGAAGTGGCCGGTGGCCGCCGATGCCGTGACATACGGTATACGGTAGATAGCTGCGCGGGCTCCACGCCAACGCGCCGCTGCAATCATCTTCTCCGCCATGAACTTGGATGCTGCGTAGTAATACTCATACTCATCCTTAGGAACATCATACCCCAAGTACCGGGGCACTGTGCCCACCGTGGACACGAGATGGATCGCTTTGCCGCGGCCTTGCGAGGCAAGACGCACAACTTCGTGAGTACTAACCATGTTTGGACCAAGATAGTCGCTCATGGGCCGCATCCAGTCTACCAGGGCACCCGAATGGCAGATGGCATCCACCTGATCTGCAAGTTGGTCGAATACTTCTGTCGATAGGCCAAGGTAGGACTGCGCCATGTCGCCGACGACGACATTAAGAAACGGGCTGTAGTCGGGCTTCCAGAGGCCATATGAGCTCAGTGTATCCGCAAGTCGTTGCCGCGCGTGTTCGATACTGTCGGCGCGTATGAGGCAGTGTACGTCGATACCTCTTTCGAGCAGCTCACGGACTAGAAAGGCACCTACAAAGCCCGTGGATCCGGTAACGAAGACAGAGCTCGGCGGCGTATGGACCCCTGTTGTATTCTCAAACGTGAAGCTGAAGTCGAGGCGTCCTCTGCCAATTGCTTTCAAGTCTAGGTTGGGAAAGTAGGCGGACAGGGTGGTGGCAGGAGTCGCCGGACCAAGCGACGTCGTTTAAGTTTGGGTAGTTGAACGCAAGTCTGGCAGATAGGGACAGGCCGGTCGTAGCCATCGATTGGTTCCGGGTCAGAACAGCCGTCAGTGAGCCAATTCCAATGTTCTGCAGAGGTAGGTCGACGTCCACATGATCCGGAGACGCGAACCCCAGCGCCTTGGCCACGGCGTCGCGGGTTACATCGAGCACAATCGCCTCGTGTCGTTCCCGGGGCGCCTCGTCCAACATCATGCGCAGGTCTCCAGCTTCGCTGTATCCTGTGGCTTGCCTGCTGCCGAGGCCACTTAGAAGAGACTGGAGCAACGGTGGTGTCGAGCCTCTATTTCCATGATAGTCCTTGAGCATCGGGAGGTGGCAGGCGGCCGCAACTGTAAGCGCACGGCCGCGGCGTACAGCTCGTTCAAGCAGCTGTACGCCATCTTGGGTCGCGAGCGGGTTAATCCCAGCCTTGGAGTAGCGAGAGCGAGCTGTAGCACCAAGCCGCGCTCCCATCCCGTTGCCATCCCACAGTCCCCATGCTATTGAGGTGGCAGCCAAGCCCTCGCCGCGGCGCAGGTGCGCGAGTGAATTCAGAAAGGTGTTAGCAGCAGCATAATCACCCTGGCCGGCGTTTCCCATGATGCCCGAGAGGGAAGAGAACATGTCGAATAGATCTAGGTCCATTTCTCTTGTCAGGCGGTGCAGATGCCAGGCGCCATCTACCTGGGCGCGAAGACGGTGTTGCAGCGTTGTGGCGTAAGGGACGAGATAACACCATCATCTAGCAAGCCGGCCGCGTGCAAAATACCACGTAGAGGGCGGTTATCCTTGTGGAACATTGCTATGATGGCCTGGGCACTGTCCAAGTCGCCTACATTGCCGGAAACTATCGTGGCTCTGGCTCCGAGATGTGATAGCTCCTTCACTAGATCTTCAGCGCCAGGTGCTCGCATGCCGCGGCGGGAGTTTATTACGAGGTCACGAATGCCGTGGTCTCGAGCAAGCCATCTGGTGACATGTTGGCCGATGTTCCCCAGACCACCGGTGATCAGCACGGCACCGTCCCTTCGAAGGAGTGGTGCGGGCGTAGGACGGGGTTCTGACCGGACGCGCTGCATCCGTGGTACGAATACGAGACCTTGTCGCACGGCACACTCGGGCTCGGCTTCTAGGTTCAGAGCAGGGACGAGGGCAGCCGCGCCCCCTTGGCCCAAGTCAATCAGGCGGAGGCACAGTTCCGGATGTTGGATGCGGGCCGTCCGGGCGAGGCCCCATACCGGCGCGGCCCCGAACCCCGACACCGGATCAGTGCCCGCGTTGACGGCGTTCCGGGTGACCCACACAACCGGCGCTGCGAAATTCGCCTGGGCTGCGGCCTGCAATAAGGCCAGCGCCTTTGCAGCGAAATGCCTTGTCTGGTGCAACATGTGCGCATCCGAATGCCACTGGCAGAGCAGGCCTGCTACCTCGTCAGCTTCCTCAAGCCGGCCACCGCGCAGGGTTTGTATGCCAGCGCGAGACAGGGCGGTTTCGACGTCGCATGCCCACGGCACGTCGCCGCCCGGGCACAAAATGCCCCACCTGCCTTTTACGGTGGGCGGCTCAACACCGCCGTTCTCGGTCGCAGCGCGCCCAGCAGGTTCCCGCTGGAAGACGTATGTTGGCAACTCCACCCGGTGGCAGCCAAAAGGCTTTAAAATAGACGGACCAGTCGATAGGTATTAGGTACGTGGCGGAGATGCAGTTGGGCTAGGCTGCCGAGGACAACTGCGGCGTCGGCCATGTGGAAGAAGTTGTCATTCACCCCGATGCATATGTCCGAGGACATTAGACCAAATATCGAATACTTGGCGCTCCAACATGGTCGAGGGACTCATGCCGGCCGGCACCCGGAGATGCGAAATCGGATCGGGCAGGGCGGCCCGGAAGACCTTGCCGTTGAGCGTCACCTGAAAGGCGTTCAGCACTACGAAAAATGCCGCTATCATGTAGGCCGGCAGGCGGTTGCTTAGCCAGCTTCGTAGAGCGTTGGAGAATATAACCTCAGCCACTCTCCCCGATTTAGACATCTCTTTTTTGGCTGCATCTCGCATATAGTAGGCTACGAGGCGGCCATCACGGCAGACAACGGCCGCCGTAGAAATGTCTCTGTGTGCCGTAATGGCCGCCTCGACATCACCCGTCTCTATCCGGTGGCCGCGAATCTTGACCTGGCTGTCAGCACGACCTACCAGGATCAGCTTCTTGGGGGTGACAAATCGAGCCAGATTGCCCGTACGGTATAAACGTATAAACGGCCCTCGTGGAAGGGGTTGCGAAGAAACTTGGACTGGGTCGCTTCGGGATTGTTGCGATAACCACGAGCCACGCCCGCTCCGCCAATGTACAACTCGCCAGAGCAGCCGACTGGGACCGGCGAGAGTCGCTTGTCAAGCACGTACATGCGAACATTGGCGATAGATTGGCCGATGCTCACGTCCTCTCCTCGGCGCACTTTCCAGACGCTCGCGCGAACGGTAGCCTCTGCCGGACCGTACTGGTTCCATACCGTATCCCCGTACTCGAGTAGGCCCTCGGCAAGGTGTACGGAGAGTTTTTCGGCGCCACAGATGATGGACCGCAGCCGGGGTTTCCCTCGCCGGCCAGCATCCAACAACATCTGCCACGTTGTCGGCGTGCCTATCATCATAGTGATGGCATGGCGCTCCATGAGCCCCAGCAGCGCGTGCGCGTCTTTTAGCTGATGTGTCTGGGCAACAACCGTGGTAGAGCGGCAGACTAGAGGCACCCAGAGCTCGTATTCCGCCATGTCGAACGAACCGGTGGTTATGGCCAAGATCCGGCCATCCTCGGCGCATCCCGGGCCTCGCTGCATCGCCAACACAAAGTTGGATACAGCCCCGTGGCTAATTTCCACTCCTTTAGGCAAGCCCGTGGAGCCAGACATATACACGACATACACGACATCTTCTGGCTGCATGTGTAGGTCAAGGTTGCTGCCGTCCCTGTCCGAGCTCATTAAGCCGCGTACCTCGTCAATGGCCAAGCACGCCTCGCTTAGAAGTCATAGTATCTATCATGCTGGGCTCGGCCACTATGAGTTTCGGAAACGCATTCTTCACCATATGGCCAATACGCTCCGCAGGGAAGGCCGGGTCAATAGGCACATAGGCGGCTCCGGACTTGAGTACCGCCACAAGCACAACGACCAAATCAACCGAGCGGTCCAGGGCGACCCCAACTAAATCGCCACACTTGATACCTCGCTCGACCAGATTGTGGGTAAGGCGATTTGCTTTTGCGTTGGGTTCTCCATATGCCATTTCCGTGCCCGTGCAAATGAATGCAGTCTTGTGCAAGTGGCTTTCCGCCGTGCACTCAAGGAGTCGAGGCAGACAGGGTCCAAGCATCGCGTCATCCTCGGTAAGGTTGAACTCCTCTATCATCTCCCGGCAATCTTCCGGAGACATTTTGTTCGTCCTTGGGGTATGCTTTGTTGTGCGAAGGCGCTGGGCACCCAAATGGCCTAGACTCCTCCTGTCAACCATGTGTAAAGGCGACTTTGCATCAATTTCCAAAATGGACGGATGGTGAGTATTAAAACGCTGTGAGTCTTGCAGGAAGTCTTTTTGCGAGTTGCAATTTGGATGGCTTGCAGTCTTTTGCCAAAGATATACAAACGGTTGGGTGCATATAAAACAATGTGCGACAATTTGCCCCCCGTCGAACTTACTGATTATATGGCCAGTGAGTAGTCTCATACACGATGAATGTTTTACCCATTTTTAAAGTTCATGCCGCTTATGCATAGTCTAGAGAACTGTTTGGGGCAACTCTTGAGAACTCCTTGGGATAGTTGCATCAACACGGATTGTAGTTCCCTGCGGTGCGTCACTCTCGTTCGATCTGTCTGGTGATTAACGCGTGCTAGTCTCCCTGGGCTGTGCCGAAAACCTGACCAGTTAGAGCAGCGCCTACCTTTCGAGAACTGTTTATTGTTTTTATCGGGTGCCGCACACATCCACCGGAAGGATCGCCATTACCCTCCACATTATTGGAACGAGGCTTCACCGCAGGGGAGGCTATACATGTAACGGACCCGTAGTGTTTTCATCCTTCATCGTGCTACATCTCATGACGCTACTGCAAGTAGTTTATTTATTGGCAATAAGGCCGAAACACTGGTTGAGAAGCTGGTTGGGTATACCGGTGCCAACTTCTTCAAGTTCGAATTCCCTCACACCACTCTGGTGGGGAGGTTGCACGAGTAGTGGAAATATCAGGATAATCGCTGCGAAAAATATCCATTATGGAACGTTATTTCGACACATTGTACACAACAGACACGGGCCGAATCCTACGGTTACAGGCTCGTTCTCTTATGCCGTTTTCGTAATAGTGTACATTAATCCAAGAAATAAAATCTTAACAGAAGAAGGAAAGAAGGCTGGTGTTGGCAGTTCCTGCTTCGATCCTGCTTGCTGCTTGATTCAAAACTTAGAATAGTCCTCTATTCATCACTTTGGTAACGGGAGCAAAAGTCCCCAGGATTCGTGATAACCTTCCACAACCCCAAAATATCTTTCAAAGCCTGCATATTAATCAGTCAGATCTCTTACCTATCCTCGATGGCCTGTCCAGAGCGTGTCAAGGAACAATACAACATTGTGGCTAAAGGCTACTAACGCCATTCTTCTGTAGAGTCAAATTACTCGCTGGTTTTGTGAGGTGACGTATCAAAGGAAGCGCATTACCAGTCGCTACCGCAGTCTCTGTTAGTACGTTGCTTTAGACAGGCCTCCGGTGGGGTGTAGGGTGGGGGGCAGCAAAGCAGCTTGATCTGTTCTCGAGGCATCGGGGACGGAGTTGGGACATGGTCAGGCTCAGGGGCATGGGGAACGGCCGCCAGAGCCGTGCTGGCAAAACCAAAGGCGATAGCACTCTTCATGGCTTGTGTGAGGGAAGAGGGATGGCTCAGACATCAAGTGCAAGAAGAGTTTGTACCGCGACATCTAAACGAATCACCAAGAGAGTTTTGTGTGAATATATATATTTATGTGCCTAGATACGTTACTGCTGTCCTAAGCTAGTGCGAGTACGGAGTACTATTATCGCTATTGCCAATTCTTGCTGCTCCCATAAGCTTTTTCTCGAGCCATGCTCGGCTCCACCTGCATTATTTAGTATACAACGAATGTGTAGATGATTCGACTACTGCCTACTACCTGACATGGCCTTGCTATTACTCGTACCATCCAAGGACTACGTATGTAGTACAAAGAGTTATAATGGGGCTACACTAAAAATCTAATTTTTAATACTTAATTTTTAAGTTAAGGTTAGCTATAAATATTAAATAAGTGACTTAATCTATAGGAATTATAAGGTTCGGTTAGTTCTAATAGTCGAATTTGTTTAGATTAATATATAGTATCTAAGAGTTGTGTATTCTCTAATACATTCTGTAACTAGATATAATAAAGTAAGATAGCTTAGAGCTAATACAAGACAACTATTAAATAGAGTATATAGTAGTAGAAAAGTACGTAAATCTTTAAAAATCTCTTCTTTATGGAAGTTATTATTAGAAAAGCAATTACGCCCCTATTATTACCTCAGATAATTCTCTAGAAGTAGAGAGAACTCAACGCCCACACGCTTCCTTACCAGGTCACATAGCTAGACTTACAGGGGTTTGGAATTGTATTGCATAAGATCAACTTGATATAATAAGCGAAGCAGTTATGCACGGTCCCTGATGTAATGCCCACTGATAGACATCTTGGCGCGAATGCAAATTGCGTACGATCGCCCACTTCCTTCCCAAGATTTACATTATGCTATTATCAAGTCCCCCATATCCTACGGCGAATGCACGTAATCAAATGTGCCAACGAGCGCATACCCTCGAAGTAAAAGCTAGGTATCAAAGGGAGACTCGGCTTGAGTATAAAATAGAAGGCCCAGTGATTAATGCATTCACATCTGCGAGCCTGACTAGCAACTACCTCATCGCGAGTCCTACTGTAGCACCTCCGTAGTCATATTAACAGCCCAGTCCTAACAATGCCATTGACTGCGAGCGAGGCCGCGGAGTCAAAAGACAACGTCTTTAACGGACTTAGTGCCACAAGAGCTTCTAGCTGACAGTCTGAACTAAAAACCTAGAAGGTGCAAATCAGGCGCTTACGGAGAAATTGCCGTTTCGTTTCACAATCGACCTTGTCCTCATTCTCGGGCCACAATCGTGTCAAGGATACAGGCACCTTCTGGCTCGGGAGTTGCGGATGATAAAATCATTAGGAACAAGTTCCTTGTGATACAATGACGATGTATAGACGGATGATATTACAAAGGTCGGAAGGCGGCTGCGGATCAAACAGGATTCTCCCAACATCGCAGGAAAAAATCGCTCCCGGACGAGCACAAAAGTTCATGATAGAAAATAGCTCCATCTTTGCCGGTTGCCGTTCAGGCACGAACTGGATTAAGAAAGTCGCGAGTGTTTCGAGCTAAGTGGGAGCAGTCCATGAATAACGCCTGCTCCTGCACGCAAAAATGCGGCGAAGCATGTGTCAAGTTAAAAGTTGGTATCCGGGTTATATAGCAATGTATTCCAAGTATAAATGATATAATCAGCAGTACGTGACCGATAGACCTTGTTCCTTGCTCATATTCATAGCCCGCTGACCCTAGAATCCGACTAGCTATCCGCGTCAAACTCAGCCGCCTGCAGTCTGCCAAAGGAGAAACAGATCGGGACTGGGAATCGAGAAAAGAGATCCACGGTCTCAGCGACTACTGCTAGGACGGCATTGTACTTCGAATTGGCGGCTGCAGCGGTGACTGACTTGTAGCTGCAACGGCAGGATCAACGACCGAGTTTATCGTCATGGCTTACTCTGGGATTCATCACCACAGAGTCGACAGGTTCTGCCTCAACTGTGCTGGCTAGTAAAGGAAAGGCCAAAAGCAAAGCGAGGGCGCAACTATGAGAGGGGCCCGGGCATTTGACAACGGGTGAAATACAAGGCATACTATAACTAAGAGGCATACAGGGTTTAATTTATAACAGGCACTAGTGGAAGTGGCATTTCCCTTTTACCTGGTGTGGATAAACCGAGATAGCTTTGCTCCGGAACTGCAAGTGTCGACTGGAAGAGGCTGAGACGAACGCCGAATCCCCCAGCTGTTACCCTTGACAAAAGTGACAGAAAACATGCGTATTCGAAACACTGAGACTCTGTTCAAGAAAAGAAAGGAGGCAGTCAATCTGTATTTTATAGCCATCGAGTCACAGTGGTATGTCTATGGGTTGACGCTGCAAACCATGCACTGATACCGCCGGTTTTTTTTCGACATAAACACACTAAATGACACTTTGCTAGTTGGTTGAAAGCTAGAGAAATTTAAATTCTCCTGTCCCCATCGGAGGTTCCTCTAGTCTCGACGATTACGGCTGGGATGGCCTGCAAGATTGTCTCTTTTACGCAGGTAGTCCTTGCAAAACCACGCACTTGCTTCAGAGCAAGCATTCCTGCATTATTAACAGGCATACTGTTATGCCATTGTCCTTTCTACTCAAAATTAATCAGGCAGTAGAGGCGTGGTCACATGTGATCTCATGCACGACTACACCTTCATGCCTGACAATCATTGTTACGCATAAGAGGTTACTTCTTAGTCTTACTGTTCACGTGGCAGTTATCCGCCAGAGGACCAAAACCGAAAGCCACAACACGCAACAAGGTTACATGTAAAGCTCCAGGAACCCCCTATAGTTTTCAGCTGCACCGGCCCGGCGGACAGACTCCTCGCCCGATGTTGTCCCATCGGGGCTAAATGCCCCAGAAATAGTACTGGAATGAGCCACATGACGCCCTAGTGTTTGCCTTGAAAATACACAGTCATGTTCTATCGGCAATGTATAGGTACTACAGCCACGGAGAAGACAACGACGTAGGGGTGTACGGATATGTCTTCCATCAAGCTCATTCGCAAGGCTCCGTGCCTGCAAGTGTGCGCAACGTAGTGAGACGGTAGATGCTGTACTGAGAACTATAAGTCTTACCCTTAGTCATACCATACCACTCGGATGTCCGAGTCCCCGGGAGCAATTTCGTCATTGCCTCACGCCACAATCTCGGACGATTTAATCGTCTATTGTCATGTGAAGACCGTAGTTGTTTGGCGTCCCGCGCTGTTTCTACAGCGTGTACACATTGATTGGTTCAGATTGCTCAGTTAGATGCGAAACAATGTAAATGGGCGGGGGACAGTGAAGTCGCAGGTCAGGGCGGTCTGGGAACGAGTCCGGCCTAAAGCAGTGCAATATCCTGGGGAAAGCAACGGGTGTCTTCATGTGAGACTCTGTACCCTCTATTTCAGTACTTCCGCAGTTTGCGGAAATGTCCAATCTGAGGCTGGTCTTGTAATCAAGCTTTATTGCTCGCTCGACGCCGAATGCCGCCGACAAGGGTATCACACTTCTTGGTCTCGGTTCGTTTCTCCTGTAATTCAACTAATTCTGTATTCGCTAGCTATGTGTAATAATTTTTCAACCAGCCACATCTCTGGGTGTGACTTGGTCCGGGAAAGTGGCCAAAACATGTATGTACTCGCATTTGCTTCAAAATGCACCCCAAAAAAGGTGTATAACCCTAGCTGTCGCTGCGTCGGATACCCATTATACACACTCTCAAGTCCTGTCCGGTAAATGGCGTCCATCTAAAAGAAAAATGACGTGTGGCCATGACGCGGAATTGCTCGCCTTCGGCTCACTAACCCGTGCCAAACAAGCTCAAGTTTCGCATAGGCGGCGACTGTTGAGGATTCAATTCAACACGCTATGCTGTTCCCCCTTCCAAGTAACTCCATTTCACAGCGCCATGCTGCTGAAGCAGTCTCTCATTCACTCATATGCTCATTCAAGTTGCGAGTGTACCACTCAGATGCCTTGGCCGGGAAAGAGTTCTCAACCGTAGACAGTATTTGTACACCCAACAAGCGCTGCTGGGCTCTCAGAATATGGGCATGTAGGCCTGGTTGACGTAGTCGATATTGTCGTCAAAGGACTCGATCCTCTCGCCACACGTGCCAAAGAGCCTGTCCCAAACGCGCGTCTGCTTGCCGTAGTTTTGGCTCTTTCTCCAGCCCTTGCGGTGATGCAAATCGTGGTCCTCGACGCAGAGCTCCATATTCAGCGCGGTGAGGAGCCAGCTCAAGGTGGACGGAGCAGCGAGATGGACGCGGATGCCGCTGTGGCCCCAGACTTCGGTGTATACAATGTACTGCTGGCACATCCACCAGCTGTAAAAGCCCAGAGGCATACCCAGGGACCAAAAGGTGGCATAGGTCAGGAACGGGATGACAACCATGTCAAAGAATTCCTGTTCCTCGTCGGCGTATGCGGATAATAGCGGGTTGGGATGCTTGGTGAGGTGGTGGGTGCGGTGAAACCTCCACAGAAAGGGCACGTCGTGCATGGCGCGGTGGTAGGCGTAGAACCAGAAGTCGAGAATGATGCCGTAGAGGCCCGTCTGGAAGTACAGCTTGGCCCACCACTGCCAGTCGCCCATGACGTCGAGCGGCGCCTGGGTAGGGGTGTAGCTGAACCAGACCATCATGGCGAGGCGCGCGCCGATGGTCTTGTATATCGACCAGACGACCTTTCCGGCGCCGTGGTCGGGGACGCCATCGCGGTCGTGGGCGTCGCCGTCGAGGAAGCCGTGCTTGTGGCCGAGGCGCCGCAAGACGTGGACTTCCTTGACAATGATGGCGTTGAAGACAATCATGTAAAAGTGGAAAGCGGCGTGCTTGCTGACATTCCACCCCGTCAGCGACACAAACGCCTGATGAAGAACCAAGGGAATCAAGCCGTAGAACAGGATCCAGATGTGTTGCGAGACTTGTCCCAGGTGCGGCACTTTGTCCGACTTGGCGTGCTTGGGAACGGGCTGGTCCAGAGCAACGGGATGGACGCCGAAGAAGTCAATGGTCTTTTGGTACATGTTCCACGTGCTGCGGTCGTTACGTCGCCATGTAGACTTCATCGAGTCTTTGTGGCGAACTGTTGTCGAAGCCGCAGGCGGCTGGGTCTGCGTTGCTGTCATGGCTGCAGCGGCTTCGGGAGTTGCGTATGTCTACGTTGGTTGTGCTGTAGCTTGTGAGGCTTTGACCAATGGAGAAGTGTTGTACAAGTTTAAACAAGAAGGAAAAAAAGGGTATATTCGCCAGGGCATAAAAAGTGCAAATAGGAATAGTAGAGAGATATGTGGGAGAGGGGGGGTTAGTTGTATTAGACACCGACTTTATACCACCCCGTGGCAAGTCCTATTTTTTTCTGGAGCCACGTTGTGCAAAGCTACGCATATGAACATGCATGTGCCGATTTGTACCTGTCTGTGCATATATTACCATGGGTTCCGGCATGTGGTTCGCGATGGGGATGGACACGGACGAGGGTGTTCGCCCGGTAGCCCGTCACAACCGTCATGGGAACGGGGAGCCCCAGTCTCGCCGGGTTTCGTCGTCATGGCTTCCCCCACAATGCCAAAACCAGAAGCTTGTGAAAAGGGTCGAGAGGGTCCAAGAGGACCCAAGTCTCGAGTCAATTGCGTAGCGGCACTGACTATTTAGTCTCTTGTTGCGACTCGCTGATTCTCCCCGCCCCCCACAGCCTCCAGATTTGCCTCCCATGTCCCTTGCTGTCCGCCCCTAACCCAGTTGGCACGTCTTGCTTTTGCCACATCCTGATTCCTGGGGCCGTGAATCTAGGTGAGACTGCCTAGGTAACTAACTAGTTTACAGCTGAGAAGCCCGAACAAGCACGGAGCATGTAGTTACGTCCAAGGGCAGCACCGGAACGGACCTACGGCCCAAAACATCGGTCCAGCCACCAAACAGTTGCAAGACTCAGCGGCTCAAGCAGGTCAAGTTGTGTGAGACAAGGTGTGCGAACGGTGGCTAGCCGAGGCCAACCCACCCACGCGACTGGCTCCATCGCATCTTGCTCAACTGTATATAGAGCCCATGGTGTTTTGGGCTTCGGAGGGCACGTCTAATCCGTACAATCATTGTCACCTCCTCCATTTAGACGGCTTCAATTGTCAATAGAGACTGCGGCGTTTGACATCACAGCTCCGCCGCCGAGGACTGCGTTTGAACACGGCCGTCATCCCAATCCACCCACACAATCACATCACCTCGCGTCTCACAGCTCTCGCCATGTCGCTGGTAAAACTTTCAGAATCCGCGCCCGTCAGGGGCCTGCAGTCGCTCAGCGCCGTGATTCAATCGCCCTACTTCTCCGGGCCTCTCCTCGCCGCCCTTCTCTATGCGCCCGACCACCTCAAGCAGCAAGTCCTCCAACACCTCCCGCCCAACTTCAACATTGACGTGGCCAGAAATGTGCTCCAGGTCCTGCTGGGCCTGGGACTTCTGAAAACCATCAACCAGGGCCTCAGCTCCATGGCCGCCAACAGCTGGCGCGCAACCGCGGCCAAGGGCTGGGACTGGCCCGGCGAAATCGCCGTCGTGACGGGCGGCTGCAGCGGAATTGGATATTGCATCGTCAAGCGCCTGGTCGCCCGTAGAGTCAGAGTCGCCATCCTGGACGTCCAGGAACCACCAAAGGACTTTGCCGCCGACCCTCTGATCCGCCACTACAAGTGTGACATTACTTCTCCCGACTCCGTGGCCAAGGCTGCCGACGCCATCCGGAAGCATCTGGGCCACCCGTCCATCCTTGTCAACAACGCCGGCATCACGAGACCCCTGCCCATTCTCGAGATGCCCCGGGACTTTCTACACAAGATCTTTGACGTCAACTGCCTGTCGCACTGGACCCTGGTGCAGCAGTTCCTCCCGCACATGATCAAGGTCAACAAGGGCCACATCATGACCGTGGCCAGCATGGCTTCCTTCATTGCCCTGCCCAAGGCCGCCGACTACTCCGCCACCAAGGCCGCCGCCCTGTCCTTCCACGAGTCGCTGGCCATTGAGCTGAAGCATGTCTACAAGGCGGACAGCGTCTTGACCTCGGTTGCCCACCCCAACTTTGTGCGGACGCCCCTGGTGCAGGACTTTGGCCACCACCTCGAGGAGGGCGGCATCCGCATGCTCACCCCCGACGGCGTCGCCGGCGTCATCACCGACCAGATCTTCAGGAAGCGAGGTGCTCAGCTCATTATCCCGGACAAGCAGTCCTCTCTTACCGGCATCCGGGCCTGGCCCACCTGGCTCAAGGTCATTCTGCTCGACCAGCTCGCTTCTAGCTCCAGCAAGGTCGGTGTCCAAGGCAACTGAGACCCCCATTCGTCGCTTGGATGTCAATGGTCGGGGGGGGAAGACGTGTTTGCGGTGGATGTGTACTTTAGAATTACCTGGTTAGAATTTAGGATACCTGATACCAAGGATGGAACTGACGGACGACGAGATGATTGGTGTAACGGAGAAGCACGTGGCACAAGACCAGTAGGCTAGTTTCAAAATAGATTCATCACAACTTTGTCCGGCATGTGAAGCGGGTTCATGCACTGCTGTAGCCAATACCATTCGAGCTTCGTCCGAAACAGGCAATAACCCAGACATGTCTAATCCGTTCCAAACGAACAGTTGCTCCGATGCGCCGTCCGTTTATTGTGCCGACACGTCGATTCTAGTATTTCTTGTCGCTGCTGGGTCTTGCTGACATGGTGTGACAGAATTATGCAAGAGTTTCATGACCGGAGCTCGGAACGGCCAAGGAGCAATTTCCATTGTCGGGCTGGGCTTGGAGGTGACGGCCATATGTCCAGGGAAAGTGTTCTGGCTGTTCGTACGCTTGAAAATTTTGCTCATGTCTCTGCGATAGTATGGTAGAGTACGCAAGTCTGTCGGCTCTATTGAGTCCAAACTTCTATTTGGCAACTGTGGAATTGCGCCGAGTGCATATTCAGCTCATCGACGGCCCATGAAGTACCCAAGCATCACAACCCGCGGACAAGACTGTCTGTAAAGCGGCCACTATGTCACTGCTCTTTTGCCATCAGCCTGCGTCATAGGGAGACGGAGTTTAAATAAAGGACCGCTGTGGCATCGGTTTTGGTGCAATGAAGCGTGAAAACACGTCCCCCAAAAGCCATTCTAGTTCCTCGCTCACCTCTAACCTTTGGTTTTCTTTTCTCCGGCCAAGCACCGCAAGAACGTCCCAATGCGTAGCTGCGTAACCGTTAACTGATTCCCGTCGCAGCATGCAGTCTTGCAGAGGATTCGGGTCATCGAACCAGATACAGTCCGGTAGCATATAGGTATGGCTTCGGGGAAATATCTCCGTTTCCCGGTCCATGCAACGCAGCACGAAAACAGTAGGGAGTGCCCTGTCGGGAGGTTTACTGTAACGACGAAAGGGATGAAGAGAATTTGCTGTCTGGGCTGCCAAAAAAAATCCGGGATGACCTTGTTCACCCCTAGTCTGGGAGCGGGTGAGGCGGCACCTCGATCAGGCACTGTACGTGAGGGGAATCACAAGCATAAAGGCAAGGAGACTGGACTGTGGTGCACATGCGTAAAGGTAAATAAAAGGTATTATACGTGACACACTTTAGTAGAGAACTTGGAATAATCATGCATCAACGCTATCAATTCCGCCATTACTGAATACACATAGCCCAACACGTCGTCATCGTCTTCTCCAGAGCGAGCTCCAAGGTCGATGTCCACGATCAGCTCAATTGGGGCAGTAGACACGCCCCGGGCATTACAGCCATTTCCATGGATGTGAAGGGTTGGTTCAATGAATTGCATCACGTAGCCACCGGTGAATTACCAATGTGTGTACAATTTTGACACCCAAGACGAGAATGTAACGCATGACCCCTGAACGAGGCATGAATGAGAGGACAAAGACTTGCTCTTTGCATTTTTAAGGACATTGCTATATATGTACATGGCCCACGTAACAGGTTTGCTTCAGGGGCAATCGGTGGCTTTTTTAATGACTTTATGCCAGAGCTGTTGCAGTATTGTGGCAGATACCCAGGGCCCAAATCCGTGACGGCCATGGATAACGCACTTGGCACCACTCGGAAGGACTCTGACGGGTCTGCGAGGATGCAGGGGTAAAGTTATCCATCCCCCTACTCACCGGATTTCAACCGAATTGCAGAATCCTTCTCGGTCGTTAAAAGATTTAATAAAAGGTGCTGGAGACGAAACAAGGAAGTATCTGGGTTGGTGCGTTGACAAGGTTGGCAGCCACCGTTGCATTGCGGATGCTCGTTTCCGTCATGGGGGTCGTCTGTCTCTTTTGCAGGAATGACTGTGTTCCATAAAGTACTACAAAGCCGCTTAGAATGAGTATAGAACTAGACGCTCATGAATACCTGGCTCGCCATTGCCCATGTACCAACATACACGGTCGCTTTCAAACTTCCAGTCGTCATCGTGATGCGAAAGTAACAAATATTTCGGGAGGTGATTTAAGCTGGCTCGCAGCTACGCTCGCCTCACACCCATCCAGCCATTCTTAGCTGCACTAATTTGTCGAGGGCGGTTGACCCATCTGCTTGTACATTCTGATCCTCTGCATCCTGAAGAATTCGCCTGATGTAGAGTCCTGCTGCGGAGAGATGAAGAATATGGGCGATGGCCCGATGGATCGCAAGGAGGCGTGCAGACGGAGGATCAATTGTGCGCTGTTCAGTAACGAAGAGTGTGCGTGTTTTGGGCAGTAAATTATTTAGCGCGGCGTATGGAAGAAACGTATCAATCTTATAAGTATTCGGCATATCTTTTAATGGTTCAAAAAATATCTCAAAGCCGCTGAAAAAGAAATGGAGACTAGACGTGAGCGTAAGGGCATTGCGTGGTCGGTCGATCTCCGGGCCTTCAATCAAAGGGACCACGTCGTTATCGAACATGTTAAGAATCTCAAGTGCCGCTATTCGAGATTTATCCTGCACCAGTTAACGAATAAATCTTGCATATAGGAAGGGAACATACAAGTTCCGAGTCTGAGTTACATTGCGTCAAAGAATGCGGCAAAATATGAGCGACTTCAAGGATGTCAAAAGTCTCTCCGAAGAGTAGGCTACCATGGTCATCAACAGCATTGTCACCGCATTCGTGCACTCGTTTCACAGCTTGTTCTTAGTCAAATTTGCCGGAGATTACGCATCGATGCCTGTCGCGCACGAGACAGTCGCCGCGAAGGGTTTTCAATCGGCCTGATGTCCCTGTGAGAGATGGCTCTGCAGTTCTCGACCGTTTAACGGCTGAGTGATACGCGGGTGAGTATTGAGGGGCTCTTCTGGTAGACGCCTTCACTAAAAACAATTTAGTGTTTACGATGGTATTTTGAGGCAACTAGACTCACGAGGCAAGAAAAAGTTATCAATTAGAGAATCAGCAAACCCCTTTATGCTAAACCAAACATTTGCCTCTGTTTTTTTGCATGATAAGTCAACATCTCCTGTCATTGACAAGCCGATAGAGTTAAAAAAAGCGCGCAGAACATTGTCTTTGGACTCTTCTGTAGTCGCATATTCGAATGTCAAGCGCAAGAGTTTCGGTCGGTTATATGGACTATTTGTCGTAATGTTTGATTGGTTCTCGTAGTGTTGGACGATCTTATATAACAGAGTCCTCGCTTGAAGTCGCTCGGTATCCTGTAAAGGAGTGCTAGACGAGAAATTAACGAATCCCTCAAGAGATGACTGGTGTCGATGGAGTGGCTTCGCCATCATGTAGAGGGCCTAGGTATGTGGTTCCCCCCGATTTGGGGTAGAAGAGAAAGCTTTGGTCATCAGTTCCGCAGGCCACATCCGTCGGATAAGCGCTTGACCAGGACAGGGGATGGCGGAGGAGTTGAAGACTCAAGCGCCTCTATAGAAGCAAGTTGTCGTGGATTCTGACTCCTGAGGGTAGAGTTCCGAGGGGTCGCGAGCACTTGCTAGTTCATATCACGTGATTTGTTCCACCAGGTTTCCCGACTTTCATCGCATAACTAACGTTACCTACCTACCTGGGTAGGTGGTGATTCTAGTCTAGAATAACAAAACTTGAACTGCCGCCAAAAGCTGCAGTAAACTCGTATCATTGATACGAGAATTATTCTCTGTCGCCCCTTTCATAGTTACTCGACGAATCGTGCAATGTCCCTCACAAATCGCAAAGCGCTTCCGAGAGGCACGCGTCGCCTGACCACTGCCAGCTCCTCCATCACGAACTTGTTTGCTGCTTCAGTGCTTCCATTCCATTCCTATGTCTGTCACTCCGCATATGAGCCAAATTCCACGTGCGCTAGTCCCGCATTTTTTTCTGCTGGATTGCCGGAAATTCATGTATGGTGTTGCGGAAAATAACTTCCCAGCGGACGTAATATGAGCTGGTGACGCCGAAATCATCCCATGTGGCGTGTCTAAGCTACTAGGAGTCCGAGAGCACGTGTAACGAGGCACCTAATGATATACTCGATCCTCTGGCCAATGCTAAACCCAAGACCCTGCCTGACGTAATAACATCCTACACGATTTAGTATGATGATGGATAGCGCTTTTATATACGAAACATACCAAGAATTTACTCGGGCGACCGTCGGCTTGAGGTGCTTAATAGTGTCCTCATCGGGTGCCATCAATGGGTTTCTAGCGGACAAAGATAATGTAACCCACGAGGCGGCGTCAGATTTAGCACCAACCCGCACCGGGTGACACAGCCCAGCCCCGGGAGCAAGCTTACCACAAAGCACGGTGCGGCGTTAAAAGCGTCTGGCTTATTAGTACGTAATAGCGGCCCTTGCCGCCAGCTGTCTGGTTTTAAACTCTTCGCGCTGCTGCCATATTAGTTAACTCGCCATTAGCTTAAATGAGAGGAGACATACAAACGACGGCAGCAACTTCTCGGCCAAGCCCAACGTTTGAGTCGGTGACAATTAACACAAAATTACTATGCACGATGAGACATCTAATAAGTAACTACTTTGACGGCGGAAGCCGGGAAATTTGGATGTTGACTCTGTCAATTGGGGTCGCGGCAGAATGTGATGGATGATGGTGTTGATGTTACACACGATGAGCGCGTGACGAGCCGTGTGACAATAAACAGAAAGAGTAATGTGGCATCGAACTTGGCGAAATACGTCAAGAGGACGTTGCGATACAAACCTGCAACGAGGCTGGCTTTTAAAACTTGCGACGAAATACGTGAGCCACAAGACGCCACGGCGTCAAAGAGAGTCTGGTGGATAGACGATAAAACGAGACGCCGAGCAGTTGTAATTAATAACCGAGCCTATCTGAGTTTCAGAGGGCCAAAAAAGAAACAGAACCAATACTGGGTATTTGTTGGTCGTTATTAACCTAGCTGCTAACCTAGCGCTTACTAGATCTGGTATAAGTAAGCATAATCTACTTACAATGTATTAAATCAGATTTGGTACTGCTTAACTGTCATGTCATTAACTATTGCACATGAGCTAGTAAACTCACTAAGCCTTTTTATTCTCCTTGATGGTTAACTATTTCATAAGAATTATTCCTAGCGCACCAAGACACGTAGTAATAAGCGCCACGCTAAAAGCACCTACAACTTTGAGTTGTTCCAATACTGCGGAATCTGTGATAGCCAGCGTCAATGGTACGTACAGTTATTGCTCGAGCACCGCTCATGGACTTGGTTCGCGGACTTGGGCAAGAAACAGTGCAAATTGACGTTACATTCAGAACGTAAATGCCTAGTTTAATATTTTGAAAAGCATTGAGAAAAACATTCTCCCTATAGTACTAACTTGAAATGATACGTATTCACCAATAATTGCCAAGAGTAGCATGAAATATTCCACTGGAATCCAACACCAAGTCGGCGGCAGAATCTCTAGCATTGGTGCCGGTGCGACCCATTGATTCTATTACAAAAGCCATCACGGATTCGACCAATGACTCCAAGCACAATCCATGGCGTGACATTGGGCTCCAATGTTGCCTTGCACTAGGCGAATTCAGGACCAAGTCGGCCCCCATGTGCTTCGAATGCATTCAACTACCAGTCATCAAGGCGTCCCTATTATTCCGAGGGCCGCCAATAGGACAAGGCTCCGGGTTTTCCCATCAGCAAACTGTGTAAGCTTGCAGTTGACCACATCGAATAGTCTGGTGTTATCTACACAAAGTACAACTCTGGTCTAATCTGCGGGTCAACCGTCGCCCATGCCCCTGTTGAATGGAACTAATCGGCAATCCAGCATGTCTGAAATGACCAACATGGAAGTCCGCGATCACTCCCCATGTGTATGTGAACTTTCTAGCTTCACTGTTGCAGCGGCTTGCAACGACGAAGCGACGTGTCATGATCCAAGATTCTGCCGAGCCAAGCCCTGTACACCACCAAGACTGTATTCCTTCTCCATCAAAGCCATACTGAAGTCGGCGGTCGCACAGATCCGTATTTCTCATGTCTTTGGGTGTTCAGCCGGCTGTGGCAGGTGAATGGGCCATGACGGGATTGGAAGCAGGCGCCCTGACGACAGACTTGCCATCAGACGAGCAACATATATGCCCCATATGCCTGAAGAAATTTAGTCGTGATGAGTGATGCAATGTAACAGAAACACGTCATCAGGTTTACTTCCGTAGACTGCGAGACAACGCCTGGCGTCGTCTCCACAGCAAATTATGCTAATACCGAGGACGTGACGTCTAGGAGACCTACGTGATCGTCATCGACGGAGGTGCGAGAAGACAATAGGAAAAGCGAAGCCGACGAAGAAGAAGGCATGTGAGAGATGCATTGCATCAAAGGTCAAGTGCGACTACGAAAAGCCCGCCTGTACGAGCCCGCCGCCGTCAAACCTCTCTTGGAGAAGGACAAACGATGGCTAATGGATGTATCTAGGCAATCGCTGCACATCGCGGTCCGTTCAATGCGAATACAAGCTTGGGTCTCAAATTCGTTTGCCGATAGACTCATCGTTGGCCTGGCAAAATCCCCTGTCAGCCGCCTCTCTGACGACAAACGTGACAAGCAACAGCGATGTGAATAATCTCATACCAGGACTGCTCCCAACGGCGACGACGACAAGCGCAAACTATATCTTCGGCTTATCTACAGCGGCTGGACCCTTGAATTCTCTCGACTTGCTCGCAGGTCATGCCGATCCATCGTCATGTTTATGGGATCCCAACTCGGTTAGCAGACGAGATGGACGCTTGACTAGTAATCACGGCTCCGGGGCATCAAACAAGTCAACATCTGGATTGGACGATGAATCCCCACGCGATGTAGCCATGGATGAGCCAAACTGGACGCGGGAGCTGCTACAATCCTCCTCCTTGTACTTTGAGGGAGCGAAACAAAGCGATGGAAGAACCGAGGAACCTCCCCAGGTCTCGTACCGGTTCCGGTTCCGAAGAGAACAATTCCCCCCCTCAGTCTGATCAGTCACCGATGGTTTCTACGCCCTTGTCATTTACCAGTCTATCTGACCCGCTCCCCAACGTGTATCGATCAAGGGTTTCGTTGAGAAATTCTGGCAGTCTGGCAGAAATCGTCAAGCACTCCACGACGGGACCAACCTCCTCGCTGCCCGGTCTCGTTTGCATTGACGATGCCATAAGAATGACAGTTGAATACCCGCTTCGCATGCTGGCGGATACATTTCGATCCCCATTCATTCACCCCAAGCTTGCTCGAGAATGCCCCAAGGGGATGCCGCAACCGATTGCCGAGGCGTTGGCCTGCGTCGGGATGAAAATGCACTCGGAACAGCCCGGACTGCAGTTTGTTTGTGACGTGTTTCAAGATCAGCGGGACAAGTTGATCAAGGAAATTGTGAGCATCAAATCGCCCAGTCGTACAAAACAGTAGCTGCTGCTAACTATATTAGCCATCGACATCCGACAGGAATGATCTCGAGGGCGTCTGCGCCTTATTGCACGCCATGTGCATCTACCAGATCGAGGGGTTGTTGTCCGATAATAGATACAGCTCGAAACTTGCAACTGCAGTGCTACATCACGAGTATCTCGTCAGGGTAAGCGTTTCATTCAGCAAAGTCGACAACCTGCACCCTAACCACTAACACAAGCCCCAGGCAACGCGACGGCTATTGATTGACCTGGAAAAGCCTGTAGCTGTCAACAAAAGACCATACTCGGTGCTTTCGTCACCAACACCCGCCAGTATGTCATGGAGTACATGGTTGGTGCACGAATCGCTTCGACGCACAGTATTCCTCATCTTCATAATCCATCATCTGCTCGGAGTAGCCAAGATCTTGGACCCGGCGTATTTTGAGCCATTATTTCCTCAAGATCTCTTCGACGCCATCCAGTTACCCTCTGACGAGTCGCTATGGCTTGCTGAAAGTGAAGAAGAGTGGCACGCTATTCGACGTGCTCTTCGGCACACGGATGCGCGTGCTGGTCCCCAAAGGCTGAGACTTGCAGTTAGCCTTGCCAAACGCCAAAAGGAAATTTCGGAGCGGGAAGGCGGAACCGTTAATGAAGATGACGAGCCTGGAGATGCCTCTTTTCTGGAACGACTGCCGGAGGTGAGCAGGTTGATTGTCAGCGTGGCGTCTCTTAACGTAAGGGATATGTAAAAACCGGTTTTACTGTCAAAAGGGGCGAGACGGGGGGAGGATATTTGAGCCAGTAACAGCATCAGATGAGCGAAAATGAAGTGTTTTGTTCTGAACTGTCTTGACAAGTATTTACAAGCGTGACTGACATCAGGGCTCGAAGCCATCCAGCCAAGACTGTAATTGAGCCGCCCTCAGTGCCGCGTCACCAATCTCTACCCATGCACACCCGTTGCTCCCAGATGCAGCTCCTCTACTATCCGCAAACGCATAGAGAACCTTTTGTACTGTTCTCGCTCGTTCCGGAACTTCTTTCTGTACATCATCCCAGTCCCAAGCTACATCTTCCACTCTGTCCGTATCGTAGCGGTGAATTTGGATCGTGACCGGGTCGTGGTATGCATCAGCCTGCAGAGAGATGCCGCTTGGCGATACCAGCCTGATTTCACCGAGCTCACAATTCAGAGTCCAGCTTAAACTTGGAACCGATGGAAATGGCTGGCCGCGGCGAAACAAGAAGTCAAGAGTGGCGGACTCCTTGACTCGAGTCGAGGCAGGAAGTGTTCCTGCAGGGCCATGTCAGAATTTTGCAGATTTACATTGTGGCAACTCCAATAGGATATACCGTGGAGGGAGAGAAAGTCGGGAACGTTTGAACGGATGGCATCTATAATCTCATTGCTGCTTGGGTCTCGGACGCGAATTTCCGGGCGTTGGAGTTGAAAATGCGCATTGACTGAATCGGGGATGAAATCTCCAACCACAGATTGGACAAAGTCGATGACTGATTCCAGGTATTCGTGTCAGATTTTCCCGATTGTAATAAATGAACCGCGTGTTTTCAACTTACCATGTCCAAAGCCAATCGTAATCGGATTACCACCAACGCCGCCATCAGCAAAATACTTTAAACCAACAGGCAGTATTTCCCTGTCTTTGGTGCCGCCATAAGCCCTCACTTCACTACTCAAAACCTTACCAATCGAGTTACCGTCCAGTATTTCCTTTATTTTCAACACAGGCGCAGCCCATCGCCCCTGCAGACCAACTAGAACCTTTGTGCCACTCGCCTTGCCGGCGTCGACAAGTTGTCGGATCTCTTTTGTGTTGGACGCAATCGGCCACTCTATGTATACGTCTTTGCCGGCTTTAATGCTAGGTAGCACCGTTTCAAGATGTTTATCCACACGAGTGTTGCAAATAACAAAGTCAACGTCCGGGTCGGCTGCCAGGTCCTCTGGATTTCCGTACGCTTTTGTGTCCGGGCCGAGCTTGTAGGTTTGTATGGCTGCTTCTGCGGCAGACACACTGCTGTTGCAAAGAGCAGTAACGCGGTATCGCGATCGGCCGGCTGGGTTCTGAAAGTTTGGCAAGTGAGCGGCCGAGGCCCATTTTGTTACAGCAGACGCCGAGAGGCCAATCAGGCCGACGCGGATTGGCTGTGTTGTTGACATTACGAGGAAATCCCTGGCAGGATGCCTTGTGCCGTGTAAGTAATAACGTCGAGACTTGAAAGAACCACGCGTGTCAGCGTACCTTGTTGATAATAAACCTAGAAATGCTTACAGCAATTGGCATCCACGCCATGGGCCAATTTCTCATTTAATCTACACATTTCACTTACTTACCAGGTAGGAGCCGAGCGATTGGTTACCCATTCACGTCAGGAAACGTCCGAAGCCCATCATTTTTTTCTTCTTAACCCTGCCCCAGAAATTTGCGTCATGCCAACAAAGGCCAATCATCTCCGAAAATAGGTAACGGGACATGGGGCCACATTGTTGGGTGTTTTATCGACAGGACTGTGTCTGGTGGCGTAGCAAATTCGGGGAGTTGGGCATTTACAGATAGACTCGGGACACGGGGAATTTGTTACATCACCATGATCAAGTTTAGAATACCAATCACAAGGGAACTAACTGTTTTGCGGACTCTTGTGTGTCATGCCCGTTGGTTTGTAATTTTCAAACCACCTTCGTACTACAATTTGATCAATGTAACGTGCTTTAGCCGGATTACGGACTACCATGTTTATGCAATGCAAGGCGCCCGCGATTTCACTGCAAATGTTCATCTACAGCTCTCCATTGTCCTCAGCATCTTGCAGAAGATGCTCTGGCCATCCATTGACCCTGCCACCGGGCAAGTTGAGATGGACTTTCTGCACGCCTCCCACACCAGTGATCCATAGATCCTTGCTCCCTTTCCCAGCCCAGGTGTTGCCTACAGCGGTAAACTTGGTCTGAATCTTGAGTATCAGTTCTCCCGTTGGATCAAGAACGTCAATGCCGTCGCCGACGCCAACGAGGACGTATCCGTTGTCAGCGACACGAAGGCCATCGGGGAGCCACTGAAAAGAGCGACTGGTCAGCAAAGCTCGATCGTTTCATAAAGTAGCTTTGAGATTCAGCAAGTCCCTTGGTTTTTACCTTGTGAGTCAAGTGCCATGGTCGGGCATTTCCCAGCGCTGTTCCATTGTGAATCACGTCGAATGCCCAGACAACATGAGGATCCGTCACATTATACGGGTTGTAAATGACTTGTCCTACCGCAGGGGGATGATCGGGTACCGTCTCGGCGCCTGAATCGGCGACATAGAGTGTTTTGAAGTCGGGAGAAAAGGCGATGCCGTTGGGTTGCTTCAGTCTCTGGTCTACGATGCGCACGGAACCCGTCTTTGGATTGAAGCGATACACCGCGGGAGCCAACACCGGGTGATAGGCACTTACTCCATTGCCAAAGGAGTAGTCTATATAGACTTGTCAATTCCGTCGGTTGGCTCCAAAGTTGGCGACTGGTATGAATTCTTTCACTCACCATCGTCTGTGAACCAAATATTACCCTCTCCGTCCATTGCAATGTCATTGCAAGTGCTAAAGTAGTAGCCAAAATAATTGTTTAGCAGGACATGCGACTCGCCACTAGTGGCATTAAGCGTATAAATGCCTGGTCGAGCAACGGTGCCATCAGGACCGAGAACATCGGGGCTCGAGCCGCCGACGCAGAAATAAAACAGCCCATTGCGATAGATGCCACCTGTAGGTGAATAAAGCGGTGGATCAGCCTTCTTCCGCTTGACCTCGGGATTCTTCTCATTCAAGTCAATGACTTTTTGAGAAATTTCACCCCCAGAAAGCTGGGAAAAGTAGACCTCATTCGTGTAAGGATCATATACCGTCGCGTCGTGGAATAACGGAGTAATCTCGAATGCAAACTCAGAGGTAGGCTCGTCTCCAAGGATTTCAAGACCACGCTCCTTGTCGTAGACTATGAAGTCGGCGTCCTTGACAAGGTCCCAGGAAGGATCGGCAGGAATCTTGGTTTGGGCGTACGAGTGCTGGTCAAGAGGGTTTATGGAATCTGGCGGGCGGTCACGCTCAAAGTTGCCGGGCATGACGGCCGAATAGCCGTTTATGCAGACAATGTTGGCTGTGCTGGGACCACATTTCTCAGTCAGAGGTTTTGTCGACGAGACGTGGTGCCCTGAAACCGGGACAAGTGGTGATTGCTCCGAATTGACGTCGACAGTAGCGTCGTCTGGTGAGAAGACGCCAATTGCAATGACGACGTCTCTAAGTGGAAGACGCATTTTTGACTTTTGTTTCGATGCAATTCAATGGAGAAAACTGACTGTTAGCTGAGAGCCTAGGAAATCTCAAATGGGAGCTGTTTTCTCAGAAGCGCGTCTTTTTGATTGAACAACTACATTGAGAGTTTGCAAAACGAGCCCTTGGCTGTTTCATAGTCCCCGCTGCTCCGATCGATGGCTTGACGATTGCTTAGCAATTTCAAGCGCAAAATGGTCAATGTTGACAAAAGGTTCTTCAGATAAGATGCCTGCATGCGATTGTTGGTGAGGTACAAGTGTGTCGAGGGCCGGAGCATGGGGATCGGAGGTAATGGCTCGGAGAAAAGTGGCTGATCTGTTTCAACAACAAAATCCCGGCTGTTGCCCACCTCCGGTGATGTGGCTGCCGGTTGGTTCGGAGACGATTGAGAAAAGACAATAGGAGCGGACATCGGAGATGCGTGTTTGTCTGCCCTGTCGTGCGCCATTTCAGGTGGCCCCCTAACCCTAACCCTAACCCTATTAAATGTACGCTACTCTAGCTTTAACATTTCTCGGGCTATTAGTATCCTGTCCTTAAATTTTACTAAGTCCCTATTATATAACCTGTTAAACACACTTATAAGACCGAATATAGCTTTAATAAAATATACGGCTAGCTATTATTAGCTAGTAAAAATATACTACTAAAAAACGTTAATTATCTTAGCTAAAAGTAGCTTTAAGTTTTACCTATATAAAAACATTTTACTTTTATAAATTTAAAAGCTATAAAAGCTATTTACAATTACTTATAGCTATTAATTAAGCTAATTAATACTTTATATAGCTTTTATAATAGCTACGTATAACTAATACATGATCTGCAAGCGATGAAGCCACCAGAATTTACCAGAGACCTGGCTACGAGCAAAAGCTGAGCGAGCTTGTCAAGGTGCGCGGCGTCCATTTTTGCATTTGCAGCAGCTCCAGTTCGTGCTGATATGTCAAAGAATCTCAGTGTGACCCTTGCTGCAAAGTTTGACCTTGGCAAATCAAATGGTGACCCAAAGTCGATGTCAGACTTATTTACCAGTCAAGGTATTCTCTTTGTGTATAATAGTAGGCGGAATAAATGCAATCAGAGACTCCGGGCTTGGCATATAGCCCTAACCAAATCCTGTCGAAGACAAAATGGCAATTCTAGGTAATAGCTCAGTAAAAGTCCAGTGGTCAGCTACAATCATGTACCGTTAACTATTCTGGCTTCTGTCCAACAACAAAATTTATCTTTGGCGCAACTCCGTAATCAAGTAGCTCTCCCCTCAAATCATCCAACAATGCATGAAACTCCTCTACAGTCTCAGCAGCTCCTGGGATACCACCGACTGGCCATTTCTGCCCGAATCCGCGGAATGTATCAATCCACATGTCTGCCGACTTCTCCCTCCACTTTTCCTCTCTGGCCTTTGCGCCATACCCCAAGCTGTATTGTGTCTTGGATACAACTTGAAATCCAGCTTGTTGAAGGAGCTCCTCTAAACGGTAGGCAATGTACATGTCCATGCCGAAATTTGACCCGCTCCATTGTTGAACCTTGGTAATTTTGGCCAGATTGGGAAATTTCGAAGCATCGAATGAATGGTCTCTATCGATCCATTGGGCTTCAACGAGCTGGATGTAGCCCCTCGGCTTGAGAAGAGAGTAGTGGTTCTTGAGCACCTTTGGCCATTCTGCCCCCGGAAGGCCCCAGACCAAGAGGCGCTGGTGGATGAGGTCGAATCCGCCCTGCCACTGCAGTGAAGGCGGCGGAGGACCCCTAATGTCAACTTCGCGAAGGTCCAGCTCTCCAGCATCTCGGGGGAAAAGGGCAGAGGCGATGTCGATGCCGTGCAGTGACCATTTTGTTGACGGGTACAGACGAGGGAGATCCCTCAGCCAAGTACCTGTGCTAGAGTTCAGTCATAATATCCACATAATGGGCATCATGTTACATGTATAAAGTGATTGTAAAGTGCGTATGTCGTATCGAGAAAGTTGGAAACTTACCATCTGCCGCACCCGAATCGAGGACTTTCACCGCTGGCTTCAGAGGTGCAGTGAGCAATACGCCTCCGGTTGACGATAGAATAAAGGCATGTTGTGTCTTGAGCCGTTCAATCTCCTTTGCATGATGGGGTAAAAGGTAAACGCCTTCGGTTCCGGCAAAGCGATTGCCTCTTTCATCAGCGGCTGCTTGTCCTCCTGCCACACTCATGATGAATTTGCTATTGGCTGTATAGTGCTGTCCCAAAAGCGAAGTCAGTGTGAGACAAATGAACTTGACAGCTTTAGAATACACAAGCTGCAATTATAGGCCAAGGAAGAGACGTCCACCGTGTTGGGAGTCATTTACTTTTGGTTTATGCTGAATTTGCTTCCTTTTCTTCAACACAGAGTTTGACATGGTATCCGTTTTGACGTTTCCTTCGTTCTCTGCGCAGATGACACCGACGCCACCATGTTGGTGCTGTCTGTACCAGCGGTTGATGGTTCGGACTTCGGACGCTTGAGCTGAAAAGCACGTCACCTCGGTTAGCGGTTCCGCCATAGATTATAGTCCAAATACAGGAAGACAGCATCGAGCTCTCGAGGCCATCGGTACTACACTGTTTCGAGTCCCAAGTTTAAACATGATAGTCTAGCAACATTGCACTGCTACCCAAACTTCCACGCGGCTCGATCCACCTCCTCATGTTGAGGCCTCTGGCACACTCAAATTCACTTGTTCACATTACCCGTCATCTGTGTGGCGTCAAAATGGCCACTGACCCCATTTTGAGTGAATGGCAATTCCGGACGGGCGTGTACACACCCAAACAGTTCATGAGGGAGATCGCCACCCTGGTAGAAAGCGTCATCATCCAGCTTGGCCCAGACTCGCCTGGGGAAGCAGACACTCGCTCAATCCTCTTTGACGGGCTCCGATCCAGCTTATCGCACGAAGGTCGCGAAGCAACACTGCATCTGGCAGATTGGAAAAGCGACGAGCCATCGCCAATAACACAGCATATCCTCAGAATTGGAAAGACCCTTGACAACTATGCTCACGAGTACAGCGGCGTCGTGCCGGGAGATGCTAGTCTCACAATCTTCAGCCCTTGTGAAGGACATAGATGGGTTCCACCAGCAGGACGGCTGTTACGGAGTCATCGCAGCTCACCCAACTTGATGATGCTCTACAATGAGTGGCTCCATCAAATCACTTGCCTTCGGGATGGATTGATTCCCTTCGAGAACTTCGAGGACGTCCAGCTCAACCCCTACACACAATCGTCTCCCGCAATTAGTCAGTAACGTCATTCAAGCCCGCGTCCTTACAATTGAAGTTGGGAATCCCGTCCAAGAAATTGAGGCTGCACGCCCCGTGTCAGGTGTAGAGGCAAAGCGTAAGGTTTATGACGTTTCAACGGTCCTATCTAATCCTACAGTGGTGGAAAATGCCGCCGTGTATCCTGTTATTATGAAGGCAAGCAATGAGGTTGAGCGTTTGGCTTTGCTAAGAAAACTTGAGCAGGTTGGGGTGTACTGGTCTAGCTATGGAGAGCCAGGATCTGAGACGGATGGGAATAAGAATGCGGTGCCTCGATTCTTGATTATTGGAACGGAGTAGACGTTTATTGCATTCATACAGATCCTGTAGGCAGAATTAGAGAAGCTCACCGTTCATTGTCAACGGAACACTTTCATGTCAACTGAGACATAGCGGCAGCACATATGGGTTAGTCACAATTCAACAGATTTAGCATTAGTAATGATTCAGGCCCATGTCTTGGAACGGTTTCCCCGGGTCGTACGGCAGTGGCTGTCGGGCGTCGACCCTGGACCGGCAGTTTGTTGCTTCGGAGAAGAATGGTTCTGAATCAATTCCGGCGCCACAGTTGGTCCTGTATTACTGACGAGTACCCCGAGACAGTTTCAAAATTTCCGTGGCGTTTCCGTATTGAATGTTTTCTTTGAATTGATGACGCAGGGGCACAGGAGCTTGGAGCTCTTGCGAGTGCCGAGCTCAAGCTTAAGCTCGAGAACCAACTTCAACGCGCGTGCTCATGACATTATACTGTTGTCTACTTTTTGAACCATTATGTTTCTTTAGAGTTGACGACAGCTGATTGAACAGTTCAAAGCTTGAATTCTCTTTTAGCCAGCAACTTTGTTCGTTTTCTACCTATTGCAAAATCCTAGGGACAATGGATGGTCGTGTTGCCAGCAGCCCCAGCAGCACGGGCTCGGGTCTCTGGACCAACACACCAGTCGACATGAAACAAATACCTCTCACTTTCGAAAATATCAAAATATCAGCGCCGGATCTAGGGTTCGTTCAAGTTCACACGCTTGCACGAGCAGTCGTCAACACATTCGGCTATGACCAAATTGCGTGGATCTCTCGTCATGTCCTAACGCCGCTGGGTTTGGCACGACCGCCGGGGCAAAAGACAATAATTGACGGATTCACTGGCTTGGTAAAGCCAGGTGAAATGTTATTGGTACTCGGACGTCCAGGCAGCGGTTGTTCAACGCTGCTTCGAGCGACCGCCAACAGATCAACCTTGAGCATTACAGGCGATGTTCACTACGCCGGAATATCTCATATAGACTTTGATCAGAAACACAGGAGAGAAACGATATACCTCCCAGAAGAAGATAAACATATCCCCTCTCTAACAGTGCGACAAACACTAGAATTCGCACTCCGTATGGGCGCTCCAAAAAGTCATCGTGGTGGAAGCAACATCAGCGACGCGGCTTCAGAACTGGCGGCCGTGTTCGGCTTGGAGCACGCTCTCGATTCAACGGCATCTGTGATTTCAGGCGGAGAGCGTAAAAGGTTAGTCAAGTCTCTGAGTGTATCGAATTACTATGGGATTGTTTGCTGACCTGAATATCTGAAGGCTTTCCATTGCTGAAGTATTGGCTTCAGGATCGTCTGTGCAGTGCTTCGACAACAGCACGCGTGGGCTCGATTCATCAACTGCGTTGGACTTTGTCAAAGCACTTCGAAGAATGACAGACATTTCACAGAAGACAACACTCGCGACGCTCTATCAGGCTGGCGAAGGTATATACGAGCAATTTGACAAGATTATCCTACTTGATACAGGCCACCAAGTGTATTTCGGACCAATTCATGAAGCAAAGTCATACTTTGAGGACTTGGGTTTTATATACGAAAGTGGACAAACGACATCTGAGTTCCTCACTACCGTTACGGATCCGACAAGACGAAAGGTGCGGGAGGGCAGCATTGCTGAATCACTCAAGACACCCAAGGAGCTTGCTGAAGCCTTTCGATCATCTACCGTCTTTTCCCACTTACAATCTGAGATTTCCAAAGCCAAAAAGGGTCAATCTTCAAAGCCAGACTTGGTTCCAACATCAAAGGTCAACCACTCCTATCCGAGGCAGATACTGGAGTGTCTAAGGAGAGAGGTTCAACTTATCAATGGAAGGCGTCAGGTCTACTATCAGAAATGGATCAACACTATTATTCTTTGCTTAGTTGTTGGCAGCGAGTATTTCAGTATTTCGACGAATGCCTCCGGGGCCTTCACCAGGGAAGGTGCTATTTTCTACGCCATCATCGCCAATGCATGGATGCAGTACCCCGAGTTGTTTGATGCGCACTCTAATCGAGCAGTTCTTGAGCGGCAGTCCTCTCTTAGCATGTACAGGGCCTCCGCTGTTGCGGTTGCACGCATCATTATCGACATTCCAATGATTGCCCTGCAGCATGCTTGGTTCATGGTTGCATACTACTTTCTGGCGCACCACACTGTCGTGTACACGGCCGGAGACTTTTTTTATTTTTACCTTGTTCTGTGCCTTTCCACCATCAACTTTGCAAACTTGCTCAGAATGTTTGCGTGTAAGCTTCAAAGGTGCCTCTTTTGCCGTTTGTGAGACTGACATTGATGGCAGATTATGTGCCCAACGTTGAAGATTGTTTCCGTTTCGGCGGAATTGCCTCGACTACAACTGTCTACTTTGCCGGTTTCCTTATACCCATCAACAAGATGAAACCTGTTTGGTCATGGCTACATTATATCAGTCCTCCACGATATACCTACGAGGCCTTGCTTACGAATGAGTTTCACCGAGTGAATATAACGTGTGACGATGAGCTTATCCCACAGACGGCTGGTGCCACCTCGGCCAACCAGATATGCGCCATCCGGGGTGCGAGAGCTGGTCAGCCATCAGTGCCAGGTCTACAGTATGTCGAGTCGTTCGGCTTCAGTTACTCGAATCGGTGGCGAAACGTTGGCATCTTGATCGCGTTTGCCGTAGCATACATGCTTGTCGGCGTAATCGGCAGCGAAATCATGAATTTCACGCCGCAAGGTGGAAGCCCTATCGTCTTTGCTGCACAGCGCAAAGAAAATGGCACGGACAAGAAGAAAATTGGCACGAGTGATGTGGAAAAATCGGCCGCCACTGATGGTGAACAACCAAAGGTCCATGCCGGACCAAGCCTTATCTGGAAAGACCTTACCGTAGACATAGGCGATAAAAGAATCTTAAACGGGATTTCTGGTTATGTTCGACCTGGGGAACTTACTGCTCTCTGCGGAGCTTCCGGCGCAGGCAAAACAACTCTGCTTAGCCATCTCAGCCAGACGAACGCAGCAGGGAAGCCCGGAGGCCAAATTGAGTTTGGTAATCGGCCACTGGGAATATACTTTAAGAAGATTGCTGGTAATTTACAGCTATTGAGCCTTGTTGATGAACAATACTGAACAGAGACCAGGGTACGCGCAACAATCGGACCTTCACGACGGCACTGCTACCATTCGTGAGGCATTGGAGTTCTCAGCGCTTCTCAGACAGCCTTCTTCGTACAGTTACGAGGAAAGACTTTCCTATGTGGATAAAATTCTTGCAATATTAGACTTGGTAGACTTTCAGGACGCACTCATTGGGGATGCCGACTCTGGGCTGGGCGTGGAGCTGACCAAGCGTGTTACGGTAAGTATAAGTGCTACCAGACAAAGGATACTCTCAACCAGTCCGCTCATGATACTAGATTGCCGTCGAGCTTGTTGCCAGGCCAAAAATACTCTTTGCAGACGAACCTACCTCGGGTCTAGATTCCCAAGGTGCCGCCGCCATTGTGGGTTACCTGAAACGCCTTACACGCCTCGGCCAAGCCGTACTTGTCACTGTGCACCAGCCCTCTGCGACGTTGTTTCGAACATTTGACAATCTTCTTGCCCTGTCTTCAAATGGGGAACAAATCTAGTGAGTAGTACAAGTCTCTCGGAAAGCCTTGATAGCTTACAAATCAAAGTTTTGGCACCGTGGATGACGTTTTGCCTTATTTCGAAAAGAATGGTGCACCGGCACCGGCACCCTGGAACGGCAATCCTGCTGAATTCGTCCTCGAGACAATTGGTGCAGGCATAGGAGGCAAGGGGGCAACTACGTCTCGAGACTGGGCTTCAAAGTGGAAGGATTCCCCTGAAGCTCGAGCCGTATCCGACGCAATCCAGAGGATCAAGAACGGCCCAGACTGGCAAGAGACGACTGAGCTCCAAGAAGCTTTCAACACCCCTTCACTCATTCAGACTTTGTTACTGACGAAAAGGATGCTACTCAACCAGTGGAGAAAACCAGCCTACATCTACAGCAAGATTTGGGTTCATGTCATTCAGGCGATTCTGATTGGATTCACCTTTTTCCAACTAGGTACTTCACCTGTTGATTTACAGAGCAGGTTAGTCACCGAATTTACATCTTGTATCAAATCTACTTCTAACAAATCAGAGCATTCGGTGCCTTTTCCCTCATCTTTCTGGTCAACACCATCGTCAACCCAATCTTGGCACGTTTTTTTGGACAGCGGCTCCTTTGGCAGGCACGAGAAGGGCCGTCTCGAACTTACAGCTGGATTGCGCTTTGTAATGCCAGCTTCCTGGCCGAAATACCAGCCATAATCGTCACTGGTGTTACGTATTTCCTACTATGGTACTTCCTTACAGGACTTCCGCTGGGTGAAGCCGCGGGTTACGCATTCTTACTAGTCATGATTTACGAAGTGTTTGAGATGAGCTTTGGCTTGTTTGTCACTGCCCTGAGTCCCGATCTTAAATTCGCCGGGCTAGTTCTTGTGTTCCTTGTCACCATATTCAATTGGTTCAACGGCGTGGTCGTGCCATACCATCAGATTCAAGTATTCTGGAGATATTGGGTGCGTATACTATACCTTAGGGGCTCGACCCGTATCGTTTATGCTGACATGCAAAGTTGTATTACATCAACCCCCTCACATACCTCTTTGGGGGCATGATTATCGCTGTCAATGCCGGCGTACACGTGAATTGTGACGAGGATGATCTCTTCTCGTTCCCGCCTCCATCTGGTCGGACTTGCGGCGACTATGCCAGCGCTTGGGCACAACAGGCTCGGGCGAACCTGACGAATCCGCTCTCTACAGATATGTGCCATGTCTGCCAATATATTTCGGGAGACCAGTACCTCGCCAGGTACAATTTGCACAACGGCCAGTTGGCGAATAATATGTGGGCATACCTGGCTGTTTTCCTGCTATTTACGCTGGTTAATGTTGCCTGCTTTTATTTGTTTACATGGGCCACAAAGGTTAAGCGGTGGAAGCTATTTTACTTTTTTTGAACTGGCTTGCACTATATTGTATTGAAACCAATCACTGGCCGACTAGTGCCTCTGTCGCAACGTCAACAAAAGGGAAGACCGACAGAAAAAAGGCCCAATTAGACCTTAATTTAGTAAATACGGTTAATAGAATACAAGCATTCAATACTCACTCATTGTATTGAAATATCTCAATGTCAATACTTACAGTGCAGCCCCAATAAACGGCTCACGCGTGCGTCTTGCTGTCAAAAGATAATGACGCGCCATATGGATAGATTCCTAAGCTAGCGAGCAAACGCTCCTAGTTCTATGTAAAACTTGGCACCAATAACAAGATCAAATCGATACGCGGGGCACCCCATGAACCAAAGATGGTATCAACTCCAGAGGTGATACACTAGGAGGAGTACCCAAAAACCGAGCTCTGTACTCCTCCTGACCATCTCTACAACGTTGCTTTCCAACTTTTTCAACATCACTCAGCATGTCCGAAACCTTGTCCACAAATCTTTGGGCCTGCTCCCTTGAAAGCCGGGGATCGCAAAGGCTCTTATAATTGCTCCGCAAATCGACATGGTCTAGCTCATCAGGAACGGCATCGACACACTCGACCACCTGTTCCCCAGTTTGCTCCAAATGCAACCCACCCAGATGCAAGCCATGCGCGGCTAAAGCATCAATGGTGTACTTGACTTCCCTCAGCATCACCTCCAAGCTCCTTGTCTTGTTGCCTTGGTGGGAGAAGGTGTTGCCGTGGCAAGGATCGCACATCCAAACGGGTAAATATGGGCTTTTCTTAACAGCAGCCAGAATTGCCGGCAGCTTGGACTTTACTTGATCGGCACTCATGCGAGTGATCAGTGTAACACGGCCCGGCTCACTGGGACTGTCCTTGCCACAAATGGATTCAAGGATTTGAACAACATCGGTTGCATTGGTTGTGGGACCAATCTTGACGCCAATCGGGTTGCGGAGACCTCTGACATATTCGAGGTGAGCACCGTCAAGCTGGCGAGTGCGATCCCCTATCCAGAGAAATGTAGCAGAGGTATTGTAGCCTCCTTTGGTTAACGAGCTCTCAAAGGGCAAATGCAGAGCTTCGTGTGCAGTAGCGAGTGGTACACTATGTGAGATTCGTCAGGAGACGCTTCATCAACCAGACATTGGCTGAAACAGGGTTATGCATACCCGGTAGAGACCAACTTGTGCAGGATGGCTACAGAGTGCCAATATCCGTGTAAGAGCCTGTTCGGATCGGGCTCCCGGTCTGTGATGGCAGGGCCATTGACATTGTGTCCCCTGAAAGCCGATACTTCGCGGCCATCAGACGTTATTTCGGTGAGCTTAGATCTAGGCTTGGAATATTGGCCCGCTATCCTGGCCATGATGTGCACGGGAAGCCCCGTGGCGGCTTCAATACGGCGAGCTTGGCTGTATAGAAGCTCTATTTTCTGAGCTATGATGTGATCTTTTGTGTCGTCAAAGCTCTCTGCGCAATCACCCCCTAGAAGCAAGAAAGCCTCCCCTCGCGCCGCTGCAGCGTATCGCTTTCGCGCTGCTTCAATCCTCGCCGGAGTGACAAGGGGAGGGAGCTCCGAGAGTCTTGTTAAGACAGCATGAAGGTGGCTTTCATCAGCATAGATAATTCGCTGCTCATGCACCGGCTGAGACCTCCATGATTGAGGGGACCATGCCGGCTTGTGAGAGACAGACGAGGGTCTGCTAGTTTGCATATTGAAGTCTGGTACTTGCTTGGGGCAAATTTATCAAAAAGATTTTGAATACTTGTTGTGATGCTATATTTCGAAACAGTGCATAGCTGCTTCTCTTCTAGCGTTCATTTACCGACTCGTAAATAAGGTCATGATTGTATGCTTACTCTCGATCGACACCATCTTGAATCTTCTGGAAACCGACGGAGGTATGCGGCTTTCGGCAGTGAATCTCAGCTGCCACTTCCTCCGAAACTGCCCGTGAAGGAAGCCATCTTCGCCCTAGGAAAATGTGTGTTACTTTACCAGTATCTGATTGGGCAACCTTGGGTGTTATGTCGATGGGATCTTGGCCCCCCCCCTTCGGATGTCCTCGCCCGACACGGAAACTCACGTAGCGGCGTAGTTCCTATTGTCTCCAATCTGCTCCGAGTTGGAACAATTCCAAGGCGTATGTATGAGCAAACGCCGGTGGTGCGGGAATGGCGCCATACAACTGGCATTGGTGGCCTCCGAATTAGGAAAGAAACCTAGACCACGTTTTGTCTAGCGACTCCAATTGGTAGATACGTCTTTTGGTATACGATGAATATAACTCAGAGGACCTCAGCACAACTTGCTGCCCAGGGTTGCTACCAGTACTAACTGACATCGACACCAGATTCATCATTATGTTGTTCGACTCAACTCTTGACGTCCCCCCTCTGCCATCGAGTGACGTATTCAACTACGTTTTTCACTATGGGCGGCGTCCATATCCCTGGAGCAGAGTCGTCTACCGCGTTGACGGTACAGACGAAACTCTCACCTTGGCGCAACTGGAAGAGAAAAGTCGTCGCTTCGCGAGGGCAATCAAGAAAAAGTACGGCGTACAACCAAATGATGTAGTGTCAATAGTAGCAAAGGATAAGGCGCGTTTTGCACCTCCCAATGATCAGCAACTGGTATCCGACTGACCTAGACATCGTAGATCCAATATCCCATTGCGTTTTTTGGTGCGCTGGCTGCCGGTGCTACTGTTGCTCTAATTCCTCATCAGAAGGATTTGTCTGCTGAAGATGTTGCTGGTCGACTGTCCCAGTCCAAGTCCAAACTCCTGATCACGGACGGCGCTTTATTGCATATCGCCGAGACCGCGTCCGGCCTAGTTGGAGGCGTACCCATTATCACGCTGGATAACGCAGACAACGAGACCGCAAACCTGCAAGATTTGCTGTCACAAGCGCTGCCTAGTGAAAGCACCTTTGAACTAAAGTCTCACAAGGAAGCCGAGGAACACGATGCCTTCATCAACCGCACCAGCGGCTCAACAGGCAACATGAAATCAGTCCTTGTCTCACACAGCCATTACATTGCCACCCTGGAAGCCACTTGGAGAACAGTCCCGGTCAGTACAGATCCCGAGCGCGATGTCTGGCTGACTAGCTCGTCACTGGGTTTCCTGATCAATGCCAAACTCTTCATGTTGCTAAACATCTTGCTGGGCATTCCTGTGGTCATCATGCCCGAGCCGCTAGACGAAGAGTCCATCTCCGTTATCCAGCGCCACCAAATTACCTTCATTCTCGTCTTCCCGCCACTGGTGGCCAAACTGGCCAAATCGAACCTCAATCCAAAAGAAGTCGAGAGCATCAAATGGCTCCTTTCCGCAGGCGCAACCATACCAGAGAATCTACGACAAGCACTGGCGACTCGGTTTCCAAAAGTAGACCTCACTCTGGAATGGGGCACGAGCGAGACTATGCTCATTGCCATTCAGACCAGCGATCCTGTGACTCGCAAGGCAGGCTCCAGTGGTATTCTCGTAAACGAAAACAGGCTCGTGTTATCTCCACCGAGACGGGCAAGGAGCTAGGAGCAAGTGAACGGGGCGAACTACTGGTCAGGAACTCACTTGCTCGGTTCCGTGGCTACAAGGACAACGATGAGGCAAATCGTGAGTTTGACCAAGACGGCTTCTTTCATACCGGTGACTACGGATACATTGACGAAGAACGCAATGTCTACATTATTGATCGTTTGAAGGAATTGCTACGTGTGGGAGATGGTTACGGCAGTCGCATTAGCGCCTCTGAGCTTGAAAACGCAGTGTTTGAGCATCCTGCGGTTAGTACCGCCGTGGTGGTTGGCATATGGGACGAGAATACGGCAACGCAACATCCAACGGCTTTTGTCGTTCCCCTGAAGAATTATCAGGACCGTGTGGGACGTGCTCTTGCGGAGGATATCGAAGCATTCATCTCGACCAAACTTACGGGGCTGAGAAGGTTGAGTGGCGGCGTGTATTTCATCGACTCGTATCCTACCACTGGATTCAAGATCAATCGGCGCGCACTCAAGGCCTTGCCCAGGGATGAGGTGAGCAGAGTTGTTGGACAGAGCTTTCATGTTTTTCAACCTGCATTGCACCCTCAGGAACACGCTCATCATGGTCTTTTGACTACCGTTTAAGCGAAAGCCGAAGGAGCCATTGAGCAAAAACAGGGGGAATTTTTGTTTTTGCAGATAGCTTAGCGCAATTTCTGAAATTTATTTCCTGAAACTAGCTGTGTGTACCTCAATCCCATGCCGGAAACAATTCTATTCCAAGATTGCATGACAACTCCAAGTGGCACGTAGGGATCCTGTGTTTTACTCTATGCCAAACCGCACAAGGCACAAAAACATACCAGTCATGTTTTATTTTTCCTGTCAAGGCCATCTTGGTTCAACATGGCTTCCTGGGGCGAGGGATCTTCAGTGGTTGACTGCACTTGACTTTGAGACCCGACGGACATCTGGACCTCTCAGCCCGGGGTTCGGAGGACTTTGGCAACCAGGGTGGTAAACCGCGGAGAATAGTGAATACACCACCGCATCACGCTAAAAGCCACCAAGATGAGGTCACTGGCCAACCAGACGGTTATCAAGCAGAGTCACATTCGACATTCAGTTAGTACATGTAAGCCCGGGGCTCCGGCGTGATTAACCTGCCGGGCTGATGTACAAACGATTTGACCAAAATCGGTACCAGTCACCATGTCAGACTCTCACGACGTCAAAGACCAAAAGTACACACCAATGAAATCTCTGAGCCTGGGGACAAACGCTAATTTTAGGTTTAGGGTTATTTCGGAATCAGTGGATGAGGCCCAGTCGCTTACAGCGGATGGCCTTGAACCAACCGCTTACGAGAAACGAACACTGCGCAGAGAGCCAGAGGGTCTTCCCCTATCCTGTTACATTGTTGCTCTGGTCGAGTTGTGCGAGAGGTTTGCTTACTATGGCTGCAAGGCTCTGTTTCAGAACTATCTCTCCACTGCAGATGGGCTACACATGAGCCGCAAAGCTGCAACTGCATTAAATGTCTTCTTCACGTTCTTCTCATACTGTAAGTGTGAAATTCATTTTGCACGGTAATCCATCACTTACCGTTGGGCTGTAGTAACTCCCATCCTTGGTGCCGTCATTGCAGACCACCATCTTGGCAGATATAGGACGATTGTCTTGTTCTCTGTATTCTATGCCATTGGCCTCTTGGTGCTTTGGACAACGGCACTGCCCACGTCCATCAGCCACGACGGAAAACTCGCCGGCTTCATCATAGCCATTGTGACAATTGCCTTGGGCACAGGCGGCATCAAGTGCAATGTTGCGCCTCTCATCGCAGACCAATATTCTCGCAAGTCCATGGCCATCAAAACAAAAGCCAAGACTGGGGAAAGAGTCATAATTGACCCTGCTTTGGCCTATCATCAGATTTACATTGTCTACTATGCCTGCATTGAACTGGGGTCGCTCTCCGGTCTAGCCACTCCGTTTATGGAGAAGCATATTGGGTTTTGGGCGCCGTTCCTTTTAACCTTTTGTGCATTTTGCTGTTTGTGCTCGGCCCAGTTGCTCCCGTGGTTCGAATCGCCGCCAATACTAACCAATCTGCAGTGGCCCTGGGGATTCTGATCCTGGGACAAAAGACCTATGTTACCCAACGCGCAGAGGGTGGTGTGATCACCAAGGCGTTCAATGTAGCCGCCTTGATGACTTTCTACCGGGCAACGGATGCGCCTAAACCCTCCTGGAGGGCAGCCCGTGGCATGTCCCCAGTTTCCTGGGACGACAGTTTTGTTGACGACATCAAAAAGACGCTAAATGCTTGTAAAGTGTTTGCGTTTTACCCCATCATCTGGGTATGCTTCTCCCAGCTGTCGTCCAATCTGGTCTCCCAAGCAGGTCAGATGGAGACACATGGCGTACCCAACGACTTCATGCAAAGTCTTGAACAAATTGCCGTTCTTGTCTTCTTGCCCATCATTGACAGGGTCATCATGCCTCTTCTCAGACGCAGAGGCATCATCCTCCGACCAATCACCCGCATCGCCATAGGGTTTTTCGCCATCGGCCTCGGAATGGCGTATGCTGCCATCGTACAGAAAATCATCTACAACGCACCGCCATGCTATGACCACCCTCTTGCATGTCCAGCCGCAAAAGTTGGCGGAAAATTCCTGCCGAATAAGGTGCACGTTGCTATTCAGACGCCCTTGTACGTTTGTTTCGGCATTGCATCCATCTTTTTGAACGTGGCGGGCCCAGAGTACGCATATACACAGGCTCCTCCCAACTTGAAGAGCTTTATTCAGAGTTTGTACTTGCTGACTGTTGCGTTTGGGAGCGCGTTGGCCATGGCGCTCGTTCCGGTTTCAGTTGATCCTGATGTGCTCTGGATGTTTGTGGGTGTGGCTGTCACGACATTTGTTGTTTTGGCGAGCATGTACTTTACGTTGAGGCATCTTGATAAGCTGGAGGAATAGTTACACTTGAAACGCGGACAAACTAAATCTGGCGACTCTCATACTTTGACCCGTACTCGTGCGTACGTGAAGGACAAGAAGCCAGTTCTATGTTGAGGATGTGCTTCCGGGGTAGAGAGCAAGAACTCCATGCATTAGCATCCTTCTATTCCGGAACGTCACTATTCGGGCCCAGCAGATACTACGACTAAGAAAAATAAGATTTATTTTGGAAATGGGTGGGCGGCGTGCCATGACTACCTAATCAAGAGCCTGTTGAGTTATTCCTTCCGCCGAGGTAGGTTGGACGGAGGCGTTTTGGAAGAAATTGAAGTATTTCAAGAGGATGGAAAGAGAAGTGGTAATTCGTAAACTCATAGTTTATCATGCTCTGCTTGTAAGTTGGGAGAGGAAAACGCTTGTATGTACAGGCCTCTTGTGTTGACTGCCTCAGCCTCCAGAATGACCAGACATTTATACACGACACAGTCACAGCACAGGATAAACCTGTGTTGTTGGTCTGCTGTTACCAGAAAGCTCTGCAAAATGCAAAAGCCGAGGCCACGAACCCTACACACTCACCCAAGTATCCGCTAGTTTGTTGGATGGAAATGCATGTTGCATTTTGCACTCGTTCTGCGCCTGATTGGCCGCGTTTGCAGCAAGCCCAACCGCCTTATCTCGCCCCGGAGAAAGAACCATCCGTGTACGGCTGTACCACTATTTTCTTCGTCTCGCACTCTCATTCTGTCAAGTACCGAGTAAATCAGTGCCTCCATCACACTCAAAAGTCAACCTAGAAAGCGTCGAACGGTACCCGGTCAAGGCAATCATGGTCAAGGACTGGAATTCGATATGTGAATCGCTACGCCAGCTCTATCATCCTGACAACAAGCCACTCCATGAGGTGATGCGACTGGTCAAGAGCACCGTATGCCGGCCGAGTATGAACCCTCTACTCCATGCCATAGACGAATTTCTCTAACCCGGCCTTTATTAGCTAAAGAGCATATCGTTCCCAGCTACTCAAATGGGGCTACATCAAGTACAGCACTATGAAGTTTCCAAATCCTACGCGCAAAGTTCCGCCGGTGAGACGATCGGATGACACCCCATTTACTACCAGTTGACGTCTTTCTCAGTGGTCTAACGATACACCGGCAATTCCTAATTATTGATGTCCTACTTGAGCATAACTGTGGTCACAACATAGAGAATGGCAGTGGAAAAACACCGTTTTCACACCTCTCAGATTAGTCTGTGTACTACTCAGACGCAAAGAGCCTCCTTGGACGTCTTTCTCGGATGCTTCACAAGGGAGCGGACGTGATGCACTCAGGCACAGTCGGAAGATTGCCTTTCCAAGTCTCCTTCTCGATTGCGGGGACCAAGTTTTATTCTCAAAGATAATTCAAGTTCCAAGACGAGGTGATTGAAGCCTTGAAATCCCTGCCCCAGATGGGGGCATCCAGCTTCACACAGATGCCGGATGGAAGACCACTAGCCACCAGACATGTTGTTCCCAAGGCCTGTCGAGATACTCCACCTGCTACCAGACACCTTCGCAAACAAAATGGCCGGGACACTACATAGGTATGCATCCTGGCGAGACCTGACAAGGTGGTGAATAGAACCTTCTCTACTCCATGAGCTCTCGGCGGCACATGCACGAGGTAAATTGCCCCTTGAGCTGGCACATATCCATCTCCAAAACGGAGCGAACATCACCCAAATTCCAAAAATCGAGACTTCAGCCCTACCCGTGGCTCCCGCCGCCCCAGCCGGACGTCCCGATGCGCCGATATCCCATCCGCCACCTGGCAATCTCCCTCGCTCATGACAGACCAGATTGACATGGCGGTCAGAAAATAACCACAGACGAGTCTGGTCGCACTAATCGCAAGCACGCCCCGAAACCATGCTCACACACGTGAAAGCCTCAACCACGACAAGTCCGTCACACATTCCCTCGGGCAATTCCATCCAAACACCGGCTCGGCATCCGTCCAGGCAATAGCGCAGCCGCCCATCAAAACCGGGAATTTCACACCGTAGTCCGCAATTCCAACTAACAAGTACAAAGGCATAGTCCCAGTGCCATCTTCCGTCAGGTACGCAGGGTCCTCCACCCCGTCGCAATAAATACCATCCACGATAGCCGCACATGGTCCTCCTCCGTCCTCATCCCAAGACCACTCCACGAGTCCAAAATGACAGCCCTCCTTCCCCTCGACCTGTCCAGAAACCTCTCCCTCTTCACGGTCCATCTCCCCCCGCTCCCGTAGAAGCATTCCCAAGCTAACAAGCCCAGGTCCCCGCGGCGCTTGGCCTCGCCCTCATCCCGCACCTGTACGCCGTAGGCTCAGCCGGCTTCAACATATACGACAACTCGTACCCGCGCGCCTACCGCGACACGTTGATCAAGGACACGTCCATTGACAAAGTAGTACGTTGCTGTCACAGACCCCCGCGCAAGCCCGCCGACTGACACACCCTGCCAGCGCAAGCAGCGCATCCTCCGCGCAGAGGCGTGCTCCCTCAACGGCCTCGAGACCATTGGCTTGTATGCCGCGTCGGTCATTGTAGGCAACTATGCCCAGCTCGGTACTTCTACCCTAAACAGCCTTTCTATCGGGTATTTGGCGTCTCGGTTCGCGTATACCCTTTCCTACGTCTTCATCCAGAACCGGAGATTGTCGTGGTTGAGGACGGCCATCTGGCAGGTTACGGCTGCGTACATTGTCATGTTTTGGGTCAAGGCGGGATATAAGCTGCTATAGGAGCCTGCCAAGGGAACAAAGACTGGACGCTTTCCCAGGACTACAATCACGAATGGCGCGGGTGCCCATGTGCAGACGGTAAAATGTAACAACACAGACGAAGACACTTCACGTAGCCTCGGCTAGTGCACGAGTGAAATTCAGCTCCATTCATTGCTTCTCATTGACCAGATGAGGAATTGAACAAAGATAATAATATTGATTCGTCGTGTCATCCCTGGTTCTGCAGCACTTCAGATATCCATATCCACCCCTGAAAATATGTACTTGCATTGTTTTACACTTAATCATAATTCTTTCCTTTCTTTTTCCTCTCTTCAGTTGAGATCGGCGCTCAGAGGAAGGTTGCGTGAGCTGCTACCGACAAACACCTTCTTGGGGGCCTTGGTGATGACCCAGTTCTGAGATGCAGTATCCCAGTTGCTAATCTCACGGCGAGTGATGTCGTGGCGGAATGTAACACTCTTCCCAGGAGCAATGCCCTCGATGCGGTCGAAGCCGCGAAGAACGCGGACGGGCTCGTTCTCGCCGCCAAGGCTGATGTATAACTGGGGAATTTCGTCACTCACGCGCTTGCCAGTGTTGGTGATTGTGGCAGAGACGGTGTACATGACATCCCATAGCTGGCGATTGCCACCAGGTTCGCCAGAAGACGCAAGCCTAGGCTGCGGCGAACCATCCGTAGCGCCAGGAGGTAAGAATTGCTCCGCAGTCTGGCCGTAGTGACCGTCACGAGAGGCTTCCTTGCCTGAGGTCGTCGTGTTGAGCCAGGGATAAATAAACTGATAAATATAGCGAATAGAAGGAGGGAAAGCGTAATCCTTCAGGTTAGTGCTGAAATTGCCAAAGGTGGGAGCAGCTATCGTTTTGCCCTGGGGAGGGGACATGGGGCGGACATCACGCTTCTCAACCTTGAGGTTCGAGTACTCAAAAGTGGACCATGATAAACCGTAGCCGAATTCATAAATAGGAGCACCGGTGCTGTTCTTGCCAGGCGCCACCTTGTCAAAGTGGCGATAGTCAATGAAAGAACCCTCAGAAAAGTCTTGCTGAGGGGCGTTGTTGCCATTATTAGGCTTGTAGAGAACGTCGGTGCCATAGCTTTCAAGAGTAGGGCCCCAAGTGAAAGGGGAGCGTCCAGGGCTGGTCTTTCCGTAAAGGATGTCAGTGATGGAGTTGCCAGATTCCTGCCCTGGAATACCGGCCCAAACAATAGCAGAAATGTTGGGGTTCTGGTACCAGTCCGTGACGAGGACAGGTCCAACACTATGAATGACAACAATGGTGTTGTGGCAAATGGACGAGACGTTCTTGATCAGATCATCACCGTTCTTCCAGAGTGTGAGGTTCTTGCGATCACCGGCGTTGCCGTCAACCTCAAAATAGCCCTCGCCGCTATCGGCGTTGACAAAAACGACTGCAGTGACATTAGGCTGAGCAACAACCCTCTGAGTAGCCGCCCACTGGTAGTTGCTAAGAACGCTCTCATATCGGGAGCCGTCCTGGATGGCCTGGCGCTGGAGGGCATTGTCGGGGGTAATAAGGTAAGGGAATTGCGAAGTACCGGAACCCCAGGGCATGGCCAAAGTGCCATCATCACATCCGCGATCATCGCAGCCGTTGGGGCCCCTGGAGTTTTGGCCAGCATCCTCACCAATGACCGCAAGGAACTTGGGCTTATTCAACGGCAATGACCCAGTGTTCTTGAGAATGACGGTTCCCTTGGCAGCAGACTCGCGAATGTGGGCAGCGTGGTTGCCACGGACATCTACTTGAAAGTTGACCTGTTCCCAGTTCTCCTTGGCAGCAGCGTGGCGGTAGCCGAACGTGTTCCGAGTCCATGAGCTGAAGCTGGTAGGGGCCTGCTTGCCGGGCTGCATACCAACCTTGAAGAAAGAAGCCATGATTCGCATGGCCATGTCGTCGATACGATAGGCGGGGACGGTGCCATTGATGACAGCGAGAGTCAAGTTTGCGCCCCAGTAACCACGGCCAGTGTTGAACTCGGTATCACCAGGCATGCTCATATCGAGGCCAGCCACTGCAGTGGCGGCACCCGCATGCTGGGCCTGCCAGTCACTCATGATAAATCCCTGGAAGCCCATTTCGTCCTTGAGAATGCCATTGAGGAGCTTCGAGTTCTGGCACGCGTACGAGTTGTTGATCTGGTTATAGGAGCACATGATGGAACCAACTCCGGCCCTGACGGCATCGGCAAATGGCCAAGCATAATCCTCGTGTAGAGTCTTGTCGTCGACATTGGAAGAAAGGCTCTCGGAAATGTTGAATCCTCGCTCAACAGACTCGCCGGCTTGTCGAAAGTGTTCTGCGAAAGAGTTAGCTCAAGGTGAACCGCAATCCACTCCCCAGACAAGTCAAGCCATCTAGTTCCTTACCTTGCTCATTGGCGATAAAATGTTTGGCGCAAGCAATGACTCCCGCCTCCTGAATACCAATAACAGTATTGGCAAGTCCCTTACCCTGAAGGTAGGGATCGGTGCCGAATCCCTCAGCGTTACGGCCGCCTGTAGGTGTACGACCAAGAGGGCCACTGGCAGGACCAAGAGCGACATCAATACCCTTGTCCCTAGACTCAGAACCCAATGCCTTGCCACGGTCTCTCCAAAGATTCTCCGACCATGTCGCACCAGCAGTAAGCCCAGCAGGGAAAGCGCTATTGTAGTCGGAAAGACGAATACCCAACGGGCCGTCCTGCATACACAGAGCTCGGAGGCCCAATCGCGGAACAGCTCCATTGTTACCGACGCAGTTGTCGCTCATCCATCTACATGAGACGTGTAAGTACAAGTGGTGTCTGTAGTCGACCCGAATGTTTGCCGTGGGCTTCGATACTCACCCGGTACCTGTCGTCAAATTGACCTTCTCAGCCAGAGTCATGCGCGACACAAAGTCCTTGGCCTTCTTGTAGGCGTCTTCCCAGCCCGGAGCCTGTGGGTTCATCCATGGCGACGGATAGTGGGGAGGGGAGGTGGCCAGTTCGGCTCGGGCATCAAGCTGCAACGGGATCTGAGTGTCAGCGAAGGCATAAAAATCGTCAAAAGCTATAGCAATGGATCTGGGCAGAGCGGCTAGAGCCCCGACCATGACAAGAGCCCGCCTCATGTTGGATGGCTCTCCTGCGTTCAGGCGCGAAGGCTCTGTTTTGTCGATCCAAGGTAGGTTTCCCCACCCCCATGGCGCAGCCCACACACACAAGGAATGCATGTAGAACAATAGCCAGGCACCCGTCTCCCATGGTTTGCTCATGTTCAGGCCGGAAGTGGGGATCTTGAATCTGCCGGGTGGCCGAATTGGGGTAAATCTTGGATGATCGATCCATCGGGTGTGCAAAGAGGAGTGTTGAAGGTTGCCGGGCAGAGGCACAAGCAGTCAAAGGAGGAGAAACACAGATTTCGACCACAACTGACCATGGCCGTGTGCTCCAAACGAACGGCAAGCTTACCTTGTGAAGGTACCCAGGTGCTGACGGGCTAGCATCTACCACGGCAGTGAGTAGAGCCGCGGCAAAGATGGACAATGGCTTCATGACGGCGTGGCGATCCTGTAACTGGCGTTGGTCTTGTTCGTTTCTGGCCGATTTTCTCGTCTACAAGGCGACGAGGAACAGAGTCGTGAACTTGAGTTGACAACGCCGACTGGCTCGAAGAAAAACCAACAGCTCAGTCCAGGAGGGTGGGCAACATGATATAAGATTTGATCCTGAGGTCTCAGTTTGTCCGGGCACGTCAACCGTCAAGGTGAAGGACGAGAGGACCGGGGGATGAGCGGTCATGTGGATTTGGATTGTCGTCATGGTGCCAACGTTGGGTGTGAACGGGCCGCGCGAGCTTTGGACGAGACGATCAAGTTACTTCCTTTTGCTGGCTGGTGGAGCATGTTTGCGTTTGTCGTTCTTTCTATTCACGGTCCGCGATGCAATGCGGAATCCAGGTCGAGGAAGCATTGCAAGCCCATGGCGTGGTGGAGCTTCGTGCATGGATTCGAGGCTGCGCGCACCGGCGTGCTGCACTCGTGCCCTCGTACAATACACTCGATGCTAATACCAAGACTAATATTAATCCATTAATACTTAATACGGAGTATGGATGGAGTACGTTCTTCCAATGTGCCCAAGTTTCCTGTGGACTTGGCGAGGTGGAGCCGTTTGCTGTGGCGTGGTTTGCTCCAGTTTACATGTACGGGGTACATCCTCGGTCCTCCCGTGCATAGCAGCAATTAATGCATGTCTTGGAGGAAACCGAAAACCGGAAACCGGATTGGAGTTACCCGTTGACAACTAAGTGGGCCAGCCACTGGGTAGTTTGACGTGCAGAACATTGAACCAGACCACTTCCACCATCGCAGGGCCCCCGAGCCTCAAGCCTCCTATTGTGCAGCGCCGTGCCAAATAGAGGTCTGCGAATTGCAACCGTGTCCTATTATGCATTATTGGAAGAAACAGGCCGTTGGGAAGACGCAAACATTGGCTCGACACGATTTGACTTTGGACAAGACCCTCACGGACGTGTGGGGCACGAAGGGCACCGGGGACCCTGCGGTCTGGAGGTAACTTTTGTTCCTGAGCCTTCCAGCTTCCAAACACTGAGGGTTCAATGTTTACAGAAACAGGGCAGAACTGAATGGCCGATTGGCGGGGATTGGCGTCGCTTGGCGGCTGCTCGGTTCTGCTAGCCTCACCCGGCACCATTTGGTTTGCCAGTTGAGAGCTTTCAATATTAATGCCCCGGGTGCCTGCAAGCCATAACCGCCATCAAGCCACGGCCGTAGACCGTCTGGTGGCGTTCGGCTGGCTGTGACAATTGTGCGCTTTTATGGAGCCACTGAAGTATTGCTGCGTAAATCTAAAGTTGGGCAGCTATGAACGGCATGGGATAGCTGACACTGGCATTGAGAGCTCATGCCAAGCCTTGCACATTGTAAGTTGGGCAAGAGCTTTCCACTGCATCCTGCCTCTACCTAGGTAGACATCACCGGCCAATCCAACCTCCATATTGACTTTATCAACAACCACAAGGTACCCAGCTCATCTATTATTGTCTGCTCCGTTTGCCAACAACGGCCATGCAATGGCATCTGCTGCCCTACCAGGTTATCTCCGATTCGTGACCGCGTCAGGCTCAAACTTTGAGTCGGTCAAGGTCGGCTAGAGAACATTTTGACGACAAATACTCCGACAATTTTCTATGCAAGAAATACAGAGCAAGAATAAAAGGGCCGATAACACTCTCTGTCTTCCTTCACACATGCCAGACGGTGTTTCGACCGCATTGCCGCCACTCTCGTCCAAGGTTCCGCCAAGCCACAGAGTTCAACCGAGACGCACCATCATCATGACCATCCAGATAATCTCTCAAGGGTGCTTCAACCCCTGTCCAAGGACATGCGTCAATTTAACAGCCCACGCGAGTTATTAGGGCTCCGAACATCCCCTAGGCTGCATCAACGCGGGGACAAGTGCAGCGAATGGTTGTCGATGACACGATGGAAACCCTTAGATTGGTATCATGGCCCCGCTTCGTCACTCCATAACGATCCTCCATCCGTGAGATATTGTCGCTTATTTCTGGTCCCTGCAACTCCCGCTGATATTAATATGACGTATAGAAGGTATTAACTGATGGCGCAAAATATCATAGGAATATCCGATTTAATTTTTTTTAACACACATAACGCCGTACTCGACAAGTTGTCCCGGATCGTCGTTGGTCTGCTCCACGAATGAGGAGCATGGCTTCTATCCCTTCAATCTACGTGACACGACACCTACTCGATATTAACAAGCTTGAACACATATATGCAAATCCTTAAGAATAGCACACCGACCCTCGGAGCGGGCTCCGAAATAAATCTTCCCAAGAAGTACTCTATACACCTTTGGCATTACCAGTACTAGTACTTATCAAAACACCATTCTCCACCACATCTCTATACACAAAAAATTGGCTTCCATTAACAACGCGACTTGGCCACTAGTCGACGGATTTCATCGGAAAAGGTATCGGGATTCAGCTCAGTCAATCGAATTGAATACTGCAGTCTGCAGTCCAGCTTGGCCTTGGCCCGGATAGGTTGATTATTGCTCCGTACTGCGTATGTGATTGTTTATGCTTGTGCACTGGCACCTGGTCAATCATTCCCGCATTGTCTTAGCAAGGAGCCAGGAATCTCGATTCTACAATGCAGTCAACTCTGCGCATGCAATATTGCCAATTGCGGATGACGGTAACTACGTACCACAACACATCACACAAAAGCTCACGAAATCTCGAATGTGCTTGAAACAGCAATTTGGCTCGCGTTGCACTGCGGCCACTATTCCCCGGCACCGGCTCAGCTTACACCGCCTTGAACACCGGCATCTGGAGGAAATTACACATGTACCATCCCCAATCGCCACTGACAGCCGACAGGGGCTTTATTCGTTCCCACTCCGCATTGCTGTACCTGCTAACCCCCCAGATTTATCCCCGCAATGTTGTTCTGCCTCGAAGAGTTAGCGTGGCGTTCTTTTCGGGCCGTTTTGCACACCTGCGGACACACTCACTGTTAAATCTACCTTTTCCACAACAATAGCGCAGTCGGGGAGTTTCGCTCGCTCACGATCGGCCTTTTGATGTCCTGATTATGGTAAAAGCCCGGAAATGCCAAAGCTTAGCCAAACGAGAACGGTCATGGGACGATTAACTGTTCGCGATTTCTCCGCCTCTTCACAGAGAAACCAGTCACAGTTGGGTTGGGACGGCACTTCGCCCCGCGTACCCGGAGTCTCTTTAACCGCGTTTCCAAGTCATCTACGGAGTAAAGCCCGTTGTCAATTCTGTCGGCGAAATGTAAACGGCCCTCACAACAGACGCCAAAAAGTACCAAGTGGTCATGAGTCATGAACTAGTGAATAACACAGCAGGGGAGTCTCCCAGTGGCTATGCCGAGGCCCGACATGAATGTTTCGCATGTTGCAACTGTATGTATTGTCCCGTTATGTGGCATGAAAAAGTATAAGTTACGCTGGTACACATTATGGGCGGTACGAGCCTTAATGTACACCCCACCTATTAATTTAGCTAAAGTGATTATAATTAGTTATGGAAATTAAACACCTCTTCTTAATATAATTATAAAGGCTTATTTATTAAGATTTAATATATATATTATTACGAACGACACTGCACAAGACACGGGACGGGACTGCACCGGCTAGGATAGGTATAACCCATAGGTATAAGAAGAAGGTAGGGGCACGTGACTAGCTACGTAACCTAAGAGGCGATTAAAGAGATTAATATTTAAATATATTAATTAAAGAGAATTAAATTAATTAAACCTTAAGTTAATTAATTAAGGTTTAAAGAGATTAATAGTTAAGTTAATTAATCTAGAATTATAATAAAGAGATAAATAAGTACTTAAGAAGAAGATATTCCTATAGCTAAATAATTTAAATCTTTATTAATTAATTTAAGTAATAGTCTTACTATTAAAAGTTATACTCTTAATAGCCTTATTATAATATTACTTAAAAGCTACTTTATAGTATTTAACTTAACTTACTTTTTAAGAAATAAACCTATTATACCTTAAAACTTAAGCTATTATTACATTTTAATTAATTCTATTTAATAAGTTACCTTAAAACTTTAAGTAGTAATAACTTCTAAGATATTTACTTTAAGCGAAAAGACTATTAACTTTAAGAAGATAATAAAGTATCTTTATAATAAGATTATTAAGCTTAAAAAGTAAAATTAATAGCTTTTTAATTAATAAAATAATCTCTACGAAAAACTTAAGGTATAAGAAGAGAAACTTATAATAGTTTAAAATCTTACACTTATATTCTCTATTAATAATAATAATATACTAAAATTCCTTAAGCTTAAATTATATAATAATTATAAGAGTAATATAAGAAACTTTCTTATATAAGCTTAAGCTTACCTATAAGTTAATAAAAAAATCTATATAATACTTAAGTTATAGATTCTTTATATTAATAATCTCTTAACTAAAAAAGTAATAGAATAATAGAAGCTAATTCTTTATATATATCTTAAATATAATGTTAAAGTTAAAGTAAAAGTTATTTATATCTTCTTTAATTATAAAACCTTTAAAGAATAACTTCTTATTATATTTAAAAACCCTAATAAGTATAAAGAAGCTATATAATAGCTTACTTAACTTAAGTAAACTAGATTTATAGCTTATTATATTAAGAAGTTTAAGCGTATTATAGTAAAACTTAACTAAAATACTAAACCTAAAATAAAAGTCTTTTATTAAGAACTTAAAGAAGAAGTAAAGAATAATATTTATTAAGAAGATTATTTTAAGTTATTTAATAACTTTATTAAAATAGTTATTAAGATAAATAATTATTTATATAAGTAATATTATAAAAAAAGTTACAGGAAATTTAAATTATATACTAGGTTTAATAAACCTAATAATAATAAGCTATACTAAACGTTAATAGTATATAAGTACTACGCTAGACTTATAGAACTTAACGCTATAAATAAGAAAAAGAGAAAGACTTATTATAATTATAGTAAGATTAAATACTTTATAAATAAATGTAAAGCCTTAAAAAGGCTATAAAAGCTAATCCTTAAAGGTAAGAAGCTTTATACCGTAAATTAAAAAGACTTACTTACGCGAAATTTTAATATAATAAGTAATAAAGAAAACTATACGTTAATAAATAATATTAGTTTAAATAAAGATTAGAAATTTAAAACCTAATTAATACCTAATAACTTTTAGAAATACTAAACGCTCTTATTAAAAAGTAAATCTTTACTAAAATTAATTTAAAAAGAAGAAAATCATTTAATTAAGAAAAATAAACTTAAAGTTAAATATAAACTTCTTAATTAAACTTTCTATTATAATAATAATTATTACACGCACCTTAATAATAAGTAAGGTAACGAATAGTTTTTACGAGAATAAAAGAAAAGAAAAATAACCCTTATAATACAATTAAAATTATAATAAACTAATTTAAAGATATTAAACGAGAAGTTATATTATACTAAGAATAACGTATATATTACCTAAGCTATAGCCTTATAATATAAGGAGAAAGAGAACTATATAACTATAAGTAACTCGCTTAGCTTAAGTTTAATTAACATAAATAGTAGATTAAGTAATTACTAAGAAAGCTTTAATAATATATTAGAGAATAATTACTAATAATAGCGCTTAAAGATACGCGCTAAATAATAAGAGAAGAGAAATAATAAATTAGAAAATAATAGCTGTTATTATAATTAAAATTAATTTCTTAATAAAGATTTAATAGGTCTTTATATACTATAAATATTAGTAGTATAGTATACCTTATAATTAATATAACTATAATAGAATAAAAGATTTAGGTAATAATTAATAGTAAAGTATAAGGAAATTTTATCTCGTTAAATCTTATTAATAGATTATAATTACCTTAAACACTTAAAGATAAGCCCTATTAACTTATAATTATAAAAGGAATTATAATAAAGTATAACTAAAAAGTAGTTAATATAAAAGTTACGTAACCTTTAATTAATATATAAGGCATAAAACACTAAGTTATATTAAATATTATAATAATCTTAAAACACGATATTATATTAAGAATACCCTAGTTATAAGTGAGTAATCTACGAGTTAATTAGAGAACTAATTAACTTTAATAGAATTTACTAAAATACAGTTATAAAGCTAAGTGTTACGAACGACACTGCATAAGACACGGGACGGGACCGTACCGGCTAGGACAGGCACGACCTGTAGGTATAAGAAGAAGGTAAAGGCACGTGACTAGCCACGTGACCTAAGAGGCGATTAAAGAGGTTAATGTTTAAATATATTAATTAGGGAGAATTAAACCGATTAAACCTTAAGCTAATTAATTAAGGTTTAAAGGGATTAATAGTTAAGCTAATTAATTTAGGATTATAATAAAGAGATAAATGAATACTTAAGGAGAAAGTATTTCTATAATTAAATAGTTTAAATCTCTATTAATTAATTTAAGTAATAGTCTTACTATTAAGAGTTATACTCTTAATAGCCTTATTATAATACTACTTAAAAAGCTACTTTATAGCATTTAACTTAACTTACTTTCTAAGAAATAAACCTATTATACCTTAAAACCTAAGCTACTATTACATTTTAATTAATTTTATTTAATAAGTTACCTTAAAACTTTAAGTAGTAATAACTTCTAAGATATTTACTTTAAGTGGAAAGACTACTAACCCTAGGGAGATAATAAAGTACCTTTATAATAAGATTATTAAGCTTAAGAAGTAGAATTAATAGCTTCTTAACTAATAGAATAATCTCTACGAAAAACTTAAGGTATAAGAAGAGAAACTTATAATAGTTTAAAATCTTACACCTATATTCTCTATTAATAATAATAATATATTAAAATTCCCTAAGCCTAAATTATATAATAGTTATAAAGGTAATGTAAGGAACTTTCTTATATAAGCTTAAGCTTACCTATAAGTTAACGAAAAAATCTATATAACACTTAAGTTATAGATTCTTTATATTAGTAACCTTTTAACTAAAAAAGTAATAGAATAATAGAAGCTAACCCTTTACGTATATCTTAAGTATAGTATTAAAGCTAAAGTAAAAGTTATTTATATCTTCTTTAATTATAAAACCTTTAAAGAATAACTTCTCGCTACATTTAAAAATTCTAATAAGTATAAGAAAGCTATATAATAACTTACTTAACTTAAGTAAACTAAATTTATAGCTTATTATACTAGGGAGTTTAAATGTATTATAATAAAACTTAACTAAAATACTAAACCTAAAATAAAAGTTTTCTATTAAGGACTTAAAGAAAAAGTAAAGGATAATATTTATTAAGAAGATTATTTTAAGTTATTTAATAACTTTATTCAAATAGTTATTAAGGTAAATAACTATTTATACAAGTAACGTTACAAAAAAAGTTATAGGAAATTTAAATTATATACTAGGTTTAATAAACCTAATAATAGTAAGCCACGCTAAATATTAATAGTATACGAGTATTACGCTAAACCTATAAAACTTAACGCTATAAATAAGAAAAGAGAGAAGACTTATTATAATTATAGTAAGACTAGACACTTTATAAATAAATGTAAAGCTTTAAAAAAGCTATAAAAGCTAATTCCTAAAGGTAAAAAGCTTTATACCGTAAATTAAAAAGACTTACCTACACGAAATCTTAGTATAATAAGTAATAAAGAAAGCTTTACGTTAATAAATAATATTAGTTTAAATAAAGATTAGAAATTTAAAACCTAACTAATACCTAATAACTTTTAAGAATATTAAATACTCTTACTAAAAAGTAAACCTTTACTAGAATAGATCTAAGAAGAAGAGAATTATTTAACTAAGAAAAATAAACCTAAAATTAAATATAAACTTTTTAATTAAACCTTCTATTATAATAATAATTACTATACGTATCTTAGTAGTAAGTAAGGTAGCGAATAGTTTTTATAAGAATAAAAGGGAAGGAGAATAACTCTTATAATACAATTAAAATTATAATAAACTAATTTAAAGATATTAAACGGAAAGTTATACTATATTAAGAATAACGTATATATTACCTAAGCTATAACCTTATAATATAAGAAGAAAAAGAACTATATAACTACGAGTAACTCGCTTAGTTTAAGTTTAATTAATACAAATAGTAGGTTAAGCGATTACTAAGGAAGCTTTAATAATATATTAGAAGATAACCGCTAATAATAGCGCCTAAAATAACGCGTTAAAGAATAATATAAGAGTAGGATTAATAAATTAGGAAATAATAGCTATTATTATAATTAAAACCAATTCCTTAATAAAGATCTAATAGGTCTTTATATACTATAAATATTAGTAGTATAGTATACCTTATAATTAATATAACTATAATAGAATAAAAGATCTAGGTAATAATTAATAGCGGAGTATAAGGAAATTTTATCTCGTTAAATCTTATTAATAAATTATAATTACCTTAGACACTTAAAGATAAGCCCTATTAACTTATAATTATAAAAGAAACTACGATAAAGTATAGCTAAGAAGTAGTTAATATAAAAGTAGCGTAACTTCTCGTTAATATATAAGGTACAAAACACTAGGTTATATTAGATATTATAGCGATCTTAAAATATAATATTATATTAAGAATACCCTAGTTATAAGCAAGTAATCTATAAGTTAATTAAAGAACTAATTAACTTTAATAGGATTTACTAGAATACGGTTATAAAGCTAAAAGTAGCCTATAAAGAGCACCTTATTTAAACTATAATAGGCCTTTAAGAATATATGTAATTACTAGAGAGCTAAAAGCTAAGATAACGGAGATTCCTAAGAAATACTTAAAGTATAGTAAGCTATTTAGTAAAGAGCTAAAAATAGGACTATTAAAGCATTTATACTAGGATTATAAGATTAAACTCTAGCTTAATACTAAATTAACGTTTAATAAAATTTATTCTTAGAATCTTAAGTAAGATAAAGCACTTAAGGAGTATTTAAAGGATATACTATAAAAGGGATATATAAGATTATTAGAGTCCTTAATAAAATACCTAATCTTATAGGTATTAAAGAAGAATAGAAAACTATAACTATGTATTAATTACTAATACTTAAATAAAATTATAATTAAGAATTAATACTTGTTATTACTTATAATAGAAATTAAAGATAAAGTTAAAAAAGCTAAATAGTTTATTACACTTAACTTAAAAGAAGCCTATAATCTTATACGAATAAAAGAAGGCTATAAGTAAATAATAGTATTTTAAACTAGTAAAGGATATTATAAATATCTAGTAATACCTTTTAGGCTTATTAACGCACTAATAACCTTTTAAAGAATAATTAATATAATCTTACGAAAATAATTAAAAGTGTTTATAGTTGTATACCTTAATAATATTCTTATTTACTTAAATACCCTTAAGAAATATAAATAATATGTATATAAGGTATTATAAACTCTATAGGATAATAAACTCTTAGTTAAAGCCTTAAAATGCTAGTTCTACTAGAATATTATACACTTTTTAAGGTACGTGCTTATACACGAAGAAATACAAATAAGCCTAAATAAAATTAAAACTATTAAGAAATAGCCTATATTAAAGAATTTAAAAGAAGTTAAAGAATTTATAGTATTCGTAAACTTCTACTATAAGTTCTTAAGTAAATATAAAGATATTTTATAACCTCTTATAAACCTAATAAAGAAAGAAGTTAGCTTTTAATAGAATAAATTAAAAGTTATAGCATTTTAAAAGATAAAAGATTTAATTACGTTAAAACCTATATTAAAAGCACTTAATTAAAATAAACCTTATAAGCTTAAAACGAACGCCTTAAACTTTATATTAAGCGAATAGCTTAGATAATAAGATAATTAAGAAAGACTATACTTAATTATATTCTTCTTAAAGAAACTCTATAAACCTAAACTTAACTATAAGATCTATAATAAAGAACTTATAGCTATTATTAAGTGCTTTAAAGAATAAAGATATTATCTTATAAAAGTAAAGCATTAAATTAAGGTTTATACTAACTATAAGAATCTTATATTATTCTTAACTATAAAGAATTTAAATAAACGATAGATTAAATGGTATAAAACTCTTATAAATTATAACTTTAAGATTATATACTATAAAGAATCTAAAAATAAAAGAGTAAACGCGCTTAGTTAAAGAGAGAACTTAAAATTAAATGAGTAAGTAAGTAATATACCCTTATTACGCGCTATTAAGAATAGAAACCTTATATTAGGCACCCAAGAAATTAATATAATATAGTAAGTTAAGCTAAATAAAATATAAATATATTAGATCGTATTATATATTAATAATAATAGTTATCTAGATAATTAAAAAATAAAAACGCATTTATTTAAGAAAGGCAAGACCTTCTTATATAATAAATAGTAGTATATTCCTAGTATACTTTAAGAATAGCTTATTAAGGAAATATATAAGCACCTATTACACGAATATTAGGGTGTAGGGAAAACGATTAGTAGAATAAGAAAATCGTATAACTTTCTAAAAAGCAGAAAAACGGTATAAGAAGTTATTAAGAAATATAATACATGTAATAAAGTAAAATTAACGCGACACGCACTATACGAAGAATTATAACTAATATTACCACCTAAAAGAGTATAGTAAACTATTATAATAGACTTTATTATTAAATTACTAAAGTTAAAAGAACCTATAATAAGAGTAGCTTATAATAGCATTCTAGTTATTATAGATAAACTTATAAAATACGCCTACTACATTTTATATAAGGAATTAAGTAATACTAAGGACTTAGCGTATATATTCTTTAAAATAGTTATCGTATAACACGAATTACTAATAAAGCTTATATTAGATCGCGATAAATTATTTACCTTAAACTTTTAAAAATACCTTATAAAAACTATAAAGATTAAATAAAGCTTATTAATAGTATTCCACCTATAATTAAATAGATAAATAGAAATCTTAAACTAAATACTTAAATAATATTTGCGAAGCTATATTAACTACTAATAGAATAATTAGGTAGAATAGCTACTACTAGTATAATAGGCTTATAATAGCTCTAAGATTAATAATATAAAGATATTATTATTTAAGGTAAATTATAGATTTAACCCTATTATTAAAACATATATAATACAAAATGTAAACGCACTAGCAGCTATAACGTATATAGTAACTATAATAGAAATACAAAAACACTTATAATAGAAATAGATATTTTTATAGAACCAAATAAAATACTACGCGAATAAAAAGAGATTACTAGCGTTAATCCTAGAGAAGGGATATAAAGTATATCTTATTCGTAAAAACATTAAAACTAAGTAACCTAGTAATAAACTTAACTAGAAGAAGATTAAACTATTTCTTATTAAACGAAAAATCTTAAATACTAACTATAAACTATTATTACTAGATAGAATAAGAATTTATCTTATATTTTATATATTACTATTAAAGAAAGCACTAGATAAATCTATAATTACTATAAATATTATAACGAAAGATACTAATAAATATAAAGTTAAATAAATACTTAAAGTATAGGGAGGTATAAAGAATTATTATTATCTTATTAAATAAAAGGGATATTTAAACTCTAAAAACACCTAAAAACCAGCTAAAAATCTTATGAATTACTTAACGTTACTTAAATAGTTTTATTTCTAAGAAATATATCCTAATTAATCTCCTAAGTATTACCTAATAACTTAATATTAAATTTAATATTTAAGAAACGAATTAAAATAGAATCTAAATTCTTAAAAGAAGTAAAAAGAACCCTTATAGTCTTTTAAAGCTATTTTGCTTTCTTACGTTTTATATATTTTAACTCTTTAACGTTATTAATACCACGCGTAACCGCACGTATTATTTTCTTAAACTATAATTTCTTTTATTTTTATAAACGTAAGACCTTTTAATTCTTAGCTAAGGCACGCTTCTTAGCTTCTTTAAGCTCTCTCTTAAGCTTATAATATTAATTTATAATACTATAAAGCTATTAAGGGGTTACCCCTATAATATTATAATTCCCTTACTTATCTACTATACACTTTATATAATAACTTAAATTAGAAACGAAGGCTTTATATTAAGGAAGTCCTATATAAGCGTAATAAGCGTAAGCCTTTATAAAGAATAAAGATAAATTATTAATTATCGTAGAAAGAAGGTTATTTTAGTAAAGGGAAGAAGTAAATAAAGCTTTAAACCATTATTTTAAGACACGATTAGTTAATATAATAGTATATAATAATAGAAGAAAGAAAACGCATAACACTTAAGCCGGCTTATTTTAATAGCCTTAAGAATAAGACTAATAAAGAAGGGGTATAATGTTATAAATAACACTATACAAGACACGGGACGAGACCATACTAGCTAAGATAAGTATAACCTATAAGTATAAGAAGAAGGTAAAGGCACGTAACTAGCCACGTAACCTAAGAGGCGATTAAAGAGGTTAATATTTAAATATATTAACTAAGGAGAATTAAACCAACTAAACCTTAAGCTAATTAATTAAGGTTTAAAGGGATTAATAGTTAAGCTAATTAATTTAAGACTATAATAAAGAGATAAACGAATACTTAAGGAGAAAGTATTCCTATAGTTAAATAGTCTAGATCTCTATTAATTAATCTAAGTAATAGTCTTACTATTAAGAGTTATACTCTTAATAGTCTTATTATAATACTACTTAAAAAGCTACTCTATAGCATTTAACCTAACTTACTTTCTAAGAAATAGACCTATTATGCCTTAAAACCTAAGCCACCGTTACACTAAGAGTAGCCTATAAAGAGCACCTTAATTAAACTATAATAGGCCTTTAGAAATATATGTAATTATTAAAGAGTTAAAAGCTAAGATAACGAAGATTTCTAAGAAATACTTAAAGTATAGTAAGCTATTTAATAAAGAGTTAAAAATAAGACTATTAAAGTATTTATACTAGGACTATAAGATTAAACTCTAGCTTAGTATTAAATTAACGTTTAATAAGATTTATTCTTAAAACCTTAAGTAAGATAAGGCGCTTAAGAAGTATTTAAAGAATATATTATAAAAGGGATATATAAGACTATTAAAGTTTTTAGTAGAATACTTAATTCTATAGGTATTAAAGAAGAATAGAAAACTATAATTATATATTAATTACTAATACTTAAATAAGATTATAATTAAGAATTAATACCCGTTACTACTTATAATAGAAATTAAAGATAAAGTTAAAAAAGCTAAATAGTTTACTATACTTAATTTAAAAGGAGTTTATAACCTTATACGAATAAAAGAAGGCTATAAGTAAATAATAGTATTTTAAACTAATAAAGAATACTATAAATATTTAATAATACCTTTTAGGCTTACTAACGCACTAGTAACCTTTTAAAGAATAATTAATATAATCTTACGAAAATAACTAAGAGTATTTATAATTATATACCTTAATAATATTCTTATTTATTTAAATACCCTTAAGAAATATAAACGATATATATATAAGGTACTATAAACTTTATAAAATAATAAACTCTTAATTAAAGCCTTAAAATACTAGTTCTACTAGAATATTATACACTTTTTAGGGTACGTACTTATACACAAAGAAATATAAATAAGCTTAAATAAGATTAAAACTATTAAGAAATAGCTTATATTAAAGAATTTAAAAGAAGTTAAAGAATTTATAGTATTTATAAACTTTTACCGTAAATTCTTAAGCGAATATAAAGATATCTTATAACCTTTTATAAATCTAATAAAAAAAGAAGTTAGCTTTTAATAGAATAAACTAAAAGCTATAGTATTTTAAAAGATAAAAGATTTAATTACGTTAAAATCTATATTAAAAGTACTTAATTAAAATAAACCTTATAAGCTTAAAATAAACGCCTTAAACTTTATATTAGGTAAATAGCTTAAATAATAAGATAATTAAGAAAGATTACATTTAATTATATTCTTCTTAAAGAAACTCTATAAACCTAAACTTAATTATAAGATTTATAATAAAGAACTTATAGCTATTATTAAATGCTTTAAAGAATAAAGATACTATTTTATAGGAGTAAAGCATTAAATTAAGGTTTATATTAACTATAAGAATCTTATATTATTCTTAACTATAAAGAATTTAAATAAATAATAGATTAAATAGTATAAAACCCTTATAAATTATAACTTTAAGATTATATACTATAAAGAATCTAAAAATAAAAGAGTAAATACGCTTAGCTAAAGAGAGAACTTAAAATTAAATAAGCAAGTAAGTAATATACTCTTATTACGCGTTATTAAGAATAGAAATCTTATACTAGGCACTTAAAAAGTTAATATAACCTAATAAGTTAAGCTAGATAAAATATAAATATAATAAATTATATTATATATTAAGAATAACAGCTACTTAAATAATTAAGAAACGAAAACTCATTTATTTGTAACGCGCACACGGAGTCACCTGTAAAGAGGGACTGAATCGGGTCCGCTTGTATCCTAAAATGCGGTACGAATCCCTACTAATTCTAGTTCGAATCCTATAAGTATTATCACGTGAAAAGCGAGCACGAATTAGAGCTAAAACCCTTAATAAATAAGTATAAAAGGATTAGTTTAAATATTAAATAATTTAAATAAGTTTTAATCTTATATTATTAAAAGACCTAAGAATAGAGTTCTTTCTTAATTTCTTACCTAATTATCTTATATTTTAAGTTTATTTTAATAATTCCTAAAACTTCTTTATATAATTACCTTTAAAAAGATAGTAAGAACTTAAGGATAAAGCTATACGTTATATAGTAATATACTAGAAGAAGAGATACCTATTATATCCCCTACGCGTAAATTATTTACCCTCTTAACTCTTATTAAGTACTCTATTATAATTACGCGAGAGGCGTGGTTAAAGGAGCACTTATATAAACTTAAGTAAATTTAGGAACTTAAAGCTTAAGAGTAAGAGTTACTCTAAGATTTATCTTTAAATAATAAGGGGAGGTTCTTAAAATAATAAGACTTTTTCTTCTTAAAAGAAAATTAAGGTTTAAAGATTTAAATTAAGAACCTCTTTAAGTTATCCCTTAATATAAACTAAAGAAAGAGAGATAATTAGCTAAATAATCTTTAACGTACTTTTAAGAGTACCCTAAGAAAGTTTAAGAAGAATTACTTTTAAATCTTATATATAATTATATAAATAAAAAATAAATGTTATTTCTAATAAGACTAATATATTAAGAAAGTAAAGGCGTATAATTTAAACGTAAATATTAATTAAAAAAAATTTAAAATATAAACCTTAAATCTTATTTAAGATTCCGCTAACTAAAATGTAATTATAGTATAATAGTTAAAAGGTACACGTTAAAGGGAAGACTAATCTCCCTAAGACTTCCACGTATACCTAGACTCGTTAAAAAAGCACTTCCCTTACGTCTTAAAGGTATAATAAGCACTTAGCTTCTTCGTAAAACTTTACCCTTACCTTTAAAACTATATTAAAATACATATATTAAGTATACTAGAAAATTAAAAGGAAATCGTAGCTCTTACCACTTATTTTTAGAACGGTATAAAAGGTAAGCGAAATAATAAGCGGCTTTAAGATAAGAACCTAAATAAAAGGCCCTTTAAGGCGCCTTAAAGAAACCCTAGGGACTCTTTCCCTAGAAGAGAAAGTAATTAAGAAAGGTTCTTAGAACCTAATTAAAGGTATTTCCCGCGTTAAAACTTATTTTAAAACGAAGATAAAAAGGAGGCTAATAGTAAAGAGAAAAAGAATTTCACCTACTAGAAGTATAATAGTAATAAATATCCTTAAAATAAATACCCTAAAAGGGGAAAGATTAATAATATAAAAACTTAAGATAAAAAGGGGGAAAATAAGAAGAATACTATAAAAAAAGAGAACTAATTATAAATAATACCCGGTTTATAACTAATAAAGATTATATTTAGGTAAAAGCTAGCCTTATAATATAAGCTATAATTTAAGAATAAAAATTAATACTCGTTAAAGTAACCCTAAATACTAGGGTTAAAGTAGACTTAATTAGTATTACCCTAGTATAGCGTGTAAAATTACGCCGCTTAAATAAGATTCTATTAAGCCTTAAAGTGCCTAATAATATTTATTTATAAAAGCTAGGAGTATAAGAGGTACCTTTAGCTCTTATAAATTTACGAGGGAAACGAAGAAAGTTTACCTGAATTTATTATATAATACTAAATACAAGTAAGAATCTTCTTTTACTTAAAATACTAGCTCTTAAGAATAAGAATATTACTATAAATATAAGGTTATAATAATAGTAGTATAATATAAAGAAGAGCGAATATAAGGTAATTCTAATATATAAGTTTAAAAGGGAAGCGTAGAATCGCGTATACGTTTTTATTGTATTTAAAGTAAAAGAGGTAGTACTACTATAAGAAAATAGCATTAAACCCTTTCTAAAAGTAACGCCTTTACTACTAATATTACGGGAATATACTAACGTTTTTAAAGATAAGAAAGCAGGAGAACTACTATTATACCGCTTAATTAATTATATAATTAATCTAGTAAAAGGAGAATTACCTTTATACGAACCTATATACCCGCTCTTATTAAAGAAGCTAGTAACGTTATAAGACTATTTAAATAAAAACCTAAAGGTAAGCTAAATTTAATACTTTAAAAGCCTAATAAGGGTATTAATCTTATTTATACTAAAAAAGAATAGAACGCTTTACCTTTACGTAAACTATTAGGGATTAAATAAAGTTAATATTAAGAACTAATATTCACTCTCTTTAATTACTAAAATATTAGACCGAATATAAGGAGCTAAGGTATTCTTAAAACTAAATATTAAGGAAGCTTATTATTAGATTAAAATTAAGAAAGGGAACGAATAGAAAACCGCTTTCTAAATATAATACAGGTATTTTAAATACTTAGTAATACCTTTTAGGTTAATTAACGTACCCGTTACATTTTAAAGTTATATAAATTAAGCGCTATAAGGCCTAAATAATATTATTTATATCGTGTACCTTAATAACATCTTAGTATTCTCTAAGATAAAGAAGAAACATAAAAAACACCTAATATAAGTGTTAAAATAAATAAGAAACGTAAGGTTATACGCTAAATTATTTAAGTGTAAATTCTTTTAACCTTAAGTAGAATTTCTAGGGTTTATCTTATTAGCGAAAGAGATCTTTATAAATCCCGCTTAAATTAAGACTATTATATCTTAATTAAAACCTAAAAGTTATTATAATATATAAGTATTCTTAGGGTTTTATAACTTTTATTAACGCTTTATTAAAGTATACTCCCACGTGATAGCCCTACTAATAGCTTTACTAAAAGGGAGTAAAAACGGGCGAAAACCGGGGAGTATAAAACTTAATTAAGAGAAAATAAAGGCGTTTCACGCCTTAAAGGACGCCTTTATAAAAGCTCTATTATTATAGCATTTTAATTCTAATTAGCGAACCTAAATTAAAATAAATGCATTAATCTTTATAATTATAGTAATTCTATTATAATTTAAAGATAATAGAAAATAGTATCTTATTACCTTTTAATCGCGAAAATTATAAGATATAAAGACCCGTTATAACACGCTTAATTAAAAGATGCTAGCAATTAAGGACGCATTTAAATATTAGCGATATTATATAAATAAAGTAATAAAGCTAATTAAGGTTTTAATAAACTACTATAACCTATAAACGTTTATAAGTAATAAGCAGCTAAATGAGAGATAATTCTAATAGTGTTTATACTTAACCCCTTTTAACTTTATAATTAAGTATTAAGTAAGGAAAAGAAACCCTACTAATACGCTATTAAAATAGCTAAACTACGTAAAGAGACCGCGTAAAAATCCTACGATTCTTAAAGGAATTCGTGTAAAAATAGTGTAAGTAAATAAAGCGCTTATTAGATCTATTTAAGTATAAAAATATAATTTATTGTTTTTAAATAAAGCACTTAATTAAAAGAGACGTAACGAAAAGCCTTTACTAAAAGAAAGTCTATAAGTCTTTATAGAATCTAGTAGGCGTAATAAGATACCTTTATAAGAGAATTTACCCCTCTTAAGCCGCTAATTTAACCTAGAACTAAAAGGTAGGTTATAACTACCCTTACTTTAGGAGAAAATTCGAGATACTATAAAACGAGAAGACCCTTATAAAACGAACGTAAATACGCCTCTAAGAGACATAATCTTAAATGCGTAAAAAAGAGATTCTTAGATAAAAGCTAAATATATAAGAATTTATTTTAATTAAGATTTAGCTAATAAATAGCACTTAAATAATTAGGGAATCTTAATACATTAATAACGTATATAGGTTTCGTTAAATAAGGCTATTATTTAAGAATTACTTAAGCTATACTATAATAACTTATTAGCTAGGCACTTTAATATAAAAAGAACGGTTAAGCTATTAAAAAGGAAGTTCTATTAAATACACATAAATATAAATGTAAAAGACTACGTAAAGTCTTATATAATATACTAAAGAATTATAGCGTAAAGGTACTAGCCTTATAATAAACTAGAATTACTACTAATTTCTTAAGGCCTATAGGCTAAATTATTAATAGACTTTATAACGGGATTATTAGAGACCTAATATTATAAATAAAACGTTAATGCTATCCTAATAATAGTAGACCATTATATAAAGTACTCGCTATTTTACCTAGTATTAAATATAATTATAGCTAGTAAACTAATAACGCTATTTTATAAACAAGTTAAATACACTTATAGTATCCCTACTAGAATTATATTTAATAAAGGATCTTTATTTACTAGTTATTTCTAGTTAAATTTATATTATCTAGTAAAGATTTAAAGATAACTCTTTACCACGTATTACCCTTAAATAAACGAATAAATAAAACGCGCTAATTAAATACTAGAATATTATCTCTAAGCTTTTATAACAAAGAACTAGTTATACTAGCTGCTTCTATTACCTACGGTATAGTTCGCGTGTAATAATACTATTAATTTAATAATTAATACCTCGCTAAATTAACTCCTAATAGGGTTTAAGCCTCGTATATACCACGATATTAGGGATAATATTACGGGAGAGAGGGTGTTAAAAGTAAGAAATTAAGTTAAAAAAATGCTTTAAGTAAAATAAAAAATAAAAGAATATTAAAAGTAAGCGGTAGTATCCTAGGTAAAATACTATAATAATAAACATAAACTAATATAATTTTAAAATGAAAGTTTAATACTACTTTAAACTAAGAATATAAGATTTAAGTACGAAAAGAATAAACTAATTCTAAAGTATATTAACTCTTTTTAAATTCTTAACTAAGTTAAATAATAAGTATATTATTTAGCACTTTTAACTTAATACAAGAAACTTTATAATATCTTTTATATAAGCCTACTAGAATAGTAGTACTAGTATAAGGGTACTATAAATAAGTTAAAAACACTTCTAATACTAGAGCTAAAAGATAATAAGGATAAATAAAAGGTAAAAAGTATTAAGAACTATATTTAAAAGGGAGCCTAATTATATTACCTTATAAAGTAAAAGGGATAGCTACACGAGTATAACTAATAGCTTAATAGTAAAGACCTTATAAATACGCCTAATATTATACGTAATTATATTACGTTACTTCTAGTTATAAAAAGAAATAAAATCACGTAAGAACCCTAAAAGAGAGGTTAACCTAGAAAAGCACGAGGAATAAATGTTAATTAGACTAGCTAAATAATATAAGTAAGGAGTACGGTATTAAAGCCTATCTCCCTCTAAAATAAGCTAAATATTCTAGGCTATATTAGACCTAAAACGAAGAAATTAGATACTAAATAACTAGGCCTTAGTATTAGAATTAGCGCTCTTATAAGCCTTTCTCTTCTTAGAACCCTTAGTAATACTATTCTATCTTAGCTTAATTAGGAACGTCTTTATAACCTGTTAAGCTTTCTTAGTACCTTTAAACCCCTTTAAGCATAAAAATAAGCTATTATAAAAATCCATTAAGATAGTATATTAAAGGCGGTAATAAATATTCTTAGAAAGAAGATAGGGAATACGCTTAGAGGTATATTTAAAATAACGCTTAGTACTTTAAAATAAGAAAGGTTAGTAAGAAAATCCTAAAGAAATTAAATTTAAATCTCACACGTATAGTATTAGCTAAAAGTGGAAACTACTTTTCTAATTTAAACCTAATTTTATTAGCCTTCTTTATATAAATAAAGAGACCCTATAATTCAAGTTAAAAATAACCCTAAGAAAGTGTAAACCTAAGAATTACCTATAGTATTACGTAACTTACTACCTAAAGATAAGCTATAATTACTCTAATAAGCCTTCTAGGTTAATAGAAACTCGAATATAAGCTAGAGTAAAAGGGTAAAGATCTTTATATATATATTATAATTATAATTAAAATCACCTATAAGCCGTTTCTTTAAAAAGGTAGCTTAAATAAACTTTAAGACTTAAATTAGGTTAAATAAATCCCCAGCTATAAGGCCACGTAACATTTATCTTTAATTAATAATAGAATTAAGAAGAAATTAAATCTAATACTTACGCGAATATAAAGATCTTCTTAAAAGGTATAGTAATTACAATTATTCTTAACCCCCTTAGTAAAGCGAATATAACGTAGCTTAATCTTAATTAAGGGAGTAAAGTTAGAATTAAAGTTAATTTTAGGTAAATACTCACCTAAGTATTAGGTTATATAACGGTAATACTATTAATTATTACCACGTATATTAGGATCTTTCAATTAAGCTTTAACGCGGGCCTAAATCTCTAACGTTGCGTTACCACTCTTATAAGGTAAGCTCAGAGCATTAAAAGTAGTGTAGTTTTGTAGTTTTTAGTGAAATTTAGTGTAGTGTAGTGTAGTGTAGTTTTACTACACTACATTACATTTTAAAAATTAGTGTAATATGTAGTATTAATAAATTTATAAGCTATTATTAGCTAATATAATTAGTAAGCTAAAATAGGGCTAAATTTACTTACTAATATTAGTATTAGTAAGCAGGGATTAGCTAGCTTAGATAAGCTAAAAACAGGGATTAAAGACGTAATAAAAATATAAAAATAAGAGAAAGTATAAGAGAAATTTAAGGGATTTATATTAGGTAAGTAAGTATTATTTTATATTATAATTATAATTAAAATTTACTTAATTTAATAAAGGAAAAAAATCCTATTATTTATATATAAATATTTTATAAAAAAAGAGATTTAACTTAGTACCCTATAACTTAAATATAAAAATATTAAATATAAAGCTTATAAGTAATATATTAAGGTAATAAATAATATTCTTAATTAAATATATTAGCTTTAGCCTTATAAGTAATATAATTATTATTATAAATATAAGAGATTATATTCTTTTAGTTATATTATATATATAAATTTATATAAAATATAAATTTAAATAACTCTTTATATAATTAACTTTAAATATTACTTTTTAGACTTTTATAACGCTAAAATTTCACTCTTTTATATAAAATAAAAAATAATAATAAAAAAACCCTTTTAATATTAAATTAAGTATCAGAATCATAAATATTTTCCTCCTCTTCTTCTTCTTCCATATCCTTACTAATATCTATATAATTAGACTTAAAAATATCCTTATTTTTATTAGAATTAGTTAAAACTTTATTCTGATCTTCTTCTTCTTTCTCTTCCTCTTCCTCTTCTTTTTCTTCTAAATTTCCACTAGAATATGAAAATAAATTATAATATCTCTTATTTTTTACCCTTTTATTCTTATTTTTAACCCAGTTTTTTAATAATAAAATAATTCGAATATTTTCATGTAATAAAGTAGTTCTTCGCTTAGTAATAATATTAGTTCCCTGGTTAAAATTCCCTTCTATAGCTCCCGAAGTAGCTGGAATAGCTAAATATTTTCGAGCTATTATAGAAAGAATTAGGAAAGATTCAGTGGAATTAGCCCACCAAATAAATATATCTTACTATTAAAAGTTAGCTTATAATTATAAATGTATAAATAATATTATAAAGATAAAAAATACCGTATCTTCTTTAAAATCAAGCTTTAAATAACTAGAAATCTCATTTTTTCTAGTTTTTTTAATAGCTTTAGTTTTTTGCTTTGGAAATAAGTTATTAAATAAGCTAGGTTAAAGCTTAGTATTATTATAAGAAGTTAAATTAGCTGGTTGTTGTAAATTAACTTCGATTCGAGTATTATTTATATTTTTAGTCGATTTTTTAGAATTAGAAGAAATTTCTTCTAATTCTATATAAGGAATTGCTTTATTTTTAGGGTCTTTTATATATTCTTAATAAGTTCTATTATATAATTAGTTAATAGTTATTAAGGGATTTAAAATATATATATAATAAATTATAACTTACTCTTTATATTCGGCTTTTAAGTCTTTTAATAGTTGATTAATAGTATTAGAATTAATACTTAATTGATTTTTAATTGATTGTAAATTAAGCCTAGGGTCTAATATAGCAGCAAATAAATAAGGCTTCCAAAAATTATAATTACTATTAATATCCTTAGAAAAATAGTAATTTAATTTATGTAAGCCTTTTTCTAAAGCTAAAATAAAAACCTTAACTAATGGATTATAAGTATTTAACTATAAAATAGTTAGTAATTTAAAATAAAATTATAAATATTATAAATATTATAAAACTTACATTTTTAAGCCAACTTTTTTAATCTTTTAATATATCTTAAAGTAAAGTATGAATTCTTATTAGAAAAAAACATACTAAACTTATAGTATTATAAGATTAGCTTTGTAATTGTGTTGTAGGCTGATTAAAAATCTCTAAAATACTTGTTAAAGTATTTAAATCAGCCCATTCTTGCGTAGTTAAGCTAGCATCTTTAAAAGCTGTTAAATTCGTTTTTTTTTGTAATATTTTAATAGGTTCTGCTAATAAAATAGCTGTGTAAAGCATTTTATAGGTCGAATTCCATCTTATTACGTTTACTAATATAAGTAAAGTTAGTTATTATAACTTATTAATATTAATAATAATATTTATAAGCTTTTAAAGCTTTAAATAATATTTATAATATAGAATTAATAACTTACCTAATGGTATTTTTGTAAGATTACTATTTCTAGTAATAAATCCTTTATCTTTAGCTTCTTTTAAAGCTTTTAACTATTGTAAATAAAGTTATTAGTTATTTTTAATAAGAATAGCTATTCTTTTAACTTTTCCAATAATTCCTATTTTATAATTAGCTTAAATTATATAAAATAACTTAAAATAAGTATTATAAATTATAATAAATACCTGGAATTAAATTATTAAATTTTGTTCTTTTTTTAGCAGATAAATCGTTGAATTCTTCGGTAGAATAATGTAAAAATTCGCTATTTATATAATCTTCGATATTTTTGGTATTTGTTGTTTCGTTAATAAATATAAATATTATATCTTTAGCCACTATATTTAAAATATAGGCTGTACAACGAATATCTAAAGGCTTTTTATGCCTTTTAGAATATAAGTTTAAAAAAGAAGATAAAAAGGTGTTATTATTAGAGCCGTTATCTCTAGTAAAGCTATAATAATTAAAAAGTTAGTAAATTAATATTATTTTATATATAATTATTAATTATAAACTATTAACCTTGTAATTTTTTTAGGGTTTATATTATATTCAGTTAATAATTCATTAAAAATTGAATTAATTAAATGGCTGGTATAGCTAGTAGGTAAATATTTAAATCCTAATATATAATTAGCTTTTAAATTATAATAATAATAATAATAATAATATAAATATAAATATAAATATACTTACCAATTAAATAATATTCTAAGTTAAATTAGGGGTTTAACTAATTAGCTATAACCCCTAAATATAATTTAGAATTCATTGAAGTCTAAATATTAAGTTAAATAGATATAAAACCCATTTTATTAACTTGATTTTGAATTTTATTTATTATATTCTTTTTCATATCGGAATGTAATATTTTCATGTGAGATATAAGGCCTCTATAATGAAAAAAGCTTATATTATGGCTAAAATAACTTAATATTAGTATAATATATAACTTATATATAAATAATATAATAATATAATATAAACTTACTTGTAATAATAACTTAAAAGCTTTTTAAAGCTTTCACTAGTTATAGTAGCAAAAGATAGGTTATTTTGAAGCATAAATTCAAGAGCTAATATAAGAGCAGTATCCTTAGAAAATCCATTACTACTACTAGTAATACTATTATTTCTAGGTCTTTTATTGCTTCTTAAAAAGCTAGAAAAGCTAGATTCAGTTGAAAAGTCGGATATTAAAGGTGACTCTGTAATAGCAGGTACTATTTATAAGTAAATTAGTAAATTATAAATTTATAATATTATAAATATATAAATTAATAATATAATAGGATATAAAATAATAATATAATAAGATATAAAATAATAAAAGAAGTAACTTACTAGTTATTTTATCGTTTTCTTCGGCTTTTAATACTGTAATAGTAGGATGTTTTTTCCTATAATATGCTAAACTATTAGAGGACTAAAAACGGCTAGCTAGGCAGGTAAAAGTAAAGTTACAGCTTGGTTAGCTGTAAAAAAAGGTGATTTCTCGTGGTTTTTCTAAATTAACTGCTGAAACCTCATAAGAAAAAAGGTTATGTTGAATAATATATGATTTTATGCGAAATTAATAGCTTTTATCATTTATATAGTCTTTTTTAGTTGAAGTTTGCTGAGAAAAGCTTGAATTATCCGTAATAATAAGAGGTGTAATTCCAAGAGGATTTTAATCCATTATAAAGGTAGGTTTTAAAAAATAAAAAGTTTTTATAAGATAGCTAAATTTAAGGCTATCTAATAATAAAAAAAGTTTAGATAAAAGTTAAGTATTCGTAGAGTTATAAGGGTAAGAAGATTAATATAGAAAAGAAAGGTTCTAAACTTTAAAGTGGGAGAACACAGTTAATATATAGAATAAATTTACAATATAAACGGTTTTAAAAACCTTAAAATTTAGGCATTTTTTTAATGCCTAACTTACCCCTTAAACATGCATATTTATGCGGAAAATAATAGAATAGTTTTACGAGAAAATGTAACTGTAGTGAAACAGTTGAAAAAGCCGGTGTGCTTACAATGCATTAAAGGCGTTATGTTGTGTGATAATATGCTGTTTTATCACTTAAAACATGTATATGCAGCTTACAGGAAATCTTTGTATCTTAAAACTTTAACCGAATATAACTCCTAGAATACTAGACTTATAATTATGTAACTAGTATTAAATTAAAGGGCTTTTTAAGGGCTATTAATTAGTTATAAGCTTATAAATCTTAGTTAAGTATTCGTAGAGATATTAGGAAATAGAAATTGTGGCGTTTTTTATTAAAGTGGGGTAAAACGCTATGGCGTTTTACCCTAGTTAACTTGCCCTACTAAATACCGCGGCTATTATCTTTATAATTAATGGGTGAAATTAAGTGGGGTTAATATTTTTAAATAGCTAAGATTATAAGCTTTAAAATGATACTACTCTTGTTTTTAAACTCCTTTTTTTCATAAAGTTATAATAGTTTTAATATATAGAATAAAAAAACTTAAGAATAAAGTTTTTAATATTTATATTAATCTTTATATATATAGAATTAATTATATTAAATATATATTTAAGCTTATAAAATACTTTATAATATATAAATTAATAATATATATAATTTTACTTTAATATAAATAATATATATTAATTAAATTAAAAAACATATATAATTATATATAAAATAATTTATATAAATTTTATTAAATATATATTAGATAAAGTTATACGTTTTATACTAATAAGCTATTAGGATAACTTATATAAAATATAAAAATACTTATTACTTATTTTTATAGATTTATTTTAATTAAATAAAATATAAATAAAAACTAAAAATATTTTAAAATATTATTTACATATAATTAAGGTAAAAAGAATATATATTTTAAATTTTTATATTAATTACATATATTATATATATATAAATAACATTTAAAAAGCATTTATTTCTTATTAAATACTTAAAATAAATCAAGTTAATATCTTTATTTTTAGAATTCTTCAAACTTTAATATCTTACTTATTAATTAACTTATAAAGGATATTTTTATAGCATTATAATGAGCTAAAATTATAGTATTTTTTGGTTATTCTTATAAGCTTATAAGTCTACTTTTAAAGCCCTTATAATTACATATTACACTACAAATGTAGTTGTAGTGTAGTTAAACTACACTAAAACTACAAAAACTACACTACACTAAAAACTACACTAAAAAACTACATGTAGTGTAGTTTTTTTGTTAATGCTCTGATAGGTACTATATTAAACCTATAGAACTTAACGCTATAAATAAGGAAAAGGGAAAGACTTATTATAATTATAATAAAACTAAATACTTTATAAATAAATGTAAAGCCTTAAAGAAGCTATAAAAGCTAATTCCTAAAGGTAAAAAGCTTTATACTATAAACTAAGAAAACTTACTCACGCGAAATCTTAGTGTAATAAGTAATAAAGGAAACCCTATATTAGTAAATAATATTAGTTTAAATAAAGATTAGAAATTTAAAACCTAACTAATACCTAATAACTTTTAGGAATACTAGACGCTCTTATTAAAAAGTAAACCTTTACTAAAACGGATTTAAGAAGAAAAGAATTATTTAATTAAGAAAAATAAACCTAAAATTAAATATAGACTCCTTAATTAAACCTTCTATTATAATAATAATTACTACATGCACCTTAATAATAAGTAAAGTAGTAAATAGTTTCTACGAGAATAAAAGGGAAGAAGAATAACCCTTATAATATAATTAAAATTATAATAAACTAATTTAAAGATATTAAACGGGAAGTTATATTATACTAAGAATAACGCATATACTACCTAAGCTATAACCTTATAATATAAGGAGAAAGGGAACTATATAATTATAAGTAACTCGCTTAGCTTAAGTTTAATTAATATAAATAGTAAATTAAGCGATTACTAAGAAAGCTTTAATAATACGTTAAAGAATAATTACTAATAATAACGCTTAGAGATACGCGCTAAATAATAAGAGGAGAGAAATAATAAATTAAGAAATAATAGCTATTATTACAATTAAGACTAATTCCTTAACGAAGATTTAATAGGTCTTTATATACTATAAATATTAATAGTATAATACACCTTATAATTAATATAACTATAATAGAACGAAAGATTTAAGTAATAATTAATAGCGGAGTATAAGAAAATTTTATCTCGCTAAATCTTATTAATAAATTATAATTACCTTAAACACTTAAAGATAAGCTTTACTAACTTATAATTATAGAAGAAACTATAGTAAAGTATAGCTAAGAGGTAGTTAATATAAAAGTTACGTAGCTTCTCGTTAATATATAAGGTATAAAATACTAGGTTATATTAAATATTATAGTAATCTTAAAATATAATATTATATTAGAGATACCCTAGTTATAAGCAAGTAATTTACGAGTTAATTAAAGAACTAGTTAACTTTAATAGGATTTACTAGAATATAGTTATAAAGCTAAGAGTAGCTTATAAAGAGCACCTTATTTAAACTATAATAGGCCTTTGAAAATATATGTAATTACTAGAGAGCTAAAAGCTAAGATAATAAAGATTTCTAAGAAATACTTATAATATAGTAAGCTATTTAATAGAGAGCTAAAAATAGGACTACTAGAGCATTTATACTAAGACTATAAGATTAAACTTTAGCCTAGTATTAAATTAACGTTTAATAAAATTTATTCTTAGAACCTTAAGTAAAATAAGGCGCTTAAAGAGTATTTAAAGAATATACTATAAAAGAGATATATATAACTATTAAAGTCTCTAATAGAATACCTAATTCTATAAGTATTAAAGAAGAATAGAAAACTATAATTATACATTAATTACTAACACTTAAATAAGATTATAATTAAGAATTAATACCTATTATTACTTATAGTAGAAATTAAAGATAAAGTTAAAAAAGCTAAATAGTTTACTACACTTAACTTAAAAGAAGCTTATAACCTTATATAAATAAAAGAAGGTTATAAGTAAATAATAGTATTCTAAACTAGTAGAGAACACTACGAATATTTAGTAATACCTTTTAGGCTTACTAACGTATTAATAACCTTTTAAAGAATAATTAATATAATCTTACGAAAATAATTAGGAGTGTTTATAATTATATACCTTAATAATATTCTTATTTATTTAAATACTCTTAAGAAACATAAATAACACGTATATAAAGTACTATAAACTCTATAAGATAATAAACTCTTAGTTAAAGCCTTAAAATATTAGTTCTACTAAAACATTATACACTTTCTAAGGTATATACTTATATAGAAAGAAATATAAATAAGCCTAAATAAGATTAAAACTATTAAGAAATAGCTTATATTAAAGAATTTAAAAGAAGTTAAAGAATTTATAGTATTTATAAACTTTTATTATAAGTTCCTAAGTAAATATAAAGACATTTTATAACCTCTTATAAATCTAATAAAAAAAGAAGTTAGCTTTTAATAGAATAAACTAAAAGCTATAGTATTTTAAAAGATAAAAGATTTAATTACGTTAAAACCTATATTAAAAGCACTTAATTAAAATAAACCTTATAAGCTTAAAACGAATATCTTAAACTTTATACTAGGCGAATAGCTTAAATAATAAGATAATTAAGAAAGATTACACCTAGTTATATTCTTCTTAAAGAAACTCTATAAACCTAAACTTAATTATAGGATTTATATTAAAGAACTTATAGCTATTATTAAGTGCTTTAAAGAATAAAGATACTATCTTATAAAAGTAAAGTATTAAATTAAGGTCTATATTAATTATAAGAATCTTATATTATTCTTAATTATAAAGAATCTAAATAAATAATAGATTAAATAGTATAAAACTCTTATAAATTATAACTTTAAGATTATATACCGTAAAGAATTTAAAAATAAAAGAGTAAACGCACTTAGCTAAAAAGAGAATTTAAAATTAAATAAGTAAGTAAGTAATATACCCTTATTACGCGCTATTAAGGATAGGAACCTTATACTAGGTACCTGAGAAATTAATATAACCTAGTAAGTTAAGCTAAATAAAATATAAATATAACGAATCGTATTATATATTAAGAATAATAGCTACTTAAATAATTAGAAAACGAAAACGCATTTATTTAAGAAAAATAAGACCTTCTTATATAATAAATAGTAGTATATTTCTAATACACTTTAAGAGTAGCTTATTAAAGAAATATATGAATATCTATTACACGAATATTAGGGTATAAGAAAGATAATTAGTAGATTAAGAAGATCATATAACTTTCTAAAAAGCAAAAAAATAGTATAAGAAGTTATTAAGAAATGTAACACGTGTAATAAGGTAAAGGTAGTATAACACGTATTATATAGTAAACTATAACTAATACTACCACTTAAAAGAGCATAATAAACTATTATAATAGACTTTATTATTAAACTATTAAAGTTAAAAGAACCTATAATAAGAGTAGCTTATAATAGTATTCTAGTTATTATAAATAAACTTATAAAATACGCCTACTATATTTTATATAAGGAATTAAGTAATACTAAGAACTTAGTATATATATTCTTTAAAATAATCATTATATAATATAAATTACTAATAAAGCTTATATTAGATCGCGATAAATTATTTACCTTAAACTTTTAGAAATACCTTATAAAAACCATAAAAATTAAATAAAGCTTATTAATAGTATTTCACCTATAATTAAATAAACAAATAAAAATCTTAAACTAAATACTTAAATAATATCTGCGAAGCTATATTAACTACTAATAGAATAATTAGGTAGAATAGCTACTACTAATATAATAGGCTTATAATAGCTTTAAAATTAATAATATAAAGATATTACCGTTTAGGGTAAACTATAGATTTAACCCTATTATTAAGATACACACGGTACGAAATGTAAACGCACTAATAGTTATAGCGTATATAGTAACGATAATAGAAATATAAAAACACTTATAATAAAAATAGATATTTTTATAGAATTAAATAAAGTATTACGCGAATAAAAAGAGATTATTAGCGCTAATCCTAGAGAAGAGATATAAAGTATACCTTATTTACAAAAACATTAAAATAAAATAACCTAGTAATAAACTTAACTAAAAGAAAATTAAACTATTTCTTATTAAATAAAAAATCTTAAATATTAATTATAAACTATTATTACTAAATAAAATAAGAATCTATCCTATATTTTATATATTACTATTAAAGAAAGCATTAAATAAATTTATAATCGCTATAAATATTATAATAAAAGATACTAACGAATATAAAGTTAAACGAATACTTAAAGTATAAGGAGATATAAAGAATTACTATTATCTCGTTAAATAAAAGGGATATTTAAACTTTAAAAACACCTAAAAACTAGCTAAAAACCTTATAAACTACTTAACGTTACTTAAATAGTTTTATTTCTAAGAAACGCATTCTAATTAATCTTCTAAGCACCGCCTAATAACTTAATATTAAACTTAGTATTTAAGGAATAAATTAAAGTAAAATCTAGATTCTTAGAAGGAGTAAAAAGAACCCTTATAGTCTTTTAAAGCCGTTTCGCTTTCTCACGTTTTACACGCTTTAACTCTTTAACGTTATTAATACTACGTGTAATTACACGTATTATTTTCTTAAGCTATAATTTCTTTTATTTTCATAAGTAATACACCTTAACGCTTACCTTTTTAAGTTCTTTCTTAATAGCTTTTAATTTAAACTTAGCTTTCTAGTATTAAATACTAATATAACGTAACTACTATAGGGTAAGAGAATTTATATTATAATAAGACCTATTTAAACGAATATACTTATAATAACGAGATAAGTCCACGTTAAACGCCTTATAATTCTAAAGGCTTTAATCTTAGTAAAAGAAACAAGTAGGTATATTAACTAGGTTCCTAATTATTAACTTAAGAAGAGCGTTTTACTCGTTTATTTTACGAGAAAGTTTACGAGATTAAATAAAAGGTCTTAAGATACGATTAGTTAATATAATAATATATAAGGAGAATAAAGAAGGGAAAATTACCTAAAAACCCCTAGCTAATCTACTTTAATAGCCTTAAGGATAAGACTAATAAAGAAGGGGTATTATATTACAAACGTTACTATACGAGACACGAGAAGCTAGGCTATACTAGTAAGGGTAGGTATAGCCGTTAACTAATAAGAATATTAAGTCACGTAATAGCTTATTAGATTATATAAATAATTTAACGAGACAGGATTATTAGAATTATTAGGCGATTTAAATAATCTAGGATTATAATAAAAGAAAAAACGAGTACTTAAGAAGGGGGTATTCCTATAATTAAGTAATTTAAATCTTTATTAATTAATTTAAGTAATAGTCTTACTATTAAGAGTTATACTCTTAACGGCCTTATTATAATACTACTTAAAAGCTACTTCGTAGCATTTAACCTAACTTACTTCCTAAGAAACAGACCTACTATGCCTTAGAACCTAAGCCACCGTTATAACATTATATAATAATCTTTTTTAGGTATAAATAACTGCTTATAGTATCTTCTCTTAAAGCTTTTTAGGTAATTTATTATTATAAAATATAGCTTTAACTTAATTTTATATTATTTAATAAGCTTACTTTATAAGGTTTTAATTTAATTAATATAATAAGATTTACTTAAATATAATTCCCTTATACTTAAAGAAGTTTAAAAGAATTATATTCTTAAATTTATTAATATTATTTAACTTATATTATTAGATTATTTTATACGTTTATACTTTTATTATTATTACGTTTACTTAAATGTATAAAATAGCTTATAACTTCTCTTATAATAGGTAAACTTATAGCTTTTTAATAAGGTTATTAATTATTAGTAGGTAATAAGCTTTCTTTATTAGAGTTAATAGGCTAATAGGTCCCTTAAGGTTAGCTATTTATCTCTAGCCTTAATTAAGTGCTTTATAAGTTATACTTTAAGCGTTTTTAGCCTTACCTTTTTCTATAATATAAGCTTTATAAGGCCTTACGCTCTTATTTATTACTTAAATACTTAGATTTATTATTAACTTAATATAATTTACGTAGTTAAGGTAGCTTATTTTAAGGTATAGTACTTATAAAGAGATAAACTATAAGGTATTATTTATAAAGAAGGTTATTAGATTATTAATAACTTTAAGGGTATTTTAATACTTTATAGTTTACGTATATAAGTAATTTAAGTAATTAAACTATTTATACGTTATACCTTAAATAATAAGATGTTTTTTATTATATATTACGCGCTCTTTATAGTAGTTTTATATGTACTTAAAGTAAGGCTTTTTAGTAAACGCTTTTAAGGCTAGTAGACTTACTAATAACATTAAGATATATAACACTTATTAAAGCTTAATAAGCTTAATATTATTAACCCTTTAAACTATTAAAGAAACTATATTATTATTAAGTGCTTAAGTATTATTACTTACTCTATTTATAGGAATTAATTTATTAAATACCTTATAGTTATTAAATATATATTAATTATAATAAACGTAATACTTTATAGCGTTATTAAATATTTAATTAAGGCTTCTTACATTTACTTTATAACCTTTAACTATTATATTAATAATCTTATTCTCATTAATTATTACTATAAAGAAGTTACTTAAATCTTATAGCTACGCTAAAAATACTTTTATATCTTAGAGTATATTAGCATTTACGTTATATACTATTAGGCGTTTATTTATAGTATTCTTACTAGTATACTATTTATTTTAAATTATATACTTGCTATTATTATAGTTATTTAGGGTATTTAGCTATTCGTGTATACTATAAACCTTTTAAAAGAGCCTTTAATAGTTATTAGGCTTTAAGGCCTTTATTTGCTTTTATAGAGGCTAATTTAACCCTATTATATCTCTTTTATACTTACTATTAGTACTATTATTAGTGTAATAAGTAAAGAAATTAATAAGGCTTTTACCGCTTTAATTAATAAGCTTTTTTTTTATCTTTAAGCGTTAATACTTATTTTAAGCGAGGTTTATTAGTAAGTTTAAAGTAATACTTATACTATTATTAATATTAATTACCTAGTATTATTAATAGACTTATAAATAGAAAATACTAAAGGTATCTCTTAAGTTAATAAGAAATTATAGCTAATAAAGCTTCTTAAATATTATTTAATTTAATTATATATATTTAAGTTTATATAGCCTTTTCTTAAATACTTAAGTGAATTCTTATATATTATTATATTTTTATAGGGTATTATTAATAAGTTTAATAATAACTTTATTAAGAATATTAGCTTTACATTATTAATTAAGTTTTTATAATATTAAGTAGGCCTTATATATATTTATTTTAGCTTTAATCTTTTCTATTATATAGGTAAAGTATAACCTATAAATACCTATAAGTAAGTTATAATTACGTTATTCTTAGAATATAAGTTACTATACGTACTTATTTTAGATTTTATTTAAATAAGGCTTTATTAAAGAAGTAAATTATAAGAGTTCTTAAAGGATAAGCGTAATAAATTTAATTATAATAACGTTCTTTAATACTTTATTTTACTTAGCTTAATTAATAAAGTTCTTAAGTTTAAGTATAATTAAGTAATTACTATTATTATTAATAGCCTTAATTATTAAGCTTTATACGTTAAAGTTATTAACGTTAACTTTAAGTTTTTTATTTAATATTAGTTTAAGAAGTATAATATTATTACGTTATTAGGGAGCTATTATACGTAATATATTATTAAAGTATTAACTTAATAATTTTAGTATATATTAGTATTTTAAGGGAATAAAAGTTAATAATAGCTTAAAGGCTTAAAGGTTATTAAATTATTTAATATAATTAGGTTTTTAGTTTATTTAAGTGTTTAAAAGATATTAAATATTTTAGGTAATTATATATACTTATAAGGTGTAAGTCTTACTTTTAATTTCTTCTAAATTAAAAGAGAAAATACCTTAATATATTACTTAAAGCTTACTTTTAAAGATAAGGTATTTATTAATAAAGGTATCTTATTAATCCCACGTATAAGTTATAGGTAAATATTTTAATCTAGAATTAATACTTATTAAGAGAATATCTTTAAAGGCTTAAATATATTAGTTTACCCTTAACTTTTACCTAAAAGGTATTATTAAGCGGGAATTACTCGCGTTTAAAATATTACTTCTCTTAATTATATTAAAAGGTGTTTATTAGTATTAATAATTACTTATATTAATATCCCCTTTACGTATAACTTACTTAAGTTTAAGGTTAATATTAATTATTAAAATATTAATAGGCTTATTATACTTTTTATTTAAAATAAATAATAAATTACTTACCTATTAATTTAAATTCTTAAAGTTATATTAAGTTTTTATAATAATAATAATAGTATTAATAATAGTAAATTTAATGCTATTTTAATTTAAGATTTAAGGTTATCTTACCTTAAACCTACTTTTACTTATAATAAATAATAGTAGATTTAATAGAGTAATATTTATTATATAATAGTTATATTTAATGTAAAGAAGAGAGAATTATATTTAAAGAAGAAGATTTAATCTTTAAAGTGCCTATTAAAAGAGCTTTTTATAGACTTAAAAGGAGTTTAAAGTAGCGGTAAAGGCTTTAAAGTTAATAAGCTTATAATCTATTATAATTATATATATTATCCCATTATATAGAATGAAAAAGTATAAGTTACGCCGGTACACATTATAAGCGGTATAAGCCCTAATGTACACCCCACCTACCAATCTAGCCGAAGTGACTGTAATTGGTTGTGGAAATCGAACATCGCAGGCTGCTGTGTTCCCCTCAATTACCTAGGTACTCGGGAACATCACAATCATTCGCGTCTACATGACGTTTTCCGGCTTAACATACGTTGCTTCTCGGCCTAACTATAGTCTACATAATACTAGCTGCAGAACTAGACGAGGTATGATTGCCGCCAATTTTGTGGGCGTGATTCTATGTTAGTTGATAAACCACGTGTGTAAGTAATTATGAAGCGCGGCTGGGGAACACGCCGTCGCATAAACATGCGATGCCCTCGTAGATGCTCAAGCATGCCGCCGTAAAATCCCCGAGCAAATTTCATCCGACGTTCCGCTGCCACTTGCCGGTACTGTAATGAATAGAAACATTCCTTATTCAATGGCTCAATAGTCTTTCCCAGTACGCTGCTGAATGATCCACATGGTCTGGTTGTTTTTTGTATTCTGTTTATAGTCCAAGCATGTTATTGTTTCATAAGCGCGAGACAAAAGGCAAAACATGGCACTACCCTATAGATTTGCATACCAGACATATTAGTAACTTTGGCGACTTGCCCCAAGACCCCGTTCTCATTGACGTTTGTCAGCTTTGTAATGCAAAAGGAAGCACGTATGGTGCCATGTCGGTTAGCCTTGCGCTTGGGTTCCTGTGTCATCTTACCTACTGTTCCCAACATCTGCACAAACAACGGGAACTAGGATTCCTCGCCCTTCTGTTCCATCTCATCAACCACCAAAAGCATCTGTTAAAGCCTCTTCAATTTATAATGTGCTGCACCTGCAATGTGGATATCAGACGCACAGTGTTCTGTCGTTGGCATGTTCCAATGCACTTTCGTTGCTGGGCTAACGGATGTGGTATCCGTGATATCTAATGGCATGCGAGGCCAGTATAGACACAACTGTTGTCGATGCAATCTTATTAAGGTGCACAGCTTATTAGTACAACTCTGCAGGGTAAATTGCCCCTCGTATCAAGAACCACAGACATAGTAAATGATGTTCAGATGCAGCCCGCCCAACCGTCCAGTTTGACCCCGACTCCCACCCTTCTCCTACTGGTATCGAGACCCTCTTGCCCTTTGTTTCTTCGTTTGCACAACCACCTAGTAAATACCAGGAATGATTCTCCAACGTACAATCTTCTTGTACTTATCCCAGTCCTCTCCGTACTTGCGATGGCACTTCTCGTCGTCGCGGCGCTCACGATGGATAAGCAGCACGGCAAAGTATACAATGTAGAAGTAGGTAATGGGGATAGCCCAGCCTCGCGCGTTGCCCTGAATAACCTCCCGGCCGTCCTTCATGGTATACGCGCCTTGGCCGGCGGCGCCGGCGGCGCCTGCACCAGCAGCCAGAATCTGGTAGCCAGCAAGTCCGGTGGGGAGACTGTATGGCCAAGACTGGATCCAATCGCCGAGATAATTGATGTGACGGGCGATTCCCCACCAGCCGCTGATTAGAAGCTTGCTGCCCGTCTTGGTCTCAATATACTCGAGGTGAGCGACGCTGGGGTCACTGGGGTTTGTGCGGAAAGTGTTCTTCTGGCTGTTGGCGGAGCGGAAGATGTAGAAGCCAAGGCCGATGAGGGAAAGGGTACCTGCGAGGCCGGCGGGACCAAGCGACAGAGGGTGCACGGAGAGGTAACGAGTTTGCATGGAGTAGATAAAGGGCACCCAGACGAGGTCGCCAAAGGCAAGCATCATGCCAAAACCGTCGGTCGTGATATCCATGGTGGTTAAAATAGCAGGCTCGAACCACCATGAATCTATTATGTATAGGGCTTGCACAATCGTGATGCAGATGATGCTGTCGGTGACGAAGCCAAAGTTGCGGTATTGCTGAGCACACCAAGAGCAGTTAAGGATGATCCAGCCCATCATGCCAGGTCGCAGCTCACACCACTCCTTGAGGTCAACTTCTCCAATCAGGGGTATTGTGACGCGAGGGTTGAGTTCGCGGCCAATGAACCAATCGTAGAGCAGGTTGCCGGTGTGGCCGCCGGCTGCAAGCTCGCGAAATTCCTTGTTTCCAGGCTTGACGCTGAAGCTGCGGACGTAAACAAAAGTGGCGATTGCATAGGCAATTCCGATATTAGCCGTCAGAATCTGGAGGTAGTTCTCGCTGATAAAGACCCAAACGGGGAATTCGGCGCCTTGGGCAACAGTCCCGGCTGCGAGGGCTGCCAAAGTAACCGTGTTGGAGTAGAACGCTGTTGGGTGATTAGCTGATTGAGCACTCGGAGGATTGGGAGCCGTGTGTAGCTACATACTGTTGAATCGGTACTTGAGACGTCCGCCGGAGCTCAAGACAGTCCCGTCCGTCTCGGTTGCAGGCAAAACGCGGTATAAGATGAGGTTCAGCAAGTAGTAGGCAAGAACAGCACCGGTCGCTTCCCAGCTGGCGAGACCCCATATTCCATTCTGTGGCCAGCCGACTTCAATCTTCAACTGCTCGAGTGACAAGGAGCGCGGACTCAGCAGCGATGGCGCGGGGCATCCGGATATGTCGTTGCACACGAAAGTGAAGACGTAGACGAGGATGGGTAGACCAAACGAGATGCCAAAGGCACCGGGTCTAAAAATCCAATCAGAAGAGGCTCAAGTGTTAATGGCTATGGATGACTTACGGGCCGAAGAACTCGTATCCGTGCTCAGCTGGAGCTGCAGACTTGGCCGCAGTCTTCGAGGAGGACATCTTGCGAGCTATATGACGAGTATTTCTTAAACACGAAGCAGTTCGAAAAGCCTTGATGAAAGGCTGGCCGATATGCAGCGGGAAAAGGAAGTTCAGAGCCTATTTAAAGCCGACAGAAGGCTTTCAATGACTGTACGACGCCAACTCGAAGACGTGGCGACCAAGTATGAAGACTGGCCCGGCTCCTCCTGAATCCGATGAAGGTCGCAAACTTCAGATTGAAACTAGGGATCCGCATCGTCTCATCAGCGAGGGTTCAATGACAGCATTGAGCCCGAAGCGGCTTAGCGCCACCGGTAAGGAGATGACCAAGATGACCCAGCAGGGAGCCGGATGAATTATTTTGCCGGGCCGGGAGAACATGAAGCCCACACGCATTAAGCGGGAGCTAAGAGAGCTTAGTTATCTGGTTGGCTGCGTTCGCTCCTGCATCGACTGGAGTCTAGTTGCATGTGCGCGGCCTAGGCTGGGAGCTTATTCGCCCACTTGATGTGGCCAGTTGTCGCAACCTAGAACAAATCGTGGAGGAGCCTAGTGGCTGAGACTTTTCACCAAACGCACCAACCAGACCTTAAGTGTCGTTCGCTCCAACCTACACCTTTCGCTGCAATCCGCTTGTTCCAATCTATTTGGCTTATATTGTTTCTTTCTTTCTCTCTTTCTTTTTCTTTTTTTGGTCAATGTCCAGGGAGCAACTGATGATAAGACTCCAACCAGACAGTATTCTATCGTCGCGCCGTGAGCGCTCATTCAACCTCGTCGAGCACGTTCCCCGCTAAACCGCGACAATCGCGTCACCTACAAGATGCGAACGAGTTTCTTAGGTTCGGTACTGGTGGTCGCTTCATTTGCCGCCGCGAAAGAAGCATCATCACCGACCACGCATGCGCCAGCGTGCACTGCGACTGCGTCCTCCGGAACAGGCGGTTTCTTCGATCTGCGACCCGATACAGCTCATCCGTCCGAGAAGGGAAAGCAGCACAAGACGGCTCTTGCAAAAGACTATCATGCAAGAGGATACGACTATGGCAAGAACTTTACTCTGAACATATGCGGAGCGGTTGTGGACCCCGTAACAGAGGTGGTGGGAGTCTCCAAGAGCCAATGGGCCAATGTCAGCGCATACTACATGTCTCATGGAAGCATCTATTCTATAGGGTTGGTCTGGCGAATGGCTGCAACGAGAATAATGGGAAACTAACCGTCTTGCCCAGATCCGAATCGATGGACTTGGTGAGCCGTGGCCGCAAGCTGGTCTTGCAATACACCGGTGGCTCGCCGTGCGGTACCACCAAATCGAACAAGAGTGCCCGAAGTCCTTCATCGCCCTCAGCCAACTACAATCACGCAAACAAGGAGTCGGCCTTGACCAACCAGCCTCACCAGGTGGAAACATTGAAAGACGACAAGGAAGAGAAATCGTCACGAAGAAAGTCCACCACTATTTCCTTCCTTTGTGACCGAGACCCCTCCAGCTCCCAAGCAAGCATATCTTTCGTTGGTGTCGACGAAGATGAATGCTCATACTTCTTTGAAGGCCGCTCTATTCACGCATGTGCGCATGCAGAGCCACACAAGCCAGGAAGTGTAGGCCCTGGCAGTGTGTTTGGCATCATTTTAGTTGTCGCTTTCCTTGTGTACGTCCTTGGTGGTGTATTTTATAATCGAACCATCTCCAACGCACGAGGATGGCGCCAATTGCCGAACTATAGTCTGTGGGCAGGTATTTGGAGTTTCTTTAGTGTGCGTATGCTTGGCAGACACCGCCTGGGGTGCACGACACTAACCACGATCCTTAGGATATGTTCGTTATTGTATTTTCCTTGTGCGCAAGGTGCCTTCCTGGCCGACGAGGCTACAGCCACCTGAGTTCGAGCCCACGAAATCGAAACTCTGACGCAGAAAATCGACTCATTGACCAGTTGGACGAGGAATGGGACGATTAACTGTTTCAAGTAAGAATTCTTCTTTGGGTCACATTTCTCGTATGTACTAGTGTAATCCTTCTTCTGTGACGGTGACGAAGCGCGTGATTTGTACCGTTTTCTGTCAGCATATTTGGCGTTTTTGGGAAGGCTTATGAAGAAAGACCTTTTTTTTTTCTATTTATTTGACGGTACTAAGCAGCGCAGATCTAAGAATACCAGATAAAATTTTGCAAAATTTCCTCCAAACATGTTAAGCCACGTTCTGCCCGGAGGCGTGACATGGCTGTTTTGCGAACGTAGTATCCTTCCCGTCATGTGCCTCGTCCTTGGAGCAAGGACACTGTCCCGTGAGAATATCGGCGATTGATGGAACCGAAACTGGTGCGAGCAGCATGCGAGATGCCGTTTGTGGCGTGGCATCGTGGCCTGCGCTCTGAACCCTAGCGGTACACCCATGCGCTTGACTGGTGGTAGCTGTTTCCTCGGTCCGTTTGTCTATGTGGCATTTAATGTCAGTATCCCTGCTCTCGATTAGAATGTTCTGGAGTCATACCATCATGTTGAACAATTCGATGTTTAGCTTTCGAGACGCCCTGGCTGTTGCGGCTCGACAGGGTCCTGTCGGAGCCCGAGCTGTTATCTCGGACACCATTCGATGGACGAATGGAGCCATAGCGATGCCGATGGTGTGACTTGTTATTTTTAACATGATTCTTTGGACGACGGGCATTACCGCGTTTTCGTTGGCGGATCTGACGACAGGTATCGCAGTAATATCGATGACAGATGTTCAGGTGTTCTTGTTGGTGAGCTGAAAGATGATAATCCGGGTGCTCTTGTTGTTGGCGAATTGTACAATAGGTATCCCTGGTTTGTTGACGGGGGGCTTCATTGCTTGTATTAAAATTTGAGGTCCAGCGTTGCGAATTCATCGCTGGACGATGTACAAGCGTGATTAGGTTTTGTCCACCGGAGGGATTCTGGTTTGCATGTGCATCCAGAGCATCGGCTTGCGCAAAGCTCTCTGCGGAAGCTTTGGCGTCCATTTTCGGCGACATATAATGGCCTTATCGGGCTGAATGGAAGCGGAGTCTGAAATATGCGACAATGTTGGAAGGAAAGGAATAACCATCCGGCTCCTTTTATACAAGTTTGCTCCGGTGGTGCCGTGCGTAGGTAAAGCTGGAAGGGCACCGGCTGTTCATTGAATGAACATGGCATTCGTTGGACATGTAGCCGCTCGACATCTGCCCAAGTCTTGAACACTTTGGAAACAGAAGCTGAAGGAGACAAAGGCCACGGGCGTTGTGTGGGCTTCACAGGGCTTGGCAAGAAGGCTGCAACAAAAACGAGGAGGACACGAGATCCATATCGCAGAACAAAATATACGTGTCGTGCTGGAGTGTCTTGTCTGTTCAAACACATACGATCCATTACACTTGAAATTCGCAATTAATCGGTTCTCTCCACCAAGGGCAGCATGCAGACTCACGCCGTCCTTCTTTGTGCGGTCTTGGAAATCGACGCAGAACCAGGGATATTCTGCGCATGGACGGGTTTTACTCAGTCACGTCGGACATGCCATGACAATCATGGGAACGGACCTTGTTCAGCAAGAGACTTCTACGGACTCCCGCTCGTTATTGAAGACCTGCCCGGCCTCTTAACAAAGCTGGCTTTTGTTCCACAGCAGCCACACTGCGTCAATGGCGGCCGCTGTCTTTGAGCGCAAGGTCTTTGTGTAAAACGCCTGTTCACTCTGAGTAGTCACCATCTATCTGAAAGGATTGCTGGAGCCGTAGAACCTGACTACTACATCACGCTGGACAATACTTAACCCCGGAAACGGGCCTGACGCAGTCATCACTCCCATTGATACTATCAAACACCAACCACCTCCCGCCATAGGTCAACAGCATACCCGGAACTAACAAGCTAGAGTCAACATCCAGCATGAGCGATAAAAAATCTCAATCACTCGTCCCCGTCATTGTTGGGGTTGCCAAGTTTGCTGCTGGTGTCTACGCTGATGTCAAAAAGACGAAAAATGGCGACAAAGCTTCCCAGCAAACCTCCAACATGAGCAGCAAAGACATGAAAGAAGCCATCCCCGCGGTTGTCGACGCCATAAACCAGTTTGCTGATGCCAAAACCAATAATGGCGATAAAACTACGAAACAAACCTCCACCAAGAGCAGCGACCACATGACAGAATTCATCTCATCGCTTGCCGCGGCTGCTACTACACTCTCTAGCACTGGGGCGGAAGACGGCGACAAAACTACCGAACGATCGGGATCGAGGCCGAAAACGGAGATGGTCAAGAAATCCATCAAGTTTGGGGCTAGAGTGGCCGGGATCTGGGCCGCACAGCAGAGTAATGCGTCGCAGGAAGCGTCCAAGAAAGCCAAGTGATTTGGTGACGACTCTGTCGAAAGCTGCTTCCGCCCGTTTGCGCAATGTCATTTGGTCATGCTGGCCCTGACAACAAGAGTCGTTGGCATTACTCCTTGGACGAATCAATCTACCTCCAAGCTGGCCGGTTTCGACGGGGGCTTTCACGGCATGAATCATCTTTCACGTTACCCATCTACCGTCTTCATGGTCTTGTCTGATCTGCTCTGTACTCTGGAAGTACGCGATTCGGCAGATTGATATGAATCTCGTTTACGCATGGCATTGTGCAAAAGGCGTCACTGGTTTCGCGGCCATGTTGAGTTTCAGGCTTTGGCTTTGCGAAAAGTCTTGTGTCGGAGGTTCCAAGCATACAGGATGAGAGAGTGCTTGCGCGTCTGCTTTCTTTTTCTCCACGTCTTGGCGGGTAAAATTTGTACTTGGAGTTGTACTATTTTAAAAGTCGTGTATATACTATCATGAGCCAATGTAAGGCTTCTCAATCGTTTGCTTCAATAGAATATCCGCTCGAGGACGGCTCGTAGACTCATACTCCCCGCGTGACAACAACTACCGTCGAACTAGACTGCCGAGTAGTTCATGTGCGTTGCCAAATCTAACGGCCTGGGACTTTTCTGTATCGCCAAAAACTTCCTCCACGCCTGCGTCCAAGGCAGATGATCCCGCGGCCGCGACGGCCCAAGGTGTAAAGGGAGTATCAGATCCCCACATGATATTCGTGTGATTGACCCATCGCAATAGAGAAGGAATTGCAAAGTTGACGGGCCACGGCCCTGCCAAGTCGAAATAGAAGCTCCTCGCGAGCGTTTCCTTCATCAACGATTGCGTCAGGTTAACGCCAGGGTACAACGTGGTGAAGGCAACTATGCGGTCAAGGGTAGGAATCAGACCGCCCCCAGCGTGTGGGATGATCCATTTGATGCGTGGGAATCGCCCTGGCACCTTTGAGTAGAATAGGTCGGCAAATGTGCGAGCCGAGTCGAACGGAAAGTCTAGCGTAGGCGCGGGAAGAATCCTATTTGGCACAGGCCTATTCAGCGCCTGCCATTCCTTTTGAGTGACGAGCGGAGCTTCGCCATTCGTATTAAATTGTACATGATTATGCTCGGTGCACGGCGTCGTAGGGTGCTCAAAGACTGTCACATTCAGCTCATCCAGCGCCTTGTAGACGGGACTAAGCCCCGGGTCACCGAGATACATGCCGTAGTAGTTGGACAAGAGGACGACGCCGTCCGGTTTTGGGTCGAGCTTGTGGAAGCAGTGCTGGATTTCGTCCAGGGCGGCCGGGATATCCGGAAGCGGAAGCGATGCGAAGAAGCCGAATCTATTGGGGTGTTGAGCCTTGAGGCGCGATGCGTATTCATTGACTCGGCGGGCTAGCCTCGTAGCATTGTGGGTTGCGATTTTCGAGGGCACGGTTAGATAGACTCCGGGACTCGAAATTGACAAGTAGGCCTTGGTGATGTTTTGCTCCTGCATAAAGTTCAAGTGTGTATCGGGATCCCAGGCCTAGATGGTGGAGGAGAGGGTGTTAGGGACGAAAGGCGTCTTGGTATTTGGGATGAGGGAAACGAACCGGTATGGCTGGCATGCCATCGGGACCGGGTATGTGCCCGGCATCTCGAAGCGCCTGGGCGTAGAAGTCGGGAATGAAATGAGCATGGACGTCTATCTTGCTCGTTGATGGACTGGAGACTGCCCCCAAGGAAGATGCAGCCAAGGAACAGGTTGCGAGTGCAGAGATCTTCATCACAGCCCACGGTGATGGGATTGACCCAAAGATGTGTGCGGGGTCAAGTTTGAAGGCCCCCAAATCTAAAGGATTCTTATCTGGCCCGATGTGTGATGCCATTGCAACCCTGTGCTGACTCATGTAAACACCACGTTGGCTCGGTGATCATCTAAGACATCAATGAATTCTCGCCTCCATATCAATAAACCAGGGTATGTGACGCGGCAAAATGCTCGAGCACCTGACCTCGTGGAAGACGGCGGTTTCTTACTAAACGCTGTCATTTGCGGACATCGAAAATGGCTCACGTCGAAAATGGTGTCTTTACTGTCGACCAAACAACAGGGTGAGATGTAGGCTCATGAATTATTGAACAGCACGGCCGTGACCCATGGAATAGACCTTGTAACCGCAGGAAACCTAAGTATGTATTCCACACCGCCAAGTGCTGTTATTCATGTGTTCGCCTTCGAGGAAACCATCCAAGGAGGCAACCATGGCACAGCCCCAGTTTCTTTACCACGACTGTATCTCAAAAACTAGAGCCTGACGGTTGAACAACTACTTCAAGTATTGAGGCCACCTTCTCAGCAATAATTTTAGAGTTGAAGTGAATTTGCACGACGGGACCAAGGTGGTTGGGACTTGCGACTGGATCCAAGGCGTGTCGTGCAAGATTCAGTCTCTTTCCCCCCTTAAAGGTATTCTAAAAAAGAAAGGAATTGTACCGGTACCACGCTTCTACCAAATCGGTACATCTTTGCGTAGACATGACGGAGATGGCATGTTCTGTTTGTGTGAATTGCCAGAAAAAGAACCGCCGCGTCTATATAGTGCGCCACCACGAACGCCGTTCCGTGGTAGAATTTTCTCGCAGACCGTTTCCCAGCCACGCCATTCGCTAAACATGGAAGCTTGCATGGTTCAAACAAGATTTCCGACGCGGGAAATCTGGGTCTCCAGGTAATTTCTGGATCAGAGAACCGTGCTCTGGGTAATTAAAGATTCCCGGACTAGCGGTTACCGTTTGGATTGGTCGCCCTATGTGCCAGGTCTAATGCAGCCCAACCCTTGTGGCATGACATAAAGACCCTTTTTAGATGCTGCATACATGCAATGTCTAACTTTGAAGCAATTCCCACAGTGTTGGTTCGGTCGTTTGCGGTTCGTTTTCGTCGTGTCTAATATCCTTGTCGAGCATATATTTCGGTTCTGGTCAGCCGTTCACGTATCTGATACGTGTAAAGAAGAACCCACAATGAAATCAGCGCGACCATGGTACCAAGATGAGAAGACATGACTGCGAATTGTTTGTCAGGAGACGTCATCGGCCCATTTGTCTGGCCATAGCTCCCTTCCCGGCAGCCCCTTGTACCACCACTGGAAAGAATGACTTGCATAGTGGCCATTTCGAAATCCACTTACCGCAGTTCCGGAATCCCTAAGTGGGAGGGAAATGTCCCGAGTGCCAAACAGGGATCATGGCCGTTGGCTGTGGTGCAACGCACAAGACGATTTCGGGCTTCATGGGTACGATTCGGTATCGCCACCCGCGAGACATGGTGTAACGAGGGAGACGCGATATCTTCCAATATGGAAAACGGATTTTAGAGAGCTTCTCTGTCAGAATATTTTGAGTTAATGTGTCACACTATCTGTCTGTTGTGTTCTGTGCAAGAGGAAAGACACGCACTCGCAATAAGTCTAGCTGTGAAACACCACAAAATGGTGATGGAAAAAGCGGCCAAGCAATTGACTATCCGGTTGGCTGGCATTGTATTCTCCTGTGCGAGCAAGGCAGGAGGGACCAGAAGCCGATACTCCAATTCGGCATGTAAAGTCCCTGATCAGTGCAATGAATTATATGAATGCTCTGAAAATGATTCATAGGAGGGTTTGTGTAATCAATTCGATATCGGGCCTGTAGAAGCCGTGGTAAGTACGTGGCTCGGGTTGTCTGTGGCAACTACGGTTTAGCTGGGTGGCATATCCCACGAGACAACTTTGCAACTTTGCTTGAAACATGATTTCCCCTATTTCATATAATACAAGAGGTCTAGCTCTGCGGAATATAGTCTATGTGATAACAGGTCCGCTACTATCATGCCTAAAATCGCACGAGGCGGCTGAGTGCAGGGCTGTACTAGCGGCAAGAAAAGTAAAACGTATTCAAGACAAGGTTAGTGGCACTACATGGATCCCATGCAGTTCACACTGAAATCGAACTGTGAACCCTCAGCTGCTATGATTCAATGAGTACCCTAGCCACCGGTGCATGCCAGGAACAGAGTCGGCAATCCATGGGTTACACAACTCAACCATCCCTTTGGGATCTTCGTGCCTCGGCCCCCCAGCATCTGCCCAAGCTTCTGGGGCTCAATGAATCAAAAAAGGCAAAGGTCTCACTTGGAAAAGCAGCAGAATGCTATATCAACCCAAATCACTCTATTGGCCTGGTGGAGAAGGCGAAAAACAGGAAACAGAGGGGGACCACGAGGAACGAAATGGTTCAACGCTGCATGAATAATACCGGAGCAAGTCAGACAACCGGTGAATGGAACAGCAGCAGCAATGCAGCTAATTGATATGAATATGACGGCTGGGAGCACAGGATGCACTTGAGGTCTAGGGCAGACTCACCCCTGCAGCTGCCAGCTGCCAGCTATACAAGTGAAAGTTCACTTTACTTTCTGCTCACTTTGCTTTCTGAACTTACTCTTATTTAAGCTCAGCCGCCCAGATCTTTCATCTATTTTATTTCTTTCACTCACTTAATGAACTCGCGGTGATTTTTTACTGTCTCGCTTATCACTTCCTCATACTCTTTCATCTTAATCTGGGTACGAGCTACGATTATTATAATGTACGTGTAGAGTTTCTTTATATTCCCCCGGCAAAATCATTCATGACGGCAGATCCAACAAATTTGACCCACGAAAACACTAAATTCCCTCCCATAACGGCTCGGTTTATCACGAGCACCTGTAGTTGTCTCAATATTGACTTTCCTAGCAGAAGCCTGAATCACCAGCACCAGCCTGAGCCTGCACATTCCCACATCGCGTCAAGACCTCGACAGTGGCAACCGACGTGTAAAGAGCTAGTTGCTTTCCCAAGCAATATTGACATGGACTATTATGAAGAGAACCCCAACCAAGTATGTCTCGACCTCCTTAGGTGTATTTCTAGCACTAATAGAATCTAGAGCTTCGACGAAGCCTTCTTTATCATGAACCAGGACAGGCTTCATTACGAGTCACTGAACAAAGACTCAAATCCAGAGGGAATGAACATGCACATGCCGCAGGTTCCTGGCCCTGTAACTAGTTACCAAAACGGGCTTCCATTTGCCTATCAACCCGGAGCCCTCCTTAGTCTCACTGACGGCACCTTTGTAAATTCTGAGGCCTACATATCCTCAATGCCATTCTTTTCCTACGGCTCAGACACAATTGATTCAAACTTCGGAATCCAAGCCCCAAGAGAATACCTGATGAGACCGAGTGTCGTCCCCAGGACAAACATGACCTATAATGCGGCTCCTAGCTTGTCTGGTTTGGGCACATATTCCACCGTCCCTAGTTACTTCAGAAGGCCCTCGTTGACGCCTATCTCAAGTACTGCAACTACATCTCTCGCGAGTCCAGGCATTCCTCCAGCCTCCCTCGCTACTCTCCTATCGCGTCAAAATCAACAAAATGAAGAGTCTCGCCCAGAGACCTTGACAGCCCCTTTACGGGCCACTAAGTCTTGTACCACTCGGCGGATCGAAGAAGATCGGGCCTTGTTGGAATACAGAGAGCAGGGGTTGAGTTATGCGGTCATCAAGAAAAAGCTAAGGTCGAACGTTGCCGAGTCAACTCTGCGTGGTAGACACAGACAGCTTACCTTGGCGCCGAAGGACCGGGAAAGGAAACCGTCATGGACTGATAATGATGTACGTCTTTTCCTTTCACCATGCTCTATACCTCGTCATATTCTAACATGCTGGTGCTAGGTCGGTCTTTTACTCAAGGCCGTCCCGCTTTACCGAAAACCTTCCGGCAAGTCCAAGGTCTTTTGGGAGCGCGTAGGACAATACATCCTGGATCATGGAGGCTCTCGAAAATTCTCAGGCAAGACTTGCCATGCGAAATATAGAGAGAAGACAGGGAGAGACTACTAGCAACGTAGCCAAGTACAGGAAGCGGTTTCTGGACGCTACGGGATAGAGGGGGATTTCTCTTATTACATGCTGGAGAATTGCTTTTTTATTCGGCTCACGGCTGGTTCTGTATACTCTCAGATGATACCGCCAGGAAGGCAAGGTATCAAGGACAATACCCATCATGTTATAACACTGGGGCTAAGAAACCCGCATAGCTAGCATGACACACGCTGATTTCACACTAGGCCCGTCTTACGCAGGTGTAAGATATAAGGCAGCAAATCTACAGCCTATTCGCACCCTCGTCTCCGTAGACATCTCTCGGGAGCCCAATCCCTCTCAGCACATCCGCCAAGCAGGCGGGATTCTCACGCAGCGCATCCCACTCGGCCTCGTTCTTGACAAGCGCCGTCCCAGCAAGCAGCGTCCCGTTCAGCGCAAGCCGGCCCATGTCCTCTCCATTTCTGCCGCGGACTGGTCCCCCCTCTGCCAACCTCGGACAAATGACGAGTCGACTCTTCGTCATGGCCATATTGTAGCTTATCTGGCTGGGTGCACCAGCGGTAACTTGTACCGCCGGTGCATGCGCCCCATTCCGCTCGCCAATGGCCTTGCAGGCCTGGCCGTACAAACGCAGATAGACGCTGTATACTTCGGCACCCGACATGCCTGGCGTGATGGGCTCTGAAAACACCACAAAAGGCGTTTCTTCGAGATGCTCTCCGTCCGCCAAGACGTTCCACGGGTGATGTCCGTTTTCTGACTCGAGCCCGTCTCTCATTCTGTCAATAGGGAGCAGTTGGATATGTCTATGGGGCTGGCTCGCACCCGAGTGCTCGCCGCAGTTGAAGAAGGCGAACAGCCCCCCGTCCTCGCCTTCATCCTCTGACTCAAACGCCTCCATGCATGCCAATGTAGCCTCTAGATCGGCCTCTTCCAACACATCAGTTTGTTGCTTGAATTCCTTGGTGGCAAGGATGAAATGCTCCGGTACTATGGCGAATTTATTTAGAACCAAGTAATGCGATGGGCCGACGTCAGCAATGTATAGTGCCGGCGGGGGGTTGGCAAACGGATCAAACGGCTTTTTAGGGGTTAATGACGCATCTTGGGGTGGCTTGGGCTTGTTGGCTAGTGCTGGTGAGAAGCGGAGTTGGAACTTGAGGCCCGTTCAACGTTAGCATTTCGCGAATACGGGCGTGGAGAAGCTGTTTGATGCTGAGGACGGGCATGGTGAAGAACGGGCGGGCGACTCACGGGGACTGAGTTGACGGGTAGGATGGTGACTTTGGTCGGGAAGTAATGCAGGTCTCCACCAGAGAGGGCCTTTGCAAACGTTGTTTTAATAAGTGACGGGAGGTTGGATGGCACGCCGAGTGCGCGGGCCATTGCGGTAAGGCGGAAATGAATGAATGGCGTATGAGCCGGAGGTGAGAATGAAGCTGGACATGATGATTTTAGGGCGGCGTTGTGTTGGTGGGGCTCGCACGTGTTTGGACTTGGTGTTGTTCGCATCACGATATCTTGGTACATGTATCAATTGATGCTTTAAAAAAATGCGGGGGGCGGGGGGGTTGAAACGTTCAACTGCTCATTACTTTGAGATGATTGTACATTATTATTCTACTTGGTCTTGGTCTAGGTCGTTGGTTGTGGTGCGCGTCCTCACCCGCAACGGGCTGCTTAGGCCACGGTTCATGCTCTTCATACAACAAGTCCATCCATCTCCTTATACTCCAGGCAATCCAATTACAGATCTCATAGCGGGTACAAACCGAGGAACAATATATACGAGATAAACTCCGACAAGGGCTGTCAGCAGTCCAGTAAGCTATCAGCAGTTAGCCTCATCCACCCAGTCTTGCAAAACCGTCCACGTACCTTCTCAAACCATGTGTGGAAATAAATTGCCGTCATCAACAGCATCCACAAATTCATGCCCACCACTCCAAGAGCCGTCTTCGTCCCAATTCCAAGGGCATATCCTCCTCCCTGTCCGGCGGCCGTTTCGGCCTCGATATTGGCGCTCTTCACCGCTCCATCAGGCAAGATGATGCATCTCTCCTCGGCTAGTCTGCTCTTCCATCTGCTTACAGCCCACCCAATCTCCTGAGCCAGGAAACACGTACCGAGCACTAGCAGAAATACATGTCCCGAGATGTCATGTCCACCGTTCCACTTCCCGCCGGCTGCCTTGCATGCCACGGCGGTGAAGGCCTCGCCCATATCAGAGCTGCCTTGTAGAACATCCCGTTCAGCCACGTCGCATTTTCCACCTGTCCATCTAAAGCCGCGATCAATCATAGGCGGGCCAAAGCACCACTGCGTGACCAGGAACCACCATGCCGTGACGGCCGCCCAGCGCAGCATTGCCCTTAGTCGTCGGGGCGTCATGTCCAGCCCGCCGGCACCACCACTGGGGTGCGTGAGCAGGAAGAAGTAGAATGCGAATGTAGTCCAACCCCAGCCGCGCTTAACAAAGACCACGTTAAAGATATTAGACTTGCGGGCAAAGTAGCTAGGCGCGGCGGAGGGGTCTTGCGAGTGCGACTGCGTTAAGGGGTCGTAGTGCGCGGAACGGGTTTCGGGAGACAGGACAGAGAATAAAGTGCCGAAGATGAGGACGAGAGGGAAAACGGCGAGTATGAGGCGCTCAGTCGGCGTTGGGAGCAGAGGTGGGTTGCGAGGCGGCGAGGAGTTCTGTGGTTGCCGCGTGGTTGGGCCCGTGGCGGTCGGTTCCATGGACGAGCCTGCGCTGCGTCGCGTCGTTACCATGATGATTGCAAAGGAGCGAGTGCGGGTTGGGAGAGAAAAACAAAGGTCAAAAGTTGGAGCGCAACTTCATGGCTTGAATGCAATCTCAGGTACGGCATTGATTTATGAGAGTGGAAAGCGGTGGAAGGCGCAAGATTGTTTAGAGCCGGTGACGTATTAGACGCCAGAACAAGGCCATTGGAAACTGTGGCGCAAGGCCAGGTTACGCCACAAATCACTCGCCACATTTGGAAGTCTGAAATTTGCACAAAATGTTGAACCTCGAACCACCACCGAGTCTGCACTGGTCACTGGCCACTCCGTCGATGCAACAGCCATCTATCCAGGGACCATCAAGGCCATCGTTGGCCCCTTGTGGTCGCCGTAGCGCGTTCATAGTTCAGATTTTAGTAACAACCATGTGTTTGGATTGAGCAGATCAGCCCCGCCATTAGACTTTAAAGCGTCATCACGTCGACAAGTTGCCACGGCTGCCTGACCCTACCTGTTGTGGTAGGAGGAGGCACAGAGCTCGTCATGACGGGTAGTTAAAAATCGCATCCGATACTTCCTACTCGGAATCTAGATGCCGTGGCGGCAACAAGTGGGGAAACTCGGCCGTGACGACATCATGGTGACAATGTCACCGCTGCAATTGTATGTCCCTTTTGTCGGTTCATTTTCGACGCCACAGGCTGTTCTCTGATGCGACAAGAGGTAAAAAGACCACAGCATACATACTCAGTACCATACAAAACAAAGCCCCTTTCCTCTGCTCCGACGGTGTACTGATGGTACCCTGTTACCGCCCTGAAGCGGCATGACGGCACGTGTATCAAGTTGTCAGCCGGCCGCCGTTGACAGATTCAAACCATGCCCTATCAAGGCTCCCCACGTGTCAAGGTCGCGGCCCGGTTGACAATGTCGACATGGAGACATGTGAATCACGGGCTAGATACCCTGCTAGCGTGCTGATGTGGAAACATTCAACGCCATGGCGGCATGGACATGTCCAACACAACAGTCGATATCTCTTGTTAGCCATTACCATGGTGTACACGAGGCAAAGGAATAAGACACCGCAAGGACAGTTCCTACTCGACGCATGTGAACCACGTCTGAAAGGTATGGTTAAAGTGGATTTAACAAAGCCTTCTTTCCTGTAGTCTTTCTACATACTCCGTAGAGCTCTCTGAGGGGTCTCGAATGCTGCGAGTGGCCTTGTTCAGCTGGTGCCCCCACTACTACCAGAAATAATATGACTGATCAGTTTATTACCCCGGACGCCCTCCATAAATGTAGTCCACTAAAACGTTGGGAACAAAGTACTCCGTACGTTGCCTGACTTCTGAATGTCGGATAATTCTAATGTAGTGGGCCTCGCTTCCACAAAGCATGATTTCACCTCTCACGCAGCATTAGAAGGCACCAAGTACCATGGTGCACATGTCGTACTCATGAGCCAATCTAAATGCCGTTATCTTTCTACTGGCCACAGGACTTCCGAGTATCTGGACTGGCATTGTGTCATGCACATCCAAGTCGGCCGGTCGCCTTGAGCACTGTAAAGCCCCTGACCCCCCTTTACTTCCCCCAGAGCTGGTCACCGCCTCTCCAGCCTTTGTCCCCGATGCTATTATTGTTCAATGGCACCATGAGGCTTTTCATTATCCATAACCTTCGGATATTCTCTGGATAGTAACCATAGCAAGCAGCAATCTCTTATCATAGACCCAGGTACAATCTCATGAGCAGTCCGAAGGCTGTACAGAATCTGACAAGCGTTCCACACAAGTCAGGACCATGTCAAGCACCTTTGCTGAGATTCTGTTCTTGCAATATATCTAAGCGCAATAAGAATCGCCCGCATCATCATCCTACTGAGCGGTTTCCGCCCTTACCTTACGCTTGATCTTGACAGTAATCTCCCCCCTTGGATTCTCCATATTCTTACACTTCCTTGGATAACCGACGGTACGAATGTGGTGAATGCGGACATGGTCTATTGTCGTGTCGTGGAGCTCCATGTTAAAGGTGCTAACAAGCGTTGCGATTGTTAAATAGATCTCTGTATACGCCATCCTGCAGAAACGCACATAAGCCAGACTACCTTTGAACAATTGTATAGGAGAATTAGTATACGACACTTACTGAAGGCCAATGCACTGCCTGCTGCCTTTTGTAAAGTTGACAAGATATTTGCCGAGTGGGAAGCCGTCTTTGGCTGCTTGTATCCATCGATCGGGATTGAAGGAGTGCGGGTTGGGGTAGATTGTGGGATCGGTATGTACAAAGTATGCCGACTGACTAACGGGGGTCTATGCTCGGCATCAGATACTGTTTGTTCTGGAATGATACAGAAATATAAACCAGCAAGTATGAGTCTTACGCCTGGTGGAATTGTAAACCCGCTGTACTGCAGCGATTCATGGACTGCAACGCGGGGAAGGCAGGCGACAAGGCCAAATGACAGGCGCAAACTCTCGTGGACAACACCGCTCTAAAGCATCGTAAACAAGAATCCTCGGCTCTGTATCGTGGAGCTGGCCCAAGGCTCACCAAGTATGGAAGTAGCTCGAGATCTGACGAGGAGTACCCACGGCCTGGAGTAAAGACCACGGAGCTCAATTCTTTGCGTATCTTGTCCACATGTGTTTCATCGTCTAGAAGATAGAACATGCCGACGCTGAGGGCTCTCGAAGTAGTTTCTGTACCGGCGAATACGATGACGCTTCCCTCGTCCAATAAACGATCAATCTCCCTCTCCGCAGCCGGGATCTTGCTATCCATAAGGGCCGACATGATGACCGAGCTTGACTTCGAGCCATCTTCTGTCCCGGAGGATGCAAGAATTTTACGCTTCATCTCTTCCCGCATGACAAGAAAATCCGCAAAAGGCGGCAATATCATGCGAATGACCCATATTGGCGTCATTTGCAACATGGGTAGCAGCCAGGGGACGAATCGAATGAGATTGGAAATGTGTACAACACCTAGTATAGCTTCAGTGACTGCATTCCTGTAGTCTGGAATATCAAGATAGTTGAAATGCTCTCCGTAGAAACGCTGCGTGATAATGTCTGCAGTCAGTGACGAAAAAGCTGAGTCGAGGGGCACCGTCGTTCCAGTTTCGAAGGCAGATTCGAGCCGTTGACAGAGTTTGGCAATACGCTCCCAGATCAGTGGCTCCATGGCGACAATGGCACGCTTGGAGAAGAAGGGGCTCAGGTAATTTCGTCGCGCGCGATGTTGGTGGTGATCGGCAGTTGCCAAAAGCGAAGACGGCACAGCAGCCATGGGGCCAACCGCAGAAACATCTTTGTTGACGATTCGGCCGCCCCCAGCGTAGATATTGTTGTAATAGTTGGAGTCGCGTATGTGCAGTTCGTTTGCGTTGATGCGAACTATTGGTCCTGAGCAAGTAGCTGTTAGTTTGTAGGACGGAGACGCTGGTTGGAGGGCTTTGTACCGTATTTGTCGTGCATCTTTCCGATTTCCCAGAGAAATTGGCCGTCTTGAACGACGTCGAACCAGAATTCATGGAACCTTCCCAGAACCGCCAACTTGGGGCCGGGAAAGTGCCTCAACGGGTGCAGGTACAAATTGTAAAGGCATATGCAAATGTACACCCACACGCTTATCCCTAGAACAGCCCAGAGTAGAGAGCTCAACTCCGTCTGTCCACTAGTAAATATACCCAGCATAGCGAGGATTGTTTCGCAAATCGCTTAGGGAGCCTGAAAAACTGAGCGGCAGATAGACATTTTTGCTGGGGAATTTGCCGGCTTTTGTAGTTTTTCAATTCATGCCTCATGATACATGTATGCAAAGCCAATGTTTCATTAAGCTAGGTGCCATTATGATGTAACATGCGAACTGCTGGCTGCCTTGATCTATTGCAGATGTGTGGAGGCAGCCCTGAAATCATGGCAGTCACCAGCGCCGACCAAGTAACAGGTTCCCATACATATCCATGCTCTCTCCCTGTTACAGAAGAGTGGTGACGTGGCATTTGTGGCTGGCCCTCTGGTTGGGTTGTAGTTTTCACAAGCTGGTACTCACAGGGATATTATTATCTCTTTTTTGCATGATTGATTGGTGACACATGGGGACGTAACCTTGTCAACTTGCTCATATCTCTTATAGCACTTAGGTCTACAACAGGGATATGCAATATAGTAGAGTGTCATGAAAAGGAATGATGTAATGATATTACACGAGGCTTGTGTCGACGTTGAATCGATCAGACACGGGAGTGTAAAATCAACTTAGTCCCGCCCTGGCCCGTTCTACGCCCATTTTGGTAGGGATGTTCCAGGGTCCAAAGACTGCACTTGTCTTAGTTTGTCTTGATCTTGCATACGGTGAGGAGTAGCCCGTACACCGCAACATGGCAAGAAATGTGATCAATCCCTTTGTGAATCAAGTTCTGCAGCAAAAGCAAAAACTTCTTTTCTAGCTGGCGTTGACTCACGCAACCATGACGCCTATCCTCCTGTCTGGCCATTATCATACAGCAGAAGCCATTCGATCTATTTTCCGTCCTACTTGACAGAAGACCTTCACAACTGCCTGTCCCCAAACCAAGTGTGTCTCTGTCCCGCGTAGATTGCGAGCCGCTCGATGGATTCCATCAGCCGACGCCCTCGACGACATGCTGCACGATAAGCGAACTGAGTTGGTAGCGTACGATTGGCATCTACGAATTGATTTAACTGTTGATTGGCCCTGATTGAATCAACATAGCCACCGATTTGGGTAAAGAGAAGATTGATTAGAGCAGTAAGGCAGCTAATGACAGTTAGCTAACATTTTCACTCTTCTTCCGATCTCTCTGCGACGAGAATCGTCTAGAGACCTTGCGTGACAAGGGCAGGATAACTGGGCTTGGAACAGAGGGTTCAAGTCAATCTTTATAATCGACTTTGAGACATTAAAGGTCCTTGATTTTCCGCGAGGCCTTGAGGGACTGAAGGTCTCTGTAAATACAAGAAATCGGCATGTATTTAAGGCCTAAGGTAGCCCTTACTTAGGTCCGACTTCGGGCCTCGTGATATCATCTCTCTTGTTGTGTAACCGTTGTTGGCCCAACGCCCTTTGTTGTGGCCTGATCGTGTGGCAGCTATAATCAAGACAATGCCTACCGGCTGATTATGACTCAGTCCTTAGAATTGCTGCAACGACAGGCATGGGGAAGAAACCGAAGATAGTGTCACAAGAAATGCAGACTTTTTGTTTTCTGGACAGAATCTTGTGGCCGAGACGGCATTCCTGGGAACAGATAACTGGTCACATTAAGTCTCAGGAGCGTGCGGTGTAGCGTCTTAAGTGCTTGCTTGTCATCGACTTGCGTTGAGCACTTATACGGCGGAGACCAGGTGGGACAGAAACAATCATTCAAAGCGCGATATTGTTGTCAGGGTATTCAAGATGATGTGGGACATAGATGCGAGGTACGTGAGAGGACACTAGGCGTAGTTGGGGAGATGCGGGATCAATCTTGACACGGACTCACCACAAGTATATGGGGCAGGAAAGGCACCGATCATATTAGTTTTCCGAGTCTGCACCGTGAACAGCCGTTGCTATAAAGGATGGTCATTCTCTTATGTGGCTGTAGCATTCAGTAGGTAGGCTATGAAAGGTTGTAGTTCTCTCAAAATTCGACTTATTGCATCCTCTTCCTTGCTCTGTTCGCTTACGGTTAGATAGCCGGGCAACATTACTGAAAAGTTTATTCTTTTGGATTCTCGCTTACCGTGATGTTGAACATTTGTCTCAATAAAAGCCCAAAAGCCCCGTAAGGAGATGGAGCCTGATTTAAAAATACAGACGGCCGCACTCCTTGCGGAGAACCTGATCACTCATATGAGTCTTCTTTTTCCTCTGGGAAAGCTCACTAGACTCCTGAAGCAGCGTAACAATCTCCTGATGTTCAGCCTTCGCCGCCCACGATAGAGGGGTATGACCATCACGGTCTTGCGAGCCAACGTCGGCGCCGAAGTCTAGAAGCAGTCAACAAGAAGCAGATCAACAACATCCTCGTGCCCTTTCTTGGCGGCCCAAGATAGCGGCGTCCGTCCGTTTTTAGTATCCTTTGTGTCAACATTGGCAAAATCTTCGAGCAGAAGCTCTATGACGGCCCCATGTCCCCTCTCAGCAGCCCATGATAGCGGTGTCCGACTGTCTTTGCTATCCTTCTCCTCGATATTGCGGTTCCCCTTAAGTTAAAGCCCAACTATAGTAAGATGGCCATAGTATGAAGCTAGCATAAGATCCGTCAAGCTCCCAGTGATTTCCGCAGGCATAGTTTGCCTGTAGATTTCAAACCATACGGCATTTGAATTCGAATCGTAAATTTTCAAAACAGAGGGTATAATTGCAGCGTCGTCGGAAATATTGGCTTCGCGAAGGTGAGATCCCCAATTTTTGGCTGAGTAGTTTAAGAAGTCGTACTTGGGGGTGGATTTGTCTGCTTCCTCAATGGCCTCTTTTGGAGGCGTAGCATCGGCATTAAGCAAGTTTAAATACAGCACGCAGGCCTCCGCCAGAGTAGCATGTGCTTGCCTGAGACTGATGGAATGGTAGTCTGGGCTTGTAACCGTTTCTCCGATCTGACGTACTAATGGTCTTGTTAAGGTTAATGACGAATCAGCGAGAAGGAACTCGCGAGCAGTCTCATGGCGGAAATAAATACTGCCCTCATAAATTAAGATGAATGGTCCACACATAGATTGAAGGTGTCTTCAAGTTCTCTTCGTCTTCCAAGTCAATATCGTGAAGAGACTTTACTGTATCATCTACTCTCATGGCAATATTCACCTCTGAGTGAATTAATGGCCGATTTGCTGCGAGGATAAGACTTAGAAATTTCCGAGCTGTTAGTTGTGCCTTGGCCTCAAGCAAATCAAAAATTTGTCCATGTATCCTTACAATCTTTGTTGGAAATGTTGCAAATCCAAACTCGATCCCCCTTGGTGAAATCTTCAAGTCTTATTTTTTTCAAATATTCAAACAAAAGGCGTAGCCAGGGCTGGAAACCATCATGTTTCCCCTGTATAATCCACTCTAGGCGACATTTAATATTAATCGAGAGGTCTTTTGTCTCTGATAGCTGTCCAACTCGGGCAGTAATAATATGGGTCACGTCGTCCATAATACCTCCACATGTGTCATCTTCGCGTATAGTGATATGTGAAGAATCTTGTCGTAGTTTTTCGTAGAAGGGAAACAGAATACTTTGATCAAGCCGACTCGTCAAGAAATATTTTAGCTTGTTGTAACCTATCCGATTGCTGGTAGCATGGCTGTGTATATTTTGTGCCAGGCTCCTCAAATCCGAGTTGCACATGCGTCCAGGGCATCTAGAACAAAGATTATAGGCCCAGCCTGAGAATGTTTTACAGCATTCCGAAGAATGCCCCAGAGATTCTGTAGAGTTAATTAACCCCTGCTTGTCTCTGCGAAATTGTAGCATAGCATAGTCAATGAGGGATGGATTTTGACAAAAGAGCTGATGAAGGAGGGCGCAAAGTGCCTGGCGAGCCTGATCCTGAATGTTTTCCTCAAAGAAAAAGTAACAGATGGTTGATGTTTTGGGTAGAACGTGGTCAACTACATATTTAGCCAGCACGGACTTTCCATAGCCAGGACCCGCCAAGACTAGCAGTATACCAGAGTCTCGTTTCAGCCACTTCTGGAAATAATCCTGTTGAACGAACCACTGACAGGTCTCTTCTAATGGGTCTTCGACGCGATTCTTGTAGCACTCGTACGCGGTGTTCTCGTTCTTTCCCGCAAGACGAAGTGATTCAAGACACTGTAATTCTTCAGAGGACCAACTCCGACAGGCTCCCCTCTGCTTCGCTCTATGCTGTGCCTGCGAGGCGCCTGCATCTGATTTTGCTGGATCTTCGGTGGCTATTGTACTTGCCTTGATTAATATGTGACAATATTACAAGACTCCCGAAGACTCACCTCTCAGAATATCGCTGTTTCTCTTCACAGACTTGACCGTAGCTATAGGTATTAGATCTATCGCATATGCCGCTGCTGTAATGGCGGCACAACGCCGCCAATCATCATTAATATGGGAGTCTGCATAATTATATGGCCCTGATCCTATAAACCGCGGCTGATTGTTAGCCGGCTAAAGAAGATACATTACGATAATAGGTGTTTTCCCTCGTATTAACTCTACTAGGTTTAGCTGATTAGTAGTATGATAATGTTTAGCACGTTTTCGCGAATTACTTTTAGCTCCTAGAATTAACTAAAAACTGTAAGGTAGTGTAACGGTGGCTTAGGTTCTAAGACATAATAGGTTTATTTCTTAGGAAGTAAGTTAAGTTAAATGTTATAAAGTAGCTCTTAAGTAGTATTATAATAAGGCTATTAAGAGTATAACTCTTAATAATAAGACTATTACTTAAATTAATTAATAAAGAATTAAATTATTTAATTATAATAGAATATTTTCTTCTTAAGTACCCGTTTATTTCTTTATTATAATCTTAGATTAATTAGCTTAACTATTAATCCCTTTAACTTCTTAGTTAATTAGCTTAATTATTAATTCTATTAAGTCTTATCTTAAATTATTAACTTAATACTTTAAGTCTTTAATCCCTCTTAAGTTACGTGCTTAGTTACATACCTTTTTTTTCCTTATTATACCTATAAATTATACCTATTTTAGCTAGTATAGTTTTATCTTATATCTTATATAATATAATTTATAATATTATACCTCTTCTTAATTAATCTTATTCTTAAGGCTATTAAAATAGGCTAATTAAAAGCTTAAGTAAATTTTCCTTTCTTTATTATTATATACTATTATATCTATTAATTATATTATTAAGTAAAGGTTAAGAACGCGTTCTTAAAAGTTTAAGTAATATAAGACTTTATTATATTTAATTCTTTTTAACTTTAAGGCTATAAAGAAGGCTTCTTATTCCTATTATAAGGAAAAGGGTATTATCTCTTATTAACTATCTTCTTTTAACTCTTCTTATTACGCTTAATATATAATAAATTATAAGTTCTATTATAACGTGTAAGGTATCTTATTAGCTTAGCTTTATTAAATAGCTAATTATTATATATATTTTAAAAGGGAGCTTAAGTCTATTAAAGAAGAGTATTATTTAATAGACATAAAGATAAAGCGTTTATAAAAATAAAAGAAATTATAATTTAAGAAAATAATACGTGTAATTACACGTGATATTAATAACGTTAAAAAGTTAAAACGTGTAAAACGTAAGAAAGCGAAATAACTTTAAAAGATTATAAGAGTTCTTTTTACTTCTTTTAAGAATTTAAATTTTACTTTAATTTATTTCTTAAATATTAAGTTTAATATTAAGTTATTTAATAGTATTTAAGAAATTAATTAAAATGCGTTTCTTAAAAATAAAACTATTTAAGTAACGTTAAGTAATTTATAAGATTTTTAATTAATTTCTAGGTATTTTTAAAGTTTAAATATCCCTTTTATTTAATAAAATAATAGTAATTCTTTATATTCTCTTATACTTTAAGTATTCGTTTAACTTTATATTTATTAATATCTTTTATTATAATATTTATAATAATTATAAATTTATTTAATACTTTCTTTAATAATAATATATAAAATATAAGGTAGATTTTCATTTTATTTAATAATAATAGTTTATAGTTAATATTTAAGATTTTTCATTTAATAAGAAATAGTTTAATCTTCTTTTAATTAAGTTTATTATTAGATTACTTAATTTTAATATTTTTATAAATAAGGTATACTTTATATCTCTTCTTTAGAATTAATACTAATAATCTCTTTTTATTCGCGTAATATTTTATTTAATTCTATAAAAATATTTATTTCTATTATAAGTATTTTTATATTTCTATTATAATTACTATATACGTTATAATTACTAGCGCGTTTATATTTTATATTACATATATCTTAATAATAGAGTTAAATCCGTAATTTACCTTAAATAATAATATCTTTATATTATTAATTTTAAAGCTATTATAAGCCTATTATACTAATAATAGCTATTCTACTTAATTATTCTATTAATAGTTAATATAGCTTTATAAATATTATTTAAGTATTTAATTTAAGATTTTTATTTATTTATTTAATTATAAGTGAAATACTATTAATAAGCTTTATTTAATCTTTATAGTTTTTATAAGGCATTTTTAAAAGTTTAAGGTAAATAATTTATTATAATCTAATATAAGCTTTATTAATAATTCGTATTATATAATAACTATTTTAAAGAATATATACGCTAAGTTCTTAATATTACTTAATTCTTTATATAAAATATAATAGGCGTATTTTATAAGTTTATTTATAATAATTAAAATATTATTATAAGTTACTTTTATTATAGGTTCTTTTAACTTTAATAGTTTAATAATAAAGTCTATTATAATAGTTTATTATACTCTTTTAGGTAATACTATTAGTTATAATTCTTCGTATAATACGTATTATATTAATTTTACTTTATTATACGTATTATATTTCTTAATAACTTCTTATATTATTTTTTTGCTTTTTAAAAAGTTATATAATCTTTTTAATTTACTAATTATTTTCCTTATACCTTAATATTCGTGTAATAAGTGCTTATATATTTCCTTAATAAGCTACTCTTAAAGTATACTAGAAATATACTATTATTTATTATATAAGAAGGTTTTACCTTTCTTAAATAAATACGTTTTTATTTCTTAATTATTTAAGTAATTATTATTCTTTATATATAATATAATTTATTATATTTATATTTTATTTAGCTTAACTTATTATATTATATTAATTTCTTAAATACTTAATATAAGGTTTTTATTCTTAATAACGTGTAATAAGAGTATATTATTTACTTACTTATTTAATTTTAAGTTCTCTCTTTAATTAAGCGCGTTTACTCTTTTATTTTTAAATTCTTTGTAGTATATAATTTTAAAGTTATAATTTATAAGCGTTTTATATGATTTAATTTATCGTTTATTTAAATCCTTTATAATTAAAAATAATATAAGATTCTTATAATTAATATAAACCTTAATTTAATACTTTACTCTTATAAAATAATATTTTTATTCTTTAAAGCACTTAATAATAACTATAAGTTTTTCATTATAAATTCTATAATTAAGTTTAAGTTTATAAAGTTTCTTTAAGAAAAATGTAATTAAGTGTAATTTTCCTTAATTATCTTATTATTTAAGCTATTTACCTAATATAAAGTTTAAGGTATTTATTTTAAGCTTATAAGGTTTATTTTAATTAAGTACTTTTAATATAGGTTCTAATATAATTAAATCTTTTATCTTTTAAAATATTATAACTTTTAGTTTATGTTATTAAAAGTTAACTTCTTTTTTTATTAGGTTTATAAGAGGTTATAAGATATCTTTATATTTATTTAAGAACTTATAATAAAAGTTTATAAATACTATAAATCCTTTAACTTCTTTTAAATTCTTTAATATAAGCTATTTCTTAATAGTTTTAATCTTATTTAAGCTTATTTATATTTCTTTATATATAAGTATATACCTTAAAAAGTATATAATATTCTAATAAAATTAATATTTTAAGGCTTTAATTAAAAGTTTATTATTCTATAGAGTTTATAGTACTTTATATACGTGTTATTTATATTCCTTAAGGGTATTTAAGTAAATAAGAATATTATTAAGGTATATAACTATAAATACTTTTAATTATTTTTATAAGATTATATTAATTATTCTTTAAAAGGTTATTAATACGTTAATAAGCCTAAAAGGTATTATTAAATATTTATAGTATTCTTTATTAGTTTAAAATACTATTATTTACTTATAGCCTTTCTTTATTCGTATAAGGTTATAAGCTTCTTTTAGGTTAAGTATAATAAACTATTTAGCTTTTTTAACTTTATCTTTAATTTCTATTATAAGCGGTAATAAATATTAATTCTTAATTATAATTTAATTTAAGTGTTAATAATTAATATATAATTATAATTTCCTATTTTTCTTTAATACCTATAGAATTAAGTATTTTATTAAAGACTTTAATAGTTTTATATATCCCTTTTATAATATATTCTTTAAATACTTCTTAAGCGCTTTATTTTACTTAAGGTTTTAGGGATAAATTTTATTAAACGTTAATTTAATATTAAGCTAAAGTTTAATCTTATAGTTTTAACGTAAATGCTTTAATAATCTTATTTTTAGCTCTTTATTAAATAGCTTACTATACTTTAAGTATTTCTTAGGAATCTTTATTATCTTAGCTTTTAGCTCTCTAGTAATTACATATATTTTTAAAGGCCTATTATAGTTTAATTAAGGTACCCTTTATAAGCTACTCTTAACTTTATAATTATATCTTAATAAATTCTATTAAAGTTAATTAGTTCTTTAATTAACTCGTAGATTACTTACTTATAATTAAGGTATTCTTAATATAATATTATGTTTTAAGATTACTATAATATTTAATATAATCTAGTATTTTATACCTTATATATTAATAAGAAGTTATATTACTTTCATATTAATTACTTTTTAACTATACTTTATTATAATTCCTTTTATAGTTATAAGTTAATAAGGCTTATCTTTAGGTATTTAAGGTAATTATAATCTATTAATAAGATTTAATAAGATAAAATTTTCTTATACTTTATTATTAATTATTACTTAAATCTTTTATTCTATTATAATTATATTACTTATAAGGTATATAGTGCTATTAATATTTATAGTATATAGAGACCTATTAAATCTCCGTTAAGAAATTAATTTTAATTATAATAATAGCTATTATTTCCTAATTTATTAATTCTATTCTTATATTATTCTTTAACGCGTTATTTTAGGCGCTATTATTAGCGGTTATCTTTTAACGTATTATTAAAGCTTTTTTAATAATTGCTTAATCTATTATTTATATTAATTAAACTTAAGTTAAGCGAGTTACTTATAGTTATATAATTCCCTTTCTCCTTATATTATAAGGTTATAATTTAAGTAATATATACGTTATTCTTAATATAATATAACTTTTTATTTAATATCTTTAAATTAATTTATCGTAATTTTAATTATATTATAAGGGTTCTCTTCCCTTATTATTCTTATAAAAACTATTTGCTTTCTTACTTATTATTAAGATACGTATAGTAATTATTATTATAATAAAAGGTTTAATTAAAAAGTCTATATTTAATTTTAAGTTTATCTTTTTTAATTAAATAATTCTCTTCCTTTTAAATTAGCTTTAATAGAGGTTTACTTTTTAATAAAAGCGTTTAATATTCCTAAAAGTTATTAGGTATTAATTAGGTTTTAAATTCCTAATCTTTATTTAAACTAATATTATTTATTAATGTAAGGTTTTCTTTTTTACTTATTATATTAAGATTTCATGTAAGTAAGTCTTTTTAGTTTATAATATAAAGCTTCTTACCTTTAAAAATTAGCTTTTATAGCTTCTTTAAGACTTTATATTTATTTATAAAGTGTTTAGTCTTATTATAATTATAATAAGTCTTTCTCTTTTTCTTATTTATAATATTAAGTTCTATAAGTTTAATATAATATTTATATATAATAAAGGTTTATTATAGTTTATTATTATTAGCTCTATTATACTTAATATAAAATTAATAATTCTTATTACCCTTTTCTTAACGTTATTTATATAAATAATTATTTACCTTAATAATTATTTTAATAAAGTTATTAAATAGCTTAAAATAATCTTCTTAATAAATATTATCCTTTACTTTTTCTTTAAGTTCTTAATAAAAAACTTTTATTTTAAGTTTAATATTTTAATTAAGTTTTATTATAATACGTTTAAATTCCTTAATATAATAAGTTATAAATTTAATTTACTTAAGTTAAGTAAGTTATTATATAGCTTTCTTATACTTATTAGAATTTTTAAATATAATAAGAAGTTATTCTTTAAAGGTTTTATAATTAAAGAAAATATAAATAACTTTTACTTTAACTTTAACGTTATACTTAAGATATATGTAAAGGGTTAGCTCTTATTATTCTATTACCTTTTTAATTAAGAGGTTATTAATATAAAGAATTTATAACTTAAGCGTCTTATAAATTTTCTTATTAACTTAAAGGTAAGCTTAAGCTTATATAAGAAAGTTTTTAATATTACTCTTATAATTATTATATAGTTTTAATTTAAGAAATTTTAGTATATTATAAGTATTTATAAGGGTTATAAGTATAATTTTATAAATTATTATAAGTTTCTCTTTTTACTTATTAAGCTTTTTATAAAGGTTATTTTATTATTTAAGAAGCTATTAATTTTATTTCTTTATTTTAATAATCTTATTATAAAGGTACTTTATTATCTTCTTAAAGTTAATAATCTTTTTACTTAAAGTAAATATCTTAAAAGTTATTATTACTTATAGTTTTAAGGTAACTTATTAAATAAAATTAATTAAAATATAATAATAGCTTAGATTTTAAGATATAATAGGTTTATTTCTTAAAAAGTAAGTTAAGTTAAATGCTATAAAGTAGCTCTTAAGTAGTATTATAATAAGGCTATTAAGAGTATAACTCTTAATAGTAAGACTATTACTTAAATTAATTAATAAAGAATTAAATTATTTAATTATAATAAAATATCTTCTCCTTAAGTACTTATTTATTTCTTTATTATAATTCTAGATTAATTAACTTAATTATTAATCTCTTTAACTCCTTAATTAATTAACTTAACTATTAATTCTATTAAGTTTTATTTTAAATTACTAACTTAACGCCTTAAGTCTTTAATCCCTTTTAAGCTACGTGCTTAATCACGTACCTCTCTTTTTCTTATCGTGCCTACAAGTCGTGCCTATCCTAGCCGGTGTGGTCCCGTCTTGTGTCTCGTGTAGTATTATTCGTAACAGGTAGTTAGGGGACCTCGCTTACCTGTAACGCGATTAACAACGTTACGTGAAACAGGGGCTTTAAGACTATATTCCCTATACCTTATATAATTAAAAAATAAAATAAGCTTTAATTATTATAATATAATTACCCTTACTTTAATTACTTAACTTTTAATCTCTCTTATAATCTTATAATTTTTAAAGCTTCTTAAAAAGTTACTTAATTAAAATAATAAGAATAAGTACTTAAAAAACCTTTATTTTATAAGTGCTTTTACCTTTAATAATAAAGAATTTAATAAAATTATTAAGTAATTAAGAGAATATAATAGCTTTAAGTAAAGGGAAAATACTTAAGTAATTAAATAAAGCTATTATAATTATTTAAAATTAAATCGCTTAATTAAAGAAGCTATAAAAGCTTTAAAAAAAGAAAAAAAAGCTATAAAAATTAATTCTTAAAATCGCTTACTTAATAATAAAAAAAAGGTATAACTTTTATAATTTAAAGAAAAGTAATAATTAAAAAGTATAGGTTAAAAATATTAACTTTCTTTATTATTTAATTGTAACGCGCACACGAAGTTACCTGTGAAGAGGGACCGAATCGGGTTCGCTTATATACTAAAACGAGGTATAAATCCCTATTAATTTTAGCTTAAATTCTATAAGTATTATCACGTGAGAAGCGGGTATAAATTAAGGCTAAAACCCTTAATAAATAAGTATAAAAGAATTAATTTAAATATTAAATAATTTAAATAAGTTTTAATCTTATATTATTAAAAGACTTAAGAATAAAGTTTTTCTTTAATTTCTTACTTAATTATTTTATATCTTAGATTTATTTTAATAATTCCTAAAACTTCTTTATATAATTACCTTTAAAAAGATAATAAGAACTTAAGATTAAAGTTATACGTTATATAATAATATATTAAAAGAAGAGATACTTATTATTCAGCCGAAGGCTGACTCTACATTAATCCATAAGTTTTCCGAATAATGAGGGTTTGGTGCAGGCTTGACAAATAAGTTTCTATTGGTCCAAATTTTGTATGGGAAATCGCGAAAGAAGGCTGGATTGGTTGGTGGCTCTAGAAAAGTGGGTAAAGGACAGCCACCGTCTGTCGGTGCTTCTTTGTTTACTTCTCTGTTTACAATCGTTTACAATCGTTTACAATCGTTTACAATCGCTAAATTTGCCCAGCGATCTGTTCGTTTGCTTGGCCAGCAGCCTTTCTTCCATTATTGAAACAGATGTACCGCATGGTTGGGTATGGATTATGATTCTAGGGGTAATATTAGTCCTAGATCTGAATTGGCAGTCCATTGCCCGTCTTGCGACCGAACAAAATCACCAAGTAATTTCGTTAGCAGGAGGAAATCTGCCAATCCAACTACAACCTGTCTGGAATGCCGGGACCACCGCAATTCCGAGGTAACTGACACCATTGATATACTATATATGCCTCCCTAACCTGATCAAGCGTGCCAGGTCCAAAGGTGCCGTCCTTGCATTGAGAAAGCTGGCTGTCCGTCCTACCTCAGCTGAGAGATCTGCCCCGAAAAGAACCGACAGAGACGCTGGCCTATCGCCTCCTAACCAGAGATCTGGAACCCAACCTACATCGCCAGAGAAGCTACGGCAACAACATACAGCTAGGAGTTTGTTCGGAGAGCCAGGCAGCCAGCCGCAGATAGTGCTGGGGACGCCGATCCCACCAACCCAAGCGAGCTCGCGGCTCTTCCGGGCTCTAGCTCCCTCACCGCCTGTGCCGCCCTCGACCGATCCTGTCGCCTCACATTCTGATCCATCTACTGTCCGAAGCAGCACGACTGGTGTGGACTACTCTTACCTGGCTGTTAGGTTCCACAAGGGCGGGAAGGACTCGCAAGATGATGCCTCCAAGGCCGGCGCCAGGGCCAAGCAGGCCACTATTCGGCGCGACCATCGTTCACGACGCCGTGCAGGGGAGGCTGTGTCACTAACTCCCACAATCTCTCAACTCGGCGTCTTTGAAGGTTCTGATGGTCCTGGAGAAGGTATCCTTGTGCTGTGGTCCCGGCAGTTTGTTCAAGCTAACCACGGAACGTAGCTGGGAGTCAAGATCGACTACAGGCAAATGAGCTCCCAGATGGGGATGGAATGACCAAGGAAGCGGATGACAGGGGACAGTTCTCTGAATCTGATGTTGACGTCGAGGACTATTTCAACTTGCTGCTTTCACCTGCTCGACCACGGAAGTACCTCGAACACCTAGGGGTAGAGTCTGATTCCGATCTAGGGGACGAAGACGGGAACGATAATAGCAATGCCTTGGACGAAAGCCCTCTTCGCTATTGCTCGCGGCAGCCTTCCAGAAAGTCAGGGCCTCGTCGCCGTGCTCGCCGTGGTCCTGCCCCTGGTACAGGAGGGCGGCCAAAAAAATCTCAAAGGCAAACTCGATCGTCGGGGCCGCCACGACGGTACCGGAGTCCAGTGATGATTCCACCTGAAGAATCGGCCGTATTTCACGCACAAGATCCGGTGTGGAATGGGGACCTGGACGCTTGCGCCTTGACCTGTCGTGATAAAGCAATCCTCCGTGAGTTCTGGACAAAGCTGGACAATGACCAAATGCAATTTTGTGGTCGATGTCAAGAGCGTTGGTTCCAGATGAAGATCGATTCTGATGGCATTTGTGCGCGTTGCTGTCGAAAGGATGATAAACGCGGCCCTGAAGAGCCGTACTTCTTCTCTGTGGACAACCAGTTGGATTTTGGCTCCGTACCGACTCAATTGCCTCAGCTTACACCTACTGAAGAGTCTTTAATAGGCCGTGTTCACGTCCACGTGAATATTATGCTTGTGCGGGGCCAGCAGTACAAATATCGGGGACATGTTGTTCACTTTCTCCGCGAGGTTGGCTTGGTGTACAACCAACTCCCGCTTTTGCCGCGGGAGTTGAACACTGTATTACTCCGTCCTTCCAATACGTCGTCCCATGCAAACCTTAGCCGGCAATTCACCCGCCAGTTCCGTGTACGCCGCCAGCCAGTTGCCATATGGCTTAACTACCTCCGGCGCCATCATCCTGGCTATCGATGCATCGTCATCGACGAAGAGCGGCTGAGTCAATTGCCTCAAGATGGCAATGTCCTGGACGACATCCCCCAGAGCCAGGTGGAGGCTGCCGAAGTTGGACCCGAGGAAGATGAGGAGGCAGAACCGGACCTGGAGGACGAGGCTGCGGTGCCGGACCTTTTGGCCAAGGACACGGAGCTCGATGCTCTGCGGTCTATTCTTGCCGGAGAACCAGAAGCTGAACCAAGGCTTTCCACAAGCTTCCAGGAGCAGGTGCAGCACGAGCTGCAGCTTCCGAATATACGGCGCACACCCATTAATGAGTTCAATCGCTCTCATGCCCTACTCTCCTTAGCTTTTCCCTGCCTCTTTCCTGACGGGAGAGCCGACTTTGTTGAGCCTCGGCTACGGTCAATCGACTACAAGGACTACATCGAGCACGCGATGCGCTGGCATGACGGGCGTTTTGCACGCCACCCGACCTTCCGCTTCGTCGCCTTCAATACTCTGATGCGGTCACAGGCCCGTGCACGGTCCAAATTCTTCGTGAAGCAACACGATGGTAGTCATGAACCGCTCACACGGGAGCAGCTTGTTCAGGCACTGGAGCACAGCGAGGACCCTGAGGCGCAGGTGCTAATCAACTCAATCACAAGACATGCGGTACCTATTCGCGGCACGCGCCCCTTCTGGAACAGGAAGAGGCAGGACCTCGAGGCCTATGCCTACAACCTTGGATGTCCTGGTGCATTCATCACATTCAGCCCGGCAGATTTACACTGGCGGAGTCTCTACCAGCACATGCCCCGATATGATGAATGGCTGGCTGCGTCCGAGTCCGAGAGGATGGGTCTCTCGCGCCAACTTTTGCGTCAGAATCCTCACATTGCTGCTTTCCATTTCTACCGCCGATACTGTTTCTTTCGAGATATCGTGTTAAGCAAGAAGTTCAACATTACGGATTACTGGGATCGGTATGAATGGCAAGGGCGTGGCAGTCCGCACAACCATGGCCTGTACTGGATGGAGAATTGCCCAAGAGTCGACATGGTGGATGAAGCCGCTCGTGATGTTTTTGCACGCACGTGGGGATTCCACATCACTGCCATTAATCCTGAGCCGACTAGGACTATGCCCCAGGGTGAGGGTAACCCCCTGAGCGTAGATCCACTGAGTACAGAACTGACATTCCTGCGTCTCTCACAAATCGTCAACCGCTGCCAGCGCCACAGATGCAATACCACATACTGCTTACGCGTAAGGAAGAGAACCGTTGATCTGGCGAGGGATATGGAAGGCGCTGCTGCAGATATCGAGGCGGCCAATGCGGCCAATCCAGAGCGGGAGTGTCGTTTTGACTTTCCTCGTGCCTTGCGGGAGCTGGCCGCAGTGATCAGGAAGGAAGGCAAGTCGTACTATGTCTTCGAGGCGGCGCGGAATGACAACCTCATGAATCACTTCAATCCCGCCATTATACTAGGCTGGCTAGCCAATATCGACATATCTCCTTGCACCAGCCTACAGGCGGTTATTACGTACGCTGCCAAGTATTGCAGCAAATCTGAGAAGAAGACTGAGCCTTACTGTAAGCTTGCAGACCAGGTTTTGCCGCACACGGCACACCTTCAGCCGCTATTATCCTTCTCCTCTCGCCTGATGAATAAGCTGATTGCCGAGAGAGATTACTCGGCGCAGGAGATTTCCCATCTTCTCCTTAACATTCCTCTGCAGGAAGGCACGCGGATGGTGGTCTCTGTCGACTGCCGTCCTTTGGAGCAACATGCACGTTCGTATCGCGTGGATGAAGATGTCAACGAGACCGTCGGCAGCTACAGGAGGTATCTCGAGAGAAATGACCAGCACGAGGATGCAACTTACCTCGAGTACCTGCAATCGTATAATCTCAAGACGTGGAGGAGACTCGCTGCCAACGCGAAGAAGAGAGTCCTGTCTTACTTTCCTCGATACAGGTCCGTGGAGGCATCTCCCCAGTTTGGTGACTTCTGCCGTGTTAAATTGATGATGGCTCATCCGCATCGCTCTCCAGAGGAGTTGCTCACCGTGGGCGGGCAGCGGTTCGATTCCTTCGCGGCTGCGTACAGGTTTTGCAGAGAGCAGCACCGTGACACCCATGCGGACGATCATTATGGGGAGCCAGATACAAATGAATTGAGGGCTGAGGACGACGAATTTGAGCTTGAGGTCCATGAAGAGCCCATTGTGGATGAAGACTGGCATGAACTCGCCCGCATGCTTCCCGACCGCCCGCTGGAGGAAGAGGATATCGACATGCTCGGCCGCCGAGACATCGACATCAATTATGATTGGACCCCTCACGTTGGACGGTATACTGATGACGGTATTCTCAAGGGCGACTACTGGAAGCAACGCAAGGCGGCAAACCGCCTTGACCTTGATGTGGATCATCAGCCCTTGGAAGCTCGAGATTCCCTAAACCGGGATCAGCGCTTAGTATACGATACCGTGATGGACCACTTCCTGAATCAGGAACCCTCTCAGTTGCTGCTCCATGTGGATGGTGGAGGTGGTACCGGGAAGTCATACCTCATTAATTTGCTCTCCGCGCACCTCCAAGCCGCTGCTGCCGGGAGAGGGACACCTGTTTGGCGTGCCGCGCCCACTGGCGTCGCGGGAAATCAGATATCGGGCACTACTTTGCACTCCCTGTTACACCTTCCAATCAACAAGGACTTCAAGCCCCTCTCGCCCACTGACATGGCCCAGCTCCAGAAGAAGCTGAAGGACATCAACTACCTGATCATCGATGAGAAGAGCATGCTGGGACTGCGACAGCTTTCTTGGATCGATGACCGCCTGCGCGAGGCGTTCCCGAGTAGGAATGAGGAGTTCTTTGGTAGTCTTAACATCCTTCTGGTTGGCGACTTCTTCCAGCTTCCACCCGTGCTACAGAAGCCGCTCTATTACGATAAAGAGGTGCAGGGAGTGGAGATCAAAGGCAGGAACGCATATAGACGCTTCGATAAATCAGTCTTCTTGAAGGTTGTCCAACGGCAACGGGGCGACGATCAGAAGGCGTTTCGCACAGCTCTCGAGGAATTGCGGCTCCTCCAACTGTCAGTCGAGTCCTGGAAACTCCTTTCCGGTCGAGTACAGGCGAAGCTAGATGATCTGGAGGTCGCCAGGTTCGCCAACGCCTTGCGAGTATACGCCACGAAAGATAGGGTGAACGAATATAACCACTACCACCTCGACCGCCTCGGCCGGCCAGTCATTCAGGTCAAGGCTAAGAATGTCGGCCTTGGCGCGGCTGCGGCGCCTGATGACAAGGCGGGCAACCTTGCGAAGCAGATCCCTATATGCATTGGCGCCCGTCTGATGCTGACATCTAACCTTTGGCAGCCAGTTGGTCTCTGCAACGGCGCTCGCGGTACCGTTTACGATATCGGCTGGGCACCGGGGGCTGACCCAGTCCAAGACCCTCCCTGTGTTATCATGATGGAGTTTGACAAGTACAGTGGACCTGTGTTCCTGACCACCGCTGATGGCAGAAAGATTGTCCCGATTCTCCCAGTAGACAGGGACTTCCTCATCGGAAGCACTCTCTGCACTCGCACGCAGTTTCCCCTGATCGTATGCTACGCCATTACGGTTCACAAGTCGCAGAGCATCACTGAAGATGTCATCGTGACAGATCTCTCCTGTCGGGACTTTCAGACTGGTTTAAGCTACGTAGCTGTCTCTCGCGTAAAAACGCTCCAGGGCTTGATGCTGGATGCGCCCTTTGATCGTGGTCACCTGTTTTACGAGTCTCCACCAGAGGGTATGAAGATGAAGATGAGGGATGAGCGGCATAGAAGACGACAGGTCCTTACACGGAATCCATATAGGTCAGACCACGGCTCTGCATAACTAGATAGCTAGCTAAATGTAATGGCTTAATAGTTGCTTGGCCCAAGGACTCCCAGCCTTCGGATGATCGTACCCCTTGCACCCACAGCTCTAACGTGCAAGGGGTGGCGTAGTATTTTATCTCTTATACGTAAATCTTTTACTCTTTTAACTCTTATTCAGTACTTTATTATTATTACGTAAGAAGCGTAATTAAAGAAGTACTTACGTAAACTTAAGTGAATTTAAAAACTTAAAGCTTAAGAGTAAGAGTTACTTTAAGACTTATTCTTAAATAATAAAAGAAGATTCTTAAAATAATAAGACTTCTTTTTCTTAAAAGAAAATTAAAGTTTAAAGATTTAAATTAAGAATCTCTTTAAGTTATCTCTTAATATAAATTAAAGAAAGAGAGATAATTAATTAAATAACCTTTAATATACTTTTAAGGGTATCTTAAGAAAATTTAAGAAGAATTACTTTTAAATCTTATATATAATTATATAAATAAAAAATAAATATTACTTTTAATAAAATTAATATATTAAGAAAGTAAAGGTATGTAATTTAAACGTGAATATTAATTAAAAACATTTAAAGTATAAACCTTAAATCTTATTTAAGATTCTATTAATTAAAATGTAATTATAATATAATAATTAAAAGGTATATATTAAAGGGAAGATTAATCTTCTTAAGACTTTTACGTATACTTAAACTTATTTAAAAAGTACTTCCCTTATATCTTAAAGGTATAATAAGTACTTAACTTCTTTATAAAACTTTACTCTTACCTTTAAAATTATATTAAAATATATACCTTAAGTATACTAGAAACTTAAAAGAAAATTATAGCTCTTGTTACTTATTTTTAGAATATTATAAAAGGTAAGCGAAATAATAAGTAGCCTTAAAATAAAAACCTAAATAAAAGGCTTTTTAAGGTATCTTAAAGAAACCTTAAAGACTCTTTTTTTAAGAGAGAAAGCAATTAAAAAAGGTTCTTAGAATTTAATTAAAAGCGCTTTTTACGCTAAAACTTATTTTAAAACAAAGATAAAAAGAAGGCTAATAATAGAGAGAAAAAGAATTTCACTTATTAAAAGTATAATAATAATAAATATCTTTAAAATAAATACCTTAAGAGAGAAAAGATTAATAATATAAAAACTTAAAAGAAGAAAAGGGAAAATAAGAAGAATACTATAAAAAAAGAGAATTAATTGTAAATAATACCCGATTTATAATTAATAAAGATTATATTTAAGTAAAAGCTAGCCTTATAATATAAGCTATAATTTAAGAATAAAAATTAATACTTATTAAAGTAACCTTAAATATTAAGGCTAAAGTAAACTTAATTAATATTACCTTAATATAACATATAAAATTATACCGCTTAAATAAGATTCTATTAAGCCTTTAAGTACCTAATAGAATTTATTTATAAAAGCTAAAAGTATAAAAGATACCTTTAGCTCTTATAAATTTATAAGGGAAATAAAGAGAGTTTACTTAAATCTATTATATAATATTAAATATAAGTAAGAATCTTCTTTTACTTAAAATACTAGCTCTTAAAAATAAGAATATTATTATAAACGTAAGGTTATAATAATAATAATATAATATAAAGAAGAGTAAATATAAGATAATTTTAATATATAAGTTTAAAAGAAAAGCGTAAAATTACGTATACGTTTTTATTATATTTAAAGTAAAAGAGATAGTATTACTATAAGAAAATAATATTAAACCCTTTTTAAAAGTAACGCTTTTACTATTAGTATTATAAGAATATATTAACGTTTTTAAAGATAAAAAGGTAAGAGAGCTATTATTATACCGCTTAATTAATTATATAATTAACCTAATAAAAGAAGAATTACCTTTATATAAACCTATATACTCGCTCTTATTAAAGAAGCTAGTAATATTATAAGATTATTTAAATAAAACCTTAAAGGTAAGCTAGATTTAATACTTTAAAAGCCTAATAAAGGTATTAATTTTATTTATATTAAAAAAGAATAAAACGCTTTACCTTTACGTAAACTATTAAGAATTAAATAAAGTTAATATTAAGAACTAATATTTACTTCCCTTAATTACTAAGATATTAGATTAAATATAAGAAGTTAAGGTATTCTTAAAATTAAATATTAAGAAAGCTTATTATTAAATTAAAATTAAGAAAAAGAATAAATAAAGAATTGCTTTTTAAATATAATATAGGTATTTTAAATACTTAATAATACCTTTTAAGCTAATAAATACACTTATTATATTTTAAAGTTATATAAATTAAGCGCTATAAGGCCTAAGTAATATTATTTATATTATATACCTTAATAATATCTTAGTATTCTTTAAGATAAAGGAGAAATATAAAAAACACCTAATATAAGTATTAAAATAAATAAGAAACGTAAGGTTATACATTAAATTATTTAAGTGTAATGTAACGGTGGCTTAGGTTCTAAGGCATAGTAGGTCTATTTCTTAGAAAGTAAGTTAGGTTAAATGCTATAAAGTAGCTTTTAAGTAGTATTATAATAAGGCTATTAAGAGTATAACTCTTAATAGTAAAACTATTACTTAGATTAATTAATAGAGAACTAGATTACCTAATTATAGGAATACTCCCTTCTTAAGTACTTATTTACCTCTTTATTATAGTCTTAAATTAATTAGCTTAACTATTAATCCCTTTAAACCTTAATTAACTAGCTTAAGGTTCGGTTAATTTAATTCTCCCTAGTTAATGTATTTAAATATTAACCTCTTTAATTGCCTCTTAGATTACGTAGCTAGTCACGTGCTCTTACCTTTTTCTTATACCTATAAGTCGTGCCTATTCTAGCTGGTGCGGTTCTGTCCCGTGTCTTATATAGTGTTATTCGTAATATTATACCCCTTCTTTATTAGTCTTATTCTTAAGGCTATTAAAATAGGCTAGCTTAAGTATTATACGTTTTCTTTCTTTTATTATTATATACTATTATATTAACTAATTGTATCTTAAAATAGTAGTTTAAAGCTTTATTTACTTTCTCTCTTTACTAGAATAACCTTTTTTCTATAATAATTAATAATTTATCTTTATCCTTTATAAAGGCTTATACTTATTACGCTCGTATAGGACTTTCTTAATATAAAGCCTTTATTTCTAATTTAAGTTATTATATAAAGTGTATAATAGATAAGTAAGGGAATTATAATATTATAGGGGTAACCTCTTAATAGCTTTATAGTATTATAAATTAATATTATAAGCTTAAGAGAGAGCTTAAAGAAGCTAAGAAGCGTGTTTTAGCTAAGAATTAAAAGGTCTTACGTTTACGAAAATAAAATAAATTATAATTTAAGAAAATAATACGTGTAATTACGCGTAATATTAATAACGTTAAAGAGTTAGAACGTATAGAATATAAGAAAGTGAAATAGCTTTAAAAGACTATAAGAGTTCTTTTTACTTCTTTTAAGAATTTAAATTCTATTTTAGTTTATTTCTTAAATATTAAATTTAATATTAAGTTATTAAATAATACTTAAAAGATTAATTAGAATGCGTTTCTTAGAAATAAAACTATTTAAGTAACGTTAAGTAGTTTATAAGATTTTTAGCTAGTTTTTAGGTGTTTTTAAAGTTTAAATATCCCTTTTATTTAATAAGATAATAATAATTCTTTATATCTCCTTATGCTTTAAGTATTCGTTTAACTTTATATTTATTAGTATCTTTTATTATAATGTTTATAGCGATTATAGATTTATCTAGTACTTTCTCTAGTAGTAATATATAAAATATAGAATAGATTCTTATTTTATTTAATAATAATAGTTTATAGTTAATATTTAAGATTTTTTATTTAATAAGAAATAGTTTAATTTTCTTTTAATTAAGTTTATTACTAGGTTACTTAGTTTTAATGTTTTTATAAATAAGGTATACTTTATATCCCTTCTTTAAGATTAGCGCTAGTAATCTCTTTTTATTCGCGTAGTATTTTATTTAGTTCTATAAAAATATCTATTTCTATTATAAGTGTTTTTATATTTCTATTATAATTACTATATACGTTATAGCTACTAGCGCGTTTACATTCTATATCGTATATATCTTAATAATAGGGTTAAATTCGTAATTTACCCTAAATAGTAATATCTTTATATTATTAATCTTAAAGCTATTATAAGCCTATTATACTAATAATAGCTACTCTACCTAATTATTCTATTAGTAGTTAATATAGCTTTACAAATATTATTCAAGTATTTAGTTTAAGATTTCTATTTATTTATTTAATTATAGGTGGAATGCTATTAATAAGCTTTATTTAATTTTTATGGTTTTTATAAGGTATTTTTAAAAGTTTAAGGTAAATAATTTATTATAATCTAATATAAGCTTTATTAGTAATCTATATTATATAGTAACTATTTTAAAGAATATATACGCTAAGTTCTTAGTATTACTTGATTCCTTATATAGAATATAATAGGCGTATTTTATAAGTTTATTTATAATAACTAGAATGCTATTATAAGCTACTCCTATTATAAGTTCTTTTAACTTTAATAGTTTAATAATAAAGTCTATTATAATAGTTTACTATGCTCTTTTAAGTAGTAATATTAGTTATAGTTCGCTATATAATGCGTGTTATATTACCTTTACCTTATTACACGTGTTGTATTTCTTAATAACTTCTTATATTATTTTTCTACTTTTTAAGAAGTTATACGATCTTCTTAGCCTATTAATCGTTTTCCTTACACCCTAATATCCGTGTAATAGGTACTTATATATTTCCTTAATAAGCTATTTTTAAAGTATACTAAGAATATACTACCATTTATTATATAAGAATGTCTTACCTTCCTTAAATAAATGCGTTTTCGTTTCTTAATTATCTAAATAGCTATTATTATTAATATATAATACGATTTAATATATTTATATTTTATTTAGCTTAACTTACTAGGTTATATTAATTTCTCGGGTATCTAGTATAAGGTTCTTATTCTTAGTAGCGTATAATAAGGGTATATTACTCACTTACTTATTTAATTTTAAGTTCTCTCTTTAGCTAAGTGCATTTACTCTTTTATTTTTAGATCCTTTATAGTATATAATTTTAAAGTTATAATCTATAAGGGTTTTATACTATTTAATCTATCGTTTATTTAAATTCTTTATAGTTAAAAACGATATAAGATTCTTATAATTAGTATAGACTTTAATTTAATACTTTACTTCTATAAGATAGTGTCTTTATTCTTTAAAGCACTTAATAATAGCTATAAGTTCTTTATTATAGATTCTATAATTAAGTTTAAGTTTATAGAGTTTCTTTAAGAAAAATATAACTAGGTGTAATCTTTCTTAATTATCTTATTATTTAAGCTATTTATTTAATATAAAGTCTAAGGCGTTTATTTTAAGCTTATAAGGTTTATTTTAATTAAGTGCTTTTAATATAGGTTCTAACGTAATTAAATCTTTTATCTTTTAAAATACCGTAACTTTTAGTCTATTCTATTAAAAGCTAACTTCTTTCTTTATTAGGTTTATAAGAGGTTATAAAATATCTTTATATTCGCTTAAGAACTTATAGTAAAAGTTTATAAATGCTATAAATTCTTTAACTTCTTTTAAATTCTTTAATATAAGCTATTTCTTAATAGTTTTAATTTTATTTAAGCTTATTTATATTTCTTTATATATAAGTACGTACCCTAAAAAGTGTATAGTATTCTAATAGAACTAGCATTTTAAGGCTTTAACTAAGAGTTTATTATTCTATAAAGTTTATAGTACCTTATATACATGTTATTTATATTTCTTAAGGGTATTTAAGTAAATAAGAATATCGTTAAGGTATATAACTATAAACACTCCTAGTTATTTTCGTAAGATTATATTAATTATTCTTTAAAAGGTTATTAATGCGTTAGTAAGCCTAAAAGGTATTACTAGATATTCGTAGTATTCTCTATTAGTTTAGAATACTATTATTTACTCGTAGCTTTCTTTTATTCGTATAAGGTTATAAGCTTCTTTTAAGTTAAGTGTAATAAACTATTTAGCTTTTTTAACTTTATCTTTAATTTCCGTTATAAGTGGTAATAGGTATTAATTCTTAATTGTAATCTTATTTAAGTATTAATAATTAATATATAGTTATAATTTCCCGTTTTTCTTTAATACCTATAGGATTAAATATTCTATTAAGAACTCTAATAGTCATATATATCTCTTTTATAACATGTTCTTTAAATACTCCTTAAGCGCCTTATCTTACTTAGGGTTCTAAGAATAAATCTTATTAAACGTTGGTTTAATACTAGGCTAGAGTTTAATCTCGTAGTCCTAGTATAAATGCTTTAGTAGTCCTATTTCTAGCTCTGTTAAACAGCTTACTATACTATAAGTATTTCTTAGAAATCTTTATTATCTTAGCTTTTAGCTCTCTAGCAATTACATATATTCTTAAAGGCCTATTATAGTTTAAATAAGGTACTCTTTATAGGCTACTCTTAGCTTTATAATTATATTCTAGTAAATTCTATTAAAGTTAGCTGGTTCTTTAATTAACTCGTAGATTACTCACTTATAATTAAAGTATCCCTAATATAATATCGTGTTTTAAAATTACTATAATATCTAATATAACTTAATATTTTATACCTTATATATTAACTAAAAGCTACGTAACTTTTATATTAACTACTTCTTAGCTATACTTTACCGTAGTTTCTTTTATAATTATAAGTTAATAGGGCTTATCTTTAAGTGTTTAAGGTAATTATAATCTATTAATAAGATTTAGCGAGATAAAATTTCCTTATACTCCGCTATTAATTATTACCTAAATCTTTCGTTCTATTATAATTATATTAATTATAAGGTGTGCTATATTACTAATATTTATAGTATATAAAGACCTATTAGATCTTTATTAAGAAATTAGTTTTAATTATAATAATAGCTATTATTTCCTAATTTATTAATTCTATTCTTATATTATTCTTTAACGCGTTATTCTAAGCGCTATTATTAGTAATTATCCTTTAACGTATTATTAGAGCTTTCTTAGTAACCGCTTAATCTACTATTTATATTAATTAAACTTAGGCTAAGTAAGTTACTTATAGTTATATAATTCCCTTTCTTCTTATATTATATTATTATAGCTTAGGTAATATATATATTATTCTTAGTATAATATAACTTTTCGTTTAACATCTTAAAATCGGTTTATTATAATTTTAGTTATATTATAAGAGTTATTCTCCTTCCCTTTTATTCTCGTAAAAACTATTTACTACCTTACTTACTATTAAGGTGCGTGTAATAATTATTATTATAATAAAAGGTTTAATTAAGGAGTTTATATTTAATTTTAGGTTTATTTTTCTTAGTTAAATAATTCTCTTTTTCTTAGATTCGTTTTAGTAAAGGTTTACTTTTAATAAGAGTATTTAGTATTTCTAAAAGTTATTAGATATTAGTTAGGTTTTAAATTCCTAATCTTTATTTAAACTAATATTATTTATTAATGTAAGGCTTCCTTTATTACTTATTATACTAAGATTTCACGTGAGTAAGTCTTTTTAGTTTATAATATAAAGCTTCTTACCTTTAGAAATTAGCTTTTATAGCTTTTTTAGGGCTTTACATTTATTTGTGAAGTATCTAGTCTTACTATAATTATAATAAGTCTTCTCTCTTTTCTTATTTATAACGTTAAGTTTTATAGGTTTAGCGTAGTACCTATATACTATTAATATTTAGCGTAACTTACTACTATTAGGTTTATTAAACCTAGTATATAATTTAAATTTCCTATAACTTTTTTCGTAATATTACTTATAAAGACAATTATTTACCTTAATAATTATTTTAATAAAGTTATTAAATAACTTAAAATAATCTTCTTAATAAATATTATTCTTTACTTCTTCTTTAAGTCCTTAATAAAAGACTTTTATTTTAAGTTTAGTATTTTAGTTAAGTTTTATTATAATACGTTTAAATTCCCTAGCGTAATAAGCTATAGATTTAGTCTACTTAAGTTAAGTAAGCTATTATATAGCTTTTTTATGCTTATTAGGGTTTTTAAATGTAATAAGAAGTTATTCTTTAAAGGTTTTATAATTAAAGAAAATGTAAATAACTTTTACTTTAGCTTTAACGCTATACTTAAGATATACGTGAAGGGTTAGCTCCTACTATTCTATTACCTTTTTAATTAAAAGGTTACTAATATAAAGAATATATAACTTAAGTATCGTATAAATTTTTTCGTTAACTTATAGGTAAGCTTAGGCTTATATAAGAAAGTTCCTTATATTACCCTTATAATTATCGTATAATTTAAACTTAAGAAATTTTAGTATATTATTATTATTAATAGAGAATATAAGTGTAAGATTTTAAACTACTATAAGTTTCTCTTCTTATACCTTAAGTTTTTCGTAGAGATTATTCTATTAATTAAAAAGCTATTAATTTTACTTCTTAAGCTTAATAATCTTATTATAAAGGTACTTTATTATCTCCTTAAGGTTAATAGTCTTTCCACTTAAAGTAAATATCTTAAAAGTTATTACTACTTAAAGTTTTAAGGTAACTTATTAAATAGAATTAATTAAAATGTAATAGTAGCTTAGGTTTTAAGGTATAATAGGTTTATTTCTTAGAAAGTAAGTTAGGTTAAATGCTATAAAGTAGCTTTTAAGTAGTATTATAATAAGGCTATTAAGAGTATAACTCTTAATAGTAAAACTATTACTTAAATTAATTAATAGAGAACTAGATTACTTAATTATAGGAATACTCCCTTTTTAAGTACTCGTTTACCTCTCTATTATAGTTCTAGATTAATTAGCTTAACTATTAATTCCTTTAAATCTTAATTAATTAGCTTAAGGTTCGGTTAGTTTAATTCTCCCTAATTAATATATTTAAATATTAACCTCTTTAATCGCCTCTTAGGTTACGTGGCTAGTCACGTGCCCTTACCTTCTTCTTATACCCACGGGTCGTGCCTGTTCTAGCCGGTGCGGTCCCGTCCCGTATCTTGTGCAGTGTCGTTCGTAACATGTAAATTCTTTTAACCTTAAGTGGAATTTCTAAAGTTTATTTTATTAATAAAAGAGATCTTTATAAATTCCACTTAAATTAAAACTATTATATCTTAGTTAAAACCTAAAAGTTATTATAATATATAAGTATTCTTAAGGTTTTATAACTTCTATTAACGCTTTATTAAAGTATACTCTTACGTAATAGCTTTATTAATAGCTTTATTAAAAGAGAGTAAAAATAAGCGAAAACTAAAAAGTATAAAACTTAATTAAGAAGAAATAAAAGCGTTTTACACCTTAAAGAATACCTTTATAAAAGCTTTACTATATAATATTTTAATTTTAATTAATAAACCTAAATTAAAATAAATATATTAATCTTTATAATTATAGTAATTTTATTATAATTTAAAGATAATAAAAAATAATATTTTATTGCCTTTTAATCGCGAAAATTATAAGATATAAAGACCTATTATAGCACGCTTAATTAGGAGATACTAGTAATTAAGAACGCATTTGAATATTAGTAATATTATATAAATAATGTAATAAAGCTAATTAAGGTCTTAATAAACTACTATAACCTATAAACGTTTATAAGTAATAAGTAATTAACTAAGAGATAATTCTAATAGTATTTATACTTAACCTCTTTTAACTTTATAATTAAGTATTAAGTAGAGAAAAGAAACCCTACTAATACGCTATTAAGGTAATTAAATTACGTAAAAAGATTACGTAAAGATTCTATAATTCTTAAAGGAATTTATATAAAAATAATACAAGTAAATAAAGCGCTTATTAGATTTATTTAAGTATAAAAATATAATTTATTATTTTTAAATAAAGCACTTAATTAAGAGAGACGTAATAAAAAGCCTTTACTAGAAGAAAATTCACGAGTCTTTATAAAATCTAGTAAGCGTAGCGAGACGCCTTTATAAGGGAATTCACCCCCCTTAAGCCGCCGATTTAACCTAGAACTAAGAGGTAGGTTATAACCAGAGCATTAATAAGAAAACTACATTTTTATTTTTTAAAAAAGCTTAAATAATTAATAACAAATCTAATAAAATACTTGAATTATAATAATAAATACATAAAATAGCTAATATTATAACCAATTAGCTTATATAAAAAGGTGGGTCCTTCTAGCTAATTATAAGCCTAAAAACTAGATTATGTAATTTTCTAAAAACACACTATACTACGTTACACTATAAAAACTACATTTTATAGTTTTTGAAGTTCTAGGCTTATAAGAGCTTATAAGGACCCACTTTCTTATGTCAGCTTATAGTTTAAAATTCATAGTATTTATCCGTAAAACTTATAATCTTATTAGTATTTTATTAGATTTAATATTATTTATTATATTAGAAACTATAAAAACTACAAAACTATAAAACTACACTACTTCTAATGCTCTGGTTATAACTACTCTCGCTTTAAGAGAAAATCTAGGATACCGTAGAACGAGAGAACCCTTACGAAACGAACGTAAATACGCCTCTAAGAGATATAATCTTAAATATATAAAAAAGAGATTCTTAAATAAAAGCTAAATGTATAAGAATTCGTTTTAATTAAGATTTAATTAATAAATAGCACTTAAATAATTAAAGAATCTTAATATATTTAATAACGTGTATAAGTTCTATTAAATAAGGCTATTATTTAAGAATTACTTAAGTTATACTATAATAACCTATTAATTAAGTACTTTAATATAAAAAGAATAATTAAGGTATTAAAAAGAAAATTCCATTAAATATATATAAATATAAATATAAAAGACTACGTAAAGTCTTATATAATATATTAAAGAATTATAATATAAAGGTATTAGTCTTATAGTAAACTAAAATCCCTATTAATTTCCTATAGCTTATAAGTTAAATTATTAATAGACTTTATAATAGAATTATTAAAGACCTAATATTATAAATAAAACGTTAATATTATTCTAGTAATAGTAAACTATTATATAAAGTACTTACTATTTTACCTAATATTAGATATAATTATAGCTAGTAAACTAATAATATTATTCTATAAATAGGTTAAATATACCTATAATATTCTTATTAAAATCGTGTTTAATAAAGAATCTTTATTTATTAATTATTTTTAATTAAACTTATATTATTTAATAAAGATTTAAAGATAACTCTTTACCGTATATTACCCTTAAATAAACGAATAAATAAAACGCGTTAATTAAATATTAGAATATTATCTTTAAGCCTTTATAATAAAGAATTAATTATATTAATTACTTTTATTACTTATAATATAATTCACGTGTAATAATACTATTAATTTAATAATTAATACCTTATTAAATTAACTTTTAATAGGGTTTAAGCCTTATATATATTATAATACTAAAGATAATATTATAAAAGAGAGAGTATTAAAAGTAAGAAATTAAGTTAAAAAAATGCTTTAAGTAAGATAAAAAATAAAAGAATATTAAAAGTAAGTAATAATATTTTAAGTAAAATATTATAATAATAAATATAAACTAATATAATTTTAAAATAAAAGTCTAATATTACTTTAAATTAAGAATATAAGATTTAAGTATAAATAAAATAAATTAATTTTAAAGTATATTAGCTCTTTTTGAATTCTTAATTAAGTTAAATAATAAGTATATTATTTAATACTTTTAATTTAATATAAGAAACTTTATAATATCTTTTACCTAAGCCTATTAGAATAATAATATTAATGTAAGAGTATTATAAACGAGTTAAAAATACTTTTAATATTAAAGCTAAAAGATAATAAGAATAAATAAAAGGTAAAAAGTATTAAGAACTATATTTAAAAGAGAGCTTAATTATATTACCTTATAAAGTAAAAGAGATAATTATATAAGTATAATTAATAGCTTAATAGTAAAGACCTTATAAGTACACTTAATATTATATATAATTATATTACGTTACTTTTAATTATAAAAAGAAATGAAATTATATAAGAACCTTAAAAGAGAGGTTAATCTAAAAAAGTATAAGAAATAAATGTTAATTAAATTAATTAAATAATATAAATAAGAAGTGCGGTATTAAAGCTTATCTCCCTTTAAAATAAGCTAAATATTCTAGGCTATATTAAACCTAAGATAAAGAAATTAAGTATTAAATAATTAAGCTTTAATATTAAAATTAATGCTCTTATAAGCCTTCTTTTTCTTAAAACCCTTAATAATATTATTTTATCTTAGCTTAATTAAAAACGTTTTTATAATCTATTAAGTTTTCTTAGTATCTTTTAACCTTTTTAAGCATAAAAATAAGCTATTATAAAAATCTATTAAAGTAATATATTAAGAGTAGTAATAAATATTCTTAAAAAGAAGATAAGAAATACGCTTAAAAGCGTATTTAAAATAATACTTAATACTTTAAAATAAGAAAGGTTAATAAGAAAATTCTAAAGAAATTAAATTTAAATCTTATACGTATAGTATTAATTAAAAGTAAAAATTACTTTTTTAATTTAAACTTAATTTTATTAACCTTCTTTATATAAATAAAAAGACTCTATAATTTAAGTTAAAAACGATTTTAAGAAAGTATAAACCTAAGAATTACCTATAATATTACTAACTTTTTACTTAAAAATAAGTTATAATTACTCTAATAAGCCTTTTAAGTTAATAAAAACTTAAATATAAGTTAAAGTAAAAGAGTAAAGATCTTTATATAAATATTATGATTATAATTAAAATTACCTATAGTTTATTCTTTTAAAAAGATAGCTTAAATAAACTTTAAGACTTAAATTAAATTAAATAAATCTCTAGCTATAAGGTCGCGTAATATTTATCTTTAATTAATAATAGAATTAAAAAGAAATTAAATCTAATACTTACGCGAATATAAAGACCTTCTTAAAAGATATAATAATTATAATTATTCTTAACCTCTTTAATAAAGTAAATATAACGTAACTTAATTTTAATTAAGAGAGTAAAGTTAAAATTAAAATTAATTTTAGGTAAATACTTACTTAAGTATTAAATTATATAATAGTAATATTATTAATTATTATTACGTATATTAGAATCTTTCTATTAAGCTTTAACGTAAGCTTAAATCTTTAATATTATATTATTACTTTTATAAGGTAAGCTAAACTTACCTCTTATTATTTAAGCTATTTAAGCTTAAGTAATAATATTAATAGGCGTAAAATTAAGTTAATATAAAGTCTTTTAAGTGAAAACCTATTTTAATTTAATATTAAATACTTTAATAATATCTCTTTTAAAGGCCTTATATTTAATTAAAGTTTTAAAGGGGTTATAAGTTAAGGTTTAACCTAATAAAACTATAAGTATAATAGTTAATAGCTTTAAAAATAATATAATATTTATAATAATTATAACGTTCTTTAAAGAATTACATTAAAATTAAAATCTAAGAGAATAATAATAAATTACTTATCTTATTTAATAGAATTATTTAAAAAGGTAATTTAATACTAGGTTAAACTTACCTTATTAGAAAAAATATACCTATAAAATAGGTAAGAAACGTTAATACGTATTATTATTAAATTAAACGCGCTTTTTTAAGTATAAGGGTATAAGAACGTAACTTACACTTAAATTAGCTATAATTTATAAGATAAAAGTTAAATGTAAAAGTACGTATTAAAGAAGGTAAAAAAGAGTGTAAAGAAAGCTAAGATAAAGTGCTATAAAAAGGCCCTTAATAATATACCGCGTTATATAAATTAAAATAGCTGTATTTAAATATAATAATTAAAAGGTAAGATAAAACGTAATTAAAAGTAATAAGAGTTAATATAAGAAATCTAATAATAATAATAATAATAAGATTTAAGCTAAAAATAGGTTAAAATTAATAAATATATACCTGTAATTCACGTTAAAGTTTTATTAATTATAATAAAATATATCTTAGCTTAATATACTTAAATAAACTATTATTAACCTAATAATAAAACAATTAATTAATTATAATATTAATATAACTTTAAGTTAAAAATATAACTTATAATATTAACGCTTTATTATACTAAAAGAAAATATAAATAGAATATTATATTAAGTATATATTTAAAATTTAAGCCTAATAAGTATTATTATAATCTATAAGTTAAGAAACGTATATAAATTATAAACGTGAGATTAAATAATAGTTAAGTATAATAAAAATATAAAATATACGAAAACTAAAAAAAGAATTTATACTTAAATAATAAGAAATAAAGCTATTAAAAGGAGAAAGAGAAGAGAGATAAAACTAAAATAAAAAAGAAAAAATAAGAGATAAAATTAAAAATTTATATTAAAGTGAACTTATAATTACCCTTACCTTAAATCTATAAGTTAACCTTTAAGGTAATTATATTTATTAAGATAAAGAAAAGAATCTACAAAGCTCTTTCTTAAAAAGTATTAAACTTAAATTAAAAGCTTTATTAAAAATAAAAATAAGTAAGAGTAACACGTATTAATAGGGTAAACGTTATAGTTAAGTAATTAAAAGTAATAATTATAACCTAATAGAATAAAGGTATAAAACCTTAAAAGAATGCCTTAAAATATAAGAATAAAAATAAAACTATAAGAATTTAAAGGGAATAATATTATTACTCTTTTTCCTACTAGATTTTAACGAGAATAATACACCTTTAAAACCCACTTATATTAATAATAATTAAGAACGATTATATTAAAAGAGAGAGATAATTATAACGCGTATATAAAGTTACCTATAAAGAGAGACTAAATCGAGTCCACTTATATATTAAAATAAGGTATAAATCCCTACTAATTCTAGTTCGAATTCTATAAGTATTATCACGTGAAAAGCGATTATAAATTAAAGCTAAAACCCTTAATAAATAAGTATAAAAGAATTAATTTAAATATTAAATAATTTAAATAAGTTTTAGTCTTATATTATTAAAAGACCTAAGAATAGAGTTCTTTTTTAATTCCTTACCTAATCGTTCTATATTCTAGGTTTATCCTAACATTAATAAACCCTTGAAAGTATAAGATTTAAATAAATAACTTAAATTATACTTTTAATAAAGTAAAATATAAGTATTATAAAAATTATTAAAAAATTCTTTTTACCTTAAATTATATAAACTTAAAATATAAGGTAAAATAAAATTAATACCTTAATAAATAACTAGTAAATAAAAAGAAAAACCTTAAGAATAATTAAAATATATTTTAAAATTAAACTCTTATACTTTTAAAGAATATAAAAAATTATAAGGCTTAAATAGCTATATAATTAAAATAAGTAAAGTAACGTGAAAATTAAAGCTTTATAAACTTTAATATTTACTTAAATTTATTAAAAAAATACTTAAAAAAAGCTAATAAAAAGTTATAAGTACTTACTCTTTTTATTAAGCTATAACTTAAACTTTAAGATTATATAAATTTAAATATTTTAATCTTTAAAAAAACTTAAAAGAAAGGAATTTAAATTACTTAATAATTCTAGAATATTATATTAAAGAGAAATAAGTAAAAGGTTAACTTATCTTAATTAAAAAGCTCTTTAAAGATACTTTAATAAAAAAGAAGTAACTTATTAAAAGCTTACCTTAATAATAAAAGATTCTTATAATTAAATTACCTTAATTAAAACCTAAAATTAATTAAGTAAGAAAAGCTATATTATTATAATTATAATAATAAGAATTACCTTTAACTTACTTATAATAAATTACTTAAAAGTAACTTAAATAATTAAAGAAACACTAAAAGGTTAAAGTAATTACTTTTACTTTAATTTTAAGTTAAAAAGTATTAATAAGCTAATACTTTAATATAAAGGTTATTATATATAAGTATAATACTATAAAAACTTATATTAATCTTAACAATTATATAATACTTAATCTTATTAATATTAACTTTATAAGATAATAAGAATTATATTAAGTAAAGGTAATAGCTTTTATTTTATCATTAATTAAAACCCTTATAATTCTTTAATATAATATATATAAAGTACTTATTTAAGCTATTAACTCTTATAAGTATAAACGTATCTTAAAGTTATTATATATTACTATTAAAAGAGATTTAAACTTAAAGGGAAATCTTATTTTAATAAGAATATATATATTAATTAAATAAAAGATATATATAATTATATATAATTAAAAATAATAATATAAGTTTTAAAGAGAAAGCTTTTTATTAAATAATCCCTATAAATTTATTAAGAAATACTAAAACGTAACTTAAATTTACGCTATTATTAGTATACTTAAAAAAGACTTTTTTATTTTAAGAGGTAAAAAGCTAATAAAAGAGTATAATTTTATAAATAATATTTTAATAAAGCTTTATAACTTTAAGAATATTATTATAAATAATTATTTTAAGACCTTATTATTATATAAGAATATTAATTATAATATTAATCTTTTACCTAATATTATATTATCTTATAAACTTATTTATATATTATTTTAAGTTAAGTTAAAGAAACTTTATTAATATATTAATAAAAACCTAATAAATAAACGAATAAAACCCTTAAAAAGCTTAATTAAGATATTAATTTTATTTATATTTAAGAAGAATAAAACCTTAAGATTATATATAAATTATAAGAGATTAAATAAGATAAATTAAAAGAATTATTATATATTACTCTTAATTTTAAAGTTACTTAATAAATATTAAAAGATTAAGTTCTTCTTAAAGATTAATATTAAGAATACCTATTATAAAATATAAATAAAAGAAAGAGATAAGTAAAAGATAGCCTTTTAAACCTATTATAAGTATTATAAATACTTAATTATACTCTTTAATCTTATAAACGCGCCTATTACTTTCTAAAATTATATTTATTAAGCCTTATAAAAGTTAATTAATATTATTTAAATAGTATATTTAAATAATATCTTAATCTTCTTAAAAATAAGAGAGAAATATACCTTTTATATTACTTAAATATTAAAATAAATAAGAGTAATTAAGCTATTTATAAAGCTATTTAAGTGTATCTTTTATTAAATTTTTATAGAATTTTTAAGGTTTATTTTATTAATTAATAGCCTTTTAATAAATTTAAAATAAGTATAAATTATTTAAGAATAAAAAGAATTAATTACGTATTAAAAGGTATAAGTATTTTTAGAATTCTATAACTTTTACTAATAATTTATATAAAGCTACTTTAAAATAATAGTACCTTTAAACGCTTTATTAAAGGGAAGTTAAAATAATAAGAGCTTGATTACTTAACCTTTATAAGTAAAGAATAATTAACGTTTAATTATTTAAAGAATACCTTTATAAGAGCCTCTTTTCTTTAATATTATAACTTAAGTAAGGTAATTTAAATTAAAATAAATGCATTTAACTTTATAATAATTAAAATTCTCTTATAATTAAATAATAAAAGGTAATATTATCTTATTATATTTTAGTCTTAAAAGTTTATTAATATAAAAAGAAATTATAAAATATTAAACTAAAAACTATTTATTATAATAGAATTATTTAAATATTAATAATATTATATTAAAAAGATAATAAATTTAATTAAGGTTCTATTAAACTAGTATAACCTTTAAATATTTATAAGGTAACTTAAGTTAAATAAGTATTAAGCTTATTAATATATATTCTTATTACCCTTTAACTTTATTATTAAGTATTAATTTAATAAAAGTAACCTAAGAAATATATTATTAAGGTAATTTAATTATAAAGATAAAGTTATATTTAATAAAAAGCTATTATTAAACTTATAAAAGAAGCTAATAATTACTTAAAAAAAAGTAAAGAATACTCTAAGAAACTTGAAAAATTATAATAAGAAATTAACGTTTAATTAAATATATAAAGCTTTAAAGCCTTTAAAAAAAAGGTATTTAACTTATATAAGTTAAGTAATTATTATAAGTTTAATAATTATTACTTATTTTATTAATAGATTTAAGAAGAAAGTAAGTATAATAAGTATAATTACGTAAAGTTAAGTAAAGTATATAATAAAATAATAGTTAATTTATAAGAATAAATTAATTATATTACTTAAAGACTCTTACTTTAAGCTTAAAGCTATAACTTAAATATATAAAAGTAATTTATTAATAAATTAATAGTAAAATAAGAAGAAAAGAAGAATTAAATAAGAGATAAAAGTAGCCTTTTATTATATAAGAATAAAGTAATTATACTTTAAGATTTAAAGATATATTAAAAGTTACTTAAGTTATATTATAATAATTTATTAATAGGTTACTTTAAAATAAAAAGAATCTTAAAATTATTATAATATAACTTTTATTAATTATATATATAAGGTAAAGTAAAAGATTATATTATAAGTTATATAATTTATTAAAAGGTAATAACTTAATAATATTACTTATATAATACGCTTAAATTATTATTAATTTTATAATAATTTTAAGTTAAAATATTAATAAACTTTATAATAAAGCTATTTAAGATAAAGTACCTTAAGTAAAGTATTAATATAATATTAATAATAATAGATTAATTTATCAAGTATTTCTTTTTTTTAATAATTAATACTATTATTTTATGTAGGGAAAAACCACACATAATATAAAGGATCGTAAAAAACTATTAAAATACCGGTTAAAATACTGTGAACATAATAGCTATAAGGGCTAAGAAGGTTAAGGTTCTATTTTTCTAGGAAGGCTTTAAAAAGCTAGTTATATAATTGTGTGGCACGTGACATGTCACGTGATACGGCACGTGACTAGAGGCTACGTTGCTAGCTAAATCGAGCTGCGATATACAGTTAAATTCCTCGCTGTAATATACGGCCGAATTTCTCCACACATTATTAATACTATAAAACTAACAAAACTCTTTTATTATAAGGTTAAACTTTAATTTAATATATTAAAAGATATTATCCTTAATAAAGAGCTAGTATTTATTAGTTAATTTTAATTAAACCTTTATTACTTATTTAAGATAAAAAGAAGGCTTTTAATAGCTTTTTACTTATAAATAAACGAGTAAATAAAAAGAATAAATTAAACTATAAAGTATTACTTACGTTATTTTATTATAAATAATTAACTAATATAAGTATAATTATTATTATAAGCTTAATTCGCTTATAATAATATAAAGAGTAATATAATAAGTTACTTACTTAATTATAATTTAATAAGATATAACTTAAAGTTTTACTTTTACCTTAAAATTAAAGCTTATTAAAAGAGAGCGCTTATTATAAAAGCTTATATAATTAAGCTTAAAAAAGTATAAAAATAACTTTAAATTAATTAATAAAAAGCTATAAAATTTTAAGTAAAGTATTATAATTAATAATATATACTCTTTACCTTATATAAGAGAAACTTAATAGGCTTAATTATAAAGAATATTAAATTTAAGGTAAGAAAATAAAAGCTTATTCTTTATTATATTAAACCTTTTTAAATTTTAAAAATTATTAAAAAATAAATATATTACTTAATATTATTAGAATAATATAATTACCTTTATAATATCTTTTATATTAGCCTATTAAAGCTATAAAAAAGGTAAGAAAATACTAATAAAAACTCGCTTTTAATATTAAATCTTAAAGAGAATAATAAAGAGTATAAAGTTAAAGAAGTTAAGAATTAAAGAGATTTTTAAGAAAATATTTATTATTTAATAAAGTAAAAGAAATAACTCTTTAAGTATAATTAATAAATAATTATTAAAGATATAATTAATATACTTAAAGCGATTATTATATTTTAATAAAATAAAAATAAATAAAAAGCTAATAAAACGTTATAAGAAAACTATAAGTAAAGAATTATTACGTGAAAATTAAATAATTATACTCTTATTATTATTAATTTTATTTATTTTAACTTTTAAGCTAATAAACTATTAAATAAAAATTAAATAAAATAGCGCTTAAAGCGTAAGAAAAATTAATAAAAAAGCACTTAAAGCGCCTTTTTTAAGTAAGTTATTATTAAATTTATTAATAATAATTACCTTTTTTATATTATTATAAAGATAATAAATTATTATTACTTAAGTAATATAATTTAAGTTTAATAAGCGTAAATATAAGACTTAAATTACTTTTTATTTATTAAAGACTTAATTATAATTTACTTAATAATAATTAATAAGTAAAATAATAAGAAGTTATTAATAAAAAAGTTTACTTATATTATTAAATTATAAAGAGAGAATTAAAATAATTAAAAACTACTTTTAAGCTATTATATATTAATAATAAATACTTTAAGTAAATTAAAAGAAGAGAATTAATTAATAAATATATTATAATAAATTAAGGAAAAACGCACTTATAAGCTCTTTATTATATTAGTTAGCTTATAGGTAATATAGTAAATAATTTTAATATAATTAAAGCTATAAATAATTTCTAGTAAAAGCTAGGTAAGGTATATATAAGTTACGTGTAAAAAAATATAACTAATATTATTATTATTATTATTATTCTTATCCTTTAAGATTAAGGTAATTATAAGCTATTAAAGATAGCTTAAAAGGCATAAAAGATTAATTATATCTTTAATTATAATAAGAATAAGCTATATAAACGTTAATAAAAATATAATAAAATTATAAGAAAACCCTTTAAAGTTATAAATTAATTAAATTATACGTATTAATACGTATAATACACTATTAATAGCACTTAAAAAGGCTAATATTTAAGCTTATATTATTATTAAAAGTATAAAAAATCTTAAGAAGTTTAAGCTTCTTTAAAAAGCTATAATAATAAGCATTTATTATTATACGTAAGTAATACATGTAAAAATAACGCTTAATATTAATATTTATTATTTTAATAATAAATAATAGGTAATTAACTTAATAAAATAAGGTTTCTTAAATAAAAAAAGAGAATTAAATAAGTAACGTAAAAAAGAATAAGGTAAGTAATAATATTTAAGAGAGAAATAATTCATAAAAGTATAAAGAGACTATATTAATTTATATATATAATTAATCGCGTAATAACGCGATTAACCTTAATTAAACGTTTAAATTATTATATATTAATTAATAATATACTATTATATAACTAATAAGCGAGTATTAAGGCTATTTAACGCTTAATTAAAGTAAGGGGAAAATAATTATAAGGTAATTAAAGGACTTTACTTACCTATAACACGATTAATAATATTACGTAAAATAAAAGCTTTAAAATTATATCCCTTATACCTTTTATAACTAAAAAATAGGATAAGCTTTAGTTATTATAATATAGCTACCCTTACTTTAGCTACCTAACTTCTAGTCTCTCTTATAATCTTATAATTTTACATAATTATATAGCCCTAATCCTATAAACCACGGCTAATTATTAGCCGGCTAAAGAAGATATATTACAATAATAGGTGTTTTCCCTTATTCAGCCGAAGGCTGACTCTACATTAATCCATAAGTTTTCCGAATAATGAGGGTTTGGTGCAGGCTTGACAAATAAGTTTCTATTGGTCCAAATTTTGTATGGGAAATCGCGAAAGAAGGCTGGATTGGTTGGTGGCTCTAGAAAAGTGGGTAAAGGACAGCCACCGTCTGTCGGTGCTTCTTTGTTTACTTCTCTGTTTACAATCGTTTACAATCGTTTACAATCGTTTACAATCGCTAAATTTGCCCAGCGATCTGTTCGTTTGCTTGGCCAGCAGCCTTTCTTCCATTATTGAAACAGATGTACCGCATGGTTGGGTATGGATTATGATTCTAGGGGTAATATTAGTCCTAGATCTGAATTGGCAGTCCATTGCCCGTCTTGCGACCGAACAAAATCACCAAGTAATTTCGTTAGCAGGAGGAAATCTGCCAATCCAACTACAACCTGTCTGGAATGCCGGGACCACCGCAATTCCGAGGTAACTGACACCATTGATATACTATATATGCCTCCCTAACCTGATCAAGCGTGCCAGGTCCAAAGGTGCCGTCCTTGCATTGAGAAAGCTGGCTGTCCGTCCTACCTCAGCTGAGAGATCTGCCCCGAAAAGAACCGACAGAGACGCTGGCCTATCGCCTCCTAACCAGAGATCTGGAACCCAACCTACATCGCCAGAGAAGCTACGGCAACAACATACAGCTAGGAGTTTGTTCGGAGAGCCAGGCAGCCAGCCGCAGATAGTGCTGGGGACGCCGATCCCACCAACCCAAGCGAGCTCGCGGCTCTTCCGGGCTCTAGCTCCCTCACCGCCTGTGCCGCCCTCGACCGATCCTGTCGCCTCACATTCTGATCCATCTACTGTCCGAAGCAGCACGACTGGTGTGGACTACTCTTACCTGGCTGTTAGGTTCCACAAGGGCGGGAAGGACTCGCAAGATGATGCCTCCAAGGCCGGCGCCAGGGCCAAGCAGGCCACTATTCGGCGCGACCATCGTTCACGACGCCGTGCAGGGGAGGCTGTGTCACTAACTCCCACAATCTCTCAACTCGGCGTCTTTGAAGGTTCTGATGGTCCTGGAGAAGGTATCCTTGTGCTGTGGTCCCGGCAGTTTGTTCAAGCTAACCACGGAACGTAGCTGGGAGTCAAGATCGACTACAGGCAAATGAGCTCCCAGATGGGGATGGAATGACCAAGGAAGCGGATGACAGGGGACAGTTCTCTGAATCTGATGTTGACGTCGAGGACTATTTCAACTTGCTGCTTTCACCTGCTCGACCACGGAAGTACCTCGAACACCTAGGGGTAGAGTCTGATTCCGATCTAGGGGACGAAGACGGGAACGATAATAGCAATGCCTTGGACGAAAGCCCTCTTCGCTATTGCTCGCGGCAGCCTTCCAGAAAGTCAGGGCCTCGTCGCCGTGCTCGCCGTGGTCCTGCCCCTGGTACAGGAGGGCGGCCAAAAAAATCTCAAAGGCAAACTCGATCGTCGGGGCCGCCACGACGGTACCGGAGTCCAGTGATGATTCCACCTGAAGAATCGGCCGTATTTCACGCACAAGATCCGGTGTGGAATGGGGACCTGGACGCTTGCGCCTTGACCTGTCGTGATAAAGCAATCCTCCGTGAGTTCTGGACAAAGCTGGACAATGACCAAATGCAATTTTGTGGTCGATGTCAAGAGCGTTGGTTCCAGATGAAGATCGATTCTGATGGCATTTGTGCGCGTTGCTGTCGAAAGGATGATAAACGCGGCCCTGAAGAGCCGTACTTCTTCTCTGTGGACAACCAGTTGGATTTTGGCTCCGTACCGACTCAATTGCCTCAGCTTACACCTACTGAAGAGTCTTTAATAGGCCGTGTTCACGTCCACGTGAATATTATGCTTGTGCGGGGCCAGCAGTACAAATATCGGGGACATGTTGTTCACTTTCTCCGCGAGGTTGGCTTGGTGTACAACCAACTCCCGCTTTTGCCGCGGGAGTTGAACACTGTATTACTCCGTCCTTCCAATACGTCGTCCCATGCAAACCTTAGCCGGCAATTCACCCGCCAGTTCCGTGTACGCCGCCAGCCAGTTGCCATATGGCTTAACTACCTCCGGCGCCATCATCCTGGCTATCGATGCATCGTCATCGACGAAGAGCGGCTGAGTCAATTGCCTCAAGATGGCAATGTCCTGGACGACATCCCCCAGAGCCAGGTGGAGGCTGCCGAAGTTGGACCCGAGGAAGATGAGGAGGCAGAACCGGACCTGGAGGACGAGGCTGCGGTGCCGGACCTTTTGGCCAAGGACACGGAGCTCGATGCTCTGCGGTCTATTCTTGCCGGAGAACCAGAAGCTGAACCAAGGCTTTCCACAAGCTTCCAGGAGCAGGTGCAGCACGAGCTGCAGCTTCCGAATATACGGCGCACACCCATTAATGAGTTCAATCGCTCTCATGCCCTACTCTCCTTAGCTTTTCCCTGCCTCTTTCCTGACGGGAGAGCCGACTTTGTTGAGCCTCGGCTACGGTCAATCGACTACAAGGACTACATCGAGCACGCGATGCGCTGGCATGACGGGCGTTTTGCACGCCACCCGACCTTCCGCTTCGTCGCCTTCAATACTCTGATGCGGTCACAGGCCCGTGCACGGTCCAAATTCTTCGTGAAGCAACACGATGGTAGTCATGAACCGCTCACACGGGAGCAGCTTGTATTAACTCTACTAGGTTTAGCTAATTAGTAGTATAATAATGTTTAGCACGTTTTCGTGAATTACTTTTAGCTTCTAGAATTAACTAAAAACTTTCTTTTATAAGTATTTACGTGGTCTCTATTAACGTAATACATTATAAATAAAGGGTTATAAATAATATAGGTTTTGTTTATAACTTAATGTGTAAATCTCTTATTAAAAATGGGTAAGCGCTATACTTATGCGTGTTATATAGTGTTTTCAGACGGCTGACCGTTAGCCGCGGTTTATAGGATTAGGGCCTACGTGCTACGAATGACTAAGCATGAAAAGTGGCTTATTAAGCCAGCAGCTTCCATTTCAAAACAAAGAATATTCTTCTCTGCTAACTTATCGCGAATAAAAGCATTCCTTACTACCTGGCTTGCTGAGGCAATCACCCCATAATGAACAGCCGGATCGTTTTCGAACGGAACCCGCTCATGTCGCAGCACAAGCTTCATCGGTTCGTTACCGCGGGACGTCTCACAGCTCGCTGTACCTGGAGGATGCGTGACTTCAGCTTGATACAGCCTGTCCGCGCTGGCATGTGGTCGCTTAAAGGTTTGTAATCTGGGGTTTCTGCTGAGGATATTGTTGATAGTTAATTGAAGTTGCTGGCCTGGAATCTCATACTGGAACTGGAGTCTGTCCACCGCATTTCGCAGAAAGATTGGCGGCGGATTTAAAAAGCCTGTTATGTGGAGGCTTCCATCTTGCATGGTCTTGCCCATATCGTACTGTAACACACCATGTTTGTCACCACGAGGGACACCAACAACAATATCGCCAAGGCGTATATCATGTTTCTGACTCGGCGCCCCGCCTCCAATGCCAACCATGAGACCGAACTGGATGTTGGGAAAGCTATATGAGAGATGTTGAGCGGCAATAGAGGCGGCATTTGAACATGCCTCAGGCATGACAACGATAACAACGTTGTGTTCTCCCACTCTGCCTAAGGTATATTCGAAATCTCTAATACCAGTCAAAGCTTCTGGCCCTACGTGCTCCTCATCGAAAAGTGGACGCGCGGCAAAATGCTCTATTCTCAGAGCGCAGATCCAGCCTACAGTGTAAGCTGTAGGGTCCAACTTTCGTTTCCGGGTGTTGACTGCCGGCGTCGGTGCATCTTTAAATCGTGCGCTCATCGCCTCCCGTTGACTCGAGACATCTCCATGTCCCGAAATTCTGTCACCAGTTCCTGGGCTCTTGTCGCCTTCATCCCTCGAAGTGCCACCTCCGAGTCCTGCGGCTCGTGTGACTCGGAAGCTCCGATGGCGCTGTAGACGTGAAGCCACTTGCGACCAGAGAAAGTACGTGGCCGTTAGCAGATGCAGAAGCACGCGAACAAACATGCTATATGCCGGACTATGCGACCGGGCCAGATTCGCAGCGAGGATCGGCCTTGGTAGCGATAAAGGCATTGCGAGGTGGTGGTGCCGTCTGGTCGGCAATTACGGACCGAGCTAAAGTGGATTCAGTTCTTAAGGCCGCAATATTAAGCAGCAGCAAGGAATGGTCGATGAGATGCTTGCTCCTGAGAAGCAAAGATAATTCTGCTCTGTATTACAGACCAAGCCGGTTGAGGTCTCTTTCGCGGGGTGTGACGAGGTTAAACCAGACAAGAGAACATTCGCCACACGGAAGCGACATATCCTGTCATGGGCCTGCCAGCTACACTACCAAAAGTGAAGGACTCTCCTGGTAGTGTATGCTCGCTATCGTGCCTCATATATCACATATCCCTCCGAAGACGGTCAATATATCCTGACACAGCCGGAACCGGCTGAATCAGCACAAAGGATGCATCGCGAGGGATCACAAAGAGGTTAGGAGGGCAGACCAGGCTCCTAGAGCGAAAGGCCAAGCCAGCTAGGACCCGGATGCCTCAGTTATCCAGGTCGGGTTACACACACCTAGAATATCGTATATATATACAGGTTAGAGGTCAGATCCCTAGATTGATTGAACCAAGGACCTCTGAGCCCAAAGATAATTATGAGATTAAATTTAAAGCTATTCACAAGCCCTACATGGATCGCTTGTCACTACATTAAAGCAAGTTGGCCACGCGTAGGTGGAGGGTGAAGCCACATGGCCAAGGCTGAGCTGACCAACGCATGTGCAGGGCCGAGCTTCAAGCGATCCAATGACCTCCATGGCCGTCAATTTGGTGTAATATTTACAGAGATGAATTTTAATTGTGGCTGCATAATTGCTCGGTTTACTCCCTAGCTACTACCAACCAGATCGGTGGGTAGTTTTTGCTGATAGATATCAGCACTAGAAGCCCATCGGAAACAAGTCCCAACAATTTGCCTACAGACGTCATTGCAGCCTTGAATACTCTGAAGGGAATGGATGATGCCTTGGTACCCAACCTGCCTGCGCGCGAGCGGGAGGGGGATCTACAGCAAAGTCCTGGTGCTGAAGAGCCTGCTAACGATGCTGATACAATCTTGATATGGTCCTATGCACTTCACTGTGTGTATGGAAAGGCTAGATGCAAAGGCAAGGGCTAGCGAGATCATACTGTGTTCAGAAGGTCTTGACTATGCTGAGAAATAGGCTGGAGGAAAAAGGTGCCGATGGGTTTTCATCCGCACGAGGCAGGGTCCTCATTACGCCACCACCCTCAACAGTCTGCAGACAGTTGGATAAACTATAAAAGGCAAGCGACAAAACCAGAGAGATTCATTTAGTAGCTTCATATACATTCATGTGCCGATACGCTAATCTCCGCTATATACGAGTCGGGAGACTTGATCCACTCCACCGGGCTTTCCTATTGATAAGACAAGGAAGGATTCATCAACTCCTCATTGACCGACCTTGAGTGAATACTGGCATCGTGACCAAGGCATCCATATATCAGACCAACACCAAATAAAGACCCAATTTTGTCAGTCCTTCACACTAGCTACAGTCAAAAGTCAGACATTTGGTTGAGTGGAAATGGATCACTGCACGTCGGGTCAATGTATGCCGAGAGAAACAGCGAAGAAATCGAGCCGTTGACAGCATCATAGTCAGTCGACGGTCCCATCATGCCGCCATCAGCGGCAAGCAGGTTTCTTGTATTGGCGGGAATAGTACTTGTGTCCTGCACAGGCCGTCCCTCGGGTCGGATCGTGCTGGTTTGCCTCGCCGCGACTTTGAGATGCCGATACGCTTCTTGAGCCAAGTGCCACTTTGTCCTCAGTATGTTGAGATTGCCAAGCGCAAGCACAACTCTGTTGAGATGATGGTCCGAGCATTCCGATGAATGGGCTTCGCTGGCGGCGAGTTGCACCAACCCGCAGAAAATTGTGCCAAAGACGACAAAAGGGCTGTAGCCCTGCGGGACGCAGTGCACGGACAGTAGGTTGGACAACTCCTTGGAGGCGCCAATGGTCTTGACATCGTGGACATTGCGTGTCAAGGACGGCGAGAGGCGGACCGGCGTCACGGGACAGATGGTCATGGATTGCTCTGGAAACCTGGGCCGGAGGTTGCTGCGAGGGAGGTGGAGGAGCATGGCTGCGTAGTGGATGATGAACTGCGCCTGGAACAACATTTCGTCGATGCCGCCGTAGATGTCCACAATGTCGATTTTCTGAGGAGGTAGTGGGTGTGCCCAGCTGACGAGCGTGTTGGCGATGGCTTGTAAGCGGTCTGGATGGGTCTCGGGGATGCTGTTGAGCACCAGCACGCGCGCGAGTATATGAAAGGCTTCGATACGATAGCTGAAGGAGGAGTATTGACAAGGCTCTGGTTCCTCGTCGTCGTCTGCAAACACCCTCGCTCTGAATGCGGCCAGGGACGTGGGCTGCGGGATGGCCTGGAGTGACGCGTATGTAGACTCCTCGCAGGGAAGTAGAACCTCGTTGGGAACATCGCTGCATCGGAAGTGAAATTTCTGCTGTAGTGTGCGCATGCAGATTTCCCAGATGAAGAGTTCCCACCAGGTCCGCCGCAGGCTCTCGGACTCGAATTCGTCGTTGTTGGCAAACAGAGTCGCAAAGTCCTTTTGGTACATGCCAATCTCTATCGCGATGGAAATCGCCTGGGCCAGAGATGTCTCGGCTCGCGGACGCTCGTTGCGAGCGCACAACATAATGGAATGAAGAAGCAGGGCCTGGACCATGCTGGATGACTTTTCCGCAGAGTTGGCGGACAGGGTAGAAGCTGTAGCGTCATAAAACTCATCGCCGGATAGCACCATGGAATAATGACTTCCTATGAATTTGACGACTTGCTGCAAATACGCAGGTTAATTCCGCCTCTCGTACTGACCTGGAGGTACAAGTATGGGATGTGCTTGATGAAGGTTCTCGTAGAAAAGGCGAACTAATCGAACCTCGGGAACATAAGGCTCGGGCTTTCTCTCGCGAGGCGTCGGCGCATTGCTTGACGGAGGAACATCATGTGTAGATGGTTGGGGGATTTCCCCTGGTCCAGTTGGGAGGTGGTGAGGGGGCCGGTGAGGCTCATGCAGTTGCAACTGCAGGCCCGGAGCTGTCTTTGTACTGCTGATGGTATCTTGGGCCTGGCCGTGACTATTCACGGCTTTTCGCTTTCCACCTCTGCGCGAGGGAAGATACGTGCATGAGGGTTGAGTAGTTGCGCAACGCGAGCAGCACGGTCTTTTTGCGTCACACTTGAGATGGTGACGTCGACACTCGGTACACGCGAGCGCGGAGGGGCGCATTTCCGCAAAGAAGGCTGGTTGTCAAGGCATTCAAGGCAATGAATGAATGTGTCAACATGGAGTGAGTGGTTCAATGTTGTCGGTTGTCGGTTGTCGGTGTGTCGGTCAGTGACTATCGTGGCGCTCGGCAACTCGGGAAGCCACGCGGTTGAGTGGAGTTGACATGATTGACGGGATGAGATTGTCCAATAGGGTGTCAGCATCTTCGGACAGTAAAACTCAATCGGGCGACCGAAATGCCGACGGATCGGCTCATCGGCGACTATTCAAGCATAGAACACAAGAATGCGCCACAGCCGGACTGCACTGGTACCGCGCGAATCGCAAGAATTATACAGACTCCGCTACGAAGCCAAACACTACATTTGAATTATGGCATTAACTTCCAACTCTCTTCTTAGGCGGCAGGTGATGCAATGCCTGCCGAGAGCCTCCCAGACGCTGCGCCCCCTTGCTGGCATCTCCAAATCTCAGAGCTTTCCACAATTCCGGTCAACATCAGGCTAGAAACATAACTTCATATGATTCGCTATCCTTCGAAAGATCTCAAGCACGCCGTTTTGCTGTGGCATCCAAAGGCACTCAGCACTGGGCCGAGTTGCGTCCCGCTGTCCCTACAGCTTCTTATCCAGCGCAGGTGCGACAATTTTCTGCTGCGCATCCTGCAGAGACTACGCCCACAACAGATCCGAGTTCTCGGCCTATTACTCATGATGTATTTGAAGAGAAAACAGGCACCTGGCAGTATGTAGTCGCTGATCCAAGCACTCTGACGGCTACTATTATCGATTCGGTGCTGGAGTACGACCCTCTAACACGAACCATGTCTACCCATTCAGCCGATAAGATACTTTCGTTGATCAAAACAATGGGCTACAGGGTGGATATTATTTTGGAGACGCATATCCATGCAGATCATTTGACAGCAGCCCGTTATCTCCAGACCTCTCTTCACAAAGAGCAGGGGTATCTGCCTCTAATCACTGTGGGCAAACGGATCGTACATATCCAAGAGCTATTCCGTCGAAAGTACGGTCTATCGGAGGAAGAAATCCAGGTGTTTTTGACAGATTCCTCGACGATGATGAAAAATTCCGCATTGGCGCCTTGGAGGCCCAAGCAATCCATCTTCCGGGCCACACGCTAGACCACATGGGATTCAAAATAGGAGGTAAGCGTCTACATCTCATGCTTTGAGCAGCTTTTGCTCAAAGAAGGCTTTTACTCACCATACACTACAAAGCCTCCGTGCAGAGTTGTACGTAGTAGGTAGTTGGGCATCCTTGGATATCTCACCACAAAAAATACTTGGCAAGTTCACCAGTTAATACAAATGTGTCTCCTTTTGAAAATGACCGTGCTGTGGATTGAAGCATTTAAACATTCCTGTAAGATGTTACCCAGCAGGAGTAGTGCTATCCAGGCAGCAACCAAAATCGTGCGCCCACACGCACACCGTCACCCACGTGGAGTAACAAGTGTATCGCATAAACACAAAAAAATAAAAGACATAAGCAATAGAATCTATATACAAGAGAGAAAATTATTGAAAAGAAAAAATTCTCTCCCTTCCCGTGAACTATTATGAACGTCAACTGGTAGAAGTCAGCCACCAGACGTGCCGAGTACGTCTGGTAGCACCAGCATTGACGTCAATGCTTGGTGGTGGAAATTTGCGCTGTAGATTGATTTGGTGGAGCACCGACTGCGCTGGCAAGTGCTGTCGCCTAGCAATGCTTTGCAGTGCCGCGTGGCTCCTTTTTCGTCTGGTGTCTGGTTACTAAATCTGGCCAGAGTAAGTTGTCCAGGTGTGTTGTAGCCACAGCCAGCCGGTGCATTTCAATGTAGAGCCGTGTACTAAGTAGATAGCTAGCAAATTGAGGGCAGCGCTACTATATCAGCCCATGCCCTGAAACCCTGAAATCGGACGAACCAGTCGACATTTGAAGCATGAGTACGGAGTACAGTGGGTTCGCAGTAATTCCGAAAAACGCCCACTTTTACACTAAAACTTACACTTTTTAAAAGCTTATAACTCTATTAAATAATACATTAAAAATATAAAATCCTTTATAAATATATAAATAAATAATTAATAATTATAAATTTTATTTTTATAATATTTTTAAAATTTTATTTCTTATTTTATTTAAGTTTAAAATAATTAAATACTCTTAAAATTTTAACTTATTTTTATTTTTAAATTTTACTTTTAATAAAATAATATAAAATATTTAAGTATTAAATTAATAAATAATGATTTTAAGATAAAAAAAACTTTTACTCTCGCTCTCGCACCGCGACGCTAGCTTAAAATCGCCTCTAAAATAAAAAATAACCTAAGATTTAAATTTCTTACACTTAATTACCTCTTATTATAATGCTATATTAAGGCTATAATAGGGGCGGTGTAAAGGATATAATGCTAATAGTAATAAATAAAGGAGAAAGGGGGCTTATATAAAGCTATTACCACTTAAACGTAAGTAAAGAATAGTTTATAAAATAGGTATTACGTAACCCTAAGTTAAATGTAATTTAAGATAAACTTAATAATAAAAAACGCGTTATTTATAATAAACTAGTTAATCTTATTCTAATAGCTTTACTAAAGCGTGTATAAAAACTATTTAAGAAGTATATTACCTAAAAAGTAATATAATACTATATTAAAGCTGTAGCTATTACTAATAACACCTTAATTATAAAAGCGTAGCTTTATAATACGATTATAGCTATAATATAAGAAGTACTTTACGATACTACCTAATAAAAAACCTAGGTAAGCGTTACAGCTAGCCTAGCTAAGGCGTAAACCTAAAAACCTCCCCTCTTAGCTATTCTTAACCGCTAGTATTATAAAATTATTATTAAAGGTATTATAATTATTAAAGCACTTTAAAACTAAACCGCTAAAGACACGGTAAAGGCCGTAAACTAAGCCCTAGAAAGCAACGCAGTAGTAGCCACGCGCAGGCTGCCTAGCGGAGACATAGTTATTACATTCTGTAAGATTATAAGAGGGACTAAAAGTTAGGTAGCTAAAGTAAGGGTAGCTGTATTATAATAACTAAAGCTTATTCTATTTTCTAGTTATATGAGATATAGGGGATATAGTCTTAAAGCCTTTATTTCACGTAACGTTATTAATCGCGTTATAAGTAAGCGGGGTTTTTTAACTACCTTATAATTATTTCCCCTTACTTTAACCGAGCGTTAAATAACCTTAATACTCGCTTATTAGCTATATAGTAGTATATTACCTATTAATACATAAATAATTTAAACGTTTAATTAAGGTTAATCGCGTTACCGCGTAATTAATTATATATATAAATTAATATAACCTCTTTATACTTTTATTAGTTATTCTCCTCTTAAATATTATTACTTACCTTATTCTTTCTTATACTACTTATTTAATCTCTTTTTTTCACCTAAGAAACCTTATTCTATTAAGTTAATTACTTATTATTTATTATTAAAATAATAAATATTAATATTAAGCGTTATTCTTATATATATTATTTACGTATAATAATAAACGCTTATTATTATAGCTTTTTAAAGAAGCTTAAACTTCTTAAGATTTCTTATACTTTTAATAGTAATATAAGCTTAAATATTAGCCTCTTTAAGCGCTATTAATAGTATATTACACGCGTTAACACGTGTAATTTAATTAATTTATAACTTTAAAGAGTTTTCTTATAGTTTTATTATATTTTTATTAACGTTTATATAGCTTATTCTTATTATAATTAAAGATATAATTAATCTCTTACGTCTCTTAGGTTACCTTTAATAGCTTATAATTACCTTAATTTTAAAGAATAAGAATAATAATAATAATAATATTAGTTATATTTTTTTACGCGTAACTTATATACGCTTTACTTAACTTTTATTAGAAATTATTTATAGCTTTAACCACGCTAAAGCTACCTATTATATTACTTATAAGCTAACTAATATAATAAAAAGCTTATAGGTACGCTTTTCTTTAATTTATTATAATATATTCGTTAATTAATCCTCTTCTTTTAAGTTACTTAAAGTGTTTACTATTAGTATATAATAGCTTAAAAGTAGCTTTTAATTACTTAAATTCCCTTTTTATAGTTTAATAATATAAGTAAACTTCTTTATTAATAACTTCTTATTATTTTACTTATTAATTATTATTAAGTAAATTATAATTAAGTTTTTACCAAATAAAAAGTAACTTAAGTCTTATATTTATACTCGTTTAACCTAGGTTATATTATTTAAGTAATAATAATTTATTACCTTTATAATAGTATAAAGAAGGTAATTATTATTAATAAATTTAATAATAATTTACTTAAAGAAGACGCTTTAAGTGCTTTTTTATTAGTTTTTCTTACGCTTTAAGCGCTATTTCACTTATTTTTTATTTAATAGTTTATTAGCTTAAAAGTTAAGATTAATAAAATTAATAATAATAAGAGTATAATCGTTTAATTTTCGCGTAATAATCTCTTACTTATAGTTTTCTTATAACGTTTTATTAGCTTTTTATTTATTCTTATTTTATTAAAACGTAATAATTACCTTAAGTACATTAATTATATCTTTAATAGCTACCTATTAATTATACTTAAAGAGCTATTTCTTTTACTTTATTAGGTAATAAGTATCTTTTTAAAACTCTCTTTAATTCTTAACTTCTTTAAATTTATACTCTTTATTATTCTCTTTAAGGTTAAGTATTAAAAGTAAGTTTTTATTAATATTTTCTTACCTTTTTTATAGCTTTAATAAGCTAATATAAAAGACGTTATAAAGGTAATTATATTATTCTAATAGTATTAAGTAATATACTTATTTTTTAATAGTTTTTAGAATTTAAAAGGGTTTAATATAATAAGAGATAAGCTTTTATTTTCTTATCTTAAATTTAATATTCTTTATAATTAAGCCTATTAAGTCTCTCTTATATAAGATAAAAAATATATATTATTAATTATAATACTTTACTTAAGATTTTATAGCTTTTTATTAGTTAATTTAAAGTTATTCTTATACTTTTTTAAGCTTAATTATATAGGTTTTTATAATAAGTACTCTCTTTTAATAAGTTTTAGCTTTAAGATAAAAGTAAAACTTTAGGTTATACTCTATTAAATTATAATTAAGTAAGTAATTTATTATATTACTCTTTATATTATTATAAGCTAATTAAGCTTATAATAATAATTACACTTATATTAATTAATTACTTATAATAAAATAATATAAATAATACTTTATAATTTAATTTATTCTTTTTATTTACTCGTTTATTTATAAGTAAAAAGCTATTAAAAGTCTTTTTTTTATCTTAAATAAATAATAAAGGTTTAATTAAAATTAACTAGTAAATACTAGCTCTTTATTAAAGATAATATCTTTTAATACGTTAAATTAAAGTTTAATCTTATAGTAAAAGAGTTTTATTAGTTTTATAGTATTAATAGTAGTATTAATTACTAGGAAAAGAGAATACTTAATAAATTAATTTATTATTATTAATATTATATTAATACTTTACTTAAGATTCTTTATTTTAAGTAACTTTATTATAAAGTCTATTAATATTTTAACTTAAAATTACTATAAAATTAATAGTAATTTAAGCGCGTTATATAAGTAATATTATTAGGTTATTACCTCTTAATAGATTATATAGCTTATAATATAATCTTTTACTTTACCTTATATATATAGCTAATAAAAGTTACGTTATAATAATTCTAAGATTCTTTTTATTTTAAAGTAATCTATTAATAAATTATTATAATATAGCTTAAGTAACTCTTAACGTATCTTTAAATCTTAAAGTATAATTACTTTATTTTTATATAATAAAAGATTACTTTTATCTCTTATTTAATTCTTCTTTTCTTCTTATTTTATTATTAACTTACTAGTAAATTACTTTTATATATTTAAGTTATAGCTTTAAGCTTAAAGTAAAAGTTCTTTAAGTAATATAGCTAATTTATTCTTATAAATTTATTATTATCTTATAATATACCTTACTTAACTTTACGTAATTATACTTATTATACTTACTTTCTTCTTAAATTTATTAATAGTATAAGTAATAATTATTAAACTTATAATAATTACTTAACTTATATAAGCTAAATACCTTTCTCTTAAAAGTTTTAAGGCTTTATACATTTAATTAAACGTTAGCTTTTTATTATAATTTTTATAGTTTCTTAGGGTATTCTTTACTTTTTCTTAAGTAATTATTAGCTTCTTTTATAAGTTTAATAATAACTCTTTATTAAATATAACTTTACCTTTATAATTAAGTTACCTTAATAGCCTATTTATTAGGTTACTTTTATTAGATTAATACTTAATAATAAAGTTAAAGGGTAATAAGAATATATATTAATAAGCTTAAAGCTTATTTAACTTAAGCTACCTTATAAATATTTAAAGGTTATAATAGTTTAATAAAATCTTAATTAAATTTATTACCTCTTTTATATAATATTACTAGTATTTAAATAATTCTATTATAGTAAATAATTCTTAGTTTAATATTCTATAATTTCTTTTTATATTAATAAACTTTTAAAATTAAAATATAATAAAGTAATATTACCTCTTATTATTTAATTATAAGAGAATTTTAATTATTATAAAGTTAAACGCGTTTATCTTAATTTAAATTACTTTACTTAAGTTATAATATTAAAGAAAAAAGGCCTTTAAAAAGGTATTTTTTAAGTAATTAAACGCTAATTATTCTTTACTTATAAAGGTTAAGTAATTAAGCTTTTTACTATTTTAACTCCCCTTTAATAAAGCGTTTAAGGGTATTATTATCTTAAAGTAGCTTTATATAAATTATTAATAAAAGTTATAAAACCCTAAAAATACTTATACCTTATAATATATAATTAATTCTTTTTATTCTTAAATAATTTATACTTATTTTAAATTTATTAAAAGGCTATTAATTAATAAGATAAACCCTAGAAATTCTATAAAGATTTAATAAAAGGTATACTTAAATAGCTTTATAAATAGCTTAGCTACTCTTATTTATTTTAATATTTAAGTAATATAAAAGGTATATTTCTCTTTTATTTTTAAGAAGATTAAAAAATTATTTAAATATACTATATAAATAATATTTACTAGCTCTTATAAGGCTTAATAAATATAGCTTTAAAAAGTAATAAGCACGTTTATTAGGTTAAAGGGTATAATTAAGTATTTATAGTACTTATAATAGATTTAAAAGGCTATCTTTTACTTATCTCTCTCTTTTATTTATATTTTATAATAGGTATTCTTAATATTAATCTTTAAGAAGAACTTAACCTTTTAATATCTATTAAGTAGCTTTAAAATTAAAGGTAATACGTAATAATTCTTTTAAGTTACCTTATTTAATCCCTTATAATTTATATATAACCTTAAAGTTTTATTCTTTTTAAGTATAAATAAAATTAATACCTTAATTAAGCTTTTTAAGGGTTTTATTTATTTATTTATTAGGTTTTTATTAATATACTAATAAAGCTTCTTTAACTTAGCTTAAAATAATAAGTAAATAAGTTTATAAGGTAACGTAATATTAGGTAAAAGCTTAATATTATAATTAATATTCTTATATAATAATAAGGTCTTAAAATAGCTATTTATAAAGATATTCTTAAAACTATAAAGCTTTATTAGAATATTATTTATAGAATTATACCCTTTTATTAGCTCTTTACCTCTTAAAGTAAGAAAGTCTTTCTTAAGTATACTAATAATAGCGTAAATTTAAGCTACGTTTTAGTATTTCTTAGTAAATTTATAGGGGTTATTTAATAAGAAGCTCTCTTTTTAAAACTTATATTATTATTCTTAGTTATATATAATTATATATATTTTTTATTTAATTAGGGTATATATCTCTATTAAAATAAGGTTTCCCTTTAAGTTTAAGTCTCTTTTAATAGTAATATATAATAGTTTTAAGGTATATTTACACTTATAAAAGTTAATAGCTTAAACGGGTACTTTATATATATTATATTAAAGAATTATAAGAGTTTTAATTAACTATAAAATAAAAGCTATTACCCTTACTTAACGTAGTTCTTATTATCTTATAAAGTTAATATTAATAAGGTTAAGTATTATATAACTATTAAAATTAATATAAGTTTTTATAGTATTACGCTTATATATAATAACCTTTATATTAAAGTATTAGCCTATTAATACTTTTTAGCTTAAAGTTAAAGTAAAAGTAATTACTTTAACCTTTAAGCGTATTCTTAATTATTTAAATTATTTTTTAATAGTTTATTATAAGTAAATTAAAGGTAATTCTTACTTTTATAATTATAATAATATAGCTTTTCTTATTTAATTAAGTTTAGGTTTTAATTATAATAATTTAATTATAAGAACCTTTTATTATTAAGGTAAGCCTTTAATAAGTTACTTCTTTCTTATTAAAGTATTTTTAAAGAGCTTTTTAATTAAGATAAGTTAATCTTTAACTTATTTCTCTTTAATATAATATTCTAGAATTATTAAGTAATTTAAATTACTTTTTTTAAGTTTTCTTAAAGATAAAGGTATATAAGTTTATATAATCTTAAAGTTTAAATTATAGTTTAATAAAAAGAGTAAGCGCTTATAACTTTTTATTAACTCTTTTTAAGTGTTTCTTTAATAAATTTAAGTAAATATTAAAGTTTATAAGGCTTTAATTTTTATGTTACTTTACTTATTTTAATTATATAATTATTTAAGCCTTATAATTTTCCACATTCTTTAAAAGTATAAGAGTTCAATTTTAAAACGTATTTTAATTATTTTTAAGATCTTTCTTTTAGTTTATTAATTATTTATTAAGATATTAATTTTATTTTACCTTATATTCTTAGTGTATATAATTTAAGGTAAAGAGAATTTTTTAATAATTCTTATAATACTTACGTTTTACTTTATTAAAAGTATAATTTAAGTTATTTATTTAAATCTTATACTTTTAAGGGTTTATTAAATAATAAAGGGAGTTAATATTCTTAACTTATACTTTTTAATTATTACTTCCCTTTAAATTATAAAAGTTATACCTTTTTTTTACTATTAAGTAAGTAGTTTTAAGGATTAATTTTTATAGCTTTTTTTTCTTTTCTTAAAGCTTTTATAGCTTCTTTAATTAAGCGATTTAATTTTAAAAAGCTATAATAGTTTTATTTAATTATTTAAGTGTTTTCCTTTACTTAAAACTATTATATTCTTTTAATCGCTTAATAATTCTATTAAGTTCTTTACTATTAAAGGTAAAAGCGCTTATAAAATAAGAGTTCTTTAAGTGCTTATCTTTATTATTTTAATTAAGTAACTTTTTAAGAAGCTTTAAAAGTTATAAGATTATAAGAGAGATTAAAAGTTAAGTAATTAAAGTAAAGGTAATTATATTATAATAATTAAAGCTTATCTTATTTTTTAATTATATAAGATATAGGGGATATAGTTTTAAAGCCCCCGTTCCACGTAACGTTATTAATCGCGTTACAAGTAGGCGGGGTTTCCCAACTACCTTACACATTCTAAGACGACGCCTCCTCCTTTAAGGAACGTACCTTAAGGGTAGCGTCAGGCATAACCATTTTAAAAACGATAAGCTTCTGCGAAATATTAATGGAAAGACATTAAGACTAGACTAGAGTTAGGTAAACGTATAAAGTAAAATAAACTAATATACGATTAAAAATAGTGAATAAGATAAGGGAGAGAGACGCTTAACGCTAGGCTAGTATTAGGTAAGAACTTACCTTAAATTAAAAAAAGCTTATAAAAGCTATAAAAGATAAGAAAAAGCTTAAAAAAATAACGCGTATTAGCTAAATTTACCTAAAAAACGCTTAAAAAATAAGCTAACGTAAAAATAGCTTTAATAAGCTTATAAAGAGAGCTAAAAGCTATTATAAGGCTAGCTTAATATTAAAGGCTATAAAAAGAGGTTATACGTATGAAAATTAAGGGTTTAAAGAAGAAAGAAAGAAAGGAAAATTAATAGCTTAATTTAAAGCTCTTATAAAGGCTATAATAGGCCTTAAACAGCTAATAATAGCTAGCTAAGCCTAGCTAGGTAGCTTTAAAAGTAAGGATAAAGTAAAGTTTACTATAACTAGAGCATTAATAAAAAAACTACACTACATGTAGTTTTTTAGTGTAGTTTTTAGTATAGTGTAGTTTTTATAGTTTTAGTGTAATTTAATTACACTATAATTACATTTATAGTGTAATGTGTAATTATAAAGGGAAATTTTAATTATAAATATAACGTTAATTATAAGACTTATAAGGTTATAATTATTATACTTGAATAAAGCTAATTTAACTCTTTATAATACATTAGTTTTTATACGTATAGCTTATAAATTAAGCGAGTTATAATAGGTTAAATCTTAGCTAAAAATTAAGATCTACTTTTTTAAAATAAGAGATTAAAAGCTTAATATCTCGCTTAATATTTATATTTAAAGGTTAATTTTTAAAGATTTAAAATCACGTGATTTTTAGCTTTATTTTAAAATATAATATGCTTATATAAGCTTTTTTTTTATAAAACCTTTTTTATAATAAAATTTAAAAATAAAAAAGTTAAGTAAGAAATATAAAATCTATTATAATATAGGAAATAATATATATAAAAAGAAAGTATAAAATATTATTTTATATGAAAAATTTTAAGATATTTAAATATATTATTTATAACTTTAATATATTTCTTATAACTTTAATATTTAATATTTTATATTTAAGTTATAGGGTAATATTATATATATTATTATTTTATAAGATATTTATATGTAAATAATAGGAATTTTTAACTTTATTATATTTAGAATATTTTACTTATAATAATAATATAGAATAATACTTGCTTACGTAATATAATTCCCTTATAATTCCCTTTTATTTTATTTTTATTTTATTTTTATTAGTTTTTAAATCCCTGTTTTTAGCTTATCTAAGCTAACTAATACCTGCTTATTAATACTAATTCTAGTAAGCAAATTTAGCTCTATTTTAGCTTACTAATTATATTAGCTAATAATAGCTTATAAATTAATTAATACTATATATTACACTAATTTTTAAAATGTAATGTAGTGTAGTTTTACTACACTACACTACACTACACTAAAATTCACTAAAAACTACAAAACTACACTACTTTTAATGCTCTAACTATAACATATTAATTACACTAAAAATATTTAAAACATAGCGTTATATTAGGCCTAAAATAATGTAATATAATATAACACTTAAAGAAAACTACGTAATAGCCTTAAACACTTAAATATTAGAATAGCTACTTAACTAGTATATTAAGGCTAACCTAAACTTAGCCTAAACCTCTACTATACACGCTCTAATAAACCGCTATTAGAATAACTAGCCTAATAGGCACCTTTAACCTATATAATCTAGAATACGCTTTATATAATTATAGGTTATAGCGGGGTAGGGATAACCTAAAATAAAAGTAAGGGGGTTTTTCTTTTTATATAAAGGGTTTTGAATTTTCCCACTTAAATTATATGTAAAAGTACTAGAATAGCTTATAATAGCTCTAGGGTACTTAAATAAATAAATAAATGATTTTAAGATTTATTTTACTTTTATATATTATTTAATATAAATTTTTAAAAAGTATAAGTTTATTTTTTAAGTGGATTTTTTTTTTGGAATTACTGGGACCGACTGTATGTACGGACACAGACGCTATGGTGGCTTGATGACTAATCGCTGCCGGAGCAGAACCAATCGCAGACACAACCGCGTAGCACTCGGCCTGGAAATGATTTCTTTACCTCTACAATGTTTTCCATCGATAAGCACCTCCCTCACTTCTCTGCACTGACATGGACTGCCATTTGGCGCTACACACTTGGCCGATGTGCTTTGATATGGAATTTCGCCTTGCGCATCTTAGTTGGAGAACATAAAGCACCGCCACTCGATGTTGAGGCCCAGCAGCAGCAATCCAAGGTCAGGGCCCTTTTTTTCTGGCGTAATCGCATGAGATTGACTTGCTAACACATACCGGCAGACAGCATGCATAGAACGTCCTCCATACCCACAGGAGCTTACTTATATCCCTATCCCGGGACCATGGCGACGCAAAGAGAAACCAAACTGGCCTGACTCGGTCTTCCAAATTCCCACCGAAGTGCCCGATGGCACCATATACTATGTCACAAAAGGGAGATGGATTGGCCAAGGGGGCACAGCACATATTGAACTCCTTCCATCGGGTGATATCGTCAAGTACCCCAAGTCAAACCCATACTGCCGAATAAACGAGCAAGAAAATCGCGATCGCATCATGTCCGAGGCCAAAGTCTACGAGCGGCTTCAAACTTCACTATACGTCCCTAAGCTTATAGACTGGGACCCGAGTTCGTGCTGTTTGACTTTAGAGTACTTGGAAAATGGAAGTCTCGACACGTACGTTGGCAAACGTGTTGAAAAAGCTACTTGCGGTAACGAAGTGATAAACCACATTCCTATCCAAGTTCGGCAACGGTGGGCGATTCAGGCAGCCAGGGCATTGGCAGATGTCCACGCAGCTCAAGTGATTCATTGCGATGTCACGCCACGCAATTTCTTGTTAAATGCAGACTTGGATCTTCGCATTTCCGACTTTGCTGGCTGCTCAATTGCTGGGTCTCCGCCCCTTGTCGCGCCCGGGCCAAGATATCTACCACCAGGTTGGAGTTGGAATCGAAAGGCAGTAGAAGCGGATGATATCTTCGCACTAGGCTCGGTCTTGTACTTTATTATTGTTGGTATAGAACCGTACGCAGACCTAGAGGAAGAAGAAGTGGAGGAGTTATTCCAGGGAGCAAAGTTCCCGCATGTGGACCAACTCTCATGTGGAGGGATTATTCAGGATTGCTGGCATGGTACCCTTTCCTCCACAAAGCTGGTAGTGGACGCCTTGAACAGCCTAGAGTGGGAGGCTAACACTTGAGCAAAAGAGCTAATTGTTTTGAACGAGTTTCCTCAAACTATGGATACGTCTGGTGTCTTGGATACATGATTTCCTTTGCAGTCGGGCATTTGTGTAAACCACGATCCCTATCTCTCGCTGCGTCATGAAGCTATTGCCCCGATGTACGTGGCCTCGTGGTGGTGCGGCATTCAACGAGTATTGCGATCGCAGTACCCCTCGTCCCTGTGTCTTGGACATAGACTTCTGCTCCTTGTTTGCCCAAGTTGTTCTTCCCTTGGATTGGGACAAGGAGTCAGGCTCCCTTCGAATTGCGGGCAGCCATCCGTCATGAGAGTTCTCGAAGTAGTGCTGCACGCCCACGGGCAGCCCGAGTAGCGCGTGGTGGAAATGAGCAATCGGCACATGTTTATGAATGGAAAGATGATATCTGGGTTGTTGTGATGCTTGGTTTATAGATGCAGAATTTTTCAAAGAAAATGCTGGAGTTGAAACACCAAGTCCCAATCCTTCGCGTCCAACTGCTTTTATACTTGACAGGACATCGACTTCTCAGTGCTTGCCCCGCGCAGCTGCCTGGATGATATCGGAAATATTGCATCAAAATCAAATGTGAAGTCTGGTTGGGCCAGACTCACCAGACCCACCCCACATTTGACGCAAGGTGCACGGGCGTGGGAGCCTACGAGGCGTGCAGCTGACAAGCTGGTGACCGCCAGTGGCATTAACTACTACATAAGTCCCTCTAGCTGCTTGTGATTCTCTACAAACAGTCCAGCAGCTCCCTGCTCTTTCGCTCTCTGGAAGGGTCCACTTCCTGGCAAACGGAGGAATAGGGCCACTGGCGGTCACCAGCTTGTCAGTACATGTATCAGAGTCGCCCCGATCGAGCTACCGGCAGAGCCAGACAACACAACGGTGGTTCGTTAAAGGATCCTCGCAAGTAGACGGTTGCAAATGACGTCACTCAGAGATGATGAGATGTCGACCTCTACAACCCTTCGATATCGGAACGCTCCCTCGAAACAAACGTCTGGAGTCTTTTTGTCCTTGGGGTTCGGTCCTGGTCGATTATCGCAGTTCGGCATTCACCGATTGACCATAAAAGTCCATAGCCCGAGTCGCCGAACAAGCAAATGTTGACAACAGCTCCAAAAGTGCGGGGATGGCCTAAACTATAAAGACATTATCTTTGCTTTTCCGGAACTCGTGGCAATTGGTTTTGCTTCTATTCTTGGTAGCAAGTTGGTGAATTTCGCAGTCTTGTCACGAAGATGTCTCAGTCGTCTCCGTCTCCACACGAGCTCACTCGGTTCGATCAACTCCGCCACCCGCATTGCACTCCCAACAGCTCACTACTCGTCCGCAGCCTCATCTCGGCACAAGGTGCTGGTCGTGGGTGCCGGCGCTGCAGGCCTGAGTGTCAGCCATCAGCTGCCACGGTCGGGCAGGTTCTCCAAAGACGATATTGCCGTTGTAGATCCTGCTGATTGGCATCATTATCAGCCCGGCTGGACGCTTGTTGGCGCCGGTCTAAAGGACAAAAATAAGCTCAAAATGCGGACCAAGGACCTTGTTGACGCCAAGCTCAAGTTCTGCAATAACAGCGTCGGCATCTTCACACCCCAGGATAATTCCGTCTACCGGAATCGTGAAATGCGCTGGCGCACCCCAGAAAGCCATGTGGCTTGCGCTGGACTACTGGAAGCGAGCCGGACTCTACCGACCTGGCTCTGAGAAGAATTCCAGCATCAAAGTCAGTTTTGCAACCGGTCTCCCCGTCATGTTTGGCGTCCCCAAATACAGTGCCACCCTGGATCAGTTGCGACGAGAGCGTGGCGTGGAGGGCTTATTCCAACGCGACTTGGTTTCCATTGACGGCAATCAAGCAACGTTTGTTCTTCCTGATGGCAAGCAAGTGACACGTCGATTCGACTTTCTCCATGTCGTACCCAAATTGGGGCCGCACGCCTTTGTTGCCAACAGCCCTCTTGCTGACGCAACAGGCTTTGTGGATGTGAATAGCAGCACTATGCGGCATCGAACATTCGGCAATGTCTGGTCCATTGGCGACGCGTCCAACCTCCCCACTTCCAAGACAGCCGCGGCTACTACTGCGCAAGCTCCCATTCTTGTTTCCAATTTACTCTGTGCGTTGGAGGGGGCCAAAATGAATGCTGTGTACGATTTCGTGCCCCCTCACAACCGAGTACGGCAAAGTTCTCCTCGCCGAGTTCAAGTATGGCGGAGAGCCAAAAGAAACCTTTGGAAAGCTGATCAATCAGGCTGTTCCCGGCCGAGGATTTTGTTATCTCAAGAAAAATTTCTTTCCCTGGGTGTACAAGAAGTTTATGGTCAAGGGAGCTTGGGGAGGTCCGAAGGGCTTCATCAGACAAAAATAGGGCTAGGGCGCTTCTGTGAACAGTATTAGGTGGCAGTGGAAAAGGGCAGGCATTATCCAAGATGTCTGGCACTGTGCGTATCTTCTGCGTAGGGTCACAATACGAAAGTCAAGGCTGGGGTAAAGCAGGAGAACTAGCTACGAGGTGGCTACTAGATTTAATCCGAAAGTCTACTTGGCAAGATCTCGATATTTTCTTCCTTCTATTCAAATTTCTCGCCGTTTGATGACAGTATATGGTAGCAATCACGTAATAATCTCTCTTGGGTTTCCAGGCTCGCAGGCTCACCGCTGCTTTGTATATATAAGGGTCATCTTGCCCCAGAGGCCTCAAGACAACCAATGACCTTTGATATTAAAGCGGATTATTAGCTCAACAAGAATATTGTCCAAGCCCTTAGGTATAAGGCCTTGTCAGAGTCCCAGAGGCCGGCGAAAGTAATTTGCGGAAACCGTCTGTACGACTACCACAGCCTCATCACAATCTTTGCCGGATCTGAATTTGGTATCTATTTTGCTGAGTTTGCGGCTCCTAGTGCCCGCTACAAAGACATCTCAACGAAGATGTCTCCCGTGTCCTTGGGCATGGAGTCTTTTTTGAGTACTCCATGATGTATGGGGCCGGCAATTCCTGAGCATCGGGTATCAAGTACGAATATAGCATCATAGCTTCGCTGCTAGTCGTATATGATGCGACCTTACAATGATGTCTGACCGGCCTTGGTATATACTGAGCAAACCCTCATGGAGGACGCCCTCGGAGCTTTTGACCCTTATGGTTGCCTCGAGCCTTGGGACTGTGCCGGTTGTAAAGCTTTTGCTTATAACGGGTGATATTGAAGTAGTTTTAATGGATGGAACCCGTAACCGCTTGGCGCTTTCATGGCTTTAGACCGGGATTGAATAATATTGCGAGGCTGCTAATTAAAAGTCTGAGTCTCCGGTCTCGGCAGATGGCCGAACTGCCTATCATTTTTGACGGGTGTAGGAAGTTACCAAGTTACCCCTGTGAGAGATATAGTCGAACACCCCTCTATCATATGCCGCCGCGAATGGCCACGTTTCTGTCGTCAATCGACCAGCAAAGGTCAAGAGCGCGCGTTGGATCTGAAGACAAAGTTGGAGGGACAACTATCTTATACCCTTTGTACCGGACAAGCGGCTGTGGCCAAGGGATGCATGAAGGAGGTCCTGGTCACCTGGTAGAGGAAATCAGGCAGGACCCAGACCCATTCTTGCCCGCAGTCCGGAAGGGCCACGAGCCAGTCGTCAAAGTTCTTCTCGAAAAGGTCCCCGACATCGATTCGAATAACGCCGTGTTCTTGACGGGATTTTACGGGTTGCCTGGGGAGGTCATCGGAGGAACCTGACGCTACTGGGTGAGAATGGCGCGACGTTCGGGACCGTCTGGAAGATGTGTTAGGTTAGCAAATACCATGAGATCATTAGAGAAGAGTGAAGAGTCTGAAACAGATGCAATGGGATGTTGGGGACACAATTACCGTCGGACTAGGATGAAGACATGGTGACAATAGATCCAACTGCAGATATTCAGGACACCCGCGGAGATGCACACTCGGCACCAACTTCTCCGTCACCGGGCTTACGCAATCACAGGGATTGGCGGTAGAGAAAGTGGTCTTGAACGTGGAACGAAAGGATCATATGCTGGGGTTATTATACAATGTTATATCCCAAGTCAGTAAACTCTATTCTCGTATATGGTGGGGTGGCTCGATTTTAATTTCGCGTGCCTGCAAGCGACCATTGCCAAGCGGCCCCTTTCTAGTAGAAGAAGGACTACTGACTCCACATGAAGTCGACGCAAACGTCTACAATGCTGTCGGAGCCGAAGGAGCACACTTGGAGCTTGGAGTCAGGGATATTCCGCCAAGGGCCGCTGTTGCTGCGTCTGATTTCTCCATGACTCCAACGGTCAAACCCGGTGGCCGCCGTGACAAATGCCATCTCCTGCGGCTGTTATATAACGGATTAATAATAGCTTAAACGACAACGTCAGCGCGAACAAACTGCGGCCGACATGGCGAAATATCTTGGCACCGGTCCTGAGCTTGCTTCACACAGAAAATTTCCAAAATGGTTTTAGTGTAGTTGTGGAATACTTTATATTCTATACAGGTATTCCATATGCATACAGATGGAAAGCTGGTGCATCCTCAATACAATAGCTGTACTAATGTGATGTAAAATATATGCACCCTGGATTGAAAGGCCAGCAGACTGTACAAGCGCGTTGGTCACCTTGAACTCGTACATTGTCATGAAACCAACTGGACTAGGCAAAAGGGAAATGCCGCACTTCCTCGAGTGCTTGCCTTTATTGGCTCCTAAAATCTCTGTCTTGTGTAAAACCTATCTCTTTTACCGTTGACATACATAAATGGAACTTTTAAACTGCGTCGGAGTATGCGGCATTTTTTATACACTGTTACAGTAGGTGAATGCCTATATAGACTTTTGAGACTACAGAAGCCTACATCGTGAGTGATTTAGTGTTTCTGCTTGTAAGCGTAACCTATACCAAGATTTTAAAATCTTGTCTAGAGTACAGAGGTATTAACCCTATAAATTACGGGTATTATATGTAAAATACATACTTCATTATTCGGGTTTTAAACTGTCATTATGTCAGACTTCAGGTAGCCACCTCGCTTGCATGGCCAGCTCGTTTATGGAGTCTGGTGCCCTATTGGAAATAATCTTAGTTATATTACACTAATAATAAGCCTATTTGCGCTTCCAGCTATAGGCAATAAGTATTTGCCCACCCCCACGTCGCTCCACGCCACCAATTAGGCGAATAGTTGAGGCCTCCTCCCACTGTAGCATTGCCAAGACAGCGGCTATACATACCTCACGCGCGGGCTGGGGGTAAGCCATAAATTTGCTCCCATGGGAGTCAATTCGTTTAAATCACAGGTTGAACTATAGCGCAGGGGCAACTGGTTACTGGATATCGCGGAAAGGATTCACGAGCGACATTTGTACCGGCCAAGACCTACATACAGGAGGGGCAGCATTAGCGATATCGGATAACCATTGCGTGATGATGATATAATTTTGTTTGCTGAGGCTAAACATCGATTGCTTTGTACGGACGTTGAACTTGACTATAAATACGGTTGTGTGCCAGTAGGCTTTTGCTAGACAGGCCTATCCTCTCGAGTCTGGCTTCCATCGGACAATTCTCTGGCTTTGCATCCTCCTTCGAGGCTTCTCTAGCATCATGAGTTTCCGAACTGCCGCTTTTCTCATCAGCCTCCTCGGCCTTCATGCCGGGCTGTCGGCTGCCGCTGGTGGCGCGGAGGGCGATGCAGGCCGCATGACGATCGGCTTTAGGTCCGTGGGCCAGGTAGGTCGACTTCAAGTACAGGTTTCACTCATCGGTCTGTTAGCTAACAAGAATTAGGAAGAGAAAGACCTCCTCACCAAGGCGGGCTCTCTCATCCAGAGCCGTAACACAGCTGCCACCCACCTTGGACAGGGAGTCTACATAGGCAATAGCCCAATAAAACGTGACGACGAAAGGTTTGTCGGCCCCCGTCTCTCCCGCTTGCCGTTGCACTATCACTCACGTCGGATCTAGTCTCTTTATCGTCACCGCTGACGAAGCCGCTTTCAAGGCCACGTCCAAGGTCTGGGTACCCAAGGATTACTGGACTCTGCCAGTAAAGGAAAATGACATTCTAGGGGAGAGAGAGGCTGCAATCTCCAGGGATCAGCTAGAGCACTATATTGAGGATCAAGGGCTTCACTCGACTCGTACCATAAGGCTGTCTAAGATAGAAGGGGCTGTGTCGGATGACATCCTGCAGTTGCTTATTCCCAACGAGATGATTTCTCACGACCAAGACGGAGTTCCCATCGAAACAGACGGCAAGCTAGATACCAAGGTTGAAGAACTGACCGGCTCTATGGCTTGGAACGTCGATTATGATGAATGGGAGGGAATACAAGGCAGTAAGGAGTATACGGAAGACACACTCCGCGCAAGGATCGCCTCCCTACTGGAAAAGGCAACCAAAGCCGTCACCGAGGCTGAAAAGCTCCTCGAATCGGATTCTCCCGCTGCGGCGGAGGCAATATCAGAGGCTGTCGCCACTGCAAAGAGATGCGCCGAAGGGGTTGGCCACTTTCACAGACATCGCCCCGACTGGGTTGACTTTGACGAGTTCAACACGGTGTATAAGCAATATTCTAATGCCCGCAAAGCCGAGGCCAAACTCCGCAAGTTGAAGCTAACCAAGGCTGTGGAGGCGCAAAAGAGCAGACTAACCCAGGCGGCGGAAAAGGTAAACGACGACGCAACGCGGGCTTCTGGGATTGCCGAGGCCGAGCAGGCCGCCGACGAGAGCAACAAACTGCTCAAAACGGCCGCGGAAGAGGTCGGGGGAGCTAAAATAGCCCATGAAAAGCTCGAATCCGTCCGGAAACAGCTGAATGGCGGAGATCAAAAGGAATTCATAGAGCTCCTGGCAAAGAACCCCCGAGCTGTATGGGCCACACTCCAGGAGTCCTTCACGAGCATGAACGGAAAAGAGGCAGCATCACTTGATGCCGCTATAATAGATGAGGCAGACATCACCCAAGCAGAATACTCCATCTTTCAGGAGGGCGTCGACGAGGCCAAGGCCATGGCTGCCGAGATTGGGGAGAGTGTGAGAGCACTCCAACTAGTCGTTGGAAATCCCAAAATCCTCTGCCGGCGGGGCGACGTGAACTGCGTCCACGTCTCATCAGAGGAGAATGGCCCGACAGCTGAGAAGCCCGTCAAGGCTGAGCCGGCCGACGAGGGCGAGCTAATTGCGATAGCCCAGCAGAGATCCAAAGAGAGCTTCGACAATCTCCTGACGGATTTCAACTATAAAAGCGTGGTAAAGCATGACCAGCTATATAAGGAGCTGAATGATCGACTACCAGAGTTTAATACCGTGTCCCGGACTGAGAGAATCGCTGGCTTATCCGCCAAGCTTGGAGAGGGTGCGCTGGCTGTTGCCGGACTCGCACTCTACGGCAAAGCCGTGGCGGATGTGTTCTCAAGCGACGCCAGCGTCTTGGACAAGGCCGCGGTAGTGACGTCCATTTTGCCCGGCGTCGGCTGCGCCGTACAGCTTGCCGATAGTGTGGAACACGGAAACGTTGACGTCGGCCATACCGCCTTGTGCTTTACCGAAGATGCCCTGCTGGTTTCTGGGTTCTGGGAAATCGCGCTGGTAATGCAGCTAACAGAGTCGCTTGTCAACTGGATAGAGGCGGGAAACGAACAAGACAAGCTGTTCAACACGGAAGTGCTTAGGAGCAAGGGGCTGGCCGGCTGGGAGGCAAACTTTGACAGGATGCTCCAGTACATTGGATCGGATGAGTTTGCTGCAAACACTACGACTCGATTCTCGTCATACCAGATCCTCGTTTTATACCAGGCGTCGCAGCTGACGGGCGACTTGCACGCTTCCCATAAAGCCATCTCAGGGAAATCCAGTAACGAGACCGACGAGATAGTGCCGCACATTGAGCCCGAACTTCGACGCCAAGTCTGCGCGGCCATGGCGCAAAGCAAGTATCAGCTCCGGCAGAATCTCGAGGCCGTAGCACTGCATCATGCGGCGAAATTCTCAGAGGAGTATAAAGACAAATTTCTGAAGGACTACCGCGAAGCTGCCACCAAGGCTATTCCCTTTCTTGGCATACCAATCTCCTTTGGGAGCGGAAATCTCGACGAGGTTCTCGAGGACGTCAGAAGATATCCTCTGCCTTTGCACGAAGAAAGGATTAAGAAAGCTATTAAAGAGGTGGTTGAGCGGCTGGACACTCCGGCACCCTGCAAGTGTCTGCAGGGCAGCAAACAGCGCCCCTGCGAGTTCGCAGACTGCAACACCCCAAAACCCCCTCGAGGAAAATTGGATGCGGCAGGGAGAACTTACGTGACCAACGTGCAGTCTATTGAGCATGGCAAGAGGATAGGCCTATGGGACGATTGCTTGGCCCTCTTCACAACATGCCCCTATCCTGGCTCGACAGGCGAGATTGGTAGACAAATATGGTGTACGCCCAGGTCTTGACGAGGAACTTGACGGTGAAAATAGCTTCAGAGGAGAGTTTACTGTGGGAATTCTCTTTTCCTTGTGAACACTTGTTCTATTCAAGTTGCAATCTACCTTGTTTGTGCCCCTGTGCAGGCATTACAATGGTTGAGTCGGGAAGTTGATAACGCAATGACTGGCTAGGCAGCATGGGATATAACAATAAATGCACGGTGGAGACGCAACTAGGATAATTATATAATTAAGTCTTCGTGTTACTTTCAACAGTTGTCGCACGTTATGAGCCTGTCCTTGCCCAAGCTGCGAAGATGTAGACTCGGGAAACACCGCCGAAGATGTGGTGCCACAAACTTACTCGGTCCTCCATACGCGACCGGCCTTGTCGACCTGCCAGCGGGTAGATGTACCGAGCCCGCAATCTGCGTTGCATTAGATCGCAGGAACGCCGGCTTCGCATGGTCCGCAAGAACTGCAACTTGAGCCAGATGTGCGGGGCATAATATTGCTAGCATTAGCAGGACTTTGTTACAGTTGAATTAGTCAATGTGCTTTTATAGACTATTTTTCCGTCGACGACTGGTCAGGGAGATCAGCTTGGCGGGACAACTCTGGGCAGGGCGCTGCTTACAAGTGTGAGAGCTGCGGGAACATAGCCAACGTAGATTCATGCTAGTACTTCAAAAGGACGTTTGAATGGGGGTGGAGTTTAGCAGTGCATTAGGATGGTGCTTATGGGGTCTGATCCCATAGGATGAGAGGATCGATCCCTAGGCTAACTATTGCCCCTTATGGATGATCTAGATCGCCTCTTGGAGACTTGAGTTGCTAAAGGGTCTCTGTGATAGTGTTGTTCTTGGCTACCATTCCTGCAATGTAACCTTGACGCACAAACAAAGAGAGTATCCGCAATGTATTATCTCACACGTGCCAGCACCAGATGAGAAGCCAGACTTTAGTTTTATTGATCATGTTGACGCTATAACCAGAATTATAACCAATAGTTGCCTAGAACTTTACCAAATGATACCCAACAGTCAGTTTTGTTCATTCTGGCGTAGCTGAAACGAAAAGCGAGACAAACTGCATAAAGGGCGCGTCCACGGGCGTATTAGAAGACATTCTTCAAAGCAGGCCGGTCCCCAACCCTCTCTTTCCAGGCCTTAATGTTGGAAAACTTGTCCAAATCCACCTTCAGCATGGCCAACCAGTGCATAAACGACCATATGTGCGTGTCAGCGAGGCAGTAGGTATCACCGAGGAGATAGTCCTTGCCCTTGAGCGCAGCATCTAGTATGCCCAGAGCATTGTCTACGCCCTTCTTGCCAGCTTCTCCATTAATCTTCCTAGCCTCAGCCTGAGCCTCAGTCTCTTCACCCTGCTTTTCGGAGTGGAGGAAAGAACCAAGTTTGGAAGCGTGTGCGGCGACGTTGACGTTCGACCATACGATCCATTTCATGGCCTCGCCACGCTTCACGCCGAGAGCCGGGTACAGCGACTTGTCGACGCCAAATGTTTCTCCTAGATACATGGTGATTGCGGCAGACTCCCAGATTGAAACCCCATCGTGGACTATGGCGGGGACGAGCCCGTTGGGGTTCACGTCTGACAAGTATTCAGGCGTGCGAGTCTCGCCTTTCTTGAATGAGAGCTCGATGCGCTCTGCTAGAGGTTCGGAAAGGCCATGTTCAAGCTCGGCCAAGACTGCAATAGTTACACCGGCTGTGGAGAAGGGAGCCAAGTAAAACTTGAGAACCATGGCGACTGCGATGGATTTGGCGTGCGACTGGTTGGTTAATACGTTGAGCAGAATCTCTTGGACTTGTGAGGAGAGAGTGGTAAGTCGAGGGGTGATAATCCGGGGAACAACAAGGTAGCAAGGACTCTAGTCGCTGGCTATTTATGTCCAGGCTTTTGGGGGGGCTATCCGCGTTATGCTGCTCAGCTCCGAGCATAGCCCCCGCAGCTGAGAGGCATTCACGCAAATTCACGGTGGCGTGAACGTCAGTAGCAAAGGGCTATGGGCACATACTGAAAGTCGGTTATTTTTCAGTATGAAATTCACACGTGGCGTTGCACGCTCTGCCATTGCTTAACGAATAATGTCACGCGATGGCAGCCACCTGGGCTAGATCATGCGAGGAGTTTTGTATTTGATCCAAACAAATCCTTTATGAAGCTACGAAAGAAAGAATCGGGACGCTCGGCTCCACACAACACTGGAATAATCCATACAGCTAGTACCCTGTTATCCCGCACGACAAATGAGTTTGTGGTCTCGCTCTGAAAAATGCGCCACTGGTAGCGCCATCTCAGTTCTTCAGAAAGAAACCACATGCCGTTGCGAATTAACATTGAAGCTTTATATTGAATGGAAGTTGCTGTTGAAATTCAAGTTCGCTTCAACCAGGCACCTAGCGGCAGACATTCAACCCGTGTGGCCATCGTCCAGCTGCCTGATTTCAACGTCTCTCACAGCTTTCCTATATTCAAACATATATCTCATCTATTTTTTGCATGGCGTTCCACCATTCGCAGCTGACATGAAGAATAACCAGACGGTTCTTTTGCGGTCGTCCGACAAAGTCTACACACGCTCAAACCAAATTGGAGAGCTAGACAGGAGGAATGCAGGGCCGTTCATTTATGCAACTTGACTCTGTCCTAACGCGCACGGCAGTAAAGAGCCCCGCGGACACTTTCTTAGACACACGGAGAAGAAACGCATGCGGCTATCGATAAGCTGTTGAAAGCGTGAGCCTGGCAGAATCAAGCCCCCATTCCGACGGGCCGATGGCCGGACCCGTGAGAGTGGAGACCGGGCCGAGCGGCCCCGTCACACCGCTCCGAATACCGTCCTTGATAGCTACTTGCTGGAGCCGCAGTTGCCGACCAACCACCGGAAAAAAAGTCGAATTCCATAATAAATCTGTCTTGAAAATCTCGTTTTTGTAGGGCGATCACAACTCAAATAAATTCAGATGCCTATGACCTTGTATAAGATGCAGATCTAACCCCGAAAGCCGTGGTGGTGCCCGGGCCCCAACAATTCTCATTTTGCCATTCCACTTGTTGTGGGCGAGGACGTGCCAAAATTTATCCTCCCACTGCCATCGTCCTGAAGACAGGCGCTGGAAAGTCTGCTAGAAGTTTGGCAAGAGAAAATAGCGTCCCTGCGCGTGTAATAGTGCCACACTGATCGTAAGGTCGTGTACCTATATAGCCGTTTCAGATACGACAAGCGTAGCATCAAGTTTTGTTCGTAATAGATCGATTATACCTTTGCATCTCCACTTAATAGTTCAGGATCGCGGCGTCTGACCGTCAAAATCTTTCACGTCATTGTAGCGCCTTTCTCAAGCAGCAGCTTAACCACGGCCGCGCGTCCTCCCCGAGTAGCCTCTAATAGCGGCGTCTTGTTATAATAATTTTTCGCCTCGATATTAGCGCCCTTCTCAAGTAGTAGCTTAACCACCGCCTCGTGTCCTTTCTCAGCGGCCCGCGATAGCGGCGTCTTGCTATTATAATCTTTCGCCTCGATATCAGCGCCCTTGTCTAGTAGTAGTTTAACCACGGCCGCGTGTCCTTCCTCAGCAGCCTGTAATAGCGGCGTCTCGCTGTAATAATTCTTCATCTCGATATTAGCGCCCTTTTCGAGCAGCAGTGCGGCCATGGCCTCGTGTCCGCTCTGAGCAGCCCATAATAGCGGCGTGCCGCTGCTTCCAGGTATCGCCTCGATATTCGCGCCTCTCTCGAGCAGAAGCGAGACGACGGCCTCGCGCCCTTCGTTGGCGGCCCACCATAGCGCCGTCCAGCCGTCATATTTCGCCTCGATATCGGCACCGTTCTTGAGCAGCATTAGAACCACAGCCGCGTGGCCGTGCTCTGCTGCAAGCATCAATGCTGTCCGTCCGACTTTATCCTTGACGTCGACCTTGGTGTCTGCTCGTGTAAGCAGCAGCCATACCTTCTCCTCAAGTCCTGCTCTTGCTGCATCGTGTAGGGCTGTCGGTTCTCCAAAACTCATCAATTTTGAGAGCGTTTGATCGTCGTAGATGCCATATTCTGCTTTTCTATCGCTTTTTCCGACGCTTTTGGATTTCCGTAGAGGCAACATATGCCCCCTTTGGATGCATAGCCGCTTCGTTGAAATCTGTGAGGGTCTAAATTTCCTCATGTCAAGCGGCTCGAGCTTTTCACTGTAGAGCCGTTCAAATCGCTCCATTGTCAAGGATATGTCTCTCACGTAGATGGAAATTGGCTTATCTTTGCCATTTTCTTCCGCACAATTCAGAATTGCCAGGCCTGGTCCTCGAGGTCCTATGCCTACAAAGCGTAGCTCTACATGAACCCCTAGACTACTCACAGTTGAGGGAGAATTAGAGGTGCCTAGTGTAACAATGTTCCTGGAATTCTCGAACGCAGCTGGAGAGACGGCCAGAAGTCCACCGGAAGTGTCACCATGTGTGGTCCGTATGATTTCTTCCTGGAGCCTGGCAAAAGCTCGTTGTCCTTCTCCGTAAAGTAATGGCATATTAATGCGAAATATTCCCATTAAGCAATAGGCAGTATCTTCGACCCTCGTTGTCTTCCTCTCCGCAGCCCATGACATTCTCTGTGCAATACTAGCTGTTTCAAGCTCGTCATCACCGGAAAGAATGCCGAACGGTATACCTGTGCGATGGGATATCTCCTGTTTTCGTGTTTTCTTGGTCCCTAGGTCGTCCCAGTTCTTGCTAAAGAAATAGACTTCAGCTGGTGCGAGCAGCTCTTGCAAGGTCCATCCTCTTTGAAACCACTCGCTTTCGCAGATCTCATCTACCGACCGGACATCAGCAAGATATGCATAGCACCTATCTGCTCTATAGTACCAAACGTACATAGAGTTGATTGCCTCCGACAGCTCGGCGCTGCTTGTCTTGTCAATGCAGCACGTGTCGATCCAAGCATACTCGAAACCGTCGGATTGTGCACGGAAGGCGAATCGCCGCACCTTGTCGTATCCCCCTTTCTTTACACCCTGTTTTATTAGCTCTCCGTTTTCCACATCCTGAAGGGAGAGTTCGCCTTCGCCCCATCTATGTGACAGAATGGCGTACTGAGGTATTCGGCCCTCCGCGAATTCTTCCAAATTAAGGGTGCTGGTGTTTAGCAGACGCATAGTTTAGGACAACCAAGGTTGGCTTGATTACTTCAGGAGGCAGTGTCATGAGAAAATGAAAGGCAAAATTGCAATATATAGATATCTTGGTCGACTAGAAGAATCTCTCTCGATTTCTTCACCGCCCCCTCCATACAAGCAGCAAGTCACGAGGACTTGGGCCCCAAGTGGTCAGCGGGATGTGCTCGCCTCGAGGCAGTGCCACTTCCACTGGCTGCATGTCGACGTTGCGTGACAGCCTCGCTTCGATGTTCTCAGCCAACCAGGAGCGAGTTTAAAGCATCATGCAGCCAGCCATGTGGATTCCAAGGAGTCATGACGAGAGCTGACATCTATGTCGCGTCGAGCACACTGGCGAACGATTACATAGCCTAATTCGAGCCGCTGGACTTAGAGTTGATGGTCGTGACTTGTGACAACAACCGTGGCTGTGCCTTTGGCCATGATGGCGTAAAGCTCGAGAGCGCGTCTGCCGCAAACGAGGATGCGAAGCCCCATCACTACATCCAAACAACACGGTTGTAAGCTTGAAGCGTTTGTATTGAAGAGCACGGCTGGATTTTCCGCTGCAAGTCGTTCAGAGAAGGTGTCAAAAGAAACAAAAGAGTATTAACTTTGCCTGCTAGTTTTGACTCAGGGTAAGGGTTAGGGCTATGATGGATGTATGTCCGCAAGGACAAACTAGTAAAGACTACTGAATCGGGCTCAGACATTGTTGGAACCATGTTGGACCTACCTTGCAGTGGCAGCCAGCACAACCAACGCTGAATTCCACGTTGTGAGCGTACACAAACACCTACAGAGGCGCGCGAACATGCCACAGATTGACACACTGTATACATAGATAGGAATCCCGACTACCAAGTGCCTATTTACGTGAGTAGGGATGATTCAAGCCCTCGCAGAATAAAGAGCACCCTCTATTTTCCGAGATAAACTTGCCATAACCTAGCTTGCAATCAATATCGATAACATAACAAACCCCCTTCCGTATCCATAACCTGCGAAACCAATATATCGTTAACGAGCCCACCGTACGGGAGCATTCTTTCGATTGTAGCATCCTTCTCTGTCGAGTTTGCTATATGATCGCCCCCATACTCGTATAGTCTCGTTTCTCTGCGCTCCTGCTGCCACTGCCACCACAGAGAATCCAGCTGCGCATGATGCAGGAAGAAAATGGGATCTGCTCAACGGACAATACGGCAGGCGGCATTAGAAACCATGGCACAAAATAACGAGCAAGGGGTACAAGAAAATACACAACTCACCATTCGGCGCCGTCAGGACTGCAAAGTCCCCGGCAATATACTAGTGTATTGCATTGTGTAAATGCCGCTCAACATGGCCGAGAAATTCGGTATAATTTGAGCTGCGTCTAACTCGGTCTATCCACTCGGGGCTAAACAAGTTACTTTGTAGGCTTGCCGCCGTCTCTACGTGGCGGAAGCCTCGCGAAATAGCATACAGAATATAGCTCTGGCTGTACCAAATCGGCCGAAGCTGCGCAAAGGACCCATCTGTCGCCCAGCGATAGAATCAGGTGTTTTCTCAGCTTCTGGTTCGCCGTCGCCGCCAAACCCAGTCTTGCTGTGCCAGATGGACGACTTTGCAAGGTCCATCCAATTTAAAGACCGATCCCAACACCTGTGTGTCGAAACGAGGCCAGGTAAGTCGACACTCGTGTAGGTCAAGAGATATACTCTAAGATGGCAAGGGAAAACGGAATTTGGGCCTTAGAACCATATTCTTCTCAGAGCGATGCTTCCCTAGATGGAAAGCGTGTGTCGATGCCAGGGCAAAAAGGCGGCGGACCGGTGACCTGCCATTACAGAAAGAGAGAGCTAATCAGTTGCAAGTGGAAATAAGGCCGAGTTTGGGATTCCAGAGAAATCTTGGACGATGCCAAGGGCACAAACTGAGTTGACCAATTCTTGCATGCAAGGCGGTAAAGTCATTATATAGCGTTCCAGTCTGCATCCATCGCGGAGGTACGTTTGCAAAGGCACTTGTCTGCGGCCACAAAGTTTGTCCCTTGCATGTCTGCGAGAGAGTTCCATTCTTGCCGTATAGGCGGACTGTCGCATCGGTTGTGTTGGGAACCCTTGTTTTGTAACTAAGTGCCAACGCTGCTCCAAACGTGACAAGTGGTACTAGTTGATATGGCGAGGAAAATGCTGATTCCTGAAATAAATTTCTCGGCTAAATGGCGAGGCTGGCTGTTCAGTCTCAAGCTTGTTAGTGAGAGTCTCAATAAATGTAACTAATTCGTCCTGTTGTATTCTTTGAGAGGTGTATTTGAGTCGTACCGACCACAACCCCCACACTGTACACTGTGAACTGAATCAGATTGTAACTTAGCTGATCTTCCGGGTTGAATTATTGACGCCTTTGCTGTTTCTTGCAACATCACTACAATCTGTACAGCGAAGCCTAGGGCTACGTCAATATGACTGGACCAAGGTTGGCGAAGACGAGACGGGTCGGTAACTCGGGAGGCATGCAGAGGAGTGCAGCTCGGCAATAATCCCAATCCTACTTTTGGAATTGTAAAAATCCCATACAAGATTACGTTATTCCAAAACAGGCACGAGCCCTCCGCCGCGCCCGTGCCTTGTCTAGTGCGGTCTGATTTGACAATTTCGGCGCAGATAGATTCATCTGGAATTGATCGGCCTGCAGAAGGCATAAATTTTCAAGTGTGTCTATTTGTTTCATGTCTTTCTATTGCCACCCTTGGCTGGCGTTTTCGTACATGTCCTCTTCGTTGCCCACCTCGAATATTGCACGATTGCATTCTCCTCATCTCGCTCGGTCGGCAACATCGCCAATATGGCTTTTCCAAAATGGCCGTTAGGGGAGGCTATGATGTACAGCAGAATCAGCGAATATGAACCATGCATGGTGTCTGCATCGGACACGTCTACAGTCACTCCAGCCACACAGCGTCTAAGTTGGAAGCTTTGGTCACTTGTCGTTATACAATCCACCATTTTCCTTGACTTGGGTGCATCTCTGCATGCGGCTGTGTCAGGGAAGCCTTCTGATCTCGCCTATGCGAGACAATTATCACCATACTGTGAGCAAACACCTCCAGTTCTTGGTTGGTTTGTTGCGTTTTTTCGCCATTGCTGATGCTGCTTCGCCAATTCCAAGCCCCATTCTTGGAGACAGGCATAGTCGAGTACAAAGAGTTCACAGAAGTTTTTACACCTATCGTCCCCATATATGGGATTACCGTTACTAGAGCTAGAGGAACGATGGGACAAACTATGGCGCCGTGCGTTGTCCAAGTACTCCCACCCATGCAGATTGAGTCTCCATCTCCGAAACATCGATTCAGGATTTTACTCACCATCACATCAGTCCCGACTATACGCTTCCCAGAAGATCACATGGCGGCATTGAGCAAGACACCACCCGAGAGATTTACTCACGTCGCGCCTCAATATGGAGAGGGCGTCTCGGGTGCTCTCAACGTGTTCCACCAGCTACACTGTCTTGTAAGCTCATGTCTGGCCGTCAATCAACCACTCCAGCAAGTGGCTAACAAGATTACACACAGAACCTTGTGCGACAATCCACGTAAAGACATGAATATGACTATAGCCATACGAGGGGTTTCAACCACTCGGAACCGTTCCCACGCCAGCACGCGGACCACTGCATCAAAATTTTGCGCAAGTCGCTCATGTGCGCCGCTGACGTTACCCCTATGGTGTATCTGCCTGATGAGAAAATCAAATCCGCTTACAAGGCGGACTTCAACATGCGAAGAAAGTGCAAGAATTTTGACAGGATTCAGCAGTGGGCTCGCGATCACGCCGCAGCTGCCTGAGCAGCGTGTGTAGTTTAAGATGGAACATCCAGGCACTTTGCGGCTCCTTGAGAAGTCTCAGCCTTGTTTTACTATGGGAAACATTAAGGGGTGGTGAAACAATACGGACAAACAATAGCTTGTACAATCCATTTAGTAAACTCAAGATCGACCAACCCCGGTCCTGGTTACCAACCCCGAAAATCAGATAGCATGCTTGTTCGAATTCCTTATTACTAAGTTTAAAAAAAAATTTAGACCTAGCTAAATGACTGTGCAAGCAGCACATCAGGTAAGGCCCAGTGACAGTAACACAATATGGCTGGCCGTACCCAAGACGGAGAACCGCAACAAATCACGTAATACACTACAATCGGCTCCTTTTATGACTACAATGGGGCCATTCATCGTGCTAGGGCCTCTGTAGATAAAGCAACGGCTCAGTTTTTCTAGCGTACCAGGCATGTCACTTTCAATGAGTCAAGTACTAGTCCACTTGGCCGGCCCAACTGGATGATTGTTGTTGGTCGTGGATTGGAGTCCAGGGGCCGCATTGACAGTTGGTGTCGACCTGAGCGAGCTCATGTTTCGACGCAGATACCGTTCACATCGCGACGGTTGGCCTTACGAGGGCCTACCTCTAGTTTGGCATGCCTGTTTCCCAACGAGGCAAATAGGTCGAACAAAAGTCCAAACTCTACATTTCAAGTGCGAGTCATTTTAGACTCTCTTGGTGACGCAGAGGAAGCTCAATAAGATAGTAACCGCTACCAATCCTTTGCATTGCCTTGGCATCAGTTACTGAAGAGCATGCCACCTCCGGTCCCGTGCAGGAGCTGTTGCGCCAAGTGGAAGGATACTAGGCGCAGGCGGACAGGTTGGTGTCGGAGTCTGGCTCGCCCACATTCAACCGTGATTGGCAGGATGTGTTCAAAGGCCGCATCAGAGTTCGGCTTTTTCTTGCTCCTAGTTGGCCCCCCATCTGTTACTTTGCTTTCATCGGTCATTTGATCCTCTTCTATCGGGAGCCCGAGCATTGAGGGACTGGACTGTTTTGTAGAGTTGTCAAGCTCGGGGATCATGGATTTGGAGATAGTAGACCTTGTATCCTTAGAGTCATCATTGGAGTTTCCCTCGCCAAACCGTCGTGAAAACTCCGAGACGTCTCTAAGCGTCTTCTTAGAAACGCTGGGTCTGATTTTCTTGAGCGACTTTGCAAAGTGCGACACTTTGAGCCGTAACTTGCTCATCTTTGCGCCGTTTGGCATCTGCTTCGCTTGTTCTGTAGCCCAGATTAACGCAGCTTCCGCGCAAAGACTACGCAAGTCCGAACCAGAGTACCCGTCGGTCTGCCTAGCCAGAGCATTAATGTCTACCAATGGATCCAGGTCCTCGTCCTTCAGAAATAGCCGAAGAACCTTGGATCGCTACTCCTCTCCGGGAAGCCCGAAGAAGATCTTCTGAGGCAGCCGGCGATAAAATGCTTCGTCTAGACCATGAGGACGATTTGTCGCAACTACCACAAAAGGAGCCGTGTCGCTCTTGGAGAGAGTCCGTCCATCTCTATGAGAAACTGAGTAAGGGCACTTCGGTACCAGCTCTTGTCCCTGGAAGAGCGACGGTAGAACAGTGAGTCCGCTTCGCCAATAAACAGCACGCAAGGGAACATTGCTTTGGAGAGTTTGAATGCTGCTTTACTAAGTCTCTCTTTTTCACTGACGTATTTGGATTGCACTGTTGCTGAGTCAATGGCAAGCATGCTTGCGCCGGAAGCCTTGGCAATAGCTCTGCAGAGATGCGTTTTGCCGGTTCCCGGAGGGCCGCAGAATAATGCTCCGCCGATACGAATATTCTTGAGAAGGGAGGTAGATGCGGCTTCTGGCTGGAAATTCGATAGCGAAACCAAGTGACGGACAGTCTCCTTTGCCTCCTCATCTACAATAACGTCGTCGTATGTGCAATCGATATCATCTAGAAGCATGCTCAGTACGGAGGGTCACAAGAGGCAAATTTAGGTAGAAATACCTGGGTTGATGATGCAGCTGATGAGTGACTTCTCCAATAGATCCGCGGCGCTCTTAACTCTACGCAGCTTATGGATCCAACCCAGCTTCTATCTTTGACGTGATTCCGTCCGTGTCCGATGTGATTTTGTCAGTAGTGCTCATCTCCCCAGAATCCTCCGGGGCTCCCTCATTTGACTCTTCTGTTGCTTTTGATTCTTGTGTTTCGCTTGACTCTTCTCTCTCATCTGGTTCTTCTGTCTTGCGGACTGTTTTCAAGAGGCCCAGACGCAACAGAACAATCCGAACGTCCTTAAGATCAATATGCGACGTTCCAAAGGCACGACCTGTTATCTGGGTCATGGCTCGTTGGAAGTCTCTTTCGGCCCATTGTGATGCTTCCACGAATTCATACTTTTCATCGTCGTCCAGATCCCAGGCTGAGTAGGGCTGGAACGTTTTGAGAACTTCAGGGACAAACAAGTGAGGAATGTGCCATCGCTGTAAGCGTCTCAGTCGCGTATTTATTATGCTCGTACAGTAGCTCCCGGTAAAAACTACCTTCACTTATAAGCAGAAAGTAGTCAGTGAAGATCGATGCGCTGTCCGCTGATAGCTTTCTGCCGACTTCAGGAAGTGAATCGTTCCCGGAGAAGGAAACTAGGAGGACAACTCCATGCCCAGAAAGCCGCTTATTTTGAATGCAATCACGAAATCTTTCTAGGATAATTGGCTCTTTTTTTTATTATTTCAGACGCATCTCGAAGATAGAGAAGAAGAGGAGGGGGCTCTTTCACGAGTGACTCAGGGCTGATGACAGCTGCGGCTTCTGGGCCGTTCTCTCTTACTATGTTTGATCGAGTTTTGGAAATCTGGGTGTCTAGGATCGCCGCGATGGCTTTTTCACTTCGATTCCAGGCATCTTTGGACGCATGCTGCTTAGATTGGATGCCGAAGTAGTGCACCGCCATTCCAACAAAGCAGTCTCGATTGGGTTCTTTCTTTGGCTGCGTTTCTGGTAATTTATTATCTGCAATTATCCGCTGCTCTTGATAATTGAACTGCCATCCCGAATCCTCCAATTCTTCCAAGTCTACAGACACGAGAGTTGCCTGGAGGTCTTTGGCTAGATATACGACGAAAGGCAAGTCGAGATCGCATAACGAGCAAAGAAGAACAGCTGCATGTGATGGGGACAGCTTCCCCCCCTTGTCGCGCATCATAAATACAGCAGTGACATCTCGCAGCTCGGAGAAGCTATCGTGCGAAATTTGGTGTCCGAGAATGTCGACTTCCTGGTCAAGTCTGCCTTTAGTTTCGCTAGCATTGTCTCCAGACCTGCCACTCGCGGCGTTTGGGGACTCTTGCTTGCACGTATCGGGTGTCTTTCCTAGTATATGCTCCAGGATTTTGCTATATGACGTTTTTGAAGACTCGAGCTCGTCAATTCCTTCATTGTTTTCCAAGGCATTGTTGGCGTTCCAGAATACCAGCCGACATGGGAGCGGGCGGTCATTGAGCTCTGCTGTGGTCTCAACGTTATTGGTCAAGAAGCAAGGTGGTAGAAGAAAGCCATTGTGACTCTCTCTCGACGTTTGCTTCTGGCTTGATGCTTGTTTCCTAGCGGGTGACGACATTATTTTGATCTGATGCATCCAGACACAGCGCAGATTCAGCCTCAGCAAACATCCGAGATGCTAGTAAGAAGACAAAACAGGGAGTTTTGATAATATTAAAACACGATAAGTTATGAAAGGAAGAGGGATCGAATTGACGCATATGTACGTACAGTATTGTGATGGCCGAGTAAGTGCTCAGATGCCTTCCAAGTTCCCACTTTGTTTCCCAAGTAACCACGACATCTGTACTGCACCACCATGATTGCATACTTTGAAGCCTTGTGAGTTGAATCTTGACTATAGATTATTGGAGAAAGTCCCAAACTGCAACGACTAGCTCAGATTTTAAGTCGGATGCTAATCTTTGCCTCACAATGCAAATAATAAGATTGCAAAGCCAGCGTCGCAGGCAAGGTCTTCATCCAACGTTAGACACCAAAACATGCATTGGTGTACATCGTTTCTCATGTAGATATAAACCATACGCTCGCCAGTATGCGATGTTTTAATAACTAGGTACTATAATACAATCATGACATATGCCTTTCATGGTTAAATCTCGTTATTTGCCCCCGTGTCGATATCAGAAAGTGCAAAGTACAGCTAAAAAGGGCCCAGTGCACGCCCAGCACACGCCCGTTTAATCGTGCCGTTGGTGCTGAGTGCTAGAGACGGTTGACGTAACTCGTGCAATGTTGAAGATGAGCAGAAACTAGAAGTATCTTGATCCGTGCCGGTGAAAATGAAAGCAAAAGAGCTGTTGTTGTTCAGTGAGACGCTTGCTGCCTGTCCTTGGAGCCAGTCGGACCAAGTCGTTCGACGCCAGCCCTGGGACTTTGGATGGCCGTTCCTTCTTCAAGATCCCAAGCCTCTACGGTGCCATTCATTCTTCCCAACAGAAGTACTTTGGTATCAGCAGAGAAGGCAGCAGCAGTGACTATGCTGGCAACACCGTCATTCTCGCGGTCTTCCCAAGCGATAAGTCCAGAGGCGACATCAACAACATCGAAGCCATTTTCAGTGCGATTTGCCATCCAGCGCAGATCGGGAGAGATGCAGAGGGGCCAGCCCTCTGTGGTGCGGGTGGCATTGAGGTTGTACGAAGTGAGGTGGTTGGCCTGTGGGAGCCAGACATGAACCATGGTTCCCCAAAGTGACACAATGGTCCGTCCATTGGGGCAAACGGCTAGGAGACGTGGGTTGGTTGATCCGCGACCCTCGATTTCGAGCTTCGTGATGGTCTTGGCAGTTCTGGGATCCGTGACGCGAACCGTGCCGTCGCGGGAGAGCGTAACAAGCTTGTGATCTGGCGTAAAGGCAGCGTGGGTAATCTTGTCTATGTGACTGACAACACTGCCGACTCTAGCACCTGTTCGTCCGTCCCACACTCCCATTCTTCCGTTGCATTCACCAGCCGCAACGGTGATGCCATCTCTGCTCCAGACGACAGGCTCAGAAACAGCCCCATTTAGTTCAACGATTGTCTTGCCTGTGGAAAAGTCCCGAACTAATACGGTGCTGGCATAGGGATATTCCACACCCTGGCCAACTTGCACAGTCCAATTCCGGATGGTTGCGACTCGGTTCTTAGCAGCCCCCGCGGGTGCAAGAGCAGCGTGAGAGCCGGTAACTTTGGTGTAGCCCTTCCGACTGAAGAGGTCAAAAAAGTCAACCCACGACTGACCGGTGCTTGGATTGGCATAGACGCGGAATGCGGACGCCAAAGAAGACGAAGTAGGCGACAAGCCCACAGAAGTAATCTCTGTCTTGGCAGAAACCCATTGGTAACGTCGTACAAGTGTTAGTTGTGAAAGGAGGGGCTCGGGTATTTCTGACGGAGAGAACCTGGGAATCATTAGCTTTTTTTGTGCACAAAAGAAATTCGAATTTTTCTGGATAGACGTGAGCGGCCTACATGATGTGAAATCTAAAAGAAGTCGTTTATGTAGATGACTCGCGAGCGTTCAGTACTCTTAAGCGATGAGTTTCCGAAGGGTGGTGCGTCAGCCACTACAAGACAAACGATGCGAACTCATTAGCAGAGTTCAAGAGTGCTCATGTGTGTCGATGGCTTTCGGGTTATATATATTGATTCGCCTAATGTTTGCGCTGATGATGATGTTTGCCCAAGAAAAGAACGGCGGAGTATTAGTGGGTGTAACGCATTCTTAAGTTCCCCAACACAACATGAAGCCTGAGCATCATCGTGATAAGCTTTCCCCAATTACGACATATTGTCAATCGTGGTTGTTTTTCGAGAAATGACAGACAAAGACATCGCGATATCGAAATGGAAAGAACTGGTCACTGCCCGGTATGCAGCCGCCGAGAGCCGAGTGACAAGTCGGCTATGAGCCGCATTGCTAATCAAACGACAACGGCCTCACTGACAAACTGACGCCAGGAAAACAAGACTATGACACGCTTGCCGCCAAAGAAAGAACTTGGTTGGGCCTTGGCCGAGACTTCAATTCGTACTGGGAGGGCTGAATTGTGGCTGACAGCGCTGAAGTACGGAGGACACTCTTGGCATGACGCTTAACAAAATGGGTAGCCGTTATGGTGTGCTGTTCTCATCACGCTGCACATCAATTAGCGTTTGTCAGACCTTGAGGGATTAGAAATATGCCAGGGCAACAAACTCTTCACAGCCCACAGCACCAACAGCTGTTAGTGAACGTGTAGGCAGGTACTTGCCCTTCCGAATTGAGCTCGCCGAAAGAACATATCGCCAATACTTCTACTGCGATTCCAGGAGTCTGGGTGCGACCGTACAATAGGATGCAGGACCTGGATTTGACAGGCCAGCTTCGCGGCAAAACGTGGTGCAGCTTCGGCGAGGCTTCTTCGGCGAGACCAATCAGGACTAGCGCCCTTGCAGCAACCGATTGCGGAGCTGTGGGGCACTGGTGATGGACGAGATTCAACGACGGAGTACGGAGTAGCACCAGCGAAAAGGCTGCAATGTTGGAAGCTGAATATGGAGAGAGAGTGGCTCCTGTTCATTGTTGTTCCACCCAATTCAATCTTCACCTGGCAGTGCGGACTAAGTTCTAGGGTGCAGAAAAGGATAGCACGAGAGTAGCAAATCGGCAACAACCAGTTGGCCTCCAGTCGCTCCTTCCCCAAACCGCCAACCGAGACATCAAGGTTCCCAATTGGCTGTTGCACGTACTTTAAATACCTAGTATGTACTCCGTACAAACGTTGCCCATCATCTTTCGCATCTTATCCAGACGACATCCTCAGTTGCCAAATGCCTCGTCATAACCCGTCATGCATGATCGATAGCGCACGCTGCTGTTCTTCAACTTGCCCATGGCCTGCTGCAGGCCCTCTCTTGAGATGGGAATCTCCTCCACTCATGATTTAATGCCCTTCTCCGCAGCAAGCTCGAACATTTCTAGCATCTCCCGGCGGCTTCCCAAGTGCGAGCTTCCAATGAAACAGCCATTCGAGATGAAATCGAAATTGTTCACCTTGATGCCTTCACCACCCGGCAGGCCTACAGAGTTCCATCGGCCGTGGACGTCGAGCAGGCTCAGGTACTCGCTGAGCTGGAAGCCGTCGAACGAGTTGGCCGTGTTGATGATGAGATCAAATGTCATCTTGTGCGGCTCGTTCCAGCCCTTCTCGCTCGTGGCCAGGAATCCATCAGCGCCCATCTTCTTGGCATCCGCCTCCTTGGCGCGTGAGCGGGATATGGCCCAGACTTCGGCTCCCAACGCCTTTGCGAACATGACGGCGAAGTGTCCAAGACCACCGATGCCAACGACACCGACCTTCTTACCCGGCCCAGCCCCGAATCGCTTTAGGGGGCTGTAAACCGTGATGCCGGCGCAGAGCATTGGCGCAGCCTCTGAGCTGGGGATGGCATCTGGGATGGGGTATACCCTATATAGCTGATGTTAGCATCCTCGCCCGCCCCGGTCGTCAGATTGACAGGCCGACCAGCTTCAAACAGCACAGATACGGGTTTCTTCCTTCTTACCAATATTCATGGATTCGGGTGTGGGATGAATACCCTCCCTGGGTCGTATAGCCGGTATCCAGGTAGGGTGCGCCATAGGCGTCAATCTGGTGCTTACAATACGTCTCATTGTCGTTCTTGCACTGTCGGCAATCCAAGCAAGAATACACCTGGGCACCGCAACCAACACGCTGCCCAACCTTGGCCAAGGTGACCTTGGGTCCAACACGCAAGACTTTGCCGACAACTTCGTGCCCGACAGCCAGCGGGTAAGGGCAGCCGCCCCAGTCGCCACTTATGGTGTGCATGTCACTGGCACAGACACCACAGCATTCGATCTTGATGTCGACGTCGTAGTCGCCAAAGGGACGCGGGGTCCAGGAGTTCTTCTCAAACTCGAGCCATTTCTCGGCGGATGGGGCTTGGAAGCCGCTGAACTTGTCGGGATACGACATTGTTTGTTTGCAACCAATACGAAGGTAAAGCTTAAAGTCGCGATATCAGCTTGACAGGAATGCCTTGCTCAGCAACGCTAGGAGGGTACGGGATTTAGATCTGATTCGGGGAGTAGGGAACGAAGCCAGGAGACACAAACGGCGGACGGTCCATATATTAAACCACGTTCAGTTCTTCAGAGCTGCCCCTCATCCTCCGAGGACACACTTGCACATAAGGGGCACATTATCCGTACCGTGGGGAACAACGAAGCCACCTCAGTTGCCATCAATTTCAGCCCAGATCCTATTGCCCCGAGATAAAAACCGGCGTTGCGGCACCGGCGCGGCCACGAGCCCGGTCGTCATGTCCAGCTAAGAAATGAAGGGCCTGCGCAGGCTCGGTGTTAAAACTCCCCGAACCTGGGGGACCTTCACCCCACCATGACGACTGGTGGCTTGATGATCCGTTTCAGAGCACCGATTCTTCCACCAACAAAAAGCGTCGGGTGGCAAACAGCAGCCAGCGCGAGTTGGACCTCCACGATATCAAGACCGGGTTCGGAAGAAACATGGCAGCATCACGGGTAGGAATTGAATTTTGATTTATTTATTCTTTACAAGGGCCCTCAGTCTTGTCGTTTAATTCGGCGTCGCTTGATAGCCCCAACCTATGTATGTACACTCCACATAGTGAATGCCATATCCGCGTAGCCCTCAATGTTGCCTTCTCTTTGAATCCCGCAACCCAACACCCGCAAGAAAACAGATCCTCAACGCAGCCCCGGCATACACCCACGGCACGTTGCCCCAGTCCCCGGCATTCCAGCCAAGCACATGGTAGTAGATGGCGGGACCCAGCGCCCTCATCGAATACAAATGGCCAAAATCCGCAATCAGCATCACGAGCAGGACGGTTCTCCAGACGCGCATGTCCCACGTCGACCGCAGCACAAGGGCCTCGTTGATGGCGAAGAACAGGTACATATTCGCCAGCTGGGACATGGCGACCGACGTGCCGAGCGGCACGGCTGACGCGTCCGGCGGGGCAGACGCGCCGTCGAGCAGCGCCAGGTAGTCACTTTGGCGGAAGTGGTTGAAGTAGGCGCCTGCCAGGGCCGAAACGGGCTCCAGCAGCAGGAAAAAGAAGCGGTAGACGAGGGGGAGGCGGAAGCCCTGGCGCTGGACGGCCATGACGGGTTGACTGGTGACTGGTGCTGGCAAGATGGGATTTCGCCCGCGGTGAGGGTAGTCAAGGTGGTCTGGTGCTGTACTCCGTATAACAGAGAGCAAATTTCTCAGGTTCAAATACACGTTGAGGCTAGGGTATGAGCTACCGGGTAGGTAGGTAGGCAGGGGTCTGGCGCGCCCCGATGCCCCAGCCCCAGCCCCACTTTTTGCTCCGAAGCAACAGCACCTGTGCGGCTGTGCCATACAAACTTGACCTCATCTAAATATTCACGCATCCAGGTCCCATGCACCAAACATCGCCCGCCAACTAAAGCAAGGACCACAGCCTAAAGGGGATCCAAAGGGGCCCAGGGGAGAGAAATACAAGGCCCAATCCCCTCCAACAACGTACGGTAGGTAGCCACATCCCAGTCCCAAGGCTCACCAGACACCGAGCACCATCACATTCTCTGTACGCAGCAAACAAGGCCATCCCATCGACGCCCAGCTGCAAAACACAGGAGCCTAGCTTTCAACACAGCCAAAGCAGCATTTTCTCTTGGTGCCATTCCTTCCTGAGAGCGTCCCTGCGCCAGCTTCAATCAAGAATAAATAGCACGAATCGGCCATATAGTCAAACCTCCACCAAACCGCCATCTTATGCTTGCTTCTCTCCGCGTCGAGCAAGGCGTCGTGATATACCTTTTCTTTGCTGCTTGTAGCCAAACAAATGAAAACCGACTCATTTCATGCCATGCCCGACGCATGGTGCACACGGACAACATCAATTTCCCCTGTCACTTGTTCGCTCAGTCGCACATCACACGTCACACAACACGCCGTGTCATCCAAGAGCTGATGTCATTCATGCTTGCCTAGCATTGATTCATTAAATCAACTACCTATATTGGAAAGCTACCTAGGTATATTGCAACAAACACATCGATATTCTGCTCGTCAATCTCCTGCCCCTGACGTGCGTCACTCGCAAGTGTCGCGCCACAGCACTGTTTGAATAGACAATCAAAACATGCCAAAAAGCTTCGTCACATCTCCAGCCCATATATATATTTATGTATTGCTCACTTATGTTCGGGAATCGAGGTCGCAATGACAAACACAGTCGTTGTCCGAACGACAATTGACAGATCGTCGCACGCCGGCGTCTCGTGCAACGTCTTCGTTGATGCTGCTGCATTTGCTATGCTAGCAGTCTTATCCTGGCCAAGACCATCTTCTCCGGGCCCTTGGCTTTCCGGTGGTAGCTTTTCGTCATCATCCTACGATGACTCAAAAGCAGCAATCGCGGCGCAAAAGTTATTGCGGTTGTCAGAGTCTTTGATCGCTGCTTGGCCATTCAAAGTCACCATAGAGATACTAGCCTTGGTGCTGATGCCGAACATGTGCACCTCGGAATTCTCAAGAGAGATCATGTTGTCTTGGCAGTTGTTGGCGGCCACACATTTCTGGGCGTAGTTATCGTAGAAGCTGTACAAGCCGCCGCCATACACAAAGGTGTTCGTAGAGTTCTGAGCTCGGAGACCCCATGTGCGGGCACACCTAGGACCGGTGCACGTGGAGAAGTCGGGGTCAGAGAACTGGCTGTTGACCTTGAATGGGACGCGGGCATCTGGGTTGCCCTGCATATATGCCGTCTCCGTTTGAATGAGTGACATGTAAACATTCTCAGCGTTGGTGAGCTGGTAGTTATAAAGCTGGTTGTGCTCAGAAGCCGTTCCCCACAGCCAGAGTCCCTTGGTGCTCTCGATGAGGACGCCGCGACCATTGTAAATGTTGATTTGGTTGTGGTCTGGCAGGTCAAGTTCATGATCGGCGACCCAGAACCAAGTGTTCTCGAAGTAGGCACTGGCACTCGGAGTAACGTGGACTAACATGAAGGAGCCAACACACTGGGGGTTGGGAGGAGCCTCTGTTTCGGGCTTTTTGCTGCACTTGTCGGACTGGAGCTTAGTGCCAGTGGCGCCTGCAACCCGGAAGTGTACATCCCAGAAACCGACAGATCCCTGACTTTCACCAGCAACATTGACCTCCATAAGAATAGCGCCAGGCTGGGGACCCTTGGTCGCAAACACGAGGTCCTGCATTTCGACGTTGCCAGTCTCACCGGGTTGACCGACCTGGAACACAGGCTTGGGCTTTGACTCATCGGCGAAGTTCTTGCAGCCACCAGCGAGAATTAGAGGCCAAGCCTCACCAACAATCTTGCAGTCCCTGGGCACCTTGACGGTGTCTGTAATGACGTAGACGCCATGGTCGATGTAAACAATCTCGCCCCGGCGAACGTTCTTGAAGACTTTCTGGAAGGCGGCGGTATCATCCGTCTTTCCATCACCTATGGCGCCTTGTGACTTTACAGAAATGAACTTGGACGCTGAAACGGTCTCATACTGAGGCTTGCTTTTTGTGACAATTTTGCTGGTGCTGTCGGTAAGAGCAGCAGGCTTAGGAACAGGAGCTCTCGCATCCTGTCCGGCCTTGCCAGTTGCGCCTACATATGATCGGCCCTGCGCCCAGGATTGGATGAGAGCATTGCCAGCAAGAATTGTCTGGTTCCTGTCATTCTGGACGGCAAAAGGGACACCTTTGGTCGTGTCAACATTGTCCAGGACAAGAGTACCGTTGGTGCCTGATTGGGTAGGTTCATAGGCGGTGATAATACCGACACGAGTGTTGGAGATGGTGCTGTCAGTAAGAAGAACGGAACCGACAGTCTGGACGCTACCTCCGTTGGCCATGTTGATACCGACGTCGCAACTGTCGATAGAGATGCCGTGCAAAGTCCAGACCCAGTTCCAATTCATGAAGATGGCAGTTTGGCAGTTGTTAAACTTGAGGTTGCGAGTGGTGAATTGCTGGTTGCCCAAAAAAGCGCCAAGACCACCGCCGTTGAAAGTCAAGTCGCTCATGAAACCGCCAGATCCATTTTCCATAAAGATACCTTGCTGCTTGTTCTTGGATGTCTTGTTCTGAACCATGTTGAACACAATGTTTTGCAACGACGTGGCCTGAGCAACTTGCCAATGGATACCCGTACCAGTCTCTTGGGGAAGACCAGTAAGATCAATCACGAAGTTTCGAATTTGACGAAAGAAGTTGTTTTGATTGGTATGCCAATTGGTGCCATCGCTGTTATAAGGATTCGAGTCGATAACGGCAATTCCCTCAAAGTCGGCCCTGGCCTTGAGAGTAGGCACGCTAACAGCATCACCAACAAGCTGGGTATAGTAATATTGGATGATGGGCTTTGACACAACATAGGTACCGGGAGGAAAATAGACGAGGGCGGGAGTTGTGGTGCTAGAATCGCACCCCTTACCACAGCGATTCCCGGCAGAGATGGCTTTATTGATGGCGTCGGTATCATCGGTGCTTCCATCACCCTTGGCGCCAAACACCTTGACGTTGCGAAAGACTTTGTAATCGTCGGCGGCAAAAGGCGCCTTGCCCTGTCGCGTTATGCCTGCCATCCACCAGCTTCCGTCTGTGGCAGGGTCGGTAGAGTTGGCCCGAACATTGGAGCCAGTTGATGGTGCCGCAAGCGAGGGCGAAGAGAAGAGTTGGAGCGTCAACAGGGACGCTGAGACGAATGTTGACAGTCCCATAATGAAATGGAATTAGCTGCCTCTTCGTTTGAAAGATGCGCGTGTCTGATAATCAACCGAGAGTTTCTGCGGAAAGGGAAGATTTAATAGTTAGTAATTATGCCGTGGAAAAGGTTGCGCGTAGAAGAGCTGATGATGCACGATAGAATCTTGTGCTGTTTGAGTTGTCAATTTTAAAGTAAGAGGTACTAGAAAGTCTGGACGTAGAGAAGAAAGGGCATGTGTACCAAATATACTTTGAGTGCAGTGGTAAACAAAGAAAAAATCGACAACGGGCCACCTAACGTTGAACCAGACAAAGTCATGAATACAACCGAGCCAAACAGACTATAGTGCAGAACGCCCCATTATATACGACTTCATGTCCAGAACACGCCATGGAGCCGGTTTGAAACGTCTGTCCAGGTATCAATTGAGACATCGTCATTAGGAGAAGAGGGGGGGGGGGGCAGCAAGATGCCGCTTGGCTTCATGTCAAGCATCTTGGGAGGAACTATGGATGCAACTTGGGAGTAAATCCGGCCCTATTGAGTGACCTAGCTCTTGCACGGGACTTGAGTGTATCACATGGTGGGCCATGCCAGTCCGGCGGAGCAAGACTTCCTGTGCAGGGGCAAGTCGGACTGGAGGTTCGTCCTGGCCGAACCAAAAGTACACAATTGCCAGTCGCGCGACGATGACAGACTTGTGCGAGGTCGTATTGAACAATAGGTGCGAGGGCATACAGGTTTTGGGGGCACCAGGGGGTCAGTGTATCAACATAAGGGTGTCAGATGAAGGCCAATCCATTCTCCACACAACACCATGGCAGTCACTTGCCCGCGACAAGGGGGAGAATCCGCGAAGCGCACATGCACCCGTCACGGCACTGCCAGACCATGAGTTGGTGCTTCGTTGTAATGGTCACCGAGGAGCAGGCGTCGACGGTGGAAAAGCTGCCAAGCTGGAATGAACTACCGCATCATCATGGTCTCCAAAATGCTTCAATGTTGTGCGGGTGAAAAGCAAAGCGTGGCGCAAGAGAATGTAAAGAACAACGGCGAGGTCCATCTGGTCCGAAGAGTCCAAAGGCGTCTGGTAGGAGATGTGATGTAGCAGAGCGCGGGGGGGGGAGAAGAAAAACGTACCGATGCAATGCGCGGCCGCGAAGTAGGAATTAAGGAGCGAGATGAGTCGTCGAAGGCCCGAATAGGGGCCAAGTAGACGTTGGGGATGAAGGAAATTCGGCTGTTGTAAAAGCAGAGTGCGGAGTGTAGAACAGAAATGAAAAAAAGAGGGCTGAGAGAGTGTGAGAGTAGCGAGTGCGTGTATTGAAGGAAAGTCGATGAAGTTGCGCCGCGGAAACCAGCTGGCAAAGGGAAGGAACCAACGGCGGTCTCTCTTATTATTATGTCTGGTGTAGCCTAAAAAAAAAACCGGCGGTTCCTGTGCTCGCATCTCATTCGTCCATGGCCAAGAAATGAAGCGTGTACATAATGCGAAAGTGCACGGAGTAATAGTCCATGGGTATTTTACGGGCAGGACTTCATATATATCAAGTATATAATAAGAGCGGCAAAGAACGCATGATTTTCAAACCCAGACTGTGCAGGGTTGCCTTGGCCAGGATGAAGGGCAGTCAACCAAGGGCTCATCAGTGCTCACCGGTATGCATTCTCGTGCTCACCAGTGCTCATCATTGCTGACCAGGGCTCCCACCAAGGGTCCTAAGCATGGACCAGACTCAATGCCGGATGGTCCCAGGCCTGGCCGCCTTGGCGGAGCCATACTCTCAGACAGGAGGTTGCCCGCGGGAAGTGGGGCTCTTGGGGACATTCTGGCATGGGTCTGTCAGGCACGGAGCGACACCATTGGCTGTTCCGACACCGAGGAATGGCTGTCGCTGAATTCAACTCTAACTCTCCAAAGATCCAGGAGCCTTGAGCCATTGGAGACTTTTGGGCATCGCCTTTGTTTGATTAAGCGCACATGCACTCGCTGTCCCGGATTGATTCCGTGGCCCAGGCAACTTGGGGTCCAGGAAGATGCTTTTTTCTTGGACTGTGGCGTGCGTGGCCATCCAATCAGTCCATCTCTCAAAAACCACGACGGGAAGGGTCCGCGTTCCAGGCATGAATTGATGGCTTGTGGCGTCGGCTGCATCTGCCAGCTGTGAGACTAGCAATTGGGCCAGGATATTTTGTATCATCGCAGCTTGCGCGGTGACACTGGGAGACCATGACAGGCGAAAACAAGCTCTCTGCTCGGTTGTCCCAGCATATATATGGAAGTATTCCCGAATTGCTCGTTTCGGTCCCCCTTTGGATCTGGTTTGGGGAGCGTTGAGTGGAAGACTCCGTGTATTTGATTTGTTGTACTAGAGGAGGCCAAGGGAGGGCCACCAACCCACGGCAAGGGTATTTCATTTCATGACGTGTACGGAGTACAGAGTATGTACCTAGGTATATAATTCTTCTCGAGGGCATTTTGCGCGTGATGCTGATGCCCGCACTGAGCGGAGAAGGCATACCAAAAATCAAGTCCACATAGGTACCTAGGTAGGTATGTATCAAAGATGCGCTCGACGTGGTATTACCACGGATTATGGAGTACGGAATACTCCGTGCATACGAAGTAATACTCCATCAATTCTTACATAATTATTTGAGAGCGCCACGGACGACTTGGCATGTGCAAAGGGAGAAGGCTCGTGCTACGTATTTCACCGGTAGAAACCGATGCGTTCCCGGGTCAAGATGGTGGATGAGCAAAAGACTAGACCCGGTATTTTCTCTACTCCCGCCCTCTGCGCTTTGTGCTGCACGGCGAGATGGAGCGTCCAGTCAGCAACCGTTCCAGTCACCCACCACACGAAGGAACAGCAGGCCACATACCCGCCGGTCCGGTGCCATTAGGCGCAAGCTTCTGCCGCCGCCATCTACACAATGCTGATCGAAGTGCTTTCTGCCGGGAGCCAGGAACCCCAATCGCCAATCGAAGCTAGACGACGATCCATCCCTCCCAGCTGTCGCTGGAATTGATAGCCGCTGATGCATAACAGAACAAGCATGTGCGTAGTCCTGGCATAAACACACATTTGCATCGCCACGTCTGCCCTGGAATCTAATCTATTTTCACCTGAACAGCTTGGACTGCAGAACTTCTTGGCTCCTAATTTCCTCCCGTCGTCTGCACACGAAAAAATAGCCCCTGACTCGCCACGACGATATGAGACGATCACAGCATGGCCGGGATTCCGCCTCGCTGCACGGCTTAGCACTGCAAGTATCTAACCATTCCCATACTCCGGCAAGTGCCAACCCAATACGGAGTATAAGTGAGTAGTGCTGTTTCCCACCGTGTCTGCCACTCGCGTGCCAACCCTCCTTGTCTGAGGCCTTGTTCAACTCGACAAAGGGAGTCGTGAGGATAGCAGGCGCACGCACGCACACAACGCACCCAGCAAGCGCCTGGGGAGCTTTGCGTGGTTTCGAAACGCCATTGTTTCGACCACTAGGCGCTTTGGGCCAACCAGCACTTCACCCCCTCGATCTCGCGAGGGGCGTGTGCATAATCTGCATCTCACCAGGGTTGGGGCTGCGGCTGCGCTCGCGCATTTGGCACAATAAATTTAAGTTGATGTGTACACATGTGCGTCACGGCCGACCAGGCTTCCAACACACGGCTCTTAATTGCTGCCCGACGCCTGCATCGCCGTCAGCTCAAATTCCTAGTGAACGTCGCGCCAGCGTCACATCTGCCCCGAGAGAGCCCCCGAATGCATTGCGCTCGCCACTAACTGAACGCCCAGGAGAGCTCCTCTAGTAGCCAGCCCCCAGGCAGTTGCAACTACACGTCAACTGCATCGACGTGTAAATTCCTCGGTGACATGGGTCACCAGGCGGGCGTCAACTTGGTCTGGTAGCATCTGCCCTGCGTTCCCCGCATCTGCGCAAATGCAACATGAAGCAACACGTGAATTCGGGCCAGGCGGGAGGCAATCTACAACTCTCCCCAGCATACTTAATAACGGGCCACGACGTAACGGCAGCAAACACAACCACTCATCATCATCATGACTCACCACTGCAATCAAGTACCTCCGTATGTACGGAGTATGCCCAACTACACCCATTCAGTCGTCTCCGTCAAAAGCCTTACAACCTGCCTACCTAGGTACCTAAGTAGGTACTTAGGTAGGTAGGCAGGTATGCACCGTGACAGTCAACCACCCCGAACCACCCCGTCACATACCAGTTGACCTCTCGAGATACTAGTGTAGGTCGTGGTACCTCGCCGATCAATATGCGCACTCCTCAGCAGCAATCACTTGACGCCCCCCCGCACAATCAAGAAAAAGAGAGCCACCTGAGGTTCCATTGCAGAAGCATAACCCCACACTCACACCTGCCAAAATCATGTGCAACACAAACTACCACCCCGAGCCACGCGAACACCATCACCTGCGCAGCCAGATGCATGACCAAGGGCAAAAAAACAACACCAACAAAAAGAATAAGCACCGCCGACCCAAAGAATCAAGTACCACTCCAGTCCGGGGAATCTCGGCCGCTGTGTGCCGTCTCACAATCTCAGCTCGTACAGGGCTGCTGACGAATGCATGATAATCTATTAGGTTGGACCTTTTCTGCGTTACCACGGTCTGAACCGCTAACCCGAATCTATGCTAAAAGTAGGACCAGAAAATTGGTGGGGGGAAACAAACTCCGTGGTGTCCAAGATGATGCCTAGAAAGGAAACCAAACCGCAGCTAATTGGGCTTGGTGCCGGCCTATCTCGCTAACAATATGCGATATTGATGTCCCCCTGAACGCCCCGATGCAATTTCAAATAGCAACAATATAACAAAACAAGGTTTACCAAGTCATTAGACTCGAGACAAAGACTTGATGCGACAAAGACGGCCCGTTTCGCTACGAGAAGCTCGTGCCGACAACACCCTATGGCTTGTGTCACACATAATACGCCGAAACGACTCCCTTTAACCGGCTTTTTGGCAACCTGTATGTCTGCCCCGAGATGGTAGGAACATGAAATAATTAGTCAGTGGCTTGTGCCGCACTGGTTTCCAGCTGCTGGATGCCATCGACTTCAGCACCAAAGTCCATAATGAGAATCTTGGGATCCTGGCCAGTGCTGACGATTCGGCGGTAGTCGCTCTTCGCGCTGAGCACCCAGCTAGAGTGCCAGCGGGGAAAGTCGAGCAGCTGGTTCCCCGTTTCCATATCCCACACTTTGATGTCGGAGTCGTAGCTGCCGCTGACAAGTCGGCCGCTCACGCTGTCTATGTGCAGGCTGCGCACCAAGTTCTCGTGCGCCTTCATTTCACGAACACACTCGCCCGTGTTGGCATCCCAAATGCGAATCACCTTGTCGTTTCCGGCGGATGCCACAAATCTGCCGTCCTCGGAAAACTGCGAGCAGGCTAGGCCCTTGGTATGGCCGACGAATTCGCGGATATTCTTGCCGGTATCAATGTTCCACAGCTTCACGCGAAAGTCCCCAGAGCAAGACACAATCGTGTTGCCGCGCATTTGCACGGCATTGACGGGGCCAGTGTGGCCGCGGAGCTGTCGAAGTAAAGCACCAGTTTCTCTGTCCCATACGCAGATGCTAATGTCCTTGCTGCACGTCACAATGTGCTTCTTGTCAAAAGCCAGGTCCAAAACAGCCGCCGTGTGATGTCGAAGTCGTCGAATTGGTCGGTACCCAGCCTTGACATCGTATACGATGCACGTAGAGTCTGATGAGCCAGTCACCAGGATCTCATCGTCATATTGCAAACACAAAATCGAGGCTTTGTGGTGCTCGGGGAAGGAAACTGTGTTTGGCAGTGACAAGGCGGTCTGCTCATTGTCGGATCCTGCCGCATAGTGGGTTGGGTTGCCTTCTTCGTCCGCCAGCAAATGGGGGCTATTAACGACCTCTGGGGGTCCAATAACCAGCTTACAATTCATCGTGTGCATGTCCCAGACTCGGATGGTCTTGTCCCGAGAGCCTGACACAATCTTGAATCTAGTATCCGGTTAGCAAACTATGTGCCTCAAGGAGAGGCAAAGGGGGGCAAGGATGAACGCACTCATCAAATTGCAGGCAATAGATACTATCAGTATGCCCATGCAAGTACACTGGACGGGCCTTGCCCTCCTTCCACCGCTGGCTCAGCTCCAGCTTGACCTTGTAAATCTGCTTCCAGTCATTCTCTGGGCGAACCTGGGGTACGCCCATGCCAGCACCTGGTTGCACAGGACGACTGGTAGCATAAGTACCCGTTATTTCTCTGAGGCAAGACTCGCGCCAGATGTGCTGGTTCGAAACAGTGTGATGCCACTGACGAGACACGGCACTCGCCTTGGCCAAGGCCGGAGCATCCAAGCAGGCTAAGATGTGAATAGCCAGCTCGGGGGGTAATTCGGAAACGAAATCGATACGGCTAATGCGAGAATCCTGTTCTAAAACGCTTTCCTGTTCGACGTTGTCCAGGTCCACGGATGGCCTGGTTACTGCAATGCCTATACCACTCTCGCGGTCATTTCCATCGTCGCTAGAGGGAGGGTTTAGCCCTCGTTGTCGGGCAAAGTACTCATTCTGCATAGCCGCCGATGCCTTGGCTGCCGCTCCCGTGTGATGAGGGATGACGGGTGGCTCATCGCCTAGCCCAGGGATGGGGACGTGCCTGTTGGGATCACGGTACAGGTCCAAATCGTAGAAAGAGCGAGAATGGCGAAAGTTTGCCGCTTGTCCCAGGCGGTTCCAGGGCCCGTGTGATGTCGTGGGTCGTTCATTTGAAGCGCCTTGTTCGTAGATTACATCTGCTGCGGCAACAGATGGCCGACGATGGACGATCCCTTTCAAAGACATGGATGCACGGCGAATGATGCCCTTGAGGCTTCCCGAAGCCCGTCTCTGCTTAACATGGGTCGGCCCGTGAAGATGTTCAGGTCCATCATGTGAGTCGTCAATAGCAGCGTCGTTCACATGGTGCGTTGGGTCGCGTATGTCGTCATGGCCGAAAAGCGAATGCTTGGGCCGCTTCCATGGCAGTGACATGCTTAGACTTCGAAATCGCTGGTCGGATTCTCCACGGCGGGCAGGCGCAATATGTCGAGGCTCGTAATCGTCATCAAACACGACGCTGTGGTGGGCCTGGGCCCATTCCATGACTGGAATCGACTTTCTGGCCATGTCGTTGGTGTCGTCGGCGAAACCTGTCTCAGTGTCTCCAACGGAAGAGGAGGGTGCCGGCCGGACAGATGAGCTAACAAACGGATAATACAAGAGCTGCAAATTACAGCAGGGTCAGCACCTCTGTTTCTATCAACTTGACGCCATGGTGGCCGAAGGCACGAGGTCTCTTAGAGCAGTCGAATGACCACACCATGATCAGGTGCAAGTGGCGTCGAGGGAGCGGCATATTCAACAGCAAAGGGCATACGAACCTGAACAATAAAACGAAAAATGAGACCCAAAAAAGAAAAAAAAAAGAAACAACTGAAGGAACTGTTGAGGAGTAGTCGCTCAGAACGCCAACGCAGATCAACGAACCGGACGTAAGGGGGGAGAATTCTCTAGTCGGTGGAGAGAGAGATAGAGAGCGACGAGGAGAGACAAGACAAAGAGGTGCAATCAGTCGGGCGCACAGTCCACGCCCACGTTTATCGTACAGCGACAGTGATGATGAGAGAGGAATGACGATTATATGACGTTTATTTCAAGGTTTCGGAGATTTTTATTATTGTGGTTGCAACATGAGCGAAATTGTAACGTGGTACGGGAAAGCCGTTAGGAGATAAAGTGCGAGCAGCGCTGGAATGCGGCAAAGTGCATGCGGCGGGCAAGACAATGGGCAAGGTGGTGCGGCCCGCGGGTGGGTTATTTTAAGCCGGAATCATGAGCTGCATCGGACACGGGGGTTGCAACGAAAGCCGGGTCGGGGAGAGGGGGTTGAGGCGTGGGCGATAAGCTGGTGGTGATGTCGTATACACGAGGATTCTTCGGAAGCCCAACTTGGGTCGTATCAGTGGATGGAATACAGGCGTCTGCGCAAGGGAGGGCTGTCGTCCAACGGAAGAACGAAGGGCGGGAAAGCGAAAGAAACAGCAGCAAGAGCAAGCTGGACTAGATGAACTGGAGGTGAAAGGGGTTAAATGGCGAGGTGTTGTGCGGGATGGCGAAAAGATGTGTTTATTGCACCGAGGATTGTTTGGCAAGGTTTTGCAACTAGGAGAGGCCGAGTTTCGAGCCGTCAAATCGGAGGGTCAGCAGAAAGGTGAAAGGACGAACAAAAGTGGGTCGGCGAGGGGGCCAGCGAGGGGGCCAGCGTAAGGGGACGGGCGGTGGCCAGCACGGCCAGGGATGAGGCAACAGCGATCCAGGTCTAAAAATTCAGTTGCCGCGACGCCGCGACGCCACGTGCAGCACTGACATCTGGAGTCAGGCGTTGAAATGCTGACCTGGAGTGTTCAAGCATTGAAGGTTCAAATGTTGGAGATTTTATTGTGGGCCTCGAGTCCCTTGCAATCAATCACAAGAACAATTAGCCTCCAGATGACCCTCCAACCCGCTCCCAACATCCCCAGATTGCTAGGTTCTTGAGATGGCTCTCGACCGGTTTATTTTTGGGTCCCAGATCTGGGTCCGGCTGGGTCTGGCTGGGTCTTGCCGTCTACCCATGATGAAATTCTCTCGACGTCTGGAGGTGACTCTGAACACCCCTCATACCAACCCGGTCTCCAAGCCGGCCAATTCAGCTCTGCTAACAAACCTTCGAGTGATGTCGAATGCCGCCTGCTCGACTTCGCCAGTTGATGTCAAACCTGACAAGCCACCGCCTGGCGCTGGGTGCGTGGATGCATGCCTGCATTAAAACACCACGCAAGACGTCTCAGGGACAGCAAGGCGCACTGCCGAATCCTCACGGCGCATTAATTAATGACTCGCGGCGTGTCTGGCTGCGTCTCTGAGTGAGAGTTTCTGTCTACTACTAGTTAGGTGCTAATATAATCCGCCCTCTAGTACAGATGACATCCGACACGCGCGATGCCGAAGTACTTTCCCACAGAAACGGGGTGCCGAGGTACCTGCGGCCACGCCGAGCGCCAAGTTCTACCGAGGCGTTAGATACGGCGCTATTTTGGTGTCGCCTTGCCCCATGTTCTAGTTGACACGATAGTCATCCAGTACTCGAACAACCTTGAGATAGAAATCCTCGTGTATACTTCCATCTCCCGTCGCTTCAACGCATATTCTCGCCGCCTCTCGGTAACCCTTGCCCATTCTCGATAACAGCTTAGGAACTTCGTGGCGGAGCAGATACTCACGGAAGCCATCAGTAGTATGGCTACCGTAGCCAGCCAAAACTGAAGCCATCTGCTGCATAGTTTCGACGCTTTCTTTGAGACCCAGTTCCAAGAGTACAACGCCAAGGCTATAGACATCGTGTCGATAGTCAAACGATGTTCTCGTCGCGGGGGTCGTATTGGTCCTCGAGTTTTGGGCTGGAAGCCCCTGGACTTCCGGATGTCGATACAGGTTGAATCGAAAGTCATCATCCACCCCTTCTGTTTGTCCAGCAGAGGACGCCTCCCTGGTGTACTCGAACCCGACAAGGGGTAGCTTGTCATATACAAACCGGTCTCCCTGCTTTGCAAAAAACATGATATTGTCGCTCCGGATACCCTTGTGCAGCCAGCCTGCTAGATGTAGAAACAAGACCGCTCTTCAGAGCGTCGTCGCTACTTGACACCATTCTCCTGCGTCTAAAGAATCGACACTGTCTTCGAGAATCGCAGAGAGTGTCGTGGACGTTTCACCGGGAACCTTGAATAACATTCCGTGCTCTAAATCACCAACCTGGCGGTACCTCTTGACCACGCCGATACAGTCCAACGTTCGAAGTTCGACTGGCTTGTATTCTGCTTTTAGTAACCTTGCGAGATTTTCGATCCGGTGCTAAAGCATGGCCTTGTACGTGAACAGTGAATGATTGGGCGGGCATTCCGATCCAATAACCTCTTTCCACTTCACCAACACGTCATGTCTGCCGTCCTTCTCGAAAGTGCCGAAGCTGCGACCGTCTTTTTCATCCCTCGCAGATGTATCGTGAAGATTGGCCTCGTCTTCAGTGACGTCCTCCCCTCCAAATACGGATTCTCGTGCATTCATCTCGACGATTGCCGATTTCAGTAGAGCGAGACCCCCCGTAATTCTGAGTTTGCGTCTAGCTGTACCGTGATCATTTGCAATTTCGCCAAGTTCATCGTTCTCAGGAGGCTGTTCAGCGCTAACTTGGCTGCAGGGTTGACCTTTGGCGGAGTGAAGAATCCCTCAAGGTCGTTGATAAACTTCTCCAGCCGATCGAGGGCTTTGAGAGGCTCGCCATCCTTGACTGCCCAGGACAGTTGCTCTTGCAAGTCGGAGTTTTCTTGGATACTTTGTATCTTGTCCGACAATGCCTGTCTTTCCCCCGAGTTGGGACTCGCCAAGTCTACCAGCCGCTCTATTGAAGACGTGGGCAGGACTGACGATTGCGCAGCTGCCTTGATCGCATTACTGCTCGACACTAGGCTGTCTAGTTGATCGATAAAGTGATGTATCAACACCACGTATTTGATCGCCGTGTCGCCATGGTTTTGAAAGCGCCGATCCTTGACGTGAAGCCCGGCTGGGCCGCGATCAATCCCCCAATCGATTCCCCAGCTCTTGAATCTTGCCAGCTGCAATTCTAATCTGGTCTGGAAGACAGCAGCGTCCTGACCAACCCCGCCAGCTCTGCGCTATAGCTGGATTGCTTTGACTGTTCCCTTAAACACCTGAGCAGGAAGGCTTGTAGCGCCGAGAGCAGTGCCAGCTACACCAACGGGGTCGACTTGCCATGCCATACTATCAGTGAACAGAAACGTTGTTTAGAAGGAACGAGGAGAGCGCAATCAACACATCCGACAGATGAAGTAGGGTGGCACTTGTACTCACTGTTCAATGAGGCGATGACGATGGCTCAGCTGAGGCGGAGCAAACGCACTATTGATTTCTGCATGTATTCGATCAATTTCCGTATCAGCCGCAGCCACCAGGTTTACATGCTTTGCAACAGCCACATGACCTTGAGCTTTTGCCTTCAAAAGCTGGTTCTGTTCCCTATCTCATGGCTAGTATTCAAACCGCTACCAAAATCATTCCTCACTAGTTGCCGTACCAACTTGGGACTCGGGTTGCTTGTCATGACATCCCAAGAGCTATCGCGCTCCAATGTGGGGTTTGCTCAATGGGAGCACGACATTCTATCCTTTTTATCGATCTTTGTACACACGCATCAGACACTAAGTATTGCGTTCCGATTACTGGGCACAGTTTTAGACGATCAGTCCTTCCACATGCCGGCTCCCGTCAACCAAGGTGGATACTTTGAGGTCTACATCCTACGTTCCAAGGACATTTTAGATGCGGACTTTCTGGGTTCAAAAGAGGACATTCCATCGAATTTACCTCAGACCGTGGCTGTTAAATGTCCCAAGATACGGGGCAAACTGAATGACAGACGGAACCAGAAACTTTGGACCTCCATGGCCATGGAGCTGCAGATTCTGAAACACGAACATGTAAAGGACCATGATAACATTATTACATTGCTGGGACTGAGTTGGAGATGTGTGCGGGGAACGTACATGCCTGCTTTTGTTCTTGAAGCCGCAAAGTCCGATTTGTACAGTATGATACAATCATCCCAGTTCGCCTTGAACAAGATGACCACGAGAAAAATTCTAGGGTTGGCAGTCGACATCTCATGCGGTCTCTCGGCATTGCACGACTTAGGCATCATTCACGGAGATATTAAGCCACAAAATGTCTTGATATTTGAGCATCGAAGGCTGGGGTTTATCGCCAAGATTACTGATTTCGGCTCTTCGTTACTCAAAACAGACATCAAGGAGCCCATCGTACTCCCGTATAACACCGATATTTGGCAAGCTCCTGAATGCCAAAACGCCCTCGATGGGTCCCAGCTTATCGAGGCAGACACCTTTTCCCCGGGTCTCGTTCTGTGTTACATGCTTAGCAGAGGCCTCATTCTACATGAACTTAAGGAGAGCGACGAAAAAGCTACTACAAACAGGCAGTCTGCTGTCAGCTATGACTTCTACGCCAAAGTTACCTTTCAGGCCCGGCCCTACATGAGACCTTTGGTTCCGCCCTAGAAATCGAGGAAGAGATGTTATACGGCCCTATGTCGTCTCGCAAGCCCGAGGGATGGCCCGATCCGAACGAAGAGGTGGACAAATTTGACAAAAGCGAAGGCTGCGTGTCGATCCGTAAACTGCAGCGAGCGGTTGCAAGAACTCTACTCCCATCGCTTTTCGAACCCTCCGTACGCCCCAGTTCCAAGAGCATCCATCTAAACATGAGGACGTGTTTCAGCTGGCTACTAGAACGAGACATGTTGTATCCGATTCTATCTCTCCACAACCCGTTTACCCCTGAGCGTATGGAAGCTGCAAAGCTCAACGACCGGGAGAGGGATGTGCTGCAAAACCCAGGTACGCCGCTTCAAATCGGTTGTAGAGCACTCGCTAATCAGGCGCATCAGGCGGCATTGCGGCAAAGGAGGACAAAGAAAGAGTCTGGATGTATGCTACTACAATAGAATGGCTTGAAAGGTCCATCAAAACTATACAAAAAATGGTGATCTTCCAAGTATAGACGACACCTCACAATCCGATGCCGTACATCGTATTGCAACTTCCCTTAAAGCTTGGTATGTTAGAAGTCACATTTCAGGATATTCATAGTCTGATGGCTCCCACAGGACGCAGAGCGAGGCTCCTCCTCGACAGAATATGCGCGAGATTCGCAATCCCTTTGCCGTTGTAGAGGTGAGCATCCTCCACCCCCTTTGTCTATTCCGCCAAGTCTATCAACATCTAAGAAGGCGGTTAGGCGGAAGCTTCTTTTGGCACTTTGCGCTGCATGCTAGCCTGTGTCTTGAGCCAAATCCTAGGTGAAATGCGGACTGTCGCGTGCAATGAAAGGGAGAGCGAGTCTCGTCGGGCAGAAGCAGCTTGGCAATGTTCCATTTTCCAGATCATGGCAGCACAGGTTGACCAAGTCAACAACCCCGATATTGGTCCTGCTCTCGAGTTAATGCTTTTGGCCGCAAATCTTGGAAACTGGAAGGCACAGAGTATATGTGGATGGCTTCACTCTGTTTTTGACAGGCCATTTCCCGTAAGTGAAGAACTCGAATTGGAATGGCTCCAAGATTCAGTTTGCAAGGGAAGCGCAACAGCCGGCCGACGGCTGGAATCTCTTGACCCAGAAGCCTATGCTATAGCAGTTGACGACCTCAAACGCTGCTGGGCAGGCATTGGAGTCGATTTGCCTGGTGACTGGCAAATTTACGACGATGTAGGTTTCCTTGGGCTTATTGAAGACCAACCTCGTCTGGTTGGCTACTATCTTCAGATTGCTGCGACATGCGGCCGTCTTTCTCTATTGCGCACCATTTTTAACAAGTATTCTAGTATTATCGACATCAATGGCCGGTATCCGGGTGATGAAACGCTCTTACTGAAGGCCTGCCGATCCGGTCATTTCGAAGTTGTACTCTGTCTTCTTGACCAAGATGCAGATGCATGAATCTGCAGCGAGGACGGAGCGACACCATTACACTTTTTGAGCGCCTTTGAAGAAGAGCAGATTCCCCTTATAGCAGACAGACTGATAGAAGCCAAAGCTAGCCTTACAGCCAGATCCAAAAATGCAGACTGTATAAACTAGCCGTCGACGCAACCTTTGGCATGGTGGATGGGACGCCGTTGACTTGGGCTGAGGCCGCCAACAACCAGGCAGCCACCCAGGCGCTCCTCGACCTTGGTTCAGATCCATTCGATATTGCTGGGAGGACAGCAGAATATGGGGACAGCTGGTCAAACAACGCTCACATATCTCCCGCTTGGACTGCGGCAGCGAGCTTCCAGTATGGACTATTGGAGATGTTGCTAGAGAGAGCCGGCGATTGTACCGAGCATTTGAATTACAATGAGCGCACTTTCGGTACCCAAGGTTCGAAAGACCCATTCAAAATCCTCGGCTGGATGGTGAATGGTTGCGAGGGCCACGGCATCCGCAGACTACTCCTACATGGGAAACGGTTCTGCCAGGCGTTCCAACGAACCTTTGATCTTATTTTGCAGTATGGAGCAGATCCATCCAACATCAGCGTGAAAGGTTTGCCAGTCATCCGACCAGCTATCCAATGGGGCCAACCTTATATCATCAACCACTTAATGACAACACGAGGAGGGATGTTCAAGCCTACCGCGGCAGATTGGTCCCATTGCGTGCTGATCGCACTTGCTCTGCAAGACAATTCCACGCTCGGCATCTTGCTCCATCACTCGCAGGCAGACGATCTTGACCCGGACCATTGGAACAAGTTCTTCGCCTCCACCAAGCCCTGCCAGACGACGGCGAGATGCTCGACCACTTCCGCAAATACCGCTATCCAAACCTCGACATGTTTCCTCACTACGGGAACGCACTTTTGGCAGGCAAATACAAAGTCGCCAAATGGCTCTACCAGACAGGCAAATGCGATCTAACAATAATGGAAGACGGCAAAACTCTCCTCGGACGACTCATCACGACCTCAAAGGTGTACCGAAACGCCAGTCTTCACATCGCCGCATTTCTCAGCTTAAATCCGCCCGATGAGGTGTATTACAATGTCATGGACCTGCTGGGCTCGCGCCTCACAGCCCTCCAAGCCGTGGTGTACATACAAGAGTACAGGCACGGCCACATGGCCACGACGGACATCCTCCAGGCCATTCTGCGCAAAAAGACGGACACAGACTATCTGAACCTTCGCGTGGAGGGCGGCCCCTGGCAAGGCAAGACAGCACTACACCTCGCCGTGGAGTCGTGCAACGTGGATGCGGTGCAGTACCTCATCGACGCCAAGGGGCGGCACTTGGACTTGTCGGCGCTTGACGGCGACAGGTTCAGCCTCATCGACCAGGCGGCGCTGCTAATGAAGAATCAGAAGAGCAACATGGATCTGTGGGAGGTGCCGAGCGAGAAGCGGCGCGACGTAGACCTGCGCCATTTTGAAAACACGGTGGTGATTATGAGGCTATTGTACCGAATCGAGGTGGACGAGCTGCATGTGATTCTGTATAGGGAAGAGGAGCAGCTTATTGTCCCGTGCAAGATACCAGGTGAGTGCAGACGGTTTGCGACAAGGGTGAAGGGGCTGTTTTGCGAAAAACTGACCATGTTTTTGTTGGCAGATCTGAAGAGGGCTATTGAAGGTGGGCAGTACAACTGTGACGACTGGCCAGAGAGCTCTGATCCAATGCGCCGCCAGAGCGGGATGATCTTCCAAGTGCTGAAGGACTACGGGTTGAAGATCGGCTTGAATGATTCTGTGTTTTGGTACACCGACAAAGTGAAGCCGGGGGCCGGCCATGATTCTGGTGGTGAGCAAAGTCTTGTCAGCGAGGCTGGTGACCAGAGAGATGGCCAAGAGGCATATTCCGAGTTTGTTAACTCGGTCAAGAAGCTGAAGCTGTAGGCTCGTGTCCCTTTTTTTTCTTACTTTTCGGGCAAAGCACGGAATCAGCATTCCGTGTCTCGTCACCTTTGTTGGCCCAAAAACGACACACTTGACAAGACGGTGTTCTTCGTAGCCGTGTACGCCATAGCAGCCCAAAGAAGCTCAGTATAACTAAGAAAGAGAAAAACTGCGTGGAAACCAAATTTTAAGTGGCGGCGAAGAGTGCTACTTTGAGCTTCAATATGTCGATCACGCCAACCTTGACAGAGTCGCTCGTTGCAAATTGGTGCCCGTGATCGACCACTGCCACCGCGTATGACCAAGTCCGAACCCAGCTCCTTCACTTTGCCTCTCTGTCTCCATCTCTCCTTCGCTCCATTGTGCAGCGCTCAGCTTGTCTGTCTACAAGTCCACGATGGGCTGTCCAATGACGAAGCAGCACCAGTCATGCTATAGAACACTACTACTTCTTGACTCGTCTTTCCCGACTAGAAAATCAACAAAGAGTTATATAGGCGGTGACATAGCTCCTGTATGGATCACAGTGGAGACCTAGGGCGCTGCCTCTCAATGCTTGCAGTCACATTTGCGGGCCGACAGGGAGGACGAGGCCTTCTCATAACTGAAATCAGGAGTAAAACTGTGTCCCGCATCGCATTCAAATATACTATACTACAAGAAATAACTATGGTGCTTAAAATGAGCTGTGTTGCTCGTATGACAGGCCAAGGTCAGTCGGCGCAGCCGTGCGAGTGCCGCCCGTCCCAAGATGTAGATGTATCTCATCTACTTGCGAGCAATGTGGACCAAACCGGAGAAATCTGGTTCCCCCGCATCATCCCGCCGGGCAATGTGAACCAGCCCGGACTCGTCTGCCTCACCCTCGGTCCCCTCGCGCCGGGCAATGTGCACCAGACCGGACTCGTCGGCTTCGGCCTCTGGCTCAGCACGGGCACCGATGCGATGGATTTCAAGGCCAGAAGTGTCAGCACCATAGACCTGATTAATAATTTCCCAGACTTGTGGGTCAATACCTCCGGGAGCTGGGTCGTTGCCGCCGGGGAAGCCTGGGTTATTGCCGCCGGGGGAGCCTGGGTTATTGCCGCCGGGGGAGCCTGGGTTATTGCCGCCGGGGGAGCCTGGGTTATTGCCGCCGGGGAAGCCTGGGTTATTGCCGCCGGGGAAGCCTGGGTTATTGCCTCCGGGGAAGCCGTTGCCCCCGGGAAAGTCTTGACCATCGTCTCCGGGTAAGGGCGTAGGCTGAGAAGGACGCTGCGGGTTTTGGCCAGGACGGTCGGAGCCGGGGCCGGGATTGGAGCCGGGATTGGGGCCGGGCTGAGTGGGTCTCCCGGGCTTCCCCGGGCGGCCTGTATTGTCACCGCCATCCCCTCCGTTCCCGAATGGAGGGCGATTATTGTCACCCACAGGGGCTTTTTGGGCGTTCACACGAGCAAATGCCATTCGACGCATCCGTTGAAATTGATCTTGACTGAATGAATACTGCTTGTTTGGCCTACAAGGCGTCAAGTTAGTCGTACACTTTGAACACTCTCAGGTGAGGGGAAACATACATCGACACAGGTTCCATAACGTTTCCGGTGCTACCGCCGCCTTGACGTCTAGAGAACCCCCCCTGAAAACCGCCGCCTACATGATTCTCGCCAAGCCAGTGGCCGGTCTCATGTATAGTTGTGATGAGCGCTCCGCTTAGGTGGGCATCGCCGCCACCGAGGCCCTGGCGACTGAAGAGTCGACTGAATGGCCCTCCAGGCCGTCCACTACCTCCTGCATTTCCTGTATTTCCTCCTGGACGACCATTGCCGCCGTTGTCGGCGTTGCCGCCGTTGCCACCATTGTCCTTGGGCAGAGTGTCCATGGCGACGACGCATCCGTCCGCGCCGCCGATACCCGCGGCAATGTCCATTCCGGGTTGCGGCACGACGCACATGCCCTTGACTCCTGCGCCCTGGTTTGTCGGCACATAGACAACATTGAGAGTGCTCGTATTGCCTTGATGGACCTGGGACTTCAACTGGTCCATGGACCTGTTATCAGTCACGCCGGCAGTGCAGCGTGGATCATTGATACGCGAAACGTTTTGCAGGTTAAACCTGATTTTGCCACCTGCGAAGAGCTCGTTCATGTCTTCAACGGTCTTTTCAGCGACCGAGTCCTATGGGCAGCCTGTCAGCATCGGGATTCTGTTTGTTCAAGTCTGGACAGAAAGCTTACCGGAGGGCATTCCCCTCCCTGGCCGCAGCAGAAATGCAAAACACAGCCCAAGTTGATCTCCTGTCCATCATCTGGCTGGTTGCTCTGCCGTGTAAATAGCTCGCGCTCCTCCGGGCTGATACTCCGGGTAGCACAATGATGCTCAACGCCCCTTATCTCCATAGGACCAGCTACGGAAACCGAGGCCATCAGGCCAGAGACGAGAAGGGGCAGCATCACCATGATGATAGACTTGGAAAAGGAATGTATTGAAAAAAAAAAAAAAAGTCCTAGAAAGTAGGAGGCGGCAGCCCAGTTCACGCCAAATCAAAGTTGAAAAAAAGGAGAGAAAAGAACGGAGTTTGAGAAGGAATGAGTCTCTTGGGCCTGCTTGTCTAAAGACGGAACAAACCATTGACAGGACGAGGGAAGGGCTCCTTAAATATACACAAAATCATCATGGCAATAGACCTAGTTGCCCTAACCTTGTCTGTCGTGCAAAGGGTTCATCCATGCTTCGCATTTCCAAGCGTGACATTGTCGGATGCACTAGCTTCATGAGAGCATAGTTGCTTGAGTCTCCGGCTCGTCAGGCTGATTATCGCCCATGGAGTCTAAAGAAGAGCCACAAAACTCAGCTGATTAGGCCCGTCGCCGCAGTTCACACGTATCATGAATAACCAACCCTGTCAGGAGTTACCGACACGGAAGTGGATTACTTGCAAATCATTTGTTTGTTTGTGTGGGCGAGAGAGGCTAGCGTGATCTACCCAGGGGTCCGCGGCATTATCCAACAGTCCTTGACACAATAGTCATGCCGCATATTATGATACGGAGGAGAATGGTACAGCATCCCAGGCAATAATACGGAGCTAAACGTACGCAGCTGACCCTAACCCTAACTCGCGCCCTGGGAACTGACTAATGAAACTAAGATTAAGGTCAAGACGTGGATCAAAAGTGGGACCAGCATCGATCGAAGATTGCTTCAAATGTTCTTTTTGCAATGAGAGCAGTCATTGTGTTCTCTGCGCCGTCGTGCTTGGCGGGTTTGGCAGTTGCAAGGAAGCATTGATCCTCTTTGCTCGAGGCGCGCGGCGTGAGCTTCCCCGACTGCCACCGAGTACGCGCCGCCATGAGCAAGCGTGATCAAGGCGCAGCCCGCCGTCGGGGTTTGTTGATCAAGGTCATGCGAGCCGCTGGCCGAGTCACGACGAACGATACGGCATAAGGCTTGATCCCTACGAAAACAGAGACGGGAGAGCCGGCGCGGATCCCGAATACGTATATTTGAAACACCAGACGACACCGATTTGGCAAAGCGATGGAGTTGCATGAACAAACCCCCAACCCCACCCGGGTGGCTGAAACAGCAAGAGTATCCATAAGCTGAAAGGAGAGAGAGAAGATGCTAAGGTAAGCGAGGGCCGTGAAGATATAATATGAGGTGCGAGTATTTGCTTAATCTTATGAACAAATAATTATAACTGCTCCTTTCCTCTTGTAAATTTATGTAAATTTATATTTATTACTTTTTAAAACCTACGAATCAATTACTTATACTAGGTACTCGTAGAGTTTTTACACCCTATTACTTGGCAGTATTACCAACTCTCGACTCGACTTGTGCCCACTCCACGTTTTCCGTTTGGCCAGAGGATAGTCTACATCCACCGCCACCCAAACAAATTCGCTGGCTTGATTCGAGCCACCAACGTTCCGCTTTCTTGTGAGATCAAAGACTTCATCCACAGGAGTAACTTGTAAGCCAGGAGTACTGGCACTCGTAGTAAGCTCCTTGGCCTTGTCCGGGTCGTTGGGGAAGAACTCGTCCCAAGAATTATCTACAATGTCGGCAACTCTGACGGCCAGATGAAATTGCTAGCCCTTCGACCTGTCCAGAAAAGTCTCCTTCTTTCGACAAACATCGTCCAATATGGGCGCCGCTTTTTGTGCTTGAAGCATCCTCCCACAAAGTTGTGCCAGAGTCAAGGGGCCTGAGAAATTTATAGGGTTGATCCAGTTCCATCTCCTGAAGACTTGAACCGTTTGCGACGGGCAAGCTGGAGTGTACGGTGTCGGTATGAGTCCCGATCTTTGCCGCCATATACCCAGTGTTTTAATCAACGGCGGACGACGAAACGAGGTCAGTGTCAACATGAGCATCAGCAGCAAAGCCGGAACTTCCTTTCGATGTAGAGCTCAACCTGAGCCAGTACTCTCCAGATATAGGTGAAAGGCCACAATTCACATCGCTACAAACAACGTGCTATTGGATGGAAGAATCGGCGATGGCAGCTCCCTCTGAAGCCCCTGCTTTGAGTACAACTCTGGCATTATGTTGCGGTAATGCCCTTGTCCCCAAATCTTCATCGCCTGAAGACCACTGAGATGGTGCACCCACAGCAGTTAACGGGACGAAGGCCGAAGCCTTGCATGCATGACTTGCATTTTCGCATGTTGGAGGAGGCGGAATAATTCTATGCATGTTAGCTACCAAGTGTAAAACAAGCACCCCAAAAGCCCACTAGCCTCTATACAACTTACTTTAGGTCGGTCGGTCTTTTTCAGATTGCCCTGTTTTTGTCCTTTCTTATCACTTCATGGCAAACTCATCGGGGATGCCGTGGCACAGAATCTCGGTAGGGGTATTCATCTTCTTCTCCATAATGCGGTCATACTTCTGTTTCGTCGTAGCAGCCTTCAAACCCTGCCAGGGGAGCGAGCCGCGGCAGAAGTAGAGCATGACGTAGCCGAGAGCTTCCAGATCATCACGGCGGGGCTATTCAATACCTAAATGAGTGTTGGTGGAAGCATATCAGGCAGTGCCAGTCATGCTCTTATTCTCGCGATAAGGAATGTGGACATGAGCCTTGGGCTCCCGGTACTTCTTGGTAAGGCCGAAATTCATAACGTTGACTTGGTTGCCACGCTTGCCGATGCCCATGACGAAATTGTCTGTCTTGATATCACGGTGGATGAAAGACCTCGCGTGAATGTACTCGATTCGGGAGATGAGCTGATCGGCGAGGAGAAGGAGGGGTCTTCAGCGAGAACTTTCTTAGCATGGTAGTCACGCTCGGCACCGAACCAACGGACAAGCGGGATACCGACACCGCCAGGCAGAGACTTGTAAACGCGGGCTTCGTACTTAAGCTGGGGGTGCTTGGCCTGGACGGATTCAAGCTTGATGGTAATCTCTTGTCCGGATACAAGACCCTGATGCCAACGAGCGAGTTGTCCTAGGGGTAGGCAAAGCGGGCGAGAATAACTACTTAAGTTTATACATATGTCAAGTAGACTACTAAGCCTGCTTTATTACACCCTTTGGGGACCTGCTGGGGGCCGCTTGCGGCGAGCTCTGGCCTGCCATCGCCTTTACTATGGCTGCTATTACTAGTTGTGACCGCTATTATTAGTGGCGTTTTTATATTAATTAATTATCAAAGAGTATTTTTTTCCTAAATTAATTAAATGCTTAAGAATACTTTTATTATATAATAAATTAAAGACGTAAAGTGTTAAGGTATTAAGGGGGTAATACTAGTATATTTAATTATTAGGTAAAAGATATTTATTTAAGTTATTCTCTATTATTATTATTATTATTATTAAGTACCCTAGAGCTATTATAAGCTATTCTAGTACTTTTACATGTAATTTAAGTGTTATATAAAAAGAAAAACCCTCTTACTTTTATTTTAAGTTATTCTTCTTTATTATAATCTGTAATTATATAAAGCGTATTTTAAATTATATAAGTTAAAGGTACCTATTAAACTAGCTATTTTAATAGTAGTTTATTAAAGCGTGTGTAATAATAAGTTTAAGCTAAGTTTAGGTTAGCCTTAGCCCTTAATACGCTAGTTAGGTGTTTATTCTAGTATTTAAGCATTTAAGGCTATCACGTAATTTTCTTTAAGCGTTATATTATATCATACTATTCTAGGCTTAGCGTTAAGCCGTGTCTTAGATACTTCTAGCGTAGTTAGTGTGTTATAGACTATAGTAAACTTTACTTTTTCCTCACTTCTAGGGCTACCTAGCTGGGTAGTTATTCTTAGAGTATTAACAAGAAAACTACATTTTCATTTTTTAAAAAAGCTTAAATAATTAATAATAAATCTAATAAAATACTTAAATTATAATAATAAATACATAAATTAGCTAATATTATAACTAATTAGCTTATATAAAAAAGTGGGTTCTTCTGGCTTATTATAAGCTTAAAAACTAGATTATGTAATTTTCTAAAAACACACTATATGTTATGGGCTCGAGCTGGCAGCTCGGGCCTAGGCCGGACCCGATGCGGAGGCAGCTCGGACCCAACCCGGATAATCTACGGGCTAGGTAGGGATATAAAGGGGGGTAAGAAGGGGGAAACCTTTCTTTCTCTTTCTCTTTCTTCTTAAGTTTATTCTTACTTTCTAAAGACGCATACCTACAGTAGTATAGTATGGCCAGTCCCCAACACTATACTATACTATACTATAAAAACTATATTTTATAGTTTTTAAAGTTCTAGGCTTATAAGAGCTTATAAGGACCCACTTTTTTATGTTAGCTTATAGTATAAAGTTCATACTATTTATCTGTAAAACTTATAATCTTATAAGTATTTTATTAGATTTAATATTATTTATTATATTAGAAACTATAAAAACTATAAAACTATAAAACTATACTACTTCTAATGCTCTGGTTCAACTTATTCTCTATTTATATATACGAGTATTATAATATAATATATATAGTATTTTTAATTAATTAATTAAGCTATTTCTCTTATAATAGGTTCTATTAATTAAATGCTAGGTAATTAATTATAATTTATATATTATATATAAGCTATGTTTTACACGTAATTTATATTTATAATAATAATTCTAGTAATCTTTCTCTTTAAAGGAAAATATAACGTATAACGTTAATTAATTAAAGAGGCTTAAAAGCGTAATAAAATTTAAAATAAATATAAGTAAAGTTAAAAGAGAGTAATTAAGTAAGTTAAGTTACTATATAGTAGCCCTTAATACAACTAATAGGATATGAAATAGTAAAGATAATACTATAAATAATAGTAATTAAATCTTTTATAAATATAAAAGGTATAATACTATCTCTTTCTTATAATTCTTACTTATTTATAAGGCTTTTTCTTAACACGTTATTAAAATATATAATCGCTTAAGTTATTCTATTATTATTATTAAGTACACTAGAGCTTTTAAAGCTATTCTAGTATGTTAACCCTTATTTCAAGTAAAAAAACCCTTAAAAAAAGAAAAATCTACTAGTATTTATAAAGTCTTTTTTACCTTATACTACGTTATATATAAGGCGTATTTCTTCTCGTATAAGTTATAAGTATTAATTATTTACTTTTACTTTATTTTTAACCTATTATCTTAATTTTTTATAATATATTATATTATAGTTATAATACGTGTTAGCTTAATTTTCTTTTACCTTAAAGCTTTAAGCCTATTAACTAATCTTTAAGGTAAGCTTAGCTTAATTTTACCCCTAAAAATTACGTGCTTAAGCACGGGTTAACCTCTTCTTTTTTAGGTAATTAAGCCGAAAAATTAGGGGTGTCTTTAGCCGGGTTTAAACCAGCTCCCTGCTAGACTAAGATAGGTCTCTATAGCGCTTAACCACTACGCTATAAAGGCTAAGTTATTCTATTACTTAATTTACTAGGGTAACGCGTTACACTTAAATTTATATAAAAGCTAGTAAAAAGAATTACCTTATATAATTTAAATAGATTTTAATATACTTGAAATAATTAATTACGCGTAAATATTAAGCTATTTAAGTTATTATATTTACTTATTATAAAACGTTTAAAATAAACGTTTACTTTTAATTTAAGTTAAAGAGAAATTAAAATTTAAAACGCTTAAATAATTATTATATAATTAAGTAATTTAATTAATAATTAAAGTATAATTATTTAAAACTAAGAATGTAAATATATAGTTTATAATAAGAAATCGTATTAAACGTATAATTTTAAGAATAAATTACGCTAATAAAAGCGTTAAAGATATAAATAATAAATAAGTAATAAATAAGAAAAATACTTTTAATTCTAATAAATTAATTATAGTTTTAATACACGATTTTTTTTAAGTAAACGTATAATTATTACTAGTTATAATATATTATAAATATTCCTTATTAAGCTAAGCTAATTAGGGCCTGTAGGCAACTAGATATATGGACAGTGTCACGTGACACTCCTCCCACCGAGTTAAGTTACCGCGGGAGTCTAACGCTGGTGTCCATCGCCCAGCTAGCAGCCATTAGTTGATTCAGTAGCTAACTTCTACAGTTCCAGACGCCGTTACTACTTACTGCACCGGCACCAGAACACCAGCTTCTGCGCACCTTGCGATGAACCGGAAGTGCGAAACCACGCCACGTGCATCCCCCTCACCTCATAACCAGTCAGCAGTTTGCCTGAACCAGTGTGCCCTCCCAAGGGCTTGACTGGCCGCCTCCAATTGCCGTCAGATTCTCGCACGTGACGACCTTTCTTGCGTCTGGCTCTCCAGGCTGTTCAGTCGGCCGCTACTGAATTGCCCTCACCTCGCATTCTTCTCTCTTTGCCGTCTCGACCACAAACAGAAAGCACTCCCACGTTCTTCCTGGCCTTCGTCGTGCATCGACTTCAACTCCGCGCGACGATTTCGATTGCTCCAAAACAACCACGCATTCCCCCGGTTGCTGGGGCACGCACCCGAAAGGCATGTCGACGCCCACGACGGCCGTGGTCACCTTCCCTCACTACCACGACGCTCACGCTCACGCCCACGGCAACCACTCGCACCATCACAGCTGGCAGGGTCACCACTCGTCGTTCACAACAACAAATTATCGCTCCACAGCTGCCAATTCTTTGCTACACCAGTGCAACTCGTCCGTGCCTGAATCATCATCTTCATCGAGTACGGCACGCCTCCGGCCCTTCTACCAGTCCGGAAGCTGTATGACCGGCTACCCTTCATCGGATGGCATAACCCAAAACCATCCGCCCCAATCAGCGCCGGCGCCCCCTCCTCACGGCGGCCACTACATACATCGCAGCCATATTGAACCGTCCACTCCAACGACACCGAGATTTCGTACCGATCATAATTATTCATCCACATCCGCCATGGCCAGTGCAACGGCTACCACTACTGCCACGGCTGCTGCCAGACATGGGATTGCTGACCATCTCTCACGGAAACGCCGCCGCGAACCCGACTGGAATACTTTTTATCAAAATGGCCTTCCCAAGGAAATCATCGTCATTGACGATAGCCCTGACCCAGAGGCCTCTACTGACCGAAAATTGACATCATCAGGTACAGGTGGCCATACTTCTGCGTGTGCCATATCACATGAGACGAATTTTACCACCAGTCACCTTGTAAAGCGAAGACGGCGGGATGACGCTGCTCCCGGCTATCACATACAATATGTGGGCTCTCGCACAAACACACCAAGGCAAAATGCAACGCTCAACGACTCTACTCTCTCCAGTGATCGCACTAACTCGGTTCACAATACTACGGCACCGACCTCTCTTACATCCAGCATCCACTACGAAGACGCACCCGCTCCTTTGAAGCGGAAACGGACTACCCGCCGACAAGCTGCCAATGAGGCAAAACGTCGGGTCATTGATGTCCTCGGTGGCCCATGCCTCACGTACAAGCCACCTCCATTTCCCCCCAAAAAGGTCGCCGAAGTCCACGTCCGAGTCGTACATGACGTGAGTATCTCCATACTTGTGTCTTTTCCTCACCTCATCCCGGCTGTTCCTCTCACTTGGTTCCCGTGTATCTGCACCTCGCAAGTGTAGCGGAATATTATTGTCTTTGTTGAATGTGACGCTAATTAATGCCTCTTGGCGAACTAGCACTACTCAAAAAGGAAAGCCGATGATGACGACGGCCACTACATAGTCGTTCCTGGTGCGGAGCTTACGGAAAACTGCACGTTGAATTCTTAGGCCATCTTGCTATTATTACTGAATAACCTTAGCTGACGATGACTTAGATAAAATAACTCGCCTTCTTGGCCAAGGAACTTTTGGTAAAGTAGTCCAGGCGCACGACCGGAAGCGAAATGAGGCTGTTGCCGTTAAAATCATTCGATCTGTACAAAAATACCGTGATGCATCAAGGATTGAACTCCGAGTACTAGCTACTCTTAAGGCTAATGATAACGAAAATAAATATCGGTGCATACATCTGAGGGACACCTTTGACTACCAGGGTCATATTTGCATTGTTATGGACCTGCTAGGCCAGAGCGTCTTTGACTTCTTAAAAGGCAATGGCTTTGTGCCCTTTCCCAACAGCCAAATTCAAAACTTCGCTCGCCAATTATTTACCAGTGTAGCCTGTGAGTACAGCTCTTGCCCGTTTACTCTGTTCGCCCACTAACTTTTTCCAGTTCTACATGACCTAAATTTGATACATACCGATCTCAAGCCGGAGAACATCCTCCTAAGAGACGACAAGTATCAGGCATTTACTTATAACCGGAAAATCCCCTCATCTTTAACCACTATTAACCGGCAGGCCTCGCAACGGCGAGTGTTATTAAACACCGAAATTCGGTTGATTGACTTTGGATCTGCGACGTTCCAGGATGAATATCATTCCTCCGTGGTATCAACTAGACATTATCGAGCTCCAGAAATTATCCTAGGCTTAGGATGGTCATTCCCTTGTGATATGTGGAGTATTGGCTGTATCCTAGTGGAGTTCTTTACTGGCGATGCATTATTCCAAACACACGATAATCTCGAACATCTGGCGATGATGCAGGCCGTCATTGGCTCGAGGATAGACAGCCATCTTGTGCAGACCGTGAACAAGATGTCTACAAGGAGCGGTGGGAATCCTGCATCCAAGTACGTTAACGCGCCCACATGTTATTGTTCAATCTGTATTAATATGAATAGATACTTTAAACGCCTCAAGCTAGACTATCCCACCTTAGAAACGACACGAGGATCTAGGAGATTTGTTAAGTCTATGAAACGCCTCGAGGTATGTATCTCGCATTCTCGCATTCCCACTAACACCTGATCCACAGACCGCTAACTATTCTCCAAGGACATTATCCCATCAAATAATCAATTTTTCAAACATTTCCTCGATTTACTTCGGAAGATCTTTCTGTACGATCCCGCACAACGCATTACTGCTAAACAGGCTTTGAACCATCCGTGGTTTAAAGAAATCCCTCAACCGGACGACGGCACTGAAGCGGCCAAGATTCGTGAACGACAACATGGCTGACTTCCCTCCATTTGGGTCTGTCACCTCCTACCTTCCCTTCAATATAATAGCTATATATATGAGCATGATTATCGGAGTTAACGGATCTCTTTTATTTTGTTTAATAGTAGTTATAGGAAAGGGTAGTACGTTTTTAAACTTTATAGCCGAGTCTTTTTTGTGTGACTAGGATATAACGGATAGCATAAGTCGGAAGCAAGAGTTTCTTTTTTTACTATAAGGCCCCGGTGTTTAGTATACTATCCTTTATTATTAGGTGCTAATATCTTACTAGAAGGCTAACGAACTGGTTATAAATAACGAATGAAAATGGTGTCTTTAAGTAATAAGCTTAATTTCTAAAGATAATTTACGGTATCTTAAAGGAACTATTATTAAAATACTATTACTTATTCTTAATAATAATATAGTAGTCTAATTGTAAAACTTTATAAACTAATATACGCGAGTATACTAGAGTTAAATAGTTAAATTTCTCTCTAAATACTTATTTATCTTATATAATTTACTTATATAATATTATTAAGACCTAGAAAAGGTATATAATAAAGGATAAAATAAAAGAGTATATATTTCTTATTCTTTTAAAAAGTTTAGCTGAGAATTCTACCTTTATATATAGCTAAAATATTAGAAATATTAAAGAATTAATTCTTAGTTCTTTAACTTTATTTTATTAGTCTTATAAGAGTATTCTAATTGTATTTTAATTATATAATACTCTATAACTTCTTAAATATAAAAGATAATACTTTATAACCTCTTATAATACTTACTATAATATAAGATATAAAGCTCTTATATCTCTTTATAATAGTTATTAAAATATAGGATATAAAGCCTTATAACCCTTAAAATATAAGGGTTTTTAATGCTAAGCTTCTTAAAAGCCTATTATATTATATGGAGCTTTAAATGTATTATATTTTTTATATTTTTACTATACTATATTATATTATATTATATTATATTATATTATAATATATTATAAGATAAAAATACCTATAAATGTATCATAAGGCTATAAAATATCTAATATTATAAATAAATGCTTATATAAGCATATTATATATTAAAATACTACATGTAGAAGTACTAGAATAGCTTATAATAGCTCTAGGGTACTCAATAAATAAATAAATAAATATATATATATTAAAATAAAGCTTAAAATCACGTGATTCCAAATCTTTAAAAATTAACTTTAAAATATTAATACTAAGCGAGATATTAAGGTTATATCTTATAATAAAAAGTAAGTAAAGTAAAGCGAACGTTTAATCGCTTATAACTTTTAATATAATCACTTATAATAATAAAAAGTAGTACCTTTTCAAGAGTTAATTTAGCTTATTATAATTATATAAGATATAAGGCTTATAATTAGCCTTATAATTTTAATTAAAAAAAAGAAGAGTCTTTTTTACTTAAAATATATTTATAGGTATTTTAATTATATATTATATTATATTTAAGTATAATATATGAAAATATAATATAATATAAAATACAATTGTATTCACTATATTCGTAAGAGCTCTAGACACCAGACAGCGCCCTCCGTTTTCTCGATGCCCGTCGCAGTGTGCGAGATACGGCCTTGGCGATCAGGAGATGCGGCGATCAGCTTGACATGGGCAGTGCTCCGTACTCCCCAATGTTTTACGCGAGGCCACCTTCTTGGAAGAACAGCATGTCACCCGCCCCGTGGTCAGCAGAGAATGTAGGTGGGTATCTGGGAGTTGGGGCGGGTTGGTGCTTCTGAATTGTAGACGACTACCAGTCATATATGCCTTGTGCCACGACGCTCTGACTGTTCTACAATCACGCCAACTACTACGTTTTATGATGGACTTTGGCTTTCTTTAATATTGGAAAGCGTGACTTTAAAAAAAAAAGAAGAAGAAGAAGAAATCAAAGGCACCTGATATCTGATACCATGGTTCTGCTACCGACATAACAAACAACTCCTTGGACTCGAGTTGTATGCCGCGTTTCGCACATCATGACCATATATATTCTTATCCCAACAGTACATTTTCAAGCAAAATGTTGCCCAGGCTCCAAAACCCAGCAACTTTCCCCAAGAGCAAAAGTCATGTCTGCCAAGCCTCAACTACAGAGAATTTGACGTTCGGTGCTCACAGCAACTTCCTTGCCCCCTTAGAAACTCTTCCCGGCGTCCCTGTTCTCGTAGCCCTCGACGCCATTCAGGACCTTCCTCTCCCTCTCGACAAAGGCCTTGGGCAAGTCGATGCCGACGCCCAGAAAGACAAAGACGGCCCACTTCCAGCGGAAGGGGTTAATGGTGACGCAAAAGACGAACCACCACACCAGCTCGAGGTAGGTGAAGAAGTCAAAGGCGCCGGTCGGGCTGGAGCGCTTGAGCAGGCGCGTCATGTCGATCCAGCGGCGCATCCAAAAGGGGCTGGGCCGGGTGAGCGGGTCGACGAGGAACATGAGCAGGATGCGCGTGTAGATGCCAATGTGCCAGTTGCCGACGGAGCCAATGGCCGAGACGTAGGTGCAGTTGATGGCCGACACGGACGGGTGCGGCGGCGGGAAGGTCTGGAGATACCAGTTGGGCGGCGGGTAGGGGTCGGCGAAGCAGTCGTCGGGCAAGAAGGACAGCGACGGGCGCTTGAAGCCCGTGGCCATGACGATCATGTCGGCGTCGACGACCTCGACGTGGCCCGGGCCGCCCTTGGGGACGCCCCTCGCGCGCCGGTTCACGCGCACGCCGCGCTCGACGACGGCCTCGATGTCGCCGCGGACCCAGGCGGCCTTGCCGTCGCGCAGCTTGGCCATGATGTCCGAGTTGACCATGGGCGTGTCCATGAAGAGGCCATTGCCGGGCGCGGGCGCAATGTCCTCGAGGTCGCGGTAGAAGAGCTTGCGCAGCAGGAACTCGGGGACGAAGGAGAGGAGCGTCTCCTGGCCAAGGATGTTCAAGGACAGCAGGGTGTCGACGACAATGTTGCGCGGGATGATCCATTTCTCGGAGCGCGACACAATCGTCACCTTGGCGGCGTCGGCCTTGGCCGCGAACTCGAGCGCCTCGATGGCCGACGCGCCGCCCCCGATGATGGCCAGCTTCTTGCCCTTGGCGTCCTTGCCCGTCAGCTGGCTGGAGTGGTAGACGTCGCCCTTGAACGAGTCCAGCCCGGGCAGGTTGGGCATCTTGACGTCGCCGCAGGTGCCGACGGCGGCGACCAGGCCGTCGAAGCGGCCGTTGGAAGGGTTGTTGATGATCCAGCGGGCCTTGTCGTCCTGGTACGCCTTGTCGACCCTGAAGTTGAACACGGTCTTGTTCTGGAGGTTGTACCTGCGCCAGAGCTGCGTGACCTGCTGGACGATTTGCTTGCGGTCGGGATATCCGCGCTCCCACTTGACCGAGGGGTGGAATCGGTACATGACGGAGTGGATTTGGAGCGCCGACGTGTCGTTGACTCTCTGCCACGACGTTAGCCACGCATGGTCAGCCGCAAGGCAAAAGGGCAAAAGGAGAACAACATACGCTCCAAATCCCACCCAGCTGCTCCTCGGGCCCGGCTTCGAAAATGGTCACGTCGAAGCCGTGGCCGACGCAGTGGGCGGCGGCCGTGATGCCCGTGATGCCGGCGCCCACGACGGCAATCTTGGGCCGGGACAGCTCAGCATCCGCCCGGGGCGGGCTGGGCGACAGCGCGTAGTTGATGAGCCATTGGATGATTTGGTAGACGAAGAGGAGCGGGTTGAGGAGCGGGTTGGCGAGCTGCGACCTGGACGCCATGGTGTTTTCTGCAAAAAAAAAAACAAAAAAAATCACGAGGTCAATGTTGTGATATCATGGGGATGCGAGAAAAAAGAAAAGGGTCTGAACGAAAAAAAACACCTTCACATGCCCATAAATACCAAAACATGTGAGCCCCCGTCTCTCTCGTATCTGCGCCATCATGGCATCCATTGGATTGTTGGGCAATGCAAGCCCGGCGCAAGTGTCTGCTTGTAGCAAAGGTGAGAAAGTGATGACGTCAAAGTGACCAGATGGGTCCAGTTTCACATGCAATTTCCGTCTCTCCCGCTTCTCTCTGCCTCCGACTTCTCTCAGATGGCAGCGCCATTCATCCCCAGTAACCAACAAGACGTCAACCTGGAAAGCGGAGATGCGCGGCAATGGCTTGTGCTTGGATCGACCATCGTCGATTACGGCTACGACGGGCCGGATGCCCAGGTCGACAACGGGCCCGTTGTGACGTCGCGTCTCGCATCCGTCCAAGACTCAGTTTCGATATGAAGTGAGAGGGGTTTTTCTATTTTTAACCCTGCGTCTGCCTTTTTGACTTGCTTCTTTGCAAAAGACTAATTCAAAAACCACACTCTCGACTTTGGAACTGGACTCTCACTCTCGTTGAAGCTCAGTTGTCCATTCTCCTCTCCAACCTCACCTCCTTGAGCCATCGTCAGATCCATCACCAACACATCACCAACAGCCTAGACCCCCTTTAAAATGGAACACCCAGGTACTCTATCTCCCCTTCCTCCCTCCCAAGCTCTCAACCCGCCGCTGACAGAGCCTCTCAGCCCAAGAAATCGCCTCCGTCATCACCAGCCTCACCACCGGCTCCCCCCAGCAGCAGCAGGACACGCTCGCCGAATACTTCTCCCCCAACGCCTCCTTCTCCCACCCCTTCTGCCACGTACCGTCCTTCAGCAAGGGCGCCGTCCCCTTGGCCCGCAACACCGACTCCCTCTGGGTCATCCTGTGCATCTACCGCTGGTACCGGACCCTGAGTCCCAACATTGACATCACCGTCGACTCGGCAGGTAAGCCAAGCCCAGCAGCCAGACCAAAACGCACCTCTCCTCCAAGTCTTGACACTCTCTTCCAAACCTGCCAGTGTTTGACCAGCGCACCAACACGCTCTACGTCAATATCCACCAGACCTTTGCCGTCTGGTTCATCCCCTTTTACTCGGCGCGCGTGCGCCTCCTCACCGTCCTGACCCTCGAGCAGCGCACCTCGTCCTCGTCCTCGGCCGCCGCCTCCCGCGCCGCCCTCTCCGGCCCCGGCCAGGAACGCGCCAAGTACTACATCTCCGCTCAGGAGGATCTGTACCAGATGAACGACTGCGTGCAGTTCCTGGTGCCCCGTGTCGGCCCCTGGCTCTGGCTGCTGTGGCAGCTGTTCAGCACGTCGCTGTGCGTGCTGGGCGCCCTCGTGCTTCTGCCCGTGTATTACCTCCTGAACGGGGGCAAGACGGCGAAAAAGGTGGCCTAGTTGGGAATCCTGCTTGTCGTGCTTTTGCTGGCGTTGATGGCGCTGGGGGGGGCCCGCGGTCCAGACTGTATGCATAAACATGTAGTCTTTTTAAATGAGAGTGAATGCCAATCAAAGTGACAACAGCATCAAAGTACTACGAATCTCAATGATATTAGCCTACGGGATAAATACCTACCTCTCAAAAAAAAATTAGCCAGTTTGTTTCCCGCCAAATCTACTTGAAAACATAGTCTATTAAAAAGTTCAAACGCTATGCTAGCCGAAATCGTCCATCGTATATAAATCACCTCCCCTGCCTTCTCTTCATGTCCTCCTGCGCCGACGTCACGATGCCCACCGCCTCGGCAACCACGTCGTGACCTGTGCGCCAAGTATACAGCGCAACACCGTGGTGGTCCAGCTGCTCTTGGGCGCGGGCCAGCCTTCTCCTCCACAGTTCGAGCTTCTTGTTCACGCCTTGGGCGCCCAGGGTCGGCGAACCAGACGGCGTTGTCGATCCTGACCGCGATCCTGAGCGGTAGTAGCTGAATCCAAACGACGGCGGGGGTGCAGCAGCAGCCGACGGCGGCAGGGGCTCAAAGTCGACGTCTGCATTGGATGATGACGCCCCCTTGCCAAAGAGACGCGGACTGATGCTCTTGAGTCCGGATCGACGTCTGGGCAGCGGAGGAGGGACAGGGTCCTGTTCCGGTGACGCAGGTGTTGCCGAGTCCTTCGTCGTCTGGGCACCGCCGTCTTGACCTGCACTGGGTATGGTCGTGAGAGGCTGAAGGCCAGCCGCCCCGAGGCCCTGCGGTCGCTTCGGTTTGGGCGGCGGCATGTCGGCTTTGGCGGTAACATTTGACACGTTGGCGTGCGCCGGTGCGCTTCGCAGTGCAGCCGGCTTTGCTGGTCGAGGAGGCGGCGGCGTTCGTCCGGCAAGCGCGTTTGTAGCAGCACCGGCGAGCCGAGTTGAGTTGACCGTCTTTACTTGCGCAAGCGCCGCGGCTTCATCCAGCTTCACCTCTTCGGGCTCGTCAGAAAAGTCAATCAGCGTGCCCATGACAGGTCCCGAAGCTGCCTTTGTTTCACCCACGGCACCCGGCGCCGAATTCTGTCGGCTTGCCGACTTGACGCTCCCCGGCCGACCGTCATCTAGCGTCATGCTCGATACTTTACGATGAGTAAAGTCAAACGCAGCATCAAAGTATCCGGCTGCCTCTGGTGTGGTCACGTCTCGGATGAATATGGCCAGGACACGGCCGGGGTTGGCCAGGGCCAGTTCTGTGTACACTTCAAGGTCCGCCTCGCCACTGTCGCCGACCAGAAGGAACTTTCGATGCGGGAAGTCCTTGACGATGCGGTTCAGGGTTGACTTTTTTCGCTCTGCCACCGGTTCAAATATCCCCTGCAGCATTCCACTATACTGCTTCAGGTGGAGGGATCCCGGGGGCAGGCCAGCAATCTTGAAGAAACTAGCCAAGACAGGGAACAGCTGCCATGGGCTGTTGGAGCAATAGTGCATGCTCACGCCAAGCCTATGCATATCTGTATACCACTCTCGCACCCCCTCGACGGTCATGTCGTTGAGATCTCGCACAAATGTGTTGCGGAAGATTTCCCGAGCGCCGGCTGAAATATTGGAGCGCTTGATTGTATCGTCAATGTCGCTGATCAAGCTGATGCCTGCCGATTCCGTGATTTTGACTTCTTGCGTGGTGGACAATTTCTCGTTTGCGAGCACTCTGACATGCGTGGGAATAAACTCCAGGGCGACTCGAATATTGAAGTGGCCGGCATCGTCTGTCAAGATGGTCTTGGATTGGGACTTGGTATCATTATAGAAGAAAATAGTGATGGGCATGGATACCAGAGGGTTTGTCAGGAACGGAGCCACGCGGGCCATCAGGTTGGCATTTGCCACAGCCAGATCCGCATCGGTCAGCTCGCCCAGACCAGACGGCTGTCGAGCCGGCATGCTTGGGCTTGGTGGTGCAGAATCAGGCGTGTGGCTGCCACGTCGTCCGAGACGAGAAGCCGATTCAACACCTAGTGTGTTGGGATCCTGCGACGGTTCGCTGTAGCCTCCTGCGTAGGCGACTCGTTTCTCCTCCTGTCCGCGCTTCTCAATCATGGCCGCCTTCTGTGCAATTTTTTCCTGGTCGTGGATTTCAGCGTGTATTTGATGCTGCGTCTTGGGTTCGCCAGTAGCCGATCCGTATCCTTGATCCGTCTTGGGGGCCGATATTCCGCTCAACTGGCGGGCCAAGCCGATAAGAATGCGATTCCTCCTTGTCATGGGACCAACATGTGGTGAGTATATCCACCCTCTAACATCCACGTCGACAACCGCTTTCTCATCCTCGTGCTTCTCCCACTCTTGCCGCCACCACTCTTCATTCCGTGCTTCGGGCTGGTCCGCCGGCTGATTCTGCGCCATTCGTGTCCAATCTCGCTTGATGTGTCTCTTGGCGTATGACGGAAACAACACCATCTGCTCATTACCTTGCGAGGCAATGGCAACATCGGGGAATGCGCCAGGAATGTGAGTGCTCTGGTCCATTGCAAAGTCGTCGATGCCTCTGCCTCTCGATTGCACATACGAATCCCGCAGATCCGTGACAGCTTGCTGTCCGCTGCGGTAAAGGTTTCCTGCCATGGCCGCGAGTTTCCTCCGCCTGTAGCCTCTTTCCCCTCTCTCCCCAGCATCCTGCGATGCATCACTTGTGCCGGGGCCACACCCGCTGGCCGTCAGCCCCGCGAAGGAGGGCATCTTGTTCGAATTTAGGGACCTCGGCGTTGTAGCCTTGACATGTTTGGAGGGCAGCCGCAGTCGTCTCCGCGGGCTGCTTGCGAGACCAGTAGCACGAGGGGCCGAACGAGAGTCTCGAGCACCGAGCAGAATCCTCCGGCTCTGCCTCGCGACCAGGTCCAAAACGCGACCCTTGTTCGCGCGTTGAACTTGGCGACGGACCAAGTAACGGTAAATGCGGGATTGAAGCTTGAGCTTGACAAGTGGAAGCGTGTCAAGATGGAAATCAAGCAAGCGTTCGCGGTACCGATCTCGGACAGCCTGCGGGAACAGATATCGAAGAAGGCTCTGGCTATGGTGGGGATGCGGGCGAAGACGGCCAAAGAAGAAGAATCGAAACGGCGCCAGTTTGCTTCAACTATGTGCGTCAATGGCTAATTCTCTTCCTTTTTATGTTTTCCTGAAATGGTTTGAACCCTTGGTATCTGGTCGGTTATATAGCTTATTGATACAGGGTCATTTATACAAGCCGGTCTTCCTGTTGGCTGAGTGGCAAAAGCGTGTCAAATGCTCAAGTTGGTGCACATGCATGTCCCGTCCTCAAGCACCCGTTGCTTGGCCCGGCAGTCCCCAGACGAACCCCGTCTAGACAGGGGCTGCAGCTGGCTTCAACGGCAATGAGATGGGATAATAGGGCTGCCGGCTCGTGCATGGGGCATCAGAGAGATGGGCAGTGATGAGAGCACCTGACTCTCGTGAAGTGCGTGTGGCCACGGCACGGCGGTTTGATGCGGTGCGTGGTCTGTTGCATGCGCGAGTGTCTGGTCCAGCCAGTCCCCGGAGTGTAACGCAATGACAGGATGGCCAGGTGTGATGGCGTGGGGTAAAGTGTGTGTGACTGCGATGGCAGAAGCTGGCCAAAGACAGTGAGGAGCCCAGTCTCGTGACTGCGTTTGCTGGATGAGAAGTGAGAGTGAGAGTGAGAGTGAGTGGATGCTCGAGTCCAACTCGCCTCAAGCTCCACTTGGGACAGCCGAGGGAGCCACACATAGGGAACCATCCGTGGCTGGGCCAACCAAATACAGTCACCAGTGGTGCTGATGTAATCGGCTCATCAACCACCTCAAACTTCACACATCTACCCGTTGGCAACTAAGTGGGCTAGCCACTTAGTTGGCCATAAAATTCCGGGACAGCCACAAAACACCGGGACAGTCCCCACCTAGACCTTTACATGTAAATTGCCTATACGGGTATAAAAGCATGATTTTTTTTATGTTACGTAGCTTTATAAAGGTAAATATATTTAATTTTAGCTATTAAAAGGCCTTTAAGTATATATACATTTAATAAAAATGTAAAAAACAGCGGATTTAAGCCCTTTTAAGCTATAAAGAGGTTAGTTAAGTTAGGCTTAGCTATAAAAGCTACCTATAGGTGCCCGTAATATTTAATAAGCTTTCATAGAAATAACTAGAGATTCTATTTATTTATAGCTGCTTTATTAGCTTAATACTCTTTAATATACTATTAAATTTAATTATAAGGCCTTATATAGGCTTCTTTAATTAATACGTGCTATTAAGGGCACGGTAAGCCTAGTAATAATAATTATAGTAGCTAATTAAGCTTAATAAGGGTATTTTTAGCGTATTAAGTAGCTTCTTAAGCGATTTAAGTGTTAAATTTATTATAAATATTATTATTATTATTATTATTAAAGGCTTTAAGATTAAATTAAACGGTATTATTACTATTAAAATATTCTAAAAAGATTTAGTCTATTATTAATAGAATTAAGCGATCTTATTATTATTAAGCTTTTTAAATAGCTTCTTAAACCTTAAAAAGGTATTATATATTAATTATAAAGCTATCTTCCTTATAATTTAATAATTTAAGAAAGGTTTTATTTTAAGCCTTTAAAGATAGGTATTTAAGCTAATAGTTAGTATATTAAAGCTATTACTTAAAGGTTAAGGTCTTCTCGCGCTTATTAATAGTATGTTTTTTATTAAGCTATTATTTATCTTTAACCTTCTTTATCTCTTATCTTAATATTAATTAAGTAAGCTATAATTAACGCTAGCTTTTCTTCTTTATTTCTACTATAATAGTTTTAGCTTATTATTTTTAGATATCTTTAAGGCTAACGCTTATAATAAATTAACCTAAAGATTTAACTTATTTTCTATAATAGTAATAATTTATAAGGTATTTAATACGTTTATTTTTATTATAAATAAAGCTTTTTACTTATAATTCTAGTATATAAGCCTTAATTATAACCTAGCTAGCTTATTAAAGCCTCTTATAAGTTCAGGATAATAAAACATTAATATACTAATTCTAAATTAATTATATAATATTAATAGTTATTTAAAATTATTATTCGTTTAGTAATAAGCTTAATAGGGTAGAATTTATTAAGTCTTAAAGTTTCTATTACTTTTAAAGGATTTTAACGATAATAGGCTTAAGGTTTAAAGGAAAAATACTACTTTTTATAAAGCTTAATATAATATTATACTTTAAGAAGCCTTTTATAAATATCTTATTAAAAGCTACGATAAATACCTAGTAAGAAAAGGCTAGATTTCCTTATAATAATAATAATTAAATTGCTTTTTAATAGGTATCTTTTATAGGCTAGAAAACGCTTATATTTAATAGTTAAATAATATATATTAAAAGTAGCGGGAATATAATAAGAATAATATTAAATAAGATATAATATTTAATAAAATTAAGCTAAATATACCCTATAAAGCTATTAATAACTAATAGTTAATATATCCTTTATTTATAAGCTTAAGAAAGCTTTTCGTAATAAATTTAAGGCCTTATAGGGTTATAAAGCTACTTATTATAATTAAACTATTATAATAGAGTTATTTCGCTTTATTAAGCCTTTATTAAATACTTCTATAAGCTCCTATTAAATTTATATATTTAATCGTATATAATATTACTATTATTAAAGCTTAATTCGGATTTCGCGAAGCGAATATTACTATCCCCTTTAATTTCGGCCTAAGACTTAGTTAAAAAGGTCTTAAATACTAGCTAAGAAGAAATTTAATTACTAATAGTGTTAATAGAGCTTATAAGGGTAGCTAACTCTTTATTTACTAGATCTAGAACTTTCTTATAATGTCTTCTAGTTATAGTAATTATAATAATATAAACCTATAAGCTACTTATAAAGGTAGCTAATTTAAAGGCCACTTTTATTCTTATTTTAAATCTCTAATAAACTAATATTATATTCATTTATTATATTATAAAGGTAATAGAAGAAGCTATTAATAATTTTAGTATTAGCTATTTTAAATAACCTTTTAGCCTTATTAATAGCTTTAATTAAGGTCTTTAAGAGCTTTAAATAGGTTATAATTTATTTAGAATATTATATCTTAAATAATAAAAGGCTTAAAGGGTCTTACTATTTTTATAAAGTATTTATAGTATCTTTAATTTATTATTTTATAACTAAAAAACTATCTCTTTATATTTAAATAATATACGTAATAAGAGCTTTATCTTTATTATTATTAATAGCTTATAAATAATTAGAAACCGCTTGTAACGGTGGCTTAGGTTCTAAGGTATAGTAGGTCTATTTCTTAGGAAGTAAGTTAGGTTAAATGCTATAAAGTAGCTTTTAAGTAATATTATAATAAGGCCGTTAAGAGTATAACTCTTAATAGTAAAACTATTACTTAAATTAATTAATAAAGAATTAAACTATTTAATTATAGGAATACTTTCTCCTTAAGTATTTGTTTATCTCTTTATTATAATTCTAGATTAATTAGCTTAACTATTAATCCCTTTAAACCTTAATTAACTAACTTAAGGTTTAATTGGTTTAATACTCTTTAATTAATGTGTTTAAATATTAACCTCTTTAATTACCTCTTAGGTTACGTAGCTAATTACGTGCCCTTACCTTCTTCTTATACCTATAAGTTATACTTATCCTAGCTAATATAATCCCGTCTTATATCTTATATAGTATTATTTATAATATTATACCTCTTCTTTATTAGTCTTATTCTTAAGGCTATTAAAATAGGCTAGCTTAAGTGTTATACGTTTTCTTTCTTTTATTATTATATACTATTATATTAATTAATTGTATCTTAAAATAGCGGTTTAAAGCTTTATTTACTTCTTCTCTTTATTAAAATAACCTTCTTTTTATAATAATTAATAATTCGTCTTTATTCTTTATAAAGGCTTATACTTATTATACTTATATAAGACTTCCCTAATATAAAGCCTTTATTTTTAATTTAAGTTATTATATAAAGTGTATAGTAGATAAGTAAGGGAATTATAATATTATAAGGGTAACCCCTTAATAGCTTTATAGTATTATAAATTAATATTATAAGCTTAAAAGAGAGCTTAAAGAAGCTAAGAAGCGTGCCTTAACTAAGAATTAAAAGGTCTTACGTTTATAAAAATAAAAGAAATTATAGTTTAAGAAAATAATACGTGTAATTACGCGTAGTATTAATAACGTTAAAGAGTTAAAACGTGTAAAACGTAAGAAAGTAAAATAGCTTTAAAAGATTATAGGGGTTCTTCTTACTTCTTTTAAGAATTTAGATTCTATTTTAGTTTATTTCTTAGATATTAAATTTAATATTAAGTTATTAAATGATACTTGAGAGATTAATTAGAATACGTTTCTTAGAAATAAAACTATTCAAGTAATATTAAGTAATTCGTGAGATTTTTAGCTAGTTTTTAGGTGTTTTTAGAGTTTAAATATCCCTTTTATTTAATAAGATAATAACGATTCTTTATATCTTCTCGTGCTTTAAGTATTCGTTTAACTTTATATTTATTAGTATCTTCTATTATAATATTTATAGTAATTATAGATTTATCTAATACTTTCTTTAATAGTAATATATAAAATATAAGATAAATTCTTATTTTATTTAATAATAATAGTTTATAGTTAATATTTAAGATTTTTCGTTTAATAAGAAATAATTTAATTTTCTTTTAGTTGAGTTTATTATTAGGTTACTTAATTTTAATGTTTTTATAAATAAGGTATACTTTATATCTCTTCTTTAGGATTAGCGCTAATAATCTCTTTTTATTCGCGTAGTATTTCATTTAATCCTATAAAAATATCTATTTCTATTATAAGTATTTTTATATTTCTATTATAATTACTATATACGCTATAACTACTAGCGCGTTTATATTTTATATTACATATATTTTAATAATAGGGCTAAATTCGTAATTTACCCTAAATAGTAATATTTTTATATTATTAATCTTAGAGCTATTATAAGCCTATTATACTAGTAGTAGCTATTTTACCTAATTATTCTATTAGTAGTTAACAGACCTCTAAATGTATTGTATTTTTTGTATTTTTTACTATGCTGTATTGTATTGTATTGTATTGTAATATAATACAATACAATACATAAATGAAATACCTATAAATGTATTATTAGGATATATAATAATAAATTTGCAAAAATATATAATAATAATAGATTTTTTTCTCGTTATAATGATATAAAAATTATACTTAAAAGTCTACGTATTAATGAAATATTTTACTTTAAAAATAGAATAAATATAAAATATTATATAACTTTTTATATAAAATAAATAAAAAAATAAGGTTTTTTTTAAGCTTTATAAAGACGTTATATTATATAAATTAAGTAAATATTTTTTAAATAATTTTTTTTACTTATATTATATATAAAAAACTAAAAAAATATATAATATATATTAATTATTTTAAAAATAATATTAAATAATAAATAAAAATATATATATAATATAAGATAATTATATAATAATATATTCTTAATAATATATATTTTTTTTATTTTTCTCTTATTTATTACTAATTTAAATTATTTATTATACTTTATATTTTAAATATTTTTATTAATATAATATAAATTATATATAAATTATATATTATAAAATTCTTTAGCTTTTTTTATATTTATTCATACATTTTATAATTATAAAATATTTACATATACTTATATATATTATAACATATATATATATATACATTAAAAATAAATTCTATGACTTTTATTATACTATATATTTCATCTATTATAACTCTACGAAAAAAACGAATTTTATTATAAAATTAGTATCATTTAAAAGCTTATAATCTTAGCTATTTAAAAATATTATTTTTATTTACTTTTAATTAATAATTATAGAGATATTATATGCGGTATCTAGTGGTGTTAAGAAAGTGGAGTATTTAAGTTACCCCGCTTTAGGAACAACGCCACATTCTATAAACTAGAATATCTCTACTAATAATAGACTAAAATAGATAAAAATAGAACTAATTGATAGCTCTTAAAAAGCTCTATCTTTACATACTAGATGCATCTTTATACGTCTAATATTCCTAAAGTTATATTAACTTAAAGTTTAAAAATGTAAATACTTCTTGTAGTATACATATATATATTTCAGGTGAAAAAACGCCTTAACGTAACACAATAGAAAGCCCTCTATGCATTGTAATCACACCGGTATATTCTACTATTTCACAATAGTTGTATTTTGTCTTGCAAATTTTTCACCGATTTCTGTACGAATATGCACGTTTTAGGGGTAAGTTAGGCATCAAAAAAATGCCTGAAATTTAAGGTTTTCATGACATCTTTCATTGTATCTAAACTCTATATATTAACTGTGTTATCCCTCTTTGAAGTTTAGAATTCTCTTTTTTTACACCAACACTTAAACACCTATAACTTAACTAATATCTTACTTTTAATAAAACTTTTTTTTTCACTAGATAACCCTACTTTTAGGGTATATAGTGACTACTTTTTTTACCTTAAAACCCTATCTTATTTGTCATTAAAAATGGCTGAAAATCCCTTTAATTCTGAACCCGATTTATCTACGAATAATAACTCTACTACGAGTCTTTTAACGCTAAATCGATATTAAAATGACCCTGAAAATGATAAGGGCTATTAATTTAGTTCAAAATCATATATCTTTCAACATAATCTCTTTGATTTTCGATTATCAGAGATTAATTTTAATAAAGAAAGACTAATTCATTGTTTTTACACTTAACCAGACTGTTTATTTACTTTTTATAGTAAATCAAAGCGTTTTCAGTCTTCTAATGGTGTTACACACTATAAAAAAAAACATTCTTCTATTGCAACCTTAAAAAACGAAGAAAATTCTAAATTAACGTGTAAGTTATTATCTTTAAACTATTCTTTTAACATATTAATATAATATTATAATATTTTAAAGATATTAATTACTAATTTATTAATATATAGTGCCTATTACTACGGAATCACCTTTATTATCCGAAATATCAGCTCAATCTAGTATATCTAGCAGTAAAAGAGGTAATAAAAGACCTAGAAATAATACTATTATTAGTGAATTTTCTAAGGATACTGCTCTTATGCTAGCTATTGAGTTTATGCTTTAAAATAACCTATCTTTTACTACTATTACTAGTAAAAGCTTTAAAAAGCTAATAAGCTATTATAATAAGTAAGTTTATAATATTATATTATATATTTAATAATATAATATATATTTAATAATATAATATATATTTAATAATATAATATATATTTAATAATATTAACTTATTTTAGTTAAGATACGAGCTTTTTTCACTATTAAAATATACTTTCTCATATAGATATTTTATATCTAAAAATAAAGAAGAATATAATTAATATAATTCAAAATCAAGTTAATAAATTAGGTTATATATCTATTTAACTTAATATTTAGACTTCTATTAATTCTAAATCTTATTTAGGAGTTATAGCTAATTGGCTAAACTCTGAATTTAATTTAGAATACTATTTAATTGGTTAGTTTATTATTTTTATTATATATTATATTATTATTTAACTTTTTAAACTAATTATATTTAGGATTTAAATATTTACCTAATACTCACACTAGAAGTTCTATTAATCTTTGTTTTAATCAATTATTATTAGAATATAATATAAAACCAGAAAAAATATTAAGGTAAGTTAATTATAAGGTTATTTTATGATACTTTATGATATTTTATGATATTTTATTAACTTATTTTAAATTATAGTTTTACTAGAGATAACGGCTCTAATAATAACACTTTTCTTACCTCTTTTTTAAACTTTTATACGGAAAAAAACCTAAAACCTTTCGATATTCGTTGTACAGCTCATATTTTAAATATTATTGCTAAAGATATTATATCTACGTTTATTACCGAATCAACAACATCCGAAAATATCGAAAAATACAAAAATAGCGAGCTTTTATACTTTTCAACAGAAGAATTTAACCAATTATCTTCTGAAAAACAAAAACAATTTTCTAATTTACTTCCAGGTATTTTAAGTTTTTTTTCATTATATTTATATATATTTTAAGCTAATTATTATATAGGAATTATTGGAAAAGTTAAAAAAGTAGCAATTCTTCTTAAAAATAACCAACAACTTTATTCTCAATAGATTAAAGCTTTAAAAGAAGCTAAATCTAAGGGCTTTATAGCTAAAAATAATAATATTATAAAAATACTATTAGGTAAGTTATATAATATATTTAATAGCTTTTATTTCTATTAAAACCTTAAAAATCTATTTAAAACTATTAATAATTATTACTAACTATTTTTACTTAACTTAGCAAACGTAACATAATGGAATTCAACTTTTAGAATGATAAATACGACTATTATGCTTAAAAAAGCTATTATATTATTACAAAACGTTACAAATATAGCAGCTTTTAAAGATGCTAATTTAACAACGCAAGAATAGCTTGATTTAGAGACTTTATCAAGCATTTTAGAGGTTTTTAATGAGCCTACAAAGAAATTACAAAGCCAGGCTTATAATACTATAAGCTTAGTATCTTTTTATATCTTTAAAATATACTTTCTTCTTGAAAATATATTAAAAGATCAAGAAAGTTAGCTTAAAAACGTAAGTTTTTTATATTTTTAAACTTTTTATATTAAAATAATAACTATTTTAACTTATTTATAGAAAACCGCTTATAATCCGTTAGCTAGAGCTTTTATTTCAGCTTTAAATATAGGTTTAAAGAAACTAAATTACTATTTTCCAAAAGATATTAATAGTAATTATAGTTTTTGGAAGCCTTATTTATTTGCTGCTATATTAGACCCTAGATTTAATATTAAAACGGTTAAAACTCGATTTAATATAAATTCAACTACTTTACATTTATTATTAAATGATTTAAAAACAGAATATTAAGAGTAAGTATAAATAATTATTAAGAATAACCTTTTTTTTAATATTTTATAACTAATTATATCTTAGAATATATGAATTATATATAAAAGACCCTAAAAATAAGCTTATTCCAAATATAGAAATAGAAGAAGATTCTTCTTCTAGTTCTAATTTAAATAATCGAGTAATAATCGATTTACAATAACCAGCTAAGAAATTAACATCTTATAAAGATCCTAGGCCTAAATTAAAGCCTAGTTTATTTGATAACTTATTTCCTAAGCAAAAAAATAAAGCTATTAAAGAAACTAGAAAAAACGAGATTTCTAGTTATTATAAGCTTAATTTAGAAGATAATGAGGTATTTTTAACATTTATAAGCTTAATTATATAAAAATAAACACTAACTTTTAATAGGAAGATATATTTATTTGGTGGGCTAATTCTATTAAAGCTTTTCCGATTCTTTTAATAATAGCACGAAAATATTTAGCTATTCCAGCTACTTTAGGAGCTATAGAAGGGAATTTTAACCAAGGAGGTAACGTGATTAGTAAGCGAAGAACCTCTTTAATGCATTCTAATATTTGAAAAATTTTATTATTAAAAAACTAGGCTAAAAATAAGGAAAAACGAGTTAAAACAAAGAAATATTATAATTTATTCTCTTATTCTAGCTTAGATTCAGAAAAATCTAAATCAGATGAAAATTCAGCTTTTTCTGGTAGTAATAAAGCTATTTCTAAAGTTAAATTTATAAATAGTACTAAAAATAGGGAAGAAGAGGAAGATAGTGATATTTATGATGTATAATAGCTTTATATTAGTATAAAATAAAGCTTTTAATATTTTTTTTGAATTTTATAATAATAAGAAGAACTTTAGCTTTATAAAGATATTTATATTAATATTATAAGTTATATATTTAAAAAGTTACTTGCATTTATATTTTTTTAAATTTAATATTTACTCTTAAGTCTTTTCATAATATATTTATAGATATATTATTAAGAATTAATTATATAAAAAATAGTATTATATTAATATAATTTTAAGGTTTATAATAATATATTATTTACTATTATATTTTTAATAATTATTAAGATATTAAATAATAAAGCTTAAAAATTTAAGTTTAATACTATATAAATTAAGAAAAAAGGACTTAAAAATAATAATAATTAAGTAATATAACTAATTAACGCTTTAATAGCTTTAAAGTATTTAATTTTATAAAATTTATATATTTAAAGTTTAAACTTTATATTTTAAATTTTTAATAATATATTTTAAATAATAAAAATATAAATAACTCTCTTATTATATAACTTATAATAATATAAATTAATGCATTTTAAAGGACTAAAATAGCTCTATTTAATAATATAAAAATATTTCTTATAAGCCTTATAATTAGCCTTATATATACAAGTAAAAAATTTACTAGCGTTTTTCCCTAATAATACATTTATAGGTATTTTAAGAATGTAATGTATTATATTTAAATACAATACACGAAAATACAATACAATACAAAATACAATACACAATACACTTGTATTTACTATATCCGTAAGAGCTCTGGTAGTTAATATAGCTTCACAGATATTATTTGAGTATTTAATTTAAGATTTCTGTTTATTTATTTAATTATAAGTGAAATACTATTAATAAGCTTTATTTAATCTTTATAGTTTCTATAAGGCATTTTTAAAAGTTTAAGGTAAATAATTTATTGTAATCTAATATAAGCTTTATTAGTAATTTATATTATATAATAATTATTTTAAAGAATATATATATTAAGTTCTTAATATTACTTAATTCCTTATATAAAATATAGTAGGCGTATTTTATAAGTTTATTTATAATAATTAAAATGCTATTATAAGTTACTTCTATTATAGGTTCTTTTAACTTTAATAGTTTAATAATAAAGTTTATTATAATAGTTTACTATACTCTTTTAGGTGGTAATATTAGTTGTAATTCTTCGTATAATACGTGTCGCGTTAATTTTACTTTATTATACGTGTTATATTTCTTAATAACTTCTTATATTATTTTTTTACTTTCTAAAAAGTTATACGATCTTCTTAGCCTACTAATCGTTTTCCTTATACCCTAATATTCGTGTAATAGGTGCTTATATATTTCCTTAATAAGCTATTCTTAAAGTGTACTAGGAATATACTATTATTTATTATATAAGAAGGTTTTACCTTTCTTAAATAAATACGTTTTTATTTTTTAATTATTTAAATAGCTGTTATTATTAATATATAATACGATTTAATATATTTATATTTTATTTAGCTTAACTTACTAGATTATATTAATTTCTTAGGTGCCTAGTATAAGATTCTTATTCTTAATAGCGTGTAGTAAGGGTATATTACTTACTTACTTATTTAATTTTAAGTTCTCTTTTTAGCTAAGCGCGTTTACTCTTTTATTTTTAAATTCTTTATAATATATAGTTTTAAAGTTATAATTTATAAGAGTTTTATACTATTTAATCTATTATTTATTTAAATTCTTTATAGTTAAGAATAATATAAGATTCTTATAGTTAATATAAACCTTAATTTAATACTTTACTCTTATAAGATAGTATCTTTATTCTTTAAAGCACTTAATAATAGCTATAAGTTCTTTATTATAAATTCTATAATTAAGTTTAGGTTTATAAAGTTTCTTTAAGAAGAATATAATTAAGTGTAATCTTTTTTAATTATCTTATTATTTAAGCTATTCGCCTAGTATAAAGTTTAAGGCGTTTATTTTAAGCTTATAAGGTTTATTTTAATTAAATGCTTTTAATATAGGTTCTAATGTAATTAAATCTTTTATCTTTTAGAATACTATAGCTTTTAGTTTATTCTATTAAAAGCTAACTTCTTTTTTATTAGGTTTATAAGAGGTTATAAAATATCTTTATATTCGCTTAAGAACTTATAGTAAAAGTTTATAAATACTATAAATCCTTTGACTTCTTTTAAATTCTTTAATATAAGCTATTTCTTAATAGTTTTAATTTTATTTAAGCTTATTTATATTTCTTTATATATAAGCACGTACCCTAAAAAGTGTATAGTATTCTAGTAGAACTAGTATTTTAAGGCTTTAATTAAGGGTTTATTATTCTATAAAGTTTATAATATCTTATATATATATTATTTGTGTTTCTTAAGGGTATTTAAATAAATAAGAATATTATTAAGGTATATAACTATAAATACTTTTAGTTATTTTCGTAAAATTATATTAATTATTCTTTAAAAGGTTATTAGTACGTTAATAAGCTTAAAAGGTATTATTAAATATTCGTAGTATTCTTTATTAGTTTAAAATACTATTATTTACTTATAGCCTTCTTTTATTCGTATAAGGTTATAGGCTTCTTTTAAGTTAAGTATAGTAAACTATTTAGCTTTTTTAACTTTATCTTTAATTTTCGTTATAAGCGGTAATAGGTATTAATTCTTAATTATAATCTTATTTAAGTGTTAGTAATTAATATATAATTATAGTTTCCTATTCTTCTTTAATACTTATAGAATTAGGTATTTTATTAGAGACTTTAATAGTTATATATATCCCTTTTATAGTATATCCTTTAAATACTTCTTAAGCGCCTTATTTTACTTAAAGTTCTAAGAATAAATTTTATTAAACGTTAATTTAATACTAGGTTAAAGTTTAATCTTATAATCCTAGCGTAAATACTCTAATAGTCCTATTTTTAGCTCTTTATTAAATAGCTTATTATACTTTAAGTATTTCTTAGGAATCTCTATTATCTTAGCTTTTAGCTCTCTAGTAATTACATATATTTTTAGAGGCCTATTATAGTTTAAATAAGGTGCTCTTTATAGGCTACTCTTAGCTTTATAATTATATTCTAGTAAATCCTATTAAAGTTAGCTAGTTCTTTAATTAACTTATAAATTACTTACTTATAATTAGGGTATCCCTAATATAATATTATATTTTAAGATTACTATAATATTTAGTGTAACTTAGTATTTTATACCTTATATATTAACTAAAAGCTACGTAACTTTTATATTAATTACTTCTTAATTATACTTTATTATAATTCCTTTTATAATTATAAGTTAATAGGGCTTATCTTTAGGTGTTTAAGGTAATTATAATTTATTAATGAGATTTAGCGAGATAAAATTTCCTTATACTCTACTATTAATTATTACCTAAATCTTTCGTTCTATTATAATTATATTAATTATAAGGTATATTATACTACTAATATTTATAGTATATAAAGACCTATTAGATCTCCGTTAAGGAATTAGTTTTAATTATAATAATAGCTATTATTTTTTAATTTATTAATTCTATTCTTATATTATTCTTTAACGCGTTATTTTAAGCGTTATTATTAGTAGTTATCTTTTAACGTATTATTAAAGCTTTCTTAGTAATCGCTTAATCTACTATTTATATTAATTAAACTTAAGTTAAGCGAGTTACTTATAATTATATAATTCTCTTTCTTCTTATATTATAAGGTTATAGCTTAAGTAATATATACGTTATTCTTAGTATAATATAATTTTTCGTTTAATATCTTAGAATTAGTTTATTATAATTTTAGTTATATTATAAGGGTTATTCTCCTTCCCTTTTATTCTCGTAGAAATTATTTATTACCTTACTTATTATTAAGGTACGTGTAATAATTATTATTATAATAGAAGGTTTAATTAAGGAGTTTATATTTAACTTTAAGTTTATCTTTCTTAATTAAATAACTTTCTTCTTTTTAAATTAATTCTAGTAAAGGTTCGCTTTTTAGTAAGAGCGTTTAGTATTCCTAAAAGTTATTAGGTATTAGTTAGGTTTTAAATTCTTAATTTTTATTTAAACTAGTATTATTTATTAACGTATAATTTTCTTTATTACTTATTATACTAAGATTTCACGTAGGTAAGTCTTCTTAATTTATAGTATAAAGCTTTTTACCTTTAAGGATTAGCTTTTATAGCTTTTTTAGGGCTTTATATTTATTCGTAAAGTATTTAATCTTACTATAATTATAATAAGTCTTTCTCTTTTCCTTATTTATAGCGTTAAGTTCTATAGGTTTAGCGTAATACTTATATACTATTAATATTTAACGTGGCTTACTATTATTAGGTTTATTAAACCTAATATATAATTTAAATTTCCTATAACTTTTTTTATAATATTACTTATATAAACGGTTATTTACCTTAATAATTATTTTAATAAAGTTATTAAATAACTTAAAATAATCTTCTTAATAAATATTATTCTTTACTTCTTCTTTAAGTCCTTAATAAAAGACTTTTATTTTAGGTTTAGTATTCTAGTTAAGTTTTACTATAATACGTTTAAATTCCCTAGTATAATAAGCTATAAATTTAATTTACTTAAGTTAAGTAAGTTATTATATAGCTTTCTTATACTTATTAGAATTTTTAAATATAATAAGAAGTTATTTCTTAAAGGTTTTATAATTAAAGAAGATATAAATAACTTTTACTTTAGCTTTAGCGCTATACTTAAGATATACGTGAAAGGTTAGCTTCTATTATTCTATTACTTTTTTAGTTAAGAGATTACTAATATAAAGAATCTATAACTTAAGTATTATATAGATTTTTTTATTAACTCGTAGGTAAGCTTAAGCTTATATAAGAAAGTTTCTTATATTACCCTTATAATTATTATATAATTTAAGCTTAGGGAATTTTAGTATATTATTATTATTAATAAAGAATATAAGTATAAGATTTTAAACTACTATAAGTTTCTCTTCTTATACCTTAAGTTTTTCGTAAAGATTATTCTATTAATTAAGAAGCTATTAATTCTACTTCTTAAGCTTAATAATCTTATTATAAAGGTACTTTATTATTAACCTTAAGATTAATAGTCTTTTCGCTTAAAGTAAATATCTTAGAAGTTATTATTACTTAAAGTTTTAAGGTAACTTACTAAATAGAATTAATTAAAATATAATAGTAGCTTAGGTTTTAAGGTATAATAGGTTTATTTCTTAAAAAGTAAGTTAAGTTAAATGCTATAAAGTAGCTTTTAAGTAATATTATAATAAAGCTATTAAAAGTATAACTCTTAATAGTAAAACTATTACTTAAATTAATTAATAAAGAACTAAATTATTTAATTATAGGAATACTTTCTTCTTAAGTATTTATTTATCTTTTGATTATAATTCTAAATTAATTAGCTTAACTATTAATCCCTTTAAACCTTAATTAACTAACTTAAGGTTTAGTTAATTTAATTCTCCTTAATTAATATATTTAAACATTAACCTCTTTAATCGCCTCTTAGGTCACGTAGCTAGTCACGTGCCCCTACCTTCTTCTTATACCCACAGGTTATGCCTGTCCTAGCCGGTGCGGTCCCGTCCCGTGTCTTATGTAGTGTCGTTTGTAACACCGCTTAAGAAGGTATAAAAAGAGTATTAATAGCTTATTAAATAAATAATTTACTAACTTTAAAGCGTTTAATAGCTTCTTATATAAATATTTAAGGTTATTATTATAGTATTATTATTATATAATAAAGCTACTTAAGCGCTCTTAATTATATTATTAAATTAATAGCTTTTATTATTAAAAGCGAAAAGCCGCTCTTAAATAGGTTAAGTATAATAAAAAAGAGCGATTTTAAACGGTTATACATTAGTTAATAATCGTGTTTAGTAGGTAAATTAATAGTGAAAAGAATAAAAGTGGGTGACAGCTGTCCCGGTGTTTTATGGCTGTCCCATATTTTTGTGGCTGACTAAGTGAATCGTCCACTTAGTCGCTGACGGGTAACTTAATTAGTCAAATCCATCCACCCTCTCACCATTCCCCATGGAAACCATGCCGTGTGCATTATATAACTACAATACATGAATACGACTGCCATTTTGATTACCGAGTCTGCTTCTTTCTACTCTACCGCTTGCCTTTGCCTTTACCCTTTGCCTTTGCCTTCACCTTCGCCTTCGCCTTCGCCTTCGCCTGCCCAGGGCCCTTGCCTTTGTGCGCCTCTGCATCCCCTTTGCCCTTCTTCCATAATCTCCCCTCTGATCGCGCGGCTTTGGCGTCAAGCGTCTTCTTGTCTTTGTTGCTCAACTTTCCGCTGCCCTTTTTCTTGAGTGACTCGCGCAGACCATTCAGTTCGTCCTTGCCAGCTTGTTTGGCCTTCTTCTTGTCGTGCTCCGTCTCAAACCAAGTCCTCTTGGGTCTTGACTTGATCTCCGCCTCGTGTTCAATCAAATTTTCGCCCTTCTTCACTTGCATCTCTGCTTGTGCCAGTTGCCTCTCCTCCTTTTCTTCCTGCATAATTTCGTCAATCTCGTCTTCCATGCCATCGATTTCTTCCTGTAGCTTGTCTGCATCTGCGGGGGCAATGATTCTGCTCGTAATCTTTGCGCCTTGTGCCTTTCCAGCCTTGACGGCAGCCTTGACAACTTTGCGATCGCCCTCGGCTGCCAGAGTCACAGCTGTGCCCTTTCGCCCCGCGCGAGCCGTACGGCCGACACGATGAACGTAAATTTCGAGGGATTGAGGTGCTTCGTAGTTGATGACTGTGTCGACGCCTTTGATATCCAAACCACGCGAAGCAAGATCTGTGGCCAGCAGATACGACACTTTACCATCTCTGAATGCTTCAACACTGGAAATACGCTGTAGAGTAGCCAGTTAATATCCTAAACATCGTGTACTGTTGAAAAGGCTACCACTAACCTGCGATTGGTTCATGCTACCATGTAATTCGGCGCATGATAGCCCCAGCAGACCAAAAATGATGCGCGCTCTGTGAGCTTCCTTCTTCTGGCGGAAGAAAATGATGACCCTCTCGTGGTAGAAAGTCTTACAAAGATATGCAAGATATCCCATCCTCTTGTCCTCTCTCCCTGGTCGTAGTCGAACAAACTCTTGTACCAATGTGGTTACAGTCTTCTTTTGTGAATCAACCATGAGCCGCACTGGTTTGTTGAGCCCAGCCCGAATGAGACGATCAACAGTTGAGGTCATAGTGGCCGAGAACAACATGGTCTGTCTTGATTTCGGTAATGTTGTGAGAATCTCGTTCAGTTCGTCGGCGAATCCATCCTCCAGCATGCGATCAGCTTCATCCAGAACCAAGATTTCGACAGTGTCGACGTTGAAACTGGCCGAGTTCCTCATATGATCAATAAATCTTCCCGGTGTGGCAACAATGATATCAGGCCGCAGACGAAGCTCGACCTCTTGTGCCTTTAGGCTGAGACCACCGACAGCCAAGGAGAATTTGATATCAGTATAGCGAGCCAGCTTTGTGCCCACATCGTGACACTGCATTGCCAACTCACGGGTGGGGGTGAGAACGACAACACGAGTGGTCGGGATTTTTTTAGGGCGGAACAGTAATCGCTCCAGGATAGGAACGAAAAAGGCACCAGTTTTGCCGGAACCAGTAACGGCACCACCGACAAGATCCTTTCCCATGAGAGCGATAGGGATGGTTTTGGCCTGGATAGGCGTGGGCTTGGTGAAACCAACAGCGGCGAGGCCACGAAGGATCGGTCGAGACAATGACATGCCTTGGAAGGAAGAGAGGTCCACTATCTTGTCCGACTTTTGCCGTTCTTCGGGAGCAAAGAATTCGTCTCGTTTTGCTTGCTCCTCAGCATCTTCTTCATCATCAGTGGCATCAGAGGCGTCATCATCGGGGTGGGGCTCTGGCGTAGCCACCGAGTCGTCGTCTGAAGCGGCACCATCGTCATGGTCGTCTTGATCAGCATCAGACTTGTCTGAGGCATCTACATCGCCACCTCCGTGTACTTCTTCCTCGTTCTCTTCGACCTCGGAGTCTGCATTCATGCCAAAGGCATCGTCGGCCAGCACCTCATCATCGCCGTCGTCCAGGGCCATCTCCAAGTTATTTTCGGTTTCGGCTTCCTCGTCGGGATTTTCCAAAGTCTCACCAGCCTTCCCGTTCTTCTTTTCTCTTCGTCGCCGAATAATCTCTTCCAGGTCAACACCCTTCTTCTCGGTCATCCCCTTTTTAGCACCCTCAAATCCCCAGCCTTCGAATTCCTCATCGCCAAACTCCCCAGCGTCGTCTGCGACGAACTCAAAGTCAGAGTTCATGGCGCCATCGTCGTCATCCTTGGGGCCCCAGATGCCCTGAGGCTCCTCTTCGTCAGATGCGTCATCGTCTTTGCTAGCCTTTTTCGACTTTTTGCTGGTTTTGGCCTTCTTTTTGGGTGGACGAACGGGGGCTTCTTCCTCTTGGAAGGGATCCTCGTCGTTGTCGGAAAGCGTCGTGATGAAATCGTCCTCGACTGGCTTTCTTTTCTGCGGCGCCATTTTAATAATCCCAGCAACTCCTATACAAGGGTATATAGGGGATATCGGGAGGGGAGTAGTTGTTCAGAGCTACAGGTCCGAACTACCTTTGGCTTTGTCTCCTCTGGCGGGAAGCAAAAATTCCCTAACGGCTGGTCCTGGGGCCGTGGAACCGTGGGTGGTCCGCTCATGGTTTTCTGCCGGGTTGAGCTTTGAAAATTTTGGCGGTGAGGGGAGGATTGCCCAGTTGAGCAGCTAGGCTAGTTGCTCTCGGGGCTCTCAGGAACAAAAGGCGATGAGCGGCACCCGTTGTTTTCCCGACCGCCAACAGTTCTCTTTGTCTGATGCTCAGGGTCCACGGTTGATTGGACGACGCTTGTCTGTTCCAGACTGACAACTTTTAGTAAACGATTTAATTTCTCCAGCTCCCCTCTATCGCTGCCTTGTGCATATTGCCTTCCCCGGCACAACAGCATCTTCTTCGTCTATTTATTTATTTATTTTTTTGATCTGCCTCGATACCCGCTGCTTCTCCCGATCTGCGGCTTGCCTGTTGCCACCGAACTGCGCAAGTTCCCAAAGTTTCTCATTGACGGAAGCCTCGCACAAGCACGCCCGTACCGCCAAACAAACAGACAGTCGACATGGGTGAATCCAGGTTGGTAGAAGCGCGCGCCGGATCCCGCAGCACGTACGGGCAGCCACTCACTAACCGCATGATACAATCAGACAAGAGCTTATCCAATGGCTCAATAGCCTTCTCCAGCTCAACATAACCAAGGTCGAGCAATGTGGCACTGGGTGAGTCCCAACGGCTCGATGGATGTTACCCCTCCCCCACTCCATGATGCAAACACCATGGAGACGCACGACGATGCCAGCAAACCGAACACCATGCGGATCAGAACGAAAAACGGTCTAACCAGAATTTCTGTGCCGATAGTGCTGCTCTGTGTCAGGTTTTCGACAGCATATATATGGACGTGCCCATGTCCAAGGTCAAGTTCAATGCCAATGGCGAATGGGCGTATGTGCAGAATTTTAAAGTGTTGCAAAGTATGAATACCATCCCGAGTCCCTTCCCCGCACAATAGTGCCGGGCATACATCGGTTCTCAGATTACATGTGTTGACGAACCGGATCAGATTTATTTGCCAAGCACCAAATCGACAAGCCGATCCCCGTCGAGGCACTCATCAAGTGCAAGATGCAGGATAATTTGGAGTTTCTGCAGTGGACCAAGAAATTCTGGGATCTAAACTTCCCCGACCACGACTACGATGCCGTTTCACGGAGAAAGGGAGGGGCTCTCCCCAGCAGTAACTCTTCGGCAACCAGAGCTCCCGCCTCAGCTGGCGCTGCCCGACGAGGCGGTGCTGCTGCTGCTGCCCCACGGGTTGCTAAGGCTGCAGGTGCTGGCCCTAACGCGGTGGCTCTGCAGGCAGAGAATACAACGCTCAAGGAGACTGTCACAGGCCTTGAGCGGGAGCGAGATTTTTACTTTAGCAAGCTTCGAGATATTGAGCTCCTGATTCAGCAGGCTGTTGAGGAGGACCCTGAGATCGAGAAGGCCGAGGATGGTCTGGTTAAGCAGATCCAGCTTATTCTGTACTCCACGGAAGAAGGGTTTGAAATTCCTGAAGAGGGCGAGCCGCTTGATGACCAGGAGACATTCTGAGCGCTGCTAGATATCGCATGTTCATGATATATGGAGGGAGGCTTGGGTGGACACGGGGAGGAGTGGCACTCAGGGTTGTGGACTCGGATGAATGGGACGGAGCGGGAAAATGGCGATGCGGTTCTGCGGCGGTTACATACATGACGCTTTATGACTGGTATTGATGAGTCAACGAAGGGGGCTGGATTCGCGATAGACCTTCCTTCTCTAGAAGATGTTATCAGACTGCCCAAATAGATCAAAGCAATGAATGATGTTGGACAGGTAATGAGCAGAGTTGGAAATTGGGTGTTAGTGTACAAAGCACGCGGTGACTGTACTGGCTTGTTCGCGTCGTAAGCTCTCATGAAGTGACGTGGGGCGCCAGTCTGGGCCTGATGGTATAGGGTACGGGCAAAGGTTAAAATTGGTGTCAGAACTCCGTGGATCCCAGTTTGGCCACGGTGAGGGCTATAATAAAAGGAGCGATGTCTTGTTGCTTTGGAGTATTTCTCAGAGTGATGCAGAGCCGCATCCTGCTGAATACTCTGTTTGGTAGACTGAATAGGGTTGGTGAAATTAAAGTCGTGCGCGACGACCTCACGGTCTCACCAACCAGCATAGAGCAGTTATGAGACTTACCAACTGCGGAGTATATGCCGAATGAAAAAAAAAAAAAAAAAAAAAAAAAGGGACAAGTGACGGAAACCAAGTCTACCTCCAGCTAGCTATGATTTATTTACATATTTCTCATTAGACTTGTCTTCGCATCCTCTGTTTTCGGCTGCCCACGATGTCCCGATCACGTAGGCCTGTGTCGCATGCCCAAGTCATTCAAAGCAGTAGGCGGAGAACAGCAATGATGACCTTTGCTCGACCTGTCATGGCCATCCAATGGTGGCTAGCTTATAACCCCACATCAGCCGCTCCAGAAGGCAGAACCAGCCAACCGGATGTCAGAGTTCGAAGTTGAACTACGCAGTGGGCCTCTTGGGGGTTGCCATCTTCAAGTCTGGTCGAAGTGTTTGCATCATCGCCGCGCACTCGATTTCACCAGCTTTATGACATCAGAACGATATCTTGCCAGGCAGCGGGATTCGAGCCTTTTACGGAGTACCTTTTTGTTCCGAATCTAGATCGAGTACTCCGGACTGCGAGTCCGCATATTCTATCTGTCGAATTGTTTGACCCGTACAGAGTGCTGACGATCAAACCATCAACATTCTTTGCCGTCTTGACACTGACTCACCCGACAACAAACCCCCTTCGGCACTACGCAATCTTTCTCAACCTTTGTCACGGCAATTCATAGAATAGAATTGCATCACGGGAGAAGATCCAACAAATACACAGATTGCGGCCATGGCCCCGCCACCCGAGATTGCCATCCCATCCACGAGTGTCTCTAAAGACGTCGGTTCCAAACCATACACCCTGTACAACATCACGCTCCGCTTACCCCTACGGTCGTTTGTCGTCCAAAAGCGTTACTCGGACTTTGCAAGACTTCACAACACGCTCGTCCAACAAGTCGGCGTGCCGCCGCCAGAGCCCCTTCCTGGCAAGCACTGGCTCAAATCAACCGTGCGATCACCAGAGCTCACGAGGAACCGACAAATTGCCCTGGAGAAATATCTACGGACGATTGCAGAGACGCCGGACCGGCGATGGAGGGACACCTCTGCCTGGCGGGCGTTTCTGAACCTGCCCAGCACCAGCACCACCAGCTCGGCGGTGTCGGCTTCGGGAATGGTCAGGCCGTCCGCCACGGGAGCAGCTGATCCCCAGACATGGCTGGACATGCACAGAGAGCTGAAGCAGAACCTGAATGAGGCAAGGCAGTGTCTATCACGGAGAGACGCGGCATCAGACAGCGGCAACAGCACAGCAGCAGCAGAAGCGGGCACAGCAGCGAGCAAGGTGCTCTTCAAAGCCGGCATTCTCGTCACCAGCTTATCAGATGGCCTCCGCAAGATCCAAGAGTCCAACAGGCTGGGCGAAGGCGAGCTCCGCCGCCGCCGAGATCTCGTATCCAACGCACGCATGGAGCGCGACGCCCTCGAGAAACTATCCACCGCCCTCTTCACCGCATCGGCATCGGGCAGCAACCCTCGTAGTGGTAGCAATAACAACGTCAACACGGCCGCCGCCGACGAAAAATCAGGCCTCCTCAAGACCGCTCGCCCGACGACCGGCCGCGTCCTCGGCGCACCGCTCCCAGAGACGGCGCAAACCAGGGAACTCGACAACGAGGGGATTCTCCAGTTGCAGAAACAGGAAATGGCATCGCAGGACCAAGCCATCGATCAGCTCGCCGATATTATACGGCGCCAAAAGGCCCTGGGCATCCAGATGAAGAGCGAGGTCGATGCGCAGACTGAGATGCTGGCCGCGCTGAACGGTGATGTGGACAGGGTGAATGACAAGCTGGGCGTGGCCCATAACCGGATCAAGAAGCTGTGACTAGTCTTTATGATGGTGGTGGTGAGGATTATCATGAGGACGCTAGAATCCCTCGTGTGGATGGTGTGGATGGGCAGGAGGGTTTCCGAGGGGCTCGGATGGCTTGTCGACGTGTTGCTGCACATTTTGGGGCTAGGCTAGGTGGGTTAGTGAGATGCGTGCTGTTTCTATATCCCGGCGTTCTCCTTTTTTTTTTTTTTTTTTTTTTTTTTTTTTTTTTTTTTTTTTTTTTTTTTTTTTTTTTTTTTTGGTTCCCTCGATTTATGGGCGAGCGCTTGCGTCCTGCCATGGTAAGCGATGGGTTTGCCACGCCGTGCTTGGGACAGATTCAATCATTTGGGTAGGTAGCATGACGGCAGAGTAGCAACATGAATATCATTTATCTGGTTAAGGAGGTCTGCAAATTCAAAGTAGTGAATAGCTGGCTAACTAGGCGACGCGGTTGGGGGAACGCTACTGGCATATGGACAGGTGATTAAATTTGTACTCCAAGGGTACCCTTCCGCGTGGCCGCTCTTGAGAATTAGACAAAATTGTTGTAGGCTTGTAGCGGTATGTATAGTAAGTCTTGGACGACAAGTCATGGCGACCATTGGGCGGTCGGGTGGTATGTAGGACTGAATGATGCCTACTGGCATTCTGGGTCCCGATGAATTTGACATTATACTTGGTGTAGATTGCGGATCTCATTTAAGTCCAACGTTGTGTGTGCCCTGAAGCAGCCAACATCTGCTTTGAGGATATAAGTCATGAGGTTCCCATCTGTTGGAGGCCGCCACTTTTGGCAGTTCAACAATTCCCATGCACCCTGATATCTTCTTACGTACTCCTCACAGCTTGATATGCATGCATCATAAATGTCTTCCGTATCATAGGTACTCTTGGAGAAAATAGAAAACCATTTGTCTAGTGGATTTCTAACAGATCATGTCCAACTCACGCGTTACAGTTCGTTTTCGGAATCGATTCGTATGTGTGATCAAGAAAGGCTCACAATGAATCTTTAGAATGTATTCATCACATAACGCTGATCAAAGAGATTGGGAATACGGCTGCCGAGTGTCTCCCAGTCAATGTAATCCAAACCAGATATAGTAAAGGCGTAGTCCCAGTACTCCGGGTACCACCCAGCATACTCCCAATCCAGGATGGCGACAATGCGACCGTCACGTACATGATATTTCGTGCGGCAAGATCGCCGTGCGTAAGGAAACTTTTGTAGTTAGAACTACCAAGCTTGGTCGTAATCTGGTGCCACTACATCGACTCTGAGTCCAACCGATGCGGCGGTCGAACAAGCCATTCTTGCAAACGGCCCACCAGAACGCATCACGAAGCTGGCGATTATAACACCTTGGTGGTCGAGGCGACCAATAAAGTTGCCGGGTATGGCACGCATCTGCGAGATGTACCCTCTAAGCTGATCCATATATTCCATGGCGATGCGGTCCCAGTCGCTGCAAATCACCTCGGGCACAGGAATTGAGCCCATGCCGGTTTTACGTTTGGTGTAACTATTTCGTGATGGCTGTTCCTTGGCGCACCACGTAGCGATCGCCGAATTGAGAGATGATCTCCCCGTCCGCGGGCGGGGGGAGGAGTCTCCGTAGAGCGCCAGGATACGCTCCCGCTCCATTCTTTCAGCCATCATGGTCGCCATGCTATGGCGCCCAAACTGGTCTGGTGGTTAATTGAGCTCTCTGCGACGGATGCCGGGGTGTCTGCGGAACTCACCCTTGAGCGAATTGACTTTTGCGGCGGGAGTAGAGGACTAATCAATTGCTCAGGCCCGAAAGACTGGAAATGACTTGGTTGATTGATGGATGTTCACGGTAATGGACAGTTGACCACAACAACAGCTTCTTGTCCGTTGAGCTGCTGGATATTCCATGTGGCAACATGTTAGCGTCTCCAACCTCTTGTAGACCAGTACTGATTTTTGGTAGACAGAAGTCTCGAATTCTTTGTCCTTGGCCTCGATATCATTTCGGCCGGGTTTCTTCTTATTTGCGTTCAATCTTTTAGTCTTGTCTTTGTCAAAGCCGTTCTTTGCCGCCCATACGCGATACAAGGCCTGTACCCTGTACCTCGTCTAGCACCGTGGACCTCTACAATGCCGTCAGTGAATTTTTTCGATACCCAATTTTTTTTCTGACTTTGGTTTCTTTGATTCCTTAGAAGCCTCTCAACCAGCATCCTAGCCTGAATGATTGTCTTGTGTATAACTCTTTCTACAGCTTCCAAGCCTCCGAAAGTTTAAGAGCCTTGCCATTTTGTGAATTGGACCAGAATGTTAAACATGACTAAGCTGAGGACTGCCAACCAAATCGGAACCAGAGGCAACTCTACTGGCATTTCGCAGAAAAGATCAACCAAAAGAGATGCCGATACCTGCATGTCGAAACTGTGCGGGCGAGCCCATTGCCTGGCCATGGCAGCGCAACGCCTTCAACCACCCAGGCACTCGGCTAAAGTGTCTGGTCTTGTGAGTTGATGTTTCCAAAAGCCGTTGAGCGTTACATGGCCATGTGGGTTGTGTGCGGCAGCTAGACGTTTAGCGCCAAAAGCTTGGGATACATAATTATACACCTTCGTATTTGTGCTACACAAATCAATCTAGAAGACTTGACGAGACAAAAAATAATCAAAATGCAAAACCTGTCCTTTGGCATATGTGGCAAGAAGCCATCTACCGACGTGAGCTAGCCGAACTTGTTTCGTCGAAGCGCATTGTTGGCACTACGTAACTCAGGTATCCATCCACCTCGATACGGGATCATGTTACGTCACCTGACCGACGCGTCGTGGCGCTCGTTGCTGGGCAACGGATAAATTTGCCGTTGGGCCGTGGGGTGGGTGACACAATTACAATGAGGGCCCTGATGCAATGCAGGCCGGCTGGGCAATATTTGGGCCCTGTCGTTACATCTCAATCAATCCTGCAATAGCCCGGTGCAGGAGGATAGGAGCTTGTTTAGATTCTACGTTGTACGGTTCTACACTGTCATTACGAATTGCTAGAGCTAGATGATTTGGTTGGGTGGCTTTTCGTTTCCCCCTTTCTTTCCTTCCTATTGTTCTGGGACGGTGGCTCCGACTAGTTGTTGCACCGTGCCCTTTGGTCTGCCCTGTGCGCATGACTTTTATCTGCAAAATATTAATATCCATGCATGATTACGGAGTATTAGGGAGTAGGGAGTAGGCTATGGCGGAGCCAAAGCGAATCTCGTGACAAGCGCCTTTGACCGCCAGGGCTGGCATTCCGCATCACTTCGCCGGGAGAAGCGGAAGCGCCGCGGCGGAGGCAAGAGGTGAGAGGTGATGGCTCTGACTGGTAAGAAGAAGCGTCAACTGGTGCAAGGTGATGACGAATTTGGGATGCGTCTCGCAGAACAGGCAGCTCTCTGCAAGTCTGGACCATGGCGAAGGAGTCTATCTATGCCTTTCGTAATACTCGGCATCTCGGTAGGGTGGTCCGTAATATCGACCTGGTCGTTTTGACTCGTCAACCCCTATTGCAATATTGTAGAAGGGTCTGGTCTGGTCGATCCATGGGCCTTTGATGGTCCCAGGAAAAAGTCTGCAGCATGTCCAACAGGGGCACATGTTGAATGGACCAGACATCAATGCGCTTTGTTGCTGGTGACGAACCGGAGACACGGTCGATATTCATCAATGCAAACCAACGACGACGGGAGAGTCTGCAGCTCTGCAGGTCTGCGTGTTTTGTCTGGCGTGTTCCGGACCATTAAATCATCCATGGCCCGTGTCGATGCTCCAATGAATGTTCCGTGTCAGGGATGCAGATGGTGAAGCGCTGAGAGGTTTCTGCCACGTTGCACGACCCCGCTGCCCACCTTGCTGCCCGGGTTGCTTGTGATTTTGGTGAAAAAAGAGTCATGGGAAGGGCTTGGTGACCTAGTCTGCCTTTATGTAATTTGCATGTCCCCCGCCTCTTACTTCTTTCTTTTCGGTGTTTGCCTCGCGATTGTTTCTTGAAGGCAGCCATCTGGAAGCTGACATCTGGAGCTGCGGCAAGACTTGGCGGTGTCGGTGTCCGTTGCGGCAGCTTTTGATGCTTAGCGGCATGCGGGACCAACCGCAGCGATGGTTAGTGGCTGGCTGACGGCGTCCACAGCACCTAGGCACCCACTACGCCCAGTACGGAGTACACCCACCAGACTCACCTCCAGTGCTGCATCCACCGCACTACACCCTCTTGAGCAGTCTGGTGCTGGGCCTCAGCATACACCCGCCGCTGTTGCGTCCACTCGAGCCCCTGCCTGCCCCGCCTCATCACCAGAACTCAATCAATAAGCGCTGGAGCCCAGGGACTTAAGCTGCCAAGTGTGTCCCAAGGTGCCGTGCCAAGTGCCAAGTGCCTGTCCGCCCACCCGCCCGTCCACTGAGCAGGAAACATTGAAGAGCACAGGACACTGGGACCCCGACTCGCCACCAAAGATGGCAGGGCTCCTGGGTAACTACGACTTGACTGGACCCCGAGCTCTCAACGTAAACAATGCGACAAGATCCACAGACCCAAGTGAGCCAGTCAACCCAAGCCAAAGCTCAGAGCTGCAGAACCACGGGTTCGCAGCCAGCCTCGGGCAATTTTATCTTCACCTTGCATCGACATTTGCCTCTCCTAATCGTCTGCAGTGCAGTGATACCCCAGTTGGTTGTTTTGGTCCTCTTGAAGCTGTTCCCTTCCAGCATTGCGAGCGGCTTGCATCTTCGTTTCTCGGCCTTATCATTTGCATCATTTGTTTTGGAGCTCGGCGTTTGTTTGCTTTCTCGCTTTCTGTTGGCCCTGATTTCCACGTTGAGTGAGGTGCAACTGCAACAAGCCTGCCAGACGGTTCGCTATTCCCGATATTTCTAGTAATACGTCCTTGTCTTATTTCAACAGTTGCTAATTTTGATAGAACTTTTTTCCATCCAAAAAAAAGAGTCTCATGTTCGCTGCGAGATCGGTATAGTCGAAAACCACCAATCATTCGTCTGCTGGCACCTCATCGAATACGTATATTAGTCGGCAACCTGCGAACCTTCAGAAGTGAGTGACGAATATGAGTGCACCACCTCCGCCTCCGCCGCATGGCGAGGTGCCGAGGTCGTCTGGCCTGCCGCCAGGCAAGTATGATATATTTGTTATACCGGAGCATTCGGCGGGCGCTGGTTTCCTGTATCTGCCGTCGTTAAAACCTAGCGTCAACAGCTTCTTCGCAGGCTTTGCCTCAGCTCTAATATTAGTGGCTTTGTTCCAAAGCATGGCGCCGGCCTTTCGTACGTGGTGGGAGACTTTCCAAGGCTTGGGCAACATGGGTATAACACTTCTGATGCTCGGTGTTGGATTTGGTGCTTGGGCATTGGGACGGACGCAAAAGGACACACCGGGCTCAAACTACCATTATCAAAGTTCGTACAGCAGCGGAGGAAGCGCACCGGGTACCGCACCAGGTGGTTTCGGATCCTCAACTCCGGGCGCATCTCCCAACGGAGGAGCTCATGCCAGGGGACATGGAGGAGCACCACCCCCTCCGCCGCCTCATGGCAGTCCCCCTCCACCACCCGCCGGAGGAGGAGGAGGACCATCACCGCAATCACGAGCGCAGTCACCGCCGCCTCGTCCAGAGCCAGAGAAGCCGAAAACGTCATGGCAACGACCACCGCCTCAGCCCGATCCGCCCCAGCCCAGCACTCCCCAACCTAGCACGCCCAAGCCGAGCTCGCCCAAGCCCAGCTCGCCTAAGCCGCAGACACCAAAAGGTACTTGGGAAAAGGCTCGTGAGGAGACGAGAAAGAAAGAAGAAGAACGAAAAGCAAAGGAAGCAGAACAAAAGCGCCGAGAAGAAGCTGCAAGACGACTTGCTGAACTTAGGGCAAAGGAAGCGAGGGAGAGACAAGAGCGGGAGAAGGAAAGAGAACGAAAGGAAAAAGAGATCAAGGATAAAAAGCTCAAGGAAGAAGCTGAACAGCGGCGCAAGGAACTTGTCGAAAGACTAAAGAGAGAAAGGGAAGAAAAGGAAAAGGCAAAGGAAAAGGAAAAAGAAAAGGAGCTCGGGACAGAAAAAGAGGAGCAAAAGAAGAAAGAGGCTAGCGCCACGGAAGGAGGTATGCGGGTAGCAAGCACATATGCCTTCTCAGGAGTTGGAGAGAAGACGAACATGTGGCCGAATGGCAGGCCACCTGTTCCACCGCAAACCAACAATCCACCCAGCCCCGAAAAGAAGCCCCCGGCTCCGACAGCGAGGACATATGTCAGTACTCCCGAGGATGATGCGTATTCGTACCGGCCGTACGATCAACCAAACAGAAAGAATCGGAGACCGTCCCTCTCCTCCTTTGCCGGCTCCGATGCGTCGTGGGCGCAGTCTCACACGACCGCCCGGACCTCGCCACCGCCGTCAGTTCGTGGTCCGTATTCAACCAAGGACCCTGACAAGATTGTCATTCAGGCTGTGTATCTCTTCATGAGCCAATACTCCAAGACACCAGCTAGTCAACTTGTCTCTGGCGTAGGATCCGTCACGGATGGCCTCATCCTGCGGATCACGACTGAAGGTCTCTTCATCGACGACGACGTCCGTGGCGTTCCCCAACGTGAGTGGGACGTCAAGGCATGGACTCTCAAACTTGTCGAGGTATGGTGCCCCCCGCACTGCTTGAAATTGTCTGCTTCTGCTACTTCCAACACCACGTCCGGACCCAAGAGCGCCCCCCATTTGCTTTATAAGATGGCAACAGCCCGAAGAAACGCAGACCGCGACAGTCAAAAGGTGTTGAACGGTGATGAAGCCGATGCCTATCTTACTGAGATGCTGCGTGCCTGCAAGGATTGCTGCCGTCTTGGTTTGTGCGAGCGTACATTTAAGAATACTAACATTCCGTCTTCGACCGGTCAGACTGGAGTTTGGAAGTCAAAGGGCTTGCACGTCCTCCGTGCCAGCGTACGTGACCAAGAAGGAAAGAGATATGTGTTTGTCATGAACGAGACAGAAAGCTGGAAGCTTGCGTTTGGGCTGCAACGTCTGCGCGGCGGTACGCAGGTTCGACATCTGGGTGTAGCTGGAATGACGCCGTCCGAAGCCAGAGGCACATTGGAGATGTTGGGATGGTCGGGTTGAGCATGATGATGGTTTGTAGCTGTCGTGAATATGGATTGGACTTTGTGGACTGTGAAACGCCGCATTCAGGCCTAGATGCGCTTGAATGCACCGTCGACAAGAAGAGACGTCAGGCAAGATACCCAGCAGAGGTCGCTATTTATGAGCGTTTCCATGCACACCCGAAGTGAGAGCGACCCGCATGCCGAGCGAACATGTCAACAACAGGGCCTTGGTGATGAATGGGGCACTCTACCGAAGCTTGGAATGGAGTGCGGGGCGACGGATCACGATGAAATTGGGTACTACTAGTTATGTGCGTGAGAAGAGAGAGAGAGAGAGAGAGAAAAAGGGGAGAGGCCACGCAATTTGAAGTTTTGCAGAACTGGCATTGGATGATGGGGATTTTGTCTTATTTGTTTGTTCGAGTTGAGCATTCCAGCCAAGGTTGCGCATACCCATATTGCCAATGGGATGCAATCCGCAAAGCTGAGGGAGCGAATTTTTTTTTGACGAGGCTCGATACCTCATGAAGACATATGAGAAGATGCATACCAACCATGTCTAGATATGCCTAAGCATATGTTACATCCTTTTTAATAAGTTACATGACAAATTTTTGCTACACCATGGACGTTATGGAGCGCATAATCAGCCCTCATGGGCGCGTAATCAACCGTAATCGCCCGTCATGCAGCGCGTAACTAGGACTCGGAAATTGGACTGATTTGATTAGACACGATTCGCATCCACGCTTGCGCAATACGCATCTTGATGCACATCATCGTTCACCATGCATGATGGACCGCAAAGTTCAAGTTTGGGGCTGTGCACTTTGCCTCCAGTCTGTACCCGACGTTATTTGCACTAGCCGGCCCGTTTGACCGGTTTTTTTTGTGGCTAAATCAGGGTATATAGTACGTAATAAAATCGCAGAGTACAACAATCACCATTGGTCCGGTGGTGTAAAGGCTAGCATTCTAGACTTTGACTTCGGCATTGGCTCATTTAATCTGGCGATCCGGGTTCGAATCCCGGCCGGACCTAATCGATTCATTTTTTTTGGTTCCCTACCTTAACCCACTACCTACCGGTTGCGAAATTTTTTTACCTGGTCTTCGTGAAATGCTTGACGTTCCTTTTTTCTTACTACCACTAGCAATGGAAGATGCTTCTTTCTGGTGACTGGCTCGAGTTTACCGGTCGCATTGGTGCGGGAGTGGCTAGGGTTAGGGTTACAACTGGCTGACTTGCGCCAATCGTCGCCAAGTGTACGTCTTACCGCAAGATGATTCGGGGTGTCTGTGTGGAGTAGGGGTATTGGAAAGCGACTCTGTACAGGAGTGTGTATTCAAGTGATTCTGTATGTTTCTTAGGCCCTTGCTTTATTGCAGGAAAGCGGAGCTCTTGGTCGATGCGAAGAAACATGCTTGGCGGCGAGGGGTATTTTTGAGTCTACTTTATAACAAGTACAACTGGCTTTGCATGAACACTTGTATTTAATCTTGTTTAAGCGACGGGCCTAACTTGGCGCAACGTGGTTTTTTCCAGGGAAAGGCTATGATGGATGGTTTGATACTTTGTCAAGAGATTTTGCGAAATCGGCCTGGTAATGCCATGTAGCGCATCTGGATCACATGGGGCAACGTGTAAGATGATTGGTTCCTAATGGAGAGACAGATACTGGAATGTAGTACTCACTCTCTGGCTTAGCCAGTTACATGTTTGAACTTTCGGCCGCCAAGACGTTTCAGCTCGGTAGTCTGGCTGTCATACGGCAAAAGGGCACACTTACATGCCGCATATTAGGAAGATGCGGCCAAAAAGACGCTATTATTGTATCTATTTGGTCATGGATTAACGGCCCAATAAATCGGGTAGTGTACACTATTTGTGAAGTTGATAAAGTGTAACAAGCTTCACTCATTATTGGAGAACTTCGGCGCGCAGACGTTCACAGTAACAAAATGACTTCTTTTCATCAACGGTGTGCAGAAATTACAGAAAGTGTTAATATCTCTCTACGATATAAAATGTCTCGCCCGGGAGAACAATAAAACTTCAAACGAACCGTCCTGCTATGACATTAAAGAAGGGGACCAATAGGCCGTCCAACCAGTGCCAATAGCGCGTCCAGGATGGCCGTAGGGAAAATCTCCACGGCCTTGAGGTCGAATAATGAGGAAACCACGTTACTAGTAGAGCAGCCGGTGGGTTGGGGCTTCCCATCAACAAGGCTGATCAACCAGGACAGAGCCTTCGCAGCACCAGTAGTCAATAGCGTGCCATGAAGGGAAACCCAGTCTCTCTCGTACTGGACCGATCCGCCATTGGCGCAGTAAAACTTGACCAACTCGTCCGTACTAGCCACGGGACTAATCTCGTCATGAACTGGCTTGTATACGTAAAGGGGCATCTTGGGCGTGCTCTTTCCCAGCGCGATGTCGTTGAAAATGCTGGCAAGCGCGCCGGATGTAAGCACAGACGGGTCCTTGAGCATGGAGACGACGTCTTCAAACGGGAACTCCTCGAGGTCAGCCACTAGACACTGCTTCTTGACCTTCTCAAAGGCCGGTCTGTGCTGCGGTAGAACTCGTTCTTGAATAATGTCCTTGAGCTCGGGATACTCGCCCGACAAGCCTAGAAAGCCTGACGGCAACAAACCCGCAGCGTAGCCCCTGTTGACGGCTTTGATAACGGGGGGAATACTCGGCACCGTACCGCCAAGCGCGGCTCCGACGATGTTGAGCTCCGGTGCGTACGACGCATGGAGCTCAGCTGCCCACCCGGTTGCAACGCTGCCCCCAGAATACCCCCATAGGGCGACTGTGGCATTCTGGTGAACTCCCGTGAAAGCGGTCGACTTGGTTACAGCCCGGATACTATCCAGCACTGCGTGTGCAGCAAGTTTGTTGGCAAGGAAGGCAGAGTGCGGACCCAAGTAGTCGGGCAAAACAACCACCCAGCCCTTGTCCAAGAGAGTCGCAATTAGGAACAGTTCGGCTTGGGTTGTGAATGTCCCAAAGGCTACACCAGACTTGGACCCCAGTTGGAGAGCGTACGATGGCGCACAGTCAATAAAGGCCGCGTCCACAATGGACTGATAGGACAGTACTTTGTTGAAGTCTGCATTGTGGGGGATCAAGACGGTGGTGACTGTTGCGGTTGAGCGGTTGAAGCTGTTGGTTGTCTTGTACATGATTTGATGGGCGTCTTTGAGATTGACCGACTTGATCCCAAAAGAGGCAATAGGAGCCGGAGGCTTCCGACTCTTCAAGATGGAACCAGGCTCAATGGCGTCGAGATCTTTGGGCACTTGATACCATGGATCTTGGCTCGGAGGCAAGAGCCCTGCTCTCTCTGCTAAAGGCACTGCGGTGACATAGGCCAAGGTAGCAAGGAGCGAGAAACACCGCGCGACGAGCATTGTGGCGATATGGCCTGGAGGCTCTTGGGACTATGGGGGACGATACAAACAGATGAAGAATGACGAAGAGGGTTGAGGGAAAGGGACGAGTTAAATAGTGAAAGCATGGCCAGCAATGCTAGTTTGAGTCGGACATTTATCCCAGCGCGAAGGTGAGGACTCTGTCCCGAAAAGCAAGCACAGACTGAACCATCTTCACAGGTACTTTCGTTTATACTTCACCGGCTACGTTGCAGTAGAAAAGCAGGTAATACTTGATGTCTCCGAGAAATTCTTATGCAGGCGGTTTGTTAGGCTCAGTTGTCGTCGGATGCTTGTCTGGGGTTATCACGCCCGAAGATGGTTTCCCGGCACCTCTTTCGGGTAGGTCCGTGAGATGATCTCAACATGACCCTTGTCAATAAGTGCCCAGATTTCGTATTATGAAAGAAAAAATTGCCGGAGAAGGCCCAGATAATGCTATCCCGATGACTAGCAAGTTTCCATGCACTGGCGGTGTGGTTGTTAAATCCGAATGCTAGAGAGTCCCGGCACCGGGGTAGGAAGCCTATAATCATGGATTCAATTCAGACATGTGAAATCGACAACCATGTACATGGCGGCCCTGCGGCTCCGGCCGAGATTAGCCTGGCCCAAAAGGATATTAGGAGCATGCGCAAAGCGGTTCCCCTTCATGGACCCTTGTCTTGAGGGAAACTCTACTCCGAACTGGTCAGTTCTGCTAGTGGCCGACTCGGTCTCTTTTAACAGGATGAAGGCATCGAAAACACCGAACTTTGTGGTGCTCTAATGCGGCGCAAAGAAAACTGACACTAGACATTTACACGCAGCATCGTCTTTTGAGAGACGGAGCGCCGGATACTGTGGCCATGTAAAGCCTGATGCCTCGCTCGCGCGTCATTGCCTCGAATCCTCCGGATACCGGGAACACAATCTCACCATGCAGCGTGCTATTTTGCGGCGCGGCGGAACTGGGGACGGGAAGATCGACATTAAAATTAAAAAAAGGAGTCTGTACCACTGGAGACGTGGGACCGAGGAAGTTTCTACCCTTTGTGGAGTTGTTGTGACCGTAAAGGCTCCAGGGCTAGTCAATCGCTTGATTACGCGTTACAATCATGGCATGTTTAAGGACAAGTAGACGCATCTTTTTGTTTGTCACCTGCTGGATGGTGTTGTATTGCCTCGCCCCCCCGGCTGGCAAGGGTAGGAATCAGCTAAATGGAGCTACATGTACCAATTACCGTGTGCCGCGGCCGATAAAGCCTCAGTTGTGTGTATAATTCAATATAAGTGAGTAGCTAGAGTGGCCTGTTCTAGCCGTCATGGTCGCACGGTGTTCAGATGGACCAGGACAGCTTGCGACCGTTATACTGCCGTTAGCTCAGTATGCCCAGCCCTGTGGAATGTATTTCGTAACTACATAGGGCGGCCAACCTAAAGTACGGGGTTAAATTGCTCCTGGTTACACAGCATTCGAGCACGAGCGGCATTGAGTGTTGGGGCCTGCTGAGGAGCCGGTCGCATTTGGTGGACCAAGACGAGAATATAAGAAAGTTGCAGGGTTCTAGGCAGCTGAAGTCCGGATGTAACGCCATGTCGGTAGCTTCGGCAAAGGCATTGTGAGCGACGTATCGCAAAGCTGTGACTGTTTTAGAGGACAGCCTCCTATACTCGGCGTGGAATAACTTGCTTTATAGTATGAGCGGCTTCATGTGAAATAGAACCGGCTGAAGCGTTCCTTTCTGTTTCCACCTAGCCGCTGTCAGGCTCTGTCAATCTCTTTTGGTACTTATTTTTGGCCTCATCATCGCCCTTGACGACCAAGTTCTGCTCAATCTTGCCACATCTGCGAAATCCCCTAGACCTCCAACACTAGTCCTTGCAAACGGAGCCCTCCGCTGGCAAGTCTGCCATAAAAACCATGAGCCTCGTCTCATCAGGAAAATCTCTGACAAAGTTGACGACCAAGCGATCGTTAGTAGACGGGTCTACCAAAGGCGCGAATCCCGACGCTGGAAGAGCACCAAAAATGCCAATCACGTCAAAGGAACACCATACGCTGAGTCTTTTCCCGTCGATAAAAAGTTGATGCTCTGTTGGAATGCAACTCAATCCAGCAACCCCAATGATGAAGCCTTCGTCATCTAGCTTAAAATGGCCCCTGCGCTAAAGAGGCTCTATACCGGTCCTGATGTCGTCTATATTTCTACAAGTCTCTTGGCTGCCATGTTCTAATTTTACACGTTCTGTGGTACGCAGCAGAATGTGAAGAGCAGACTTTCCGACCGTTGCCTCTATTCCTATTATCGCAACTTAAAACGGACAGCCCCGAAGAGCAGCTAGTTTCTGCTTCTCATTTCGAAGATCATGACGGCAGTTTTTGTGTCCTTGCGCTGCAACGGGTATACCGGTGACTTCAAAGTCGTTGATGAGGAGCGTCGGAGAAGTATAATCTTCCACAAGCTCCTCGACCGTTGCGTCTGAGCGTGTTTTTGCCAAACTATCGTTAAGCGTGTTGCGGACCTTGGCCACCAACGGGCAGTCAGGAATGGACAGCAGTTGCACCTTGACGGGACTCTGTTGACTCATGGTCGTAGTGGATATTAATTATAAAAAAGGTGCTGTGTAGGATGAAGCTAAGATGGCGACAGGATTGTTGATTTCTTGCTTAGAACAGAGACTAACGTGTCTTCAAGTCCCGGCTTGAACAAGCGTGGCCTGGCTTCAGCTACAACCCCAACCTGTCCAGAGCATAAGCATAACGGGGGCAACGCAAGCGTTCGTCAGCACTCTTACCCGCCTGCTACTGGGCAACAAAGTAAACTCTGAGGTAATTGATGCCTGGTACGTTGTGCGGTGCGGGCCGTCGCATCATTCTCCTGATCCGAAAGATCCGAAAGGCTACTGTCGTCACCGCTGGGGCCCTCCAAGGCAGACACTCAAGGATACCCTTGCTGCAAATGTACCCGTTGGCAACTAAGTGGGCTAGCCACTTAGTTGGCCATAAAATTCCGGGACAGCCACAAAACACTGGGATAGTCCCCACCTAGACCTTTACATGTAAATTGCTTATACAGGTATAAAAGCATGATTTTTTTTATGTTACGTAGCTTTATAAAGGTAAATATATTTAATTTTAGCTATTAAAAGGCTTTTAAGTGTATATATATTTAATGAAAATGTAAAAAACAGTGGATTTAAGCTCTTTTAGGCTATAAAGAGATTAATTAGGTTAGGCTTAGCTATAAATATAAGGTGGTTAGGGGACCCCCGTCTACCTATAACGCGATTAATAACGTTACGTGGAACGGGGGCTTTAGAACTATATCCCTTATACCTTATATAATTAAAAAAAGAATAAGCTTTAATTATTATAATATAATTACTCTTACTTTAATTACTTAACTTTTAATTTCTCTTATAATCTTATAATTTTTAAAGCTTCTTAAAAAGTTACTTAATTAAAATAATAGAGATAAGCACTTAAAGAACTTTTATTTTATAAGTGCTTTTACCTTTAATAATAAAAAACTAAATAAAATTATTAAGTAATTAAAAGAATATAATAGCTTTAAGTAAAGAGAAAATACTTAAGTAATTAAATAAAGCTATTATAACTCTTTAAAATTAAATTACTTAATTAAAAAAGTTATAAAAGCTTTAAGAAAAGAAAAAGAAGCTATAAAAATTAATTCTTTAAACTACTTACTTAATAATAAAAAAGAGGTATAACTCTTATAATTTAAAGAGAAGTAATAATTAAAAAGTATAAGTTAAGAATATTAACTCTCTTTATTATTTAATAAACCTTTAAAAGTATAAGATTTAAATAAATAACTTAAATTATACTTTTAATAAAGTAAAATATAAGTATTATAAGAATTATTAAAAAATTCTTTTTACCTTAAATTATATAAACTTAAAATATAAAGTAAAATAAAATTTATACCTTAATAAATAATTAATAAATTAAAAGAAAAACCTTAAAAATAATTAAAATACGTTTTAAAATTAAACTTTAATACTTTTAAAAAACGTAAAAAATTATAAGGCTTAAATAATTATATAATTAAAATAAGTAAAGTAACGTGAAAATTAAAGCCTTATAAACTTTAATATTTACTTAAATTTATTAAAGAAACACTTAAAAAAAGCTAATAAAAAGTTATAAGTACTTACCCTTTTTATTAAGCTATAACTTAAACTTTAAGATTATATAAACTTATATACTTTAATCTTTAAAAAAACTTAAGAGAAAGTAATTTAAATTACCTAGTAATTTTAGGATATTATATTAGGGAGAAATAAGTAAAAGGCTAACTTATCTTTAAACCTCTAAATGTATTATATTTTTTATAGTTTTTACTATATCTTATTATATTATATTATATTATAATATATTATAATACATTACAAGATAAGAATACCTATAAATGTATTATAAGGCTATAAAATATCTAATATTATAAATAAATGCTTATATAAGCATATTATATATTATAATAAAGCTAAAAATCACGTGATTTTAAATCTTTAAAAATTAACCTTAAAATATGGATATTAAGCGAGATATTAAGCTTTAAAGTTATATCTTAAAATAAAAAGTAAGTAAAGCGGGGCGAATTTTCAATTGCTTATAACTTTTTGATATAATAACTTATAATAGTAAAAAGTAGGTTAATTTAAAGAGCTATTTTAGCTCTTTTTAATGATATAAAATTTTCCCTTCTAACCCTTATAAATAGCCTTATAATTCTAAGTTAAAAAAATAAGGGTCTTTTTTACTTAAAATACATTTATAGATATTTTAGTAATGTAATATAATGTATTTAAATATAATACACGAAAATACAATATATTATAAAATATAATATATAATACACTTGTATTTACTATATTTATAAGAGCTCTACTTATCTTAACTAAGAAGCTCTTTAAAGACACCCTAATAAGAAAGAAGTAACTTATTAGGAGCTTACCTTAATAATAAGAGGTTCTTATAATTAAATTACCTTAATTAAAACCTAAACTTAATTAAGTAAGAAAAGCTACGTTATTATAATTATAATAATAAGAATTACCTTTAACTTACTTATAATAAACTATTTAAAAGTAACTTAAATAATTAAGAAAACACTTAAAGATTAAAGTAATTACTTTTACTTTAACTTTAAGCTAAAACGTATTAATAAGCTAATACTTTAATATAAAGATTATTATATATAAGTATAATACTATAAAAACCTATATTAATTTTAATAAATATATAATACTTAATTTTATTAATATTAACTTTATAAGATAATAAGAACTACGTTAAGTAAAGGTAATAGCTCTTATTTTATAATTAATTAAAACTCTTATACTTCCCTAATATAATATATATAAAGTACCTATTTAAGCTATTAACTCTTATAAGTATAAATATACCTTAAAGCTATTATATATTACTATTAAAAAGAACTTAAACTTAAAGGAAAACTTTATTTTAATAGGAATATATATATTAATTAAATAAAAGATATATATAATTATATATAGCTAAAAATAATAATATAAGTTATAAAGAGAGAGCTTTTTATTAAATAATCCCTATAAATTTATTAAGAAATACTAGAACGTAGCTTAAATTTACGCTATTATTAGTATATTTAAGAAAGACTTTCTTATCTTAAAGAGTAAAGAGCTAATAAAAGGGTATAATTTTATAAATAATATTCTAATAAAGCTTTATAGCTTTAAGAATATCTTTATAATTAATTATTTTAAGATTTTATTATTATATAAGAAGATTAATTATAATATTAACCTTTTACTTAATATTATATTATCTGATAACCTTATTTACCTATTATTTTAAGTTAAGTTAAAGAAACTTTATTAATATATTAATAAAAACCTAATAAATAAATAAATAAAACCCTTAAAAAGCTTAATTAAAGCATTAATTTTATTTATATTTAAGAAGAATAAAACTTTTAGATTATATATAAATTATAAGAGATTAAATAAAGTAACTTAAAAGAATTATTATATATTACTTTTAATTTTAAAGTTACTTAATAAATATTAAGAGATTAAGTTCTTCTTAAAGATTAATATTAAGAATATTTATTATAAAATATAAATAAAAGAGAGAGATAAGTAAAAGATAGCCTTTTAAATTTATTATAAGTATTATAAATACTTAATTATACTCTTTAATCTTATAAATACACCTATTACTTTCTAGAATTATATTTATTAAGCCTTATAAAAGCTAATTAATATTATTTATATAATATATTTAAATAATATTTTAATCTTCTTAAAAATAAGAGAGAAATATATCTCTTATATTACTTAAATCTTAAAATAAATAAGAGTAATTAAGCTATTTATAAAGCTATTTAAGTATATTTTTTATTAGACTTTTATAGAATTTTTAAAGTTTATTTTATTAATTAATAGCCTTTTAATAGATTTAAAATAAGTATAAATTATTTAAGAATAAAAGAAATTAATTATATATTATAAGATATAAGTATTTTTAAAATTCTATAACTTTTATTAATAATTTATATAAAGCTACTTTAAAATAATAGTACCTTTAAATACCTTATTAAAGAGAAGCTAAAATAATAAAAAGCTTAATTACTTAACCTTTATAAGTAAAGAATAATTAATATTTAATCGTTTAAAGAATACCTTTATAAGAGTCTCTTTTCTTTAATATTATAATTTAAGTAAAGTAATTTAAATTAAAATAAACGCGTTTAACTTTATAATAATTAAAATTCTCTTATAATTAAATAATAAGAGGTAATATTATCTTATTATATTTTAATCTTAAAAGTTTATTAATATAAAAAGAAATTATAAAATATTAAACTAAAAACTAATTATTATAATAAAATTATTTAAATACTAGTAATATTATATAAAAGAAATAATAAATTTAATTAAGGTTTTATTAGATTATTATAACCTTTAAGTATTTATAAGATAACTTAAGTTAAATAAGTATTAAGCTTATTAGTATATATTATTATTACCCTTTAACTTTATTATTAAGTATTAATTTAATAAGAGTAATTTAATAAATAAGCTATTAAAGTAATTTAATTATAAAGGTAAAGTTATATTTAATAAAGAGTTATTATTAAACTTATAAAAGAAGCTAATAATTACTTAAAAAAAAGTAAAGAATACTTTAAAAGACTATAAAAATTATAATAAAAAGTTAACGTTTAATTAAATATATAAAGCTTTAAAGCTTTTAAGAGAAAGGTATTTAACTTATATAAGCTAAGTAATTATTATAAGTCTAGTAATTATTACTTATTTTATTAATAAATTTAAGAAGAAAGTAAGTGTAATAAGTATAATTATATAAAGTTAAGTAAAATATATTATAAAGTAATAATTAATTTATAAGAATAAATTAATTATATTACTTAAAGAACTCTTACTTTAAGCTTAAAGCTATAACTTAAATATATAAAAGTAATTTACTAGTAAATTAATAGTAAAATAAAGAGAAAAGAAAAATTAAATAAAAGATAAAAGTAGCCTTTTATTATATAAGAATAAAGTAATTATACTCTAAGATTTAAAGATATATTAAGAGTTACTTAAGTTATATTATAATAATTTATTAATAAGTTACTTTAAAATAAAAAGAATCTTAAAATTATTATAGTGTAACTTTTATTAGCTATATATATAAGATAAAGTAAAAGATTATATTATAAGCTATATAATCTATTAAGAGATAATAACCTAATAATATTACTTATATAATACGCTTAAATTACTATTAATTCTATAATAACCTTAAATTAAAATATTAATAGACTTTATAATAAAGTTATTTAAGATAAAGTATCTTAAGTAAAGCATTAATATAATACTAATAATAATAAATTAATTTATTAAGTATTCTCTTTTTTTAATAATTAATACTATTATTAATATTATAAAACTAATAGAACTCTTTTATTATAAGGTTAAACTTTAATTTAATATATTAAAAGATATTATCTTTAATAAAAAGCCAATATTTATTAGTTAATTTTAATTAAATCTTTATTATTTATTTAAAATAAAAAAAAGGCTTTTAATAGCTTTTTACTTATAAATAAATAAGTAAATAAAAGAATAAATTAAACTATAAAGTATTACTTATATTATTTTATTATAAGTAATTAATTAATATAAGTATAATTATTTTTATAAGCTTATTTCACTTATAATAACGTAAAGAGTAATATAATAAATTACTTACTTAATTATAATTTAATAGGGTATAACTTAAAGTTTTACTTTTATCTTAAAGCTAAAACTTATTAAAAGAGAGTACTTATTATAAAAACTTATATAATTAAGCTTAAAAAAGTATAAAAATAACTTTAAATTAATTAATAAAAAGCTATAAAATTTTAAGTAAAGTATTATAATTAATAATATATATCTTTTATCTTATATAAGAGAGACTTAATAGGCTTAATTATAAAGAATATTAAATTTAAGATACGAAAATAAAAGCTTATCCAGAGCATTGGAAGTAGTGTAGTTTTGTAGTTTTTAGTGAATTTTAGTGTAGTGTAGTGTAGTGTAGTTTTACTACACTACATTACATTTTAAAAATTAGTGTAATGTGTAGTGTTAATTAATTTATAAGCTATTATTAGCTAATATAATTAATAAGCTAAAATAGAGCTACATTTGCTTACTAATATTAATATTAGTAAGCAGGGATTAGCTAGCTTAAATAAGCTAAAAACAGGGATTAAAAAACTAATAAAAATAAAATAAAAATAAAATAAAAGGGAATTATAAGGGAATTATATTAAGTAAGCAAGTATTATTTTATATTATTATTATAAGTAAAATATATTTAATATAATAAATTTAAAAATTTCTATTATTTATATATAAATATCTTATAAAATAATAATATTTATAATATTACCCTATAACTTAAATATAAAATATTAAATATTAAAGTTATAAGAAATATATTAAAGTTATAAATAATATATTTAAATACCTTAAAAATTTTCATATAAAATAATATTTTATACTTTCTTTTTATATATATTATTTCTTATATTATAATAGATTTTATATTTCTTACTTAATTTTTTTATTTTTAAATTTTATTATAAAAAAGTTTTACTAAAAAAAAGCTTATATAAGCATATTATATATGAAAATAAAGCTAAAAATCACGTGATTTTAAATCTTTAAAAATGAACCTTAAATTATGGATATTAAGCGAGATATTAAGCTTTTAGTCTCTTATTTTAAAAAAGTAGATCTTAATTTTTAGCTAAGATTTAACCTATTATAACTCGCTTAATTTATAAGCTATACGTATAAAAAGTAGTGCATTATAAAGAGCTAAATTAGCTCTATTGAGGTATAATAATTATAACCTTATAAGTCCTATAATTAACGTTATATTTGTAATTAAAAATTTCTCTCTATAATTACACATTACACTACAAATGTAATTGTAGTGTAGTTAAACTACACTAAAACTACAAAAACTACACTACACTAAAAACTACACTAAAGAACTACATGTAGTGTAGTTTTTTTGTTAATGCTCTGAGCTTATCTCTTATTATATTAAACCCTTTTAAATTTTAAAAACTATTAAAAAATAAATATATTACTTAATATTATTAGAATAATATAATTACCTTTATAATATCTTTTATATTAGCTTATTAAAGTTATAAAAAAGATAAGAAAATACTAATAAAAACTTACTTTTAATATTAAATTTTAAAGAGAATAATAAAGAGTATAAAGTTAAAGAAGTTAAAAATTAAAGAGATTTTTAAGAAAATACCTATTATTTAATAAAGTAAAAGAGATAGCTCTTTAAGTATAATTAATAAGTAATTATCAAAGATATAATTAATATACTTAAGGTAATTATTACGTTTTAATAAAATAAGAATAAATAAAAAGCTAATAAAATATTATAAGAAAACTATAAGTAAAAGACTATTATACGAAAATTAAATAATTATACTCTTATTATTATTATATTAATTTTATTTATCTTACCTTTTAAGCTAATAAACTATTAAATAAAAAATAAATAAAATAGCGCTTAAAGCGTAAGAAGAATTAATAAAAAAGCATTTAAAGCGCTTTCTTTAAGTAGTTTATTAGCTTAAACGCAATACACATACACACACCTATAACTCTATACGTGGTATTATAATCTAGTTACTTTTTAATTCCTATAACTTACTTTTTAAGGATAATAAGGTCCTTAAATAAGTAATAAATTAATTTGAATAGAGTAATTAAATACTTTTAAAATACTAGTAATTTTAATTACACGTATTATAGGTTATAGCTTATTATAAGTGCTAATAAGTACTTAAATAACTTAAATAATTTAACTATATAATATAAGCTTATATAAGGCTAATTAAAAGACTTAGTAAAATATTAATAAAAGACCTTATAAAACTAATTATAAAGGCGAAACTTATTAAATTAAAGACTTATACGTATACTTATTCTCTTATATTAATAATATAATTATAATTAAATATATTATTTAACTTTCTTTAACTTATAAGTATAAATACTATTATATAAATTCTCTTTAAATAAGTAAAGCTTATTACTTTTATAAGTTAATAATAAGTAATAATAATTAAGTAAATTTATTATATAATCTTTTAACCTATAAATTAATTATTTAATTATAGTTTTAACTCTCTTATCTTTTTACTTAACTTTAAAGTCTTTAATATTATTAGCTTAATCTTCTTCTCTTTTTTTTTTATAATATTAAAACGTTTTAGTCTTTTAAAAGCTCTTATAAAGTAACGTTTTATAAATTTAATAATTACCTCTTAAAATAATTAATGGTATTTAATAATATTATATTAAAACTCTTTTTATATTAATTCTTTTAAAATTAAGTTTATAAAGCTTATACCTATAAATAATTTATTATATATTAATTATTCTTATATATACTCTTATAAAAGATTTATTATATTATATATAATCTCTTAAGTTAAAGAAAGATAATAATACTTTACTTAATTTATAAGAGCTTTACTTTAATTAAAGGTTATTATATTTAAAATTACCTCTTAAATATTTTCTTTATAATTAAAGTATTTATTTTTTATAATTAATAATATAATATTAATTTTTACTTTTTTCTTAGCCTTTTTAATTTCTTTAAAGTCTTTTAAGTAATTAAAGAGTTATTTAATAGTTAAAAGCTAATTTAATATTATTATTTTCTCTTCTTTAATAAAGCTTTTATAAAATAATAAGAAAGAAAAAGATAAATTAATATTAAATAATAAAAGTTAATTTATTAATTTTCTTAATATTAATCTTAAAGGCTTTAAAGTTATAAAACCTTAAATATTATTCTCTTTATTATTACTCTTTTAATTAAAGTTATTAAAACTTTATTATTAAGATATCTTTTTTAAGCCTAATATAATAACGTTTTTCTTTACCTTTCTTAAGACTTTTATAAAATTAGTAACTTTCTTATTTATTTAATCTCTTATAATCTTAAAGTATTTAATAGTTATATTAACCTTACACTTAATAATTAATTATTATAAGTTATTATAAGTAATTAAGTATTCCCTTAAAATTCTAAGCTATATTTTTTTTATATAATATTATATTTTAAATATAATTATATTCTTATTAGCTATAATTTATTTAATTAATCTTAAATAATTATATTATTATTAATTAATATAAGTATTTCTTAAAATAAAGCTTTTAATTAATATAATAGTATTTTTCTTTATTATAAGTATATATAATTTACCTTTACTTTTATAAAGACTTTAATCTAAGAATTTAAGGTTATTATTTTTCTCTCTTATTACTTTAAGATATACTTTAAGCTTATTTATAATTATATCTTATAAAATTTATAAAATTTTATTTACTCTTTTATTATTTATAATATAGCTTTTCTTTAATAAATATAATTAATCTCTTAAGTATAACTTATAATTACTTTTAATTAAGGTTTTCTCTTTAAGTATTATTATTTCTTAGGTATAAATATACTTTAATTTAACTTATTTTTTTATTATTCTATTTAAGTAATAGCTTATAAGTTCTTTAAAGTAATTAATTAAAAATATTAAGTATATATAATTATATTTTTAGTTTTTAATTTATAATATATATAATATTAGAATATAATTAAACTTATAAGAGTAATTTTATTAGGATAAACCTAGGATATAGGACGATTAGGTAAGGAATTAGAAAAGAACTCTATTCTTAGGTCTTCTAATAATATAAGACTAAAACTTATTTAAATTATTTAATATTTAAATTAATTCTTTTATACTTATTTATTAAGGGTTTTAGCCTTAATTTATACTCGCTTTTTACGTAATAATACTTATAGAATTTAAACTAGAATTAGTAGGGATTTATACTCTATTTTAAGATATAAGCGAACCTAATTTAATCTCTCTTTATAAGTAACTTCTTATACGTAATACTTAATTTAGTCTCTCTTTATAGGTAACTTTATATACGCGTTATAATTATTCCTCTCTTTTAATATAATTATCCCTAATTATTATTAATATAAGTAAGCTTTAAAGGTATATTATTCTCGTTAAAACCTAGTAAAAAAAAGAGTAATAATACTATTCCCTTTAAGTTCTTATAGTTTTATTTTTATCCTTATATTTTAAGGTATTATTTTAAGGTCTTATACCTTTATCTTATTAGGTTATAATTATTACCCTTAATCGCTTAACTATAACGTTTACCTTACTAATACATGTTACTCTTACTTATTTTCGTTCTTAATAAAGCTTTTAATTAAGGTCTAGTATTTTTAAGAAAGAGCTTTATAGGTTCTTTTCTTTATCTTAATAAGCGTAATTATCTTAAGAGTTAACTTATAAATTTAAGGTAAGAGTAATTATAAGTTTATTCTAGTATAAATTTTTAATTTTATCCCTTATTTTTTTCTTTTTTATTTTAGCCTTATCTCTCTTCTCTTTCTTCTTTAATAGCTTTATTTCTTATTATTTAAGTATAAATCCCTTTTTTAGCTCCTATATATTCTATATTCTTATTATACTTAGCTACCGCTTAATATTTCTACGATTCGTGTATATTTCCTAGCTTATAGATTATTAGACCTCTAAATGTATTGTATTTTTTGTATTTTTTACTATACTATATTATATTATATTATATTATAATATAATATAATATAATATATAAATAAAATACCTATAAATATATTATTAGAATATTTAATAATAAATTTTAAAAAATATATAATAATAATAGATTTTTTTCTTATTATAATAATATAAAAATTATACTTAAAAGTTTACGTATTAATGAAATATTTTACTTTAAAAATAAAATAAATATAAAATATTATATAACTTTTTATATAAAATAAATTAAAGAATAAGGTTTTTTTTAAGCTTTATAAAGACGTTATATTATATAAATTAAGTAAATATTTTTTAAATTATTTGTTTTACTTATATTATATATAAAAAACTAAAAATATATAATATATATTAATTATTTTAAAAATATTATTAAATAATAAATAAAAATATATATATAATATAAGATACTTTTATAATAATATATCCTTAATAATATATATTCTTTTTATTTTCCTTTATTTATTACTAATTTAAATTATTTATTATATTTTATATTTTAAATATTTTTACTAATATAATATAAATTATATATAAATTATATATTATAAAATTCTTTAGCTTTTTTTATATTTATTCATATATTTTATAATTATAAAATATTTATATATACTTATATATATTATAATATATATATATATATACATTAAAAATAAATTCTATAACTTTTATTATATTATATATTTAATCTATTATAACTCTATAAAAAAACGAATTTTATTATAAAATTAATATTATTTAAAAGCTTATAATCTTAGCTATCTAAAAATATTATTTTTATCTATTTTTAATTAATAATTATAAAGATATTATATATAGTATTTAATAGTATGAAGAAAGTAAAGTATTTAAGTTACCTTACTTTAGAAAAAACGCTATATTCTATAAACTAGAATATCTTTACTAATAATAGACTAAAATAGATAAAAATAGAACTAATTAATAGCTCTTAAAAAGTTTTATCTTTATATATTAAATATATCTTTATACGTTTAATATTCTTAAAGTTATATTAACTTAAAGTTTAAGAATATAAATACTTCTTATAGTATATATATATATATTTTAGGTGAAAAAACGCTTTAACGTAATATAATAAAAAGCCCTTTATATATTAGAATTATATTAGGATATTTTATCATTTTATAATATTATATTTTATCTTATAAATTTTTCACTAATTTCTATACGAATATACACGTTTTAAGGGTAAGTTAAGTATTAAAAAAATACCTGAAATTTAAGGTTTTTATCATATCTTTTATTATATTTAAACTTTATATATTAACTATATTATCCCTCTTTAAAGTTTAAAATTCTCTTTTTTTATATTAATACTTAAATACTTATAACTTAATTAATATCTTACTTTTAATAAAACTTTTTTTTTCACTAAATAACTCTACTTTTAAGGTATATAATAACTACTTTTTTTACCTTAAAACTCTATCTTATTTATTATTAAAAATAGCTGAAAATCCCTTTAATTTTAAACTTAATTTATTTATAAATAATAACTCTATTACGAGTCTTTTAACGCTAAATTAATATTAAAATAACCCTAAAAATAATAAAAGCTATTAATTTAATTTAAAATTATATATCTTTTAATATAATCTCTTTAATTTTTAATTATTAGTGATTAATTTTAATAAAGATTAATTTATTATTTTTACACTTAATTAGACTATTTATTTACTTTTTATAGTAAAGTAAAGCGTTTTTAGTCTTTTAATAGTATTATATACTATAAAAAAAATATTCTTTTATTATAACCTTAAAAAACAAAGAAAATTCTAAATTAACGTGTAAGTTATTATCTTTAAACTATTCTTTTAATATATTAATATAATATTATAATATTTTAAAGATATTAATTACTAATTTATTAATATATAGTACCTATTATTACGAAATTACCTTTATTATCCGAAATATTAGCTTAATTTAGTATATCTAGTAGTAAAAGAGGTAATAAAAGACCTAAAAATAATACTTTTATTAGTAAATTTTCTAAGGATACTACTTTTATGCTAGCTATTAAGTTTATGCTTTAAAATAACCTATCTTTTATTACTATTACTAGTAAAAGCTTTAAAAAGCTAATAAGCTATTATAGTAAGTAAGTTTATAATATTATATTATATATTTAATAATATTATATTATATATTTAATAATATTATATTATATATTTAATAATATTATATTATATATTTAATAATATTATATTATATATTTAATAATATTATATTACATATTTAATAATATTATATTATATATTTAATAATATTATATTATATATTTAATAATATTATATTATATATTTAATAATATAATATATATTTAATAACATTAACTTATTTTAGTTAAGATATAAGCTTTTTTCACTATTAAAATATACTTTCTTATATAGATATTTTATATTTAAAAATAAAGAAGAATATAATTAATATAATTTAAAATCAACTTAATAAATTAGGTTATATATTTATTTAACTTAATATTTAAACTTCTATTAATTTTAAATCTTATTTAAAAGTTATAGCTAATTAGCCAAACTTTAAATTTAATTTAAAATACTATTTAATTAATTAATTTATTATTTTTATTATATACTATATTATTATTTAACTTTTTAAATTAATTATATTTAGGATTTAAATATTTACCTAATACTTACACTAAAAGTTCTATTAATTTTTATTTTAATTAATTATTATTACAATATAATATAAAACTAAAAAAAATATTAAGGTAAGTTAATTATAAGGTTATTTTATAATATTTTATGATATTTTATAATATTTTATTAACTTATTTTAAATTATAGTTTTACTAAAGATAATAGCTCTAATAATAATACTTTTCTTACCTCTTTTTTAAACTTTTATACGAAAAAAAACCTAAAACCTTTTAATATTCATTATATAGCTTATATTTTAAATATTATTATTAAAGTTATAATATTTGCGTTTATTATTAAATTAATAACATTTAAAAATATTAAAAAATATAAAAATAATAAGCTCTTATACTTTTTAATTAAAGAATTTAATTAATTATCTTTTAAAAAATAAAAATAATTTTCTAATTTACTTTTAAGTATTTTAAGTTTTTTTTTATTATATTTATATATATTTTAAGTTAATTGTTATATAAAAATTATTAAAAAAGTTAAAAAAATAGTGATTCTTCTTAAAAATAACTAATAACTTTATTCTTAATAGATTAAAGCTTTAAAAGAAGTTAAATCTAAGAGCTTTATAGTTAAAAATAATAATATTATAAAAATACTATTAGGTAAGTTATAACTTATATAATATATTTAATAGCTTTTATTTCTTTTATTAAGACCTTAAAAATCTATTTAAAACTATTAATAATTATTATTAACTATTTTTACTTAACTTAATAAATGTAATAAAATAGAATTTAACTTTTAGAATAATAAATACGATTATTATACTTAAAAAAGCTCTTATATTATTATAAAACGTTATAAATATAATAGCTTTTAAAGATACTAATTTAATAATATAAGAATAGCTTAATTTAAAGACTTTATTAAGTATTTTAAAGGTTTTTAATAAGCCTATAAAGAAATTATAAAGCTAAGCTTATAATACTATAAGCTTAATATCTTTTTATATCTTTAAAATATACTTTCTTCTTAAAAATATATTAAAAGATTAAGAAAGTTAGCTTAAAAACGTAAGTTCTTATATTTTTAAACTTTTTATATTAAGCTTTTTATATTAAAATAAATTATAACAACTATTTTAACTTATTTATAGAAAAACGCTTATAATCTATTAGCTAAAGCTTTTATTTTAGCTTTAAATATAGGTTTAAAGAAACTAAATTACTATTTTCTAAAAAATATTAATAGTAATTATAGTTTTTAAAAGCCTTATTTATTTACTATTATATTAAACCTTAAATTTAATATTAAAATAAATAAAACTTAATTTAATATAAAAATAAATAAAACTTAATTTAATATAAATTTAATTACTTTATATTTATTATTAAATAATTTAAAAATAAAATCTTAAGAGTAAGTATAAGAATAACTTTTTTTTTAATATTTTATAATTAATTATATCTTAGAACATATAAATTATATATAAAAGACCCTAAAAATAAGCTTATTTTAAATATAAAAATAAAAGAAGATTCTTCTTTTAATTTTAATTTAAATAATTAAGTAATAATTAATTTAAAATAATTAGCTAAGAAATTAATATCTTATAAAGATTTTAAGCTTAAATTAAAGCCTAGTTTATTTAATAACTTATTTTTTAAGTAAAAAAATAAAGCTATTAAAGAAACTAAAAAAAACGAGATTTCTACTTATTATAAGCTTAATTTAAAAGATAATAAGGTATTTTTAACTTTTATTATAATAACCTTAACTTTATAAGCTTAATTATATTAAAAGAATACTAACTTTTAATAAAAAGATATATTTATTTAATAGACTAATTCTATTAAAGCTTTTTTAATTCTTTTAATAATAGCAAGAAAATATTTAGCTATTTTAGCTACTTTAAGAGCTATAAAAGAGAATTTTAATTAAGAAGATAACGTAATTAATAAGCGAAGAATCTCTTTAATATATTTTAATATTTAAAAAATTTTATTATTAAAAAACTAGGCTAAAAATAAGGAAAAATAAGTTAAAATAAAGAAATATAATAATTTATTCTCTTATTTTAGCTTAAATTTAAAAAAATTTAAATTAAATGAAAATTCAGCTTTTTCTAGTAGTAATAAAGCTATTTTTAAAGTTAAATTTATAAATAATACTACAAATAAGGAAAAAGAGAAAGATAATAATATTTATAATATATAATAGCTTTATATTAGTATAAAATAAAGCTTTTAATATTTTTTTTAAATTTTATAATAGTAAGAAGAACTTTAGCTTTATAAAAATATTTATATTAATATTATAAGTTATATATTTAAAAAGTTACTTGCATTTATATTTTTTTAAATTTAATATTTACTCTTAAGTCTTTTCATAATATATTTATAGATATATTATTAAGAATTAATTATATAAAAAATAGTATTATATTAATATAATTTTAAGGTTTATAATAATATCTTATTTACTATTATATTTTTAATAATTATTAAGATATTAAATAATAAAGCTTAAAAATTTAAGTTTAATACTATATAAATTAAGAAAAAAGGACTTAAAAATAATAATAATTAAGTAATATAATTAATTAACGCTTTAATAGCTTTAAAGTATTTAATTTTATAAAATTTATATATTTAAAGTTTAAACTTTATATTTTAAATTTTTAATAATATATTTTAAATAATAAAAATATAAATAACTCTCTTATTATATAACTTATAATAATATAAATTAATGCATTTTAAAGGATCAAAATAGCTCTATTTAATTATATAAAAATATTTCTTATAAGCCTTATAATTAGCCTTATATATATAAGTAAAAAATTTACTAGTATTTTTCCCTAATAATACATTCATAGGTATTTTAAGAATGTAATGTATTATATTTAAATATAATACACGAAAATACAATACAATATAAAATATAATATATAATACACTTGTATTTACTATATTTGTAAGAGCTCTAATTATACGTAAGTAATACATGTAAAAATAACGCTTAATATTAATATTTATTATTTTAATAGTAAATAATAAGTAATTAGCTTAATAAAATAAGGTTTCTTAGGTGAAAAAAGAGAATTAAATAAGTAATATAAAAAAGAATAAGATAAGTAATAATATTTAAGAGAGAAATAACTAGTAAAAGTATAAAGAGATTATATTAATTTATATATATAATTAATTATATAATAACGCGATTAACTTTAATTAAACGTTTAAATTATTTATGTATTAATTAATAATATACTATTATATAGCTAATAAGCGAGTATTAAGGCCGTTTAGCACCTAATTAAAGTAAGAGAGAATAGTTATAAGGTAGTTAAGAGACTCTTACCTATTTATAACGCGATTAATAACGTTACGTAAAATAAAAGCTTTAGGACTATATTCTCTATACCTCGTATAACTAAAAAAAGGATAAGCTTTAGTTATTATAATATAATTACCCCTACTTTAGCTACCTAACTTCTAGTCCCTCTTATAATCTTATAATAAAAGCTACTTATAAGCGCTGGTAATATTTAATAAGCTTTTATAGAAATAACTAAAAATCCTATTTATTTATAATTGCTTTATTAGCTTAATACTCTTTAATATACTATTAAATTTAATTATAAGGCCTTATATAAGCTTCTTTAATTAATGCGTACTATTAAAAGTATAATAAGCCTAATAGTAATAATTATAGTAATTAATTAGGCTTAAAAAGGGTATTTTTAGTGTATTAAGTAGCTTCTTAAGCGATTTAAGTGTTAAATTTATCGTGAATATTATTATTATTATTATTATCAAAGGCTTTAAGGTTAAATTAAATAATATTATTATTAAGATATTTTAAAAAGATTTAATCTATTATTAATAAAATTAAGCGATCTTATTATTATTAAGCTTTTTAAATAGCTTCTTAAACCTTAAAAAGGTGTTATATATTAATTATAAAGTTATCTTCCTTATAATTTAGTAATTTAAGAAAGGTTTTATTTTAAGCTTTTAAAGACAGGTATTTAAGCTAATAATTAATGTATTAAAGCTATTACTTAAAGGTTAAGGTCTTCTTACGCCTACTAATAGTATGTTTTTTATTAAGCTATTATTCATTCTTAACCTTTTTTATCTCTTATTTTAATATTAATTAAGTAAGCTATAATTAACACTAGCTTTTCTTCTTTATTTTTATTATAATAGTTTTAGCTTATTATTTTTAAATATCTTCAAGGCTAACGCTTATAATAAATTAACCTAAAGATTTAACTTATTTTTTATAGTAATAATAATTTATAAGGCGTTTAATACGTTTATTTCTATTATAAATAAAGCTTTTCACTTATAATTCTAGTATATAAGCTTTAATTATAACCAGAGTATTAATAAGAAAACTATATTTTCAATTTTCAAAAAAGCTTAAATAATTAATAATAAATCTAATAAAATACTTGAATTATAATAATAAATACATAAATTAGCTAATATTATAACCAATTAGCTCACATAAAAAAGTGGGTCCTTCTAGCTTATTATAAGCTTAAAAACTAGATTATGTAATTTTCTAAAAACACACTATACTACACTATACTATAAAAACTATAAGATGTAGTTTTTTAAGTTTTAAGCTTATAATCCTATATAAGAACCCACTTTTTTAATATTAGCTTATAATATAGAATTTATACTAGTTATTCGTAAAACTTATAATTCTATAAGTATTTTCTTAGATTTAATATAATTTTTTATATTCGAAACTATAAAAACTATAAAACTATAAAACTACACTACAGTTAATGCTCTAATTATAACCTAGCTAGCTTATTAAAGCCTCTTATAAGTTAAAGATAATAAAATATTAATATAATAGTTTTAAATTAATCGTATAATATTAATAGTTATTTAAAATTATTATTCGTTTAATAATAAGCTTAATAAAATAGAATTTATTAAGTCTTAAAGTTTCTATTACTTTTAAAGAATTTTAATAATAATAAGCTTAAGGTTTAAAGGGAAAATATTACTTTTTATAAAGCTTAATATAATATTATACTTTAAGAAGCCTTTTACAAATATCTTATTAAAAGCTATAATAAATACCTAATAAGAAAAGGCTAGATTTCCTTATAATAATAATAATTAAATTACTTTTTAATAGGCATCTTTTATAAGCTAAAAAACACTTACATTTAACGGTTAAATAATATGTGTTAAATGTAATAGAAATATAATAAGAATAATATTAAATAAAATATAATATTTAATAAAATTAAGTTAAGTATACCCTATAAAGCTATTAATAATTAATAATTAATATATTCTTTATTTATAAGCTTAAGAAAGCTTTTCGTAATAAATCTAAGGCCTTATAGGGTTATAAAGCTACTTATTATAATTAAACTATTATAATAAAGTTATTTCACTTTATTAAGCCTTTATTAAATACTTTTATAAGCTTCTATTAAATTCGTGTATTTAATTATATATAATATTACTATTATTAAAGCTTAATTTAAATTTTACGAAGCGAATATTACTATTTTCTTTAATTTTAGCCTAAGACTTAATTAAAAAGGTCTTAAATATTAGCTAAGAAGAAACTTAATTACTAATAGCATTAATAGAGCTTATAAGGGTAACTAACTCTTTATTTAATAAATGTAAAACTTTCTTACAATATCTTTTAATTATAGTAATTATAATAATATAAACCTACTTATAAAGGTAGCTAATTTAAAGGCCGCTTTTATTCTTATTTTAAATCTTTAATAAACTAATATTATATTTATTTATTATATTACAAAGGTAATAAAAGAAGCTATTAATAATTTTAGTATTAGCTATTTTAAATAACCTTTTAGCCTTATTAATAGCTTTAATTAAGGTTTTTAAGAGCTTTAAATAGGTTATAATTTATTTAAAATATTATATCTTAAATAATAAAAGACTTAAAGGGTTTTATTATCTTTATAAAGTATTTATAATATCTTTAATTTATTATTTTATAACTAAAAAACTATCTCTTTACATTTAAATAACGTATATAATAAGAGCTTTATCTTTATTATTATTAATAGCTTATAAATAACTAAGAATCGCTTAAAAATGTATAAAAAAAGTATTAATAGCTTATTAAATAAATAATTTATTAACTTTAAAGCATTTAATAGCTTCTTATATAAATATTTAAGGTTATTATTATAGTATTATTATTATATAATAAGATTACTTAAGCGCTTTTAATTATATTTTTAAATTAATAGCCTTTATTATTAAAGGTAAAAAGTTATCTTTAAATAAGTTAAGTATAATAAAAAAGAGCGATTTTAAACGGTTATATATTAATTAATAATTATATTTAATAGGTAAATTAATAGTAAAAAGAATAAAAGTAAGTAATAATTATCCTAGTATTTTATAACTATCCCATATTTTTATAGCTAATTAAGTGGATCGTCCACTTAGTCGCTAACGGGTAGGCAGGACTAAGGTTATTTAGGAAACAGTTTAGCGGGTACTTATACTTATGCACTATCTAATCGGAAAGCCACAAGCCAGCCCGATCCGACCCGGGCGGCCTTTCGATACGGCCCGATCGATGTGAGTTATACGCGGCCCTGCCCTTACGTTATTCTAGTAGATTCGCCGTAGAAATTTTATGAGTGTACAAAGAAAAAGTTGGTGTTAGAAAAGAAGTAAAAGACTTGATACAGCTTCAGCCGGAATCTTACACTCAGTTCGAATGTATGCTGGTTAGGATACATGGGATATTTTTCTTCAATACTAGCACGGAAGACTCCTAAATGCAATTTAGGCGTGTAATTTTCAGTATCTGTAGAGTTTTCAGGGCATAAAAAAGAATTACCAATCTTCTTCTGTGTTAAACTAGTTACCGTAACGGAACTGTATAAGAGTAGGAAACGTGGTATAGTATTAAATTTCTCGTATTATACTTAACATTAATTTATAATTTACATGTTTATTTATTTATAAATGTTAATTATAAAAGTGTAAAAGTTAATTAAAGCATTTATATTCTTAAAAAAGAATTTAATAATAAAACTCATATAAAATATCGTAATAATAAAGAGTTAAAAAATACTATTTTAAACGTGCGTTAAATTAAGGTTATTATAAGTTATATTTAAGCTAAAAGAGTATTATTAAAACTATAGTATTAAGACCTTTTTAGTATAAGCTATATAATTAAGCTTATCTTAGCTAGTTAAAGCCTTTAAGGTATTTAAAATTAAGCGTGAGAATTAAATATACTTAACTTAAAGCCCTTCTTATAATTAACTAATATCTATTAAAAGTAAAATAAAGTTATTAATACTTAAGTAAGTATATTTAAGTTTAAAATTAATTAAGTAACGTTTTATAAAGAGAGAAGTTACCTTAAGCTTTATAAATTACTTAACCTTAATAAAAAATCTAAGTAACTCTTATCTCTCTTTATTTCTTAAATATATTTAATTAAGTATACTTAAATTATAGCTAGAAATATAAGTAACTTTAATATAACGTTTCTTATATAAAGCGTTAACTTTTTATACTTAGATGGGTAACTATTAAAATATTTATACTTAAGTTAATAAACCGTTTTTAAGCTACTTACTATATACTTTAAAGATATTTTATTAAAAATAAAGAAGAGCTTTAATTTATTACCCCTATTATTCGATTAAAAATAATTAATTACTATATATAAGTTTAATAAGGCTTCAGGTAATAATTATACTAATAACTAATAGTTAGTTATAATAGCTTAACCTATTAATTTTCTAATAAATAATTACTATTAATATTACTAAAAGAGACTATAATAAGTATTATATTACTAGACTAAGTAATTCTATTTAAAATCTACTAGTTATTACCTCTTTATATTTAATTTAAGAGATTTAAGTTAATAAGGTAAATATATCTTTTAATCTTTATTCTTATTTCAAGCTATTATATTTACCTAGAATTTATATAAACTTCTTAATATTTTTATTAGACTTAACTTATAGGATTAAGTACTATTAAAAGCTACTTTTTTAAATACCTATTAGAATTATTAGCTTATTTATAAATTTATAATAATAGTATTATTAAAAGAATTCTTTTAGTTTTTACCTATTATAAGATTATAGGTATGTAAGCCTTTCTTTTTATTCTATATATATTTTTAATTATATAAGTTACTTACACTTATATAAATCTAGTATTTTATTTCTATTAATATAATTAAAGGTTTAAGTTAATTCTTTATTATAAAAAAGACTTAAGAGAATAAGTATATTAGTTTTAAAAATTACTTTACTTTTACTATAAATACTTTAAATACCTTTATATTATAAGTTTTATTACGTTTTATAAAACCTATTCTTTAGACTCTTATTTAATAAAATATCTTAGGTAAAAAACTTAAGAAAAATCCTTAAATTACTCTTAATATTACTTTAATATAAGTTTTTAAAGCGTATTATTATAATTATAGTAATAACTTAATAGTTAATATTAGCTTATATTTATATATAAGCGTATAAAGGTCTTATATTTTTAGGGTTTTATATTTATTATATTTAATAACTTTTATTTAGAATATATATTAAAATTACGCGGGTAAGAAATTATAAAAGCTTAACTAATAAATATACTATATTATAGCTTATAAGACACTAATAAATTTAAACTTTAAAGAGTCTTATCTTTTAATTATTAAAGTTAATAGTATAATCTTAGATAAGTGTATTAATACGCTTAATAATAGCGAGTTAAAAACTCTAATTTATAATATATAGAAAGTCTAGCCGAGTTACAGGTAATACTAAAGTAACGGAACTATATAAGAGTAGAAAACGTGGTATAGTATTAAATTTCTCGTATTATACTTAACATTAATTTATAATTTATATGTTTATTTATTTATAAATGTTAGCTATAAAAGTGTAAAAGCTAATTAAAGCATTTATATTTTTAAAAAAGAATTTAATAATAAAACTTACATAAAATATTATAATAATAAAGAGTTAAAAAATACTATTTTAAACGTGCGTTAAATTAAGGTTATTATAAGCTATATTTAAGCTAAAAGAGTATTATTAAAACTATAATATTAAAACCTTTCTAATATAAGTTATATAATTAAGCTTATTTTAGCTAGCTAAAGCCTTTAAAGCATTTAAAATTAAGCGTAAGAATTAAATATACTTAACTTAAAGCCCTTCTTATAACTAACTAATATCTATTAAAAGTAAGATAAAGTTATTAATACTTAAGTAAGTATATTTAAGTTTAAAACTAATTAAGTAATATCTTATAAAGAGAGAAGTTACCTTAAGCTTTATAAATTACTTAATCTTAATAAAAAATCTTAATAACTCTTATCTCTCTTTATTTCTTAGGTATACTTAACTAAGTATACTTAAATTATAGCTAAAAATATAAGTAACTTTAATATAATATTTCTTATATAAAGTATTAACTTTTTATATTTAAATAAGTAATTATTAAAATATTTATACTTAAGTTAATAGATCGTTTTTAAGCTACTTATTATATACTTTAAAGATATTTTATTAAAAAGAAGAGCTTTAATTTATTACCCTTATTATTTAATTAAAAACAGCTAATTACTATATATAAGTCTAATAAGGCTTTAGGTAATAGCTATATTAATAACTAATAGTTAATTATAATAGCTTAACCTATTAATTTTCTAATAAATAATTACCACTAATATTACTAAAAGAGACTATAATAAATATTATATTACTAAATTAAGTTACTTTATTTAAAATTTATTAGTTATTATCTCTTTACGTTTAACCTAAAAGATTTAAGTTAATAAGGTAAATACGTCTTTTAATCTTTATTCTTATTTTAAGCTATTATATTTGCTTAGAATTTATATGAACTTCTTAATATTTTTATTAGATTTAACTTATAAGATTAAGTGCTATTAAAAGTTACTTTTTTAAATACCTATTAGAATTATTAGCTTATTTATAAATCTATAATAGTAGTATTATTAAAAGAATTCTTTTAATTCTTACCTATTATAAGATTATAGGTATATAAGCCTTTCTTTTTATCTTATATATATTTTTAATTATATAAGTTACTTACACTTATATAAATCTAGTATTTTATTTCTATTAATATAATTAAAGGTTTAAGTTAGCCCTTTATTATAAAGAAAACTTAAGAGAATAAGTATATTAGTTTTAAAAATTACTTTACTTTTATTATAAATACTTTAAATACCTTTATATTATAAGTCTTATTACGTTTTATAAAACCTATTCTTTAAACCTTTATTAAGTAAAATATCTTAAGTAAAAGACTTAAGAAAAATTCTTAAATTACTCTTAATATTACTTTAATATAAGTTCTTAAAGCGTATTATTATAATTATAGTAATAACTTAGCGATTAATACTAGCTTATATTTATATTTAAGCGTATAAGAGTCTTATATTTTTAGGGTTTTATATTTATTATATTTAATAACTTTTATTTAAAATATATATTAAGATTACGTAAGTAAGAAATTATAAAAGCTTAACTAATAAATATACTATATTATAGCTTATAAAGCGCTAATAAATTTAAACTTTAAAGAGTCTTATCTCTTAATTATTAAAGTTAATAGTATAATCTTTAGTAAGTGTATTAATACGCTTAGTAATAGTAAGTTAAAAACTTTAATTTATAACATGTAGAAAGTCTAGCCGAGTTACGGGTAATACTAAAGGAGGTCGCACCAGCCATTACCAGCGCACTCGGCAAGGCATGTTATGACCACAGAATTAACGCAGGGTTAAATTACGATAAAGATTAGGGAGATTTGGTTAGGACATTTATAAACGAGGAAGAGTTAAATAACATTCTCAAAGCCGGCGCATTGCCACCTGTTTCACATTACAGCGGGCATTAAGTCGTATTCACCCTCGGGGATTTAAATCTGCGAAATGTTATAGTGTAAAATGGAAAGCTCCCAGGTATTATTGATTGGGAAACTCTGGATGGAACCCGGGATATTAGGATTACACCAAGGCCCATTATATCACAAAGCTCAATCGGCGGTGGCTGAAGATGATGGACAAGGTTTTGACCGTTATGGAGGTTATGGCGCCGAGATGGGTACCGAATATCAGCTCTGGCATTACTGTTTCTGAACCCGGTATTTGATAGAAACACCTGCGGCTAGCTGTATTTACTACTTTCAGAGACCGGAAGCTGCCACTCTCGGCACTGTGTTCCATGATAGACATACTCTTGCTTCATCAACGGCTGTCCGTAATGTCTGTGACCATCAGCAACTTCCATGACCTCAAATGGACTGTCCTAGTCAGATCTCTCATGTTCTGGGTGGCTCTTATACACAAGGGTCGTATTCTCCATTTCGCCGCAACCTGGACATATCTGTCGCGGTACTCCAAAACTGCATAGGCGTGGCTTGTTACTATGGGTGTTTTTTTCTGCTAATAATACAATACAGTATTCAGACTCGTGTTCCCCAAGCTATATGGGGAGTGTGCCTTGACCTCTGTGGTAGTAATGAGTACGTTTGCTCGTGAAATTCCACTAGTCTGCAGCTGGTTAGCTAACATTTATAGATGGAAACCAAAAGAGACGGCAAAATATGTGCCCTTTTTCCAAGCATTCATAGACTACCGCATGGGTCAGCGCAAGCGAATGCCGTTTGGGCCCGACAACATGCTGGAGTTTAGAGTTTGACCTCAATTTCCCCTACGACGTGTATCTTGACATTGTTGACGGGCCGGATTTTGATGGATTGCACAGTTTCACCTCCGAAAAGATCTTTTTGATGACTCTGCGGTCGCGGTGCTTGCCAATAGCTACAGGGCATGATCGAGCGGTTCGCTCAGCATCCGGAGCTCACTATAGGGGAGGTAGACTTGAGCATCTAGATTCTTCATGTTCTATTGCCGCCACAAGAGACGCGAGATTTGGGTAGAGTTGGAAGCGGGCTTGATCCTTGGATTGGGCTGTCTAGGGCGTTGATTGGAACCTCGATGTAGATTCACTAGCAAAGCGCCTTGTTCCGCCAACGCCTTGTATTTTTAATTCGGCACTTATGAAACTCGGGCTAGGTACTTGTCGTCAGAACCAGTCATGTTTAAACAACAATACCGCAGAGTAAAACATATTCAGGGCAAAGAAGACCATTTGATCTATACTTGTTACCTCACAATGAAGGCTTCCCCGTGTTTCTACTCATGCTCAGAACCATAGCAACATGGTTGCTCAAGGCGACCAGTTCGCCATCAGCGTCCCGAATAATGATATCCAGATTTATCATTGCTGATTTGCTTCGAGGTGATGCGCATATTGAGCCACTTGGCACCCTGCTTGGGCAAAGCCGTCTTGTTTTCCAGATTCATCACCACCGTCGAAAACCACATGTCTGCCCGGTCCTTGTTCTTTGTCTGAAGGTCGGCCTGACGGCCGGCGGTCTCCTTTGTCTCGTCGACAACCGGGGATCATGGCACGTAACTCTGGGGAAATTGGAAAAAGGTGTAGATTGTAGGGGAAAGAGTCGACGACATAGGGCATTGTAGCTTGCGTAATGAGCTCGCCGCTGGAAAGGCATAACCACACGTCCATGACCCCGGGTGTAAGTGGCCCTTTGCGAGAAACGAAAAATCGCCAGTTGTTTAGCGAGGACATCATCTTGGTTAATGGCTTAGGTACTTTGGATTCCTCCCAAATCTCATCGCCATCAGTTTTCTCAAGGGCTTGTAGGTCTGGTTGGGTCGGAATAGAGTCAACGGCGGTAGACTCATAGCCTGTTGGACGGGTGATGCCGGCAAAGGTGCGCAAATTAATTTGGGTAGTATAGGCCACCATGATACGGCGAGTCACGCCAGGAGTAACCCAAGGTGCCTGGGTAAGCAAGCCATCGCCCTGCCAGAGTGTCAAGTGGAGGGTAGAAACTTGCCTGCCAAGCTTCACGTCCTAGATAGTAATGATTGCCATGCCTGGCGACGTGCGGTTTACGTACTCGACGTGCGTCGTCAACGTGTCTGTCTGCTCTCCAAGAGCAAGATGAGTGCCCGCAGCGGCCAGCATGCACGACGCAGTATATCCTCCATTAGGGACTGTGCCGTATGTCCATATTGGTCACCTGTTAGCCGAGAAAACAAGGGCCAGGTCGGTGCCAACGAATGGATGTACCAGCACCGATGCTAAAAGCCGCATTCAGATTGGCCTTGTAGTTGTGCGAATCAAGCTTGTCGACCTTGATAGCGTCGGCAAACGAAGGGCGCTCCTCGTTGGCCATTGTACGTGTGTTGGAAAAGGTATTCGGATTTGATACATATAGGGTGAGCCTGTTGGACAACGAAGCAAAGCCAAGGAAGCAATGTGTTGGGGACCTTATGCTTTATGTACGTATTGCGCTGGGCGGGAATTGGTGTGGGTAGCATTGGCTGGATCATGACTTGTTGGTTGCCTGCTCGTACACATTTCCGGAATGTTAAAAAATGGCATAGCCTAGGCAAAACGGCAAGGGTCGTAGGAGGAAGCGGAGAACAATCGAAATGGGATCATGTTGCAGTAGTCTTTCACATGGGCATCAGCAGCGCTCCGTACTATATTTTATTTCCCTTCCCGCAACCTGGTCTGGAATCAGCTCATTAAATTTTCGAATCATGTCAACTCATCGTCATCCTATCAAGCACATCAATGGAGCTGCCGCATCGGTTTCGCTCTAAGCGGCTTAGAAATGGCGGCCACTGTTGTATGCTCCTTTGTAACGCCGGCTCTGAATCAACTTTGATCTCTGAACACCGACAAGTCGTTTGACCACTTAATACGGCTGAATGATATCGAGTTTGTGTATAGTTCTAGACTGGACAGGAAGAATCTAAGGCCCAACTCTAACCACATGCAGAGACCTTGTTCTCGTCCACACCACGAACACCTTGCCCAACATCATATAGAGCCTTGAAAAGTCCATCCACAGTTCCCTCGAGTGTCTGACAGTTCACCACGACTCTGAACAGGTAGCCCTTGGGGCCAGGCGCAAAGTCAACCATGAAGCCTCGAACCACCAATTTCTGCACCATTTCCCTTGTGCGCGTCGTGTTCTCTTCGGCATTGTCCGGGGCCCGGCCACCAGGCGCATGGTAAAAACAAACCTGCAAACACGGCGGCGGGTTGGTCGAGACGAGCTCAAAGCTAGGCGACTTGTCCACCAAGGTGGTCAGGCGCTGTGCCATGTCAAAGGCATGATCAATGCCTTGCTCGAAGCCATGGGAGCCGTAGTAGACCCAGGCAAGAGCAAGCTTCAAGCTGTCGCCCCTTCGCCCGCACTGCAATGTCAAGTCTGCCAGGTCCCAAACGTCGTCGTCGCTCTCCTGGCCGTGAAAGAGATACCCGGCGCGCAGGGAGTTGGCGGCGTGAAACCTACGCACATCGTTTGTCAACAGGAACGAGCACGTCATGGGCACATTGAGCATCTTTTGCGGGTTGATGGTGACGGAGTCGGCCAGCTCGGAGCCATCCAGCTTGTGTCCATGCTTGGCCGAGAAGCATACGGAGCCGCCCCAGGAACCGTCTACGTGCAGCCACATGCCGAACTCGTCGCACACGGCCTTGATCTCGCGGAGCGGGTCGTACGCTCCTAGAACCGTGGTTCCGGCAGTCGCGTTGACGTACAGCGGCGTTCTGCCTTGGGCCTGGGATTCAAGTACAAGAGACCGCAGGGCCGCGGGAATCATGCGTCCGACCTTGTCCACCGGCACGCAGACGACGCTCGACACGCCCATGCCGCAGGTCACCGCGGCCTTCTCGACCGAGAAGTGGCCCTGTGCGCTTGTGAAGATGGCAAATCGGTATCCCTGGCAACCTAGCAGCTTCGTGTCGGGGTACAGGACGCCCCGAGCCGTCACGAGCGACGTCAGGTTCGAAGCGCTGCCGCCCTGGCAGGTGATTCCGCCGGCGTGAGGGCCCTTGAAGCCGAAATAAGACGCCAGAGCGCGCGCCGTGACCTTTTCCACGACCGTCAGAGAGGGGGAAACACGGTAGACGTGGACGTTGGTGTTGAGCGCAGCCAGAACCATTTCCGATACCACACCCACGGCGTTTGTACTGGCTGTCAGCTTGTCCAGGAATCCTTGGTCCCACGTATTAACGCTGTACCGCAGGACATCCTGAATAGTCTTCATGAGGCCGTCCTTGCCTTGTCCCTTATTCTGCGGTAACGAGAACCCGAGACACTCTACGAGCTCGGAGGGGGAGTGCGGCTCGACGAGTGCGTTCCGCCGACAGCCATTGGAATCTCGCTGAGGCCGACCGGTTGCTTTGGTGTGTGTCGCTTCATCTGCTGCCCTGATGTAGGGGATGATGAGGGATTTCACAGCGTCGATCAAGTCGTCCGTCTCTTCTGCGCGCTGCGGAGTCTTCTCCGGGGTCGATGAGCCATTGAGTAGGCCGTTTTCGCCATTCCTATGCCCGTTGGCAGGCATGGCTTGTAAATTCCAAGTCGTGGTAGGACCGAGAAATGATTATGCTCCAGTCATTGGGACTTCGCAAGATGCGAAATGTAGCCTTGGCGTATGCGAATCTCCTTTATAAGCGATCCCTCCGAACATTTACCCCTCTTCAACCGCTTTAAGACTATTCGGGATCGACTAACCAACCGCATGGTTTAATTTAAGACTTTTCTTAACAGCCCGCAGGTTGAGCCTGACCCGTGGCAGGGATCTCTCTGCCGTGTCTGAGTGTGACCCTTGGTGGTTACGTAGTTATGGGGTATATCATTGGATAAGCTTTGGAACGTTCTCAGATTGTGGCGCTTTTTGCAGAGCTGAGACTTACCAGAATAATGTCTTTTTCATCCGTACGGAGTAGACAACATTGAATGTCTTGCCGCGGAAATAGAAGAGGGGGTGTGAGGTATTTTTGTGTATTTTTTTCCAGTCTCAGAAAAAAATGTGACAGATCCTCTTCAGGGGTACATTATCAGCTCTTCCGACATCTGCCCCTGCATTTGCTTCAAAAAACAAGACAACAAAAAGGCTTTTGGAACCGACTCGCCTCAATGCAGTCATCACCTTAGCCCAAACTCCATACTTTTCGCCTTTTTCACTACACTGCAAGAGGGGTACGGTATTCTTGGATAATTGGTGACCCTCACGTTCATGGGTATCAGGGGATAAGATAGTTGGTTTTACAAAGATAGTTGAAAAAATGGGATACTGTTGTACGTATAGCAATGCAGTCTGGATAAAACACCTTTCTTACAGGTAAGTGACAAAATATGTACAACTCTAGAAAGTTATATACCCATACGAAAAAAGAACACAACAAATAAAAAGAAATCACTAAATAATTGTAAACCATTCGACTCCATTTCTTCCCTTATGCCATAACAAAATTCTACTCACATTGTATGACAGACGTTAAACATGGACCCAATCATCATTGCTGTCCTCGACAGGCACGTACATGCCTTCTCTGCAAATTGCCAACATGGCAGACATCTCTTCCATCAACCGATTGATTTGAGCTTGCGACGCAACCTCGCTGCGAGAGAAAATGTTGATGCTCAGCCGATCTTCTTCTGCTATGGTCGACACCCAGACATTCATTGCAGGTAGGGAAAGGGGTGACCACGCGTCAATCCGGCATGATAGCTCGTTGGACTCCAGCGCGCTTTGACCCTGGGAGAACCGGTGGTGGACTATGGACCCAAAGTCGGTGTTCGCCGGCCATGAAGTGCTATTCTTGACAATTTCATCTAGTCCCGTCGTTTCAAATGGCATCGTTTCCACATGCTGCGCCTGAACTTGCTTCAGTAGCTCTCTGATTGTCTGTCCCGGGTGTATTTGAACTCGCACAGGTGTCATGTTGATGCAGGGCCCTATGACATCTTCCAGTTCGAGGACGCCCGTGTTGCGACCACTAACTAGCTGACCAAAGACAAGATCGGATAGCCGCAGTAGTTTCGACTGCACTAAAGCCCAAGCTGTCTTGACTACGGTGGCCAACGTGATTCCCCGAGGGGTGGTTGGCAAAGGTACATTTGCTATCGATTCGACTAGGACTGATGGTCTGGAATCATTCAATGCCCCTGTTGCTGCTGGCTGATCAAGTAATGAAGTCATGGATGAACCATCAAGTAGAGACCTCCAAAAGGCGAATGTCGCTGAGGTCTGGCTCCGGTTACAATGCCGTACATATGTTGCAAAGTCTGCGGAGACGGGGATGGATTTTTGATGGTACAAATCAAGAAGGTTCGCCATCAACCTGGGGATGGATAGTCCATCATACTGAGCGTGCGATAGACGCATTATGAGAATATGACGTTCGTCACTGCCTCTCACAAGTGTCAGGGCCAGTGGCACCGATCCGTATAGAGTTTGTGAGGGGAAATCTTGACGACTGTATTCTTCGACGAATGGCCTCAAGTCCTTCTGAAAGGCGTTGCATTCGATAATGTCCAGAGATAGTGTGCGTAGGATAACTTGCAGGATTTGGCCTGCACGCGGGATAAATACTGTTCTGAGAATCGAGTGTTTCTCGACTAGTTCTGAGCAGGCTTGCTTCAGTCGAGCTGTGTCCAGCGGTCCTGCTAGCTCCAAGAACCAGTATTTCTGTGGCCGACTTGCAGAAAAGCCTTGAACAATTGTTGCAGGAATGACGTCGACCACATCATCCTCGCGGAAGGGCAGGTCTTTCCAATGCAAATCTCTCAACGATTCGTGATCGGTGTTGTTGGAAGGGTCCGCGACGTACGATGTCAAAGCCGACACGGATGTGGACTGTTGGACTTCTCTCGCAAGATCTGCTAGTACTGGCAAGGTGAATATTTGCCTTACAGTAACTGAGAGGCCCTCATGACGTGCAAGGGATACTAGCTGCATAGCCGTGATTGAGTCACCGCCCATCTGGAAAAAGTCGCCGTCGATGTCGACGACATCTGGCCTAATCTCTAGCACGCGGGCAACGATCAATTGTATTCTGCGCTCAGTCTTGGTCAATGGTCGCTGGGAGGTATGCTGAACACCAGAGCCCCCGTCAGCCCACGAGATCTTCGTTGCTTGGCCACGCAGTTTGGGCCGATCAATCTTGCCCGACCTAGTCAATGGAATATGATTGACAGCAAAAAAAGTGACCGGAACCATGTGCCGAGGCACATTCTGAACGAGACGCGATTCTGCAATGTGGACGTCTGTGACAAACTCTTGGCTGGATTCAAGAATTGAGAATTCTTCCCCTGTGAAATCCAGTGCCCGTCGTCTTATAAATGCTGTCAATACCTTCTGAGATGCGCCATCTGGTCGTTGGAGCATTTCTACAGCCACATCTTGAGATCCCGGGAAGAAACGGCGTAGGTGGGATTCGATTTCCTCCAGTTCGACGCGCTGGCCGTGGATCTTAACCTGGCTGTCACGGCGTCCAACGTATTTTAGGGAGCCGTCGGGAAGATACTGAACGAGATCTCCGGTCCTGTATACGTGTCGTGGATAGGCGTCATGGCTTCTGAAAGACTGAAGCCATGGGGGTCGTTCGACAAAGGCCCGGTGAGTTTGTTCTTCATTATGCAGATACCCGCGACCGACGATGGGACCTTCGACAACCAACTCTCCAACAACACCAATGGGAAGTAGTCGAGCGGGATTATTTCTGTCGGTGACCCAACAGGTTGCACCACTTGCGTATCCAATGCTTGAAGGCCTTGATGCCACCTGATCGTTGACGACACAGTCTACAGAACACTCAGCTGGCCCGTATGCATTGATGAGATGAACTGAATGTCCCCATGTCTTGATGTTCTCTGCCTTGATAGCCTCACCGCTTAAGACCAAGATCTTGATCCCTTCTACTTGCGACGGGTGCAGAATCTGCGCGACGGATGGCGTAATGTGCATCCAGTTTGCGTCCAGTGTTTGCACCGCGTGGGGAATATTATTTATTCGCTCAATTTCGGAGGGAACACATATGCACCCGCCCGCTATGAAGGTCGTCAAGTAGTCGCTAATGCTCACATCAAACGCGTGCGAAGCAAATTGAAATACTCGAGATTCGTTCGTAACTCTCAGTCGTTTTTGGAGCGATAGGCCACTTGTTGCATAGCTTGAGTGCTCGATAACCGCGCCTTTGGGTTTACCGGTCGAGCCGGAGGTAAAGACACAATAGAGGGCATGACGAGGGAGGACATTATGTTGAAGGGACCATGTCTTTAGATTTGACTTCCATTGCGCAGCTTCGCTCTCGGAGACAATAACCATCCGCTCAGTGAGCGGCGCAGCTTTCCTATAGGTGGAGGATGAGGATATGACAAGAGGGCAGCGTGAAGTCTCGCATATTTCACGCAAACGGGCTTCTGGATAGGAATCATCTAGCAAAATAAATGCTCCGCCGGCTCTCATGACCGCACACATCGCCACAGAGACCCATTTCGACTTCTCAAAGAGTAGTGGCACAAAGACATCAGGTCCAACTCCGAGCATCTGAAGCTGTATGGCCAGCTCCTCAGAGAGCTGGCCAAGATCCTGGTAGTTGAAGTTGCCATCCCATGCGCAGACGGCTGGTGCCTCAGGATGAACCCGGCATTGATCAAGAATCAGGTCATGGACACATACTTCTTCTGTCTGCGGCAATTGCGCGTTCCAAGAGTGAATAATGTTGAGCTCCTCCTGACTAACTAGGTCGATGTCGCCGACGGTTATGGAGGGACCATCGGTGATACTCGAAATGGTCTGCACTAAACTATCACAGAGTCTGGATCCTTGTTCGGGAGAGAGGAAGTTGTCCCAGAAACTGAGGGAGAGGCTGACGTTATCGCTGCTAGCATTCACATTGATGACCAATCCGTACTAGATTGCATGTTAGCTTATGGTATCTTCTTTGCTTTGTTACATATACTCTGCGGTGTCCCGGTGGGTGTTCAATAGGCATAAAGAATCCGTACCTCTGTTGGATCTTCTCCTCCGACCGTCTCTATCAAGGCTAGCGCGTGTTTGTCATGTACCTGGTCCCCGGTTTGTTCTTGTATTGGAAAAGCTGCCTGATAAGAGATGATGGAATTGAAGAGTGGCTCTCTGTTGAGGCCCAAGTCATGCTGGATTTCAGCCAGCGAGCACTGTTGGTGGTCGAGACTGCGAATAAAGTCGCTTTCGTTTCTCTGTAGAATTGACAGCATTTGGCGGTTGCTGTCCAGCTGTAGGCGACACACTAGCATATTAATAAACAGGCCAACCGCATTCTCAATACCGTAGAGCGGAATATCTCGCCCAGATGTTAAGTAGCCAAAGCAAACATCGTCTGTGCCGGTGTAGCAGCGTAAGACCAGGGCCCATGCTACCTGTATCACGTTGGATAACGTGAATCCGTATGTCTTGCAGAAAGCTCTGATGAGCTGTGCGTCAATATAGCGAGTCACAAAATGCAATTTGCCCTCAGAAGAATCATTTAAGATAGGGAATAGGGTTGGGTTGACGTCACTGAGATATTCCCCCCAATAGTCAGCAATCTGCTGGCGAGGAACAGATGTCAAGTAAGAAATATAGTCTTTGTATGGCATAACCGGCGAGTCAATAAACTTTCCGCCTATCAGACTGTTCAGCTCTGTGCCAAGGATACTAATGGAGATACCGTCGACTAGGGCATGGCTAATAGCGAATTCACAGAGAATCTCTGCACCACATGTTCGCTTGATAATGAATTGCCAGGGCAAAGTTCCTGGGGGCTCCATTGGAGAATCGATACCATCCGAAACGATGACTTTGCCGGCTCCGTGATCAATGACCAATTGATCGTGTAGCCTGTCGCGGGAAGTACTCTCAGTGATAATGGTACGGAGTACCGAGTGTCTCATCACGACCTGGGCCCACGCCTGTTGAATTTGACTGATAGAGATGGGTAGGCCCGAGTCTGGAGTCGATACCTTCCAGACCGTTCTGGTAGTGTACAATGCATTGTTTCTCCCCTGGCTTAATAGTATTCCTTGTTGTACGGGCGAGCAAGGATAGACTCCCTGCACCGAGGCTGGGTCAATGTCGTTGTGACAAGGATTCTGAGAAGGTTGAGAAATTTCAGGGCCGGCCAGTGACAGCTGGGGGAAGTTGCTAAAGGCATAGTGACAAGAAGCATCAGACAGCTCCTCGGCCGCGCTTTCAAGGAGAATCCGACAGGAAGAAACCCAATTCTGGATGGACGCTTGGCGCAGGGAATGCTTGTTATACGTGAAATCGAACTCCAAAGTATCCCCAGAGACCCAAATCTCGATGTCGAATATCTCGCCCCTTGGCATCCGCGGATCCACCCCAGCCGGTATGTCCGAAATATCAGATGTGACTTGGAGGATCGTATCTTTGCTCTCCAGACTCTGATAACTTCCATGGTAATTCATAAGAATCTCCTTCGGCTCTCTGAAAATAAGCCGTTTACTTCCCTCGGGATGCAAATACCGGGCAGTGAAGTAGCTCCAACCGTTGGCTTGTGTCTGGCGTATAATGTCCTTTGTAAGTTGCGCCACGTCCATAAAGCTCGAGTCCGCCTTGGCGCGAATAAGGGCAGGCCAGATAGTTGTGAACCAACCCACAGTTCCCGAGACATCCACGGAGCTGTTCCAAGGTTCTCTTCCGTGACCTTCCTGGTATATAATTGGGGGTGGACGATCTGGGAACGACTTGACAAATGAAAGGAGAATTGCAGCGTGCAGAAGCTCAACGGGTTTGGTTTGTAGTACTTCATTTGCGGGCCCAAGTAGCAGCTTTGTGACATGTGCATTGATGTTGAATTTGATAGACATCACGTCGGCATAGATGTTCGAACACTTGGGCACCCCCCAATATTCTTCAACATTAAGCTCAAAATCCGGTATATTCGCCAGCAATGGAAGTGTCTGTGACGGGATGAGATGCTTTTTTGCGTATTCGCCTTGTAAATGGCACCAGACCTGGAAGGGCAAGGAGCATAGAGGTGGCAAGGACTCTCCTCCGAGTAGCATCTCAAGATCGTTCAAAATGATCCTCCACGAGACAAGGTCAATGACGAGATGATGCGCAGCGAGGAAGAGATACTGATCGTCACCAACAGTTACGTGGTCTGCCACTAACAAGGGGCCTTGCATGAAGTCAAGAGCCGCCTGGCTTTCCACGAAACACTTCTTGGTCGTCTCCGCAACAGAGAGTGTTAGGTTGCGATAACGATATGAATCCTCAATATCATCAGTGACCAACTGTACCCAAACTCCAGCTTCTTTCCTGAATCGGGCGCGGAGCATTGTGTGTCTTTTTACTATTGTCGCAATAGCAGTCTCAATGGATTCCCTTGGTTGTCTGAGCTTGACTAAGAAGCTCTGACTGAAGTTGTTTAGGCCCTCTGGGTTTCGATCAAAAAACGCCTGTTGAATGGGGGAAAGGTCGAATACCGTTCCCACAGTTTCCTTACTCTCTGCTGCTGTCGCCTTGGCTGACTGAATATGGGAGGCCAATCGTCGAATACTTTTGTGACGGAAAATATCCGCAACAGTTACCGCCATTCCGTGCTGGCGACACTGAGAAACAAGGGTCATGGCACTGATAGAGTCTCCTCCGAGGCGGAAGAAGTTATCGTCCACGCCTACATTACTAGGAGCCTTGTTGAGCACACGGGCAACACAAGCTTGCAATGATCTCTCGAGTTCACTGGCTGGAATTCTTCCTTCGTCGCCAAGCGGGGAATAATTGACATATGCATCGATTTGCTTTAGTGAGAGATTTGAGGCGGCCTCCCGGAGAAGTTTCCGGTTCACCTTGCCAGCTACACTGAGCGGAATCCTTTCCACAGGAAGGAATGCTGCAGGAACCATGGAAGGGGGTAATATCTCCGCGAGCTGGGCTTGCGCCGCGAGAATTGCCATCTGGAAAGCAACCAAAGGTCCAGCAAAAACAACATTGTCTGGACCACCAATGACTGAGCTGAAAGAGTGACTGATGAATGCGGCCAATATTGGTTTCGCATTCCCTTTATCAGGTCGGATCACATCAACAACCACGTCCCTGTCCTGGGGGAAGTATTGACGGATATGAAAGGCAATTTCTTCGAGCTCTAGCCGCTGACCTTGGAGCTTCGCTTGAGCGTCCTTGTGTCCCATATACAGGATCGATCCATCGGACTGGTATCGAGCCAGGTCACCCGTCTTGTATAGCTGACTAAAGACACTTGGTTTGAGATGTTGCAACCAGATTGGAGTCTTGGTAAAAAAGGTATTATTTTGCTCCTGGCCTCCAAGATTGCCACGGCCGAGAATAGGGCCTTGAAGAAGAAGCTCTCCAATGGCACCCGGAGGGAGGAGTCTTTGGTGATTTGAAGGATCTACAATCCAACACACCACACCCGTTCCGACGCCGGTATCACGCGGGTCTGATGTGTTCAGAGTGTTGGACCGGATAGTACCACGAACTAGAAACCCAGTAGGGCTATAGCCTTGAACCAACCGCACAAAGCCCTGCCACCTTGTCACGTCCCAGGAAGTCGTGGGCTCGCCCCCAAGATAAACTGTCTTCAGGGATGGGACACGCGAAGGGTTGATACGCCGGGCCACTGAGGGAGTGAGATTTACCCAGTTAGCATTCAGATCACAAATCGCCTTTTCAACGTCCCCCAGCTGAGATGCAGATGGGATACACACACAGCCGCCTTGTGTGAGTGCCATCAAATAGTCACCAATGCTTGTGTCAGATGCAAATGAGGCAACTTGTAACATCCGAGTGTTGCTGTCTATCCCCAAAGGCCCCTTGTTCGTTTCCACAGCCGAACAAAACGAGGCATGTTCAAAAATGAGCCCATTCAGCTTACCGCTAGACTCAGGGGTGAAGACGGCGGACAGAGCATTTTGAGGCTTCGCAACAGACGGCAGTACTACGACAGACGGCCAGAGGTACTCAGCTTCTCTGTCCACTACAACAAGATCAACTGGAAGATGACGCAGTATTTCTTTATTGGCCATCGAGCTGAGGACCATCTTGACCTTGGCGTCTGCACACACTTGCTCCAGGCGGCTTACAGAGCTAGTCGGGTCCAGGAGAACGAATGCAGCACCAGATTTCATCACCGCAAGAATCGAAACAACAACCCACATGGACCTTTCAAACAGCAGTGGGATAAATGTTTCTGCTTGAACTCCCAAGTCTACGAGTTGAGCGGCAAGTCTGGATGAAAGGCGATCCAAATCTTGATATGAGAGGTCGCCGTCCCAAGAGTGGACTGCCATGGAGGAGGGACTGCATTGGAAATGTCGCTCAATGAGGTCATGCACGCAGGAGTTGAGGGCTATGGGAATCTCGTGCCACTTATGGATCTGGAGCTGATCCTCAGAGCTCAACAGACTCACCTGTCCAACTTTGACGTTGGGATAGGTCGCGATGCTAATTACCGCCTCTTTCATTGTGCGAAGGATCTGACCGGCTTGCTCTGCTGATAGGTGCTCGTCCTTCCAGTAATTCAGCGAAAGGGAAACCCCTTGCCTGTCTACGAGGGCGTGTATAGTGATGTCATACTAGATGAATATGAATAAACGTTAGAATCAAGTAAGGGGGGAAGAAAGCATAGAGATTCCGATATTGTACCTCTGTTCGGTCCTCTCCATTTACTACCGAGAACTCGAAAGATGCACCGGATGAGTCGTAGTCTGAAGTCCTGTTCTGCACAGACATGCTGGAGTTGAACAGTTCCGCTGCACCTATGGACATGGCGTGGAATATCTCTGCGAGGGAACAGTTTTGATACTTCAGGTTGTCAACGTTATCATCTTGATTAACCCGCAACACACCGAGCAGAGGCATATCTGGATCCAGTGGCATGTGACTGATCAAAACGTTGATGAAAGGACCGACAGCTCCTTCAATGTTTGACACGGGGACGTCACGACCAGACGTGACGTACGCAAAACAGACGGATTTGGATGTGGTATAGCACTGCAGAATAAGAGCCCAAGCTACCTGAAGGATGTTGGAGATGGTAAATCCATATTGCCTGCAGAACTGGTAGATGATAGAGGCGTCCTCGATCTCCAGCTCGACAGAGCGCAAGCTCTCGCTTGTTGTTACTGGTAGAAGGTGGCCTACTATGGCTGCTGATCCTAGGGAACATACACGGTGATATGGTGGAGAGCTTCTTCTTCCAGTAATCAATGACAGTGTCCACCGGGGTGGATTGTAGGTACCTGATATAGTCGCCGTAGGGCGGCCCGGCGCCTGCAGAGAGCATCTCGTCATATGCTAACTGCACTTCCCGTGTCAGAACAGCCATGGATGTTCCATCAATCAAGGCGTGGCTGACTTTCAAGTCGCAAAATGTGTCACCCCTCTTGCTCTGGCATAAAACGAGGTGCCACAGAGCATTCTGATCTCGAGTTGCACGATAATCATGGACCAATTCCATCACGTCTTCGTCGTCATACTGCAAGGTGGTGATGTTGTCCGGCAATGAGACCATGACTGCTTGATTATAGTATTCCATATGCGAACTGCTCTGGACAAAGACCGTTCGGAAAACGGGGTGTCGGCCAAGAACCCTTTCCCATGCTTCTCGGAGCCGGCTCAGGTCAATCAGGTTCTTTCCAGCGACTTGAAGTTTCCAAGTAAAGCGAGGACTGTAGAGATCATCGTTCTTGGATTTGCTGAGCAGGATACCACGTTGAATAGGAGAGCATGGGTATGCATCCTCGATGATGGCACTGTTTTCTCCCTCTTCCGGACCAATTTGATCCCGGGCCCTGGCGATAAATGCGTCGAGATCTTCGTAGGTTATTTTGAGTAGGGGAAAATCGCTTAGTGTATAGCCCGGGGGTGCGTGACTTAAATCAATAACCGCCCTGGTGATCGACTTTTGATACTCATCAACCCAGACTTTCAGTAGATCTTGGTGTTTCATCCGCTGATTGAAGGTGAAATGCGTCACCAACTCCCCTTGGACAATGACGGCTGAGATATTAATGAGTGCAAAGCGTGGTGCTTCTATAGCTCTATCGATTGCTGGATACTCTGCATATGGCGATCTAATAATTTGTAAGATCGAGTTGTTATCCTCGGACTGCTTTTTTACCCCCTCGAAGTTGAAGATGATTTCGAACGGCCCTGGTGATATGCACTCCAAGCCAGGCGAATCTTTGGAGCACGAACCAAGACGGGCCCAGTCATTTGGAGTAGCAGAGCGGTGGGCATCTTTTGTGCGACGTACCATCTCTACCAGATTCTTACAATTGTCGACATTGACTGGGGTGGGATGGATTGTAGCAAACAACCCGACCGTATGTGAAGTATCAATGGATCCATCTGCAGGCTCACGGCTGTAACCTTCATTGTACATTACAGGAGGGTTCCGCTCCACGAAGGCCTGAAGGAAAGAATAGATCAATGCCGCATGTAAGATCTCGGCTGGCTGCGTCTGAAATGCCCGGTTGGCACGGCCCAGAAGAAGATTTGTGGTGGAATGGTCAATCGTAAATGTGGTGGTGTTGGAGTGTTTGACCTGATTTGGACGTCCTACCATACCCCAAAACTCAAGTGGATAGACCATGGGCACTTGGCTCCCTGAGTAAGGAAGGAGTTTATTTTTGGAGAGAAAATCCCTAGGAATGGAACCTGTCTGCAGACTGCACCAAGCCTGGTATGACGTTGATGCCGGAGCCGATGCAGAGACCGGGTTCTTCTGGCTTAATATAGTCTTCAGATCACCAAGTATAATGTCCCACGAAGCCAGGTCAGCGACGAGACGATGGACAACAAGAATGAGATGATCGTCTTTCTGTCCGCTTAGTTGCACATGATCTGCAGCTAGAAGAGGACCATGCTGAATACTAATACACTCTTGGGCACTTTGCAGCGCCTGAGTGATTTCACTCTCCCCAGAAATGGTCGAGTGCTGAAATCGGTACGACCCTTCAGTTTGGGATGTGATGCGCTGCATCCAGGAGCCGTCACAATCCTGGCTGAACCGAGCACGAAGCATGGAATGACGCTCGACAATGGTCTTGATGGCCCGTCGCAGACGCTCAGCCCCAATTAGAGGAATCTTCATGACGCTACAGTAATTGAAGTCATCAAAACCATGTGGAGAAAATTGGAAGAAGAGTTGCTGGCTTGAAGACAAGGGGAATGGTTCATCGATCTTTTCAACAGCCAGCGCAATAGCACTATTTTTTTCGTTTCGAGCATGACTGGCAATTCCGACAAGGGTGCGATGCCGAAATACATCTTCCATGTCAATAGAAATACCGATACGGCGACATTGGAAAACCAGCTGCATGGCAGAAATGGAATCCCCGCCCAGGTGGAAAAAGTCATCATTAGTTCCGATCATCTCCGTGGCCAAGTTCAGCACCTTGGCCCAGAGTAGATGTAACTTCTGTTCCATTTCGGTTGCGGGAGTCTGCTTGACTGACGCACCCGCGTGCATATATGTTTCTAGCTCACTCCGTGTCAGCGCCGCTGCTTTTCGTTTCAGCATACGACGATCTGTCTTGCAAGAACTAGTCAGAGGGACAAAGTTCAGAGGCAGAAAGATCGTGGGCACCATGTGCTTAGGCAGCTGGTTTTGCAGCCGGGCTTGAGTGAGGGCCACCTGTGCAGAAAATGTTGTACTTGGAGGAGAAAAGAAATCGGCGTCACTGTCAGTGTCGTTGTTGTCATTTAGACTCGCGGACTTGATAAAGGCGACCAAAAATGAACGAGGGGTTTCTGATTCCAACGCGAGAACATCCACTACGACACGTTCCGCACCGTCGAAGCTATTGGATATATGATGCTCAACCTCACCAGGCTCAATGCGTTGGCCCCTAAGTTTGACTTGGGTGTCCTTGCGCCGGAAGAAACGGATGGACCCGTCTGGGCAATAATGAACCAAATCCCCCGTCTTATAGAGTCGCACAGTCTGGTTGTTACGGAACTTTTCTGCCCATGCTGGGTTTTCAATAAACGCTGCTGACGTCTTTAGAGGGTCATTCAAATAACCGCGGCCAAGAATTGGGCCTTCGATGAGCAGTTCCCCAATGGCCCCTACCGCTACCAGCTTGTTGTGATCGTCTGGATCAACAATCCAACAAATACAGCCGCTCTCACGACCAATGTTCCTTGGATCAGATGATAGGTCTGGGTTGACCAGAGCCAGGACCGAACACTCCGTCGGACCAAATGTCTCCCGAAGTGATACCCGGCCCCGCCACATCTTTATATCATCGTATGATGGGGTTTCACCAATGAGAATTATGGTTCGTAGCGATGGGACCTTGGTAGGCTCGAGCAGACGAATGACCGGCGGCGTTGTTTGAATCCAGGTAGCGCCGTATTGTTGAATAGCCTCTGCTAGCGCGTTCACTCGTTGAGATTCCGAAGGTATGCAGACGCAACCACCTGCCATGAACGTTGCCAGCTGGTCCATGATGCTCACGTCCCAGGTGTAGGCGGAAAATTGGAGCACGCGAGTAGAACTATTAATGGATAAGGATTGATGCTGGGCTATCGCACTGGTACAAAAGGAAGAATGATCAATAACAACGCCTTTGGGTTTCCCAGTTGAACCAGATGTGAAAACCGCATACGCTGCATGTGCAGGCTTGGCTTGCGATGATCGTATGGGCTCCGATGGGGGCACGACCCACGACTCATTCTTCGCCGTCGCCAATCATGATCATCTCTCTGACCAGCGACGACGCATCATCAGCGGTTCTAGAGGAGATCATGATTTGACAACCTAGATCAGAACAAATGGTCTGCTTATGGGCTAGGGGGAGAGAAGGATTAAGGAGGGTAAAAGCACCGCCAGCACGGAGAACGGCAAGCATGGCCACAGATGTCCACCTAGATTTCTCACAGTGTATGGTCACATACGTCTCCGGTTCAACACCACGGAGGGTCAAAACTCGAGATAGGCTGAGTGACAGCTGATCTAGCTCCGCGTAAGAGAAATCACCATCCCATGCACAAACAGCCTGAGCTGAAGGGGTAGACAGGAAGAATGGCTCGATGGCTTCATGTATGCACTCCTGTCGCGTCTCGGGGAGAACCTCGTTCCGCAACTGTAACCAGTGGAGATGATCGTCGCTTAGGAGATCGACATCCCGGACTTTTGCATTCGTCAAGGCTACCGAACTCAGAAGGGCTCTTTCAAAGGCAGCTGCGAGATCATGGACCTGGCTTGTTGTGAATGAGTGTTCGTAATACCACAGGGCATATTCCATATCGTCCTTGGATACAGAAACGTTCAACGTAAGGTCATACTGCAGTATATATTAGCGACGCTTTATGTGAATGTAATGCAAAACGTGGAGATGGAAAAACCTACCTCTGTCGGGTCGTCACTGTCGACTGTACGCATGGAAAGCCCAGAAGTATGATTGACTTGTTGTTGCTCGGGTCTGCTCTGGACTGAGACCACCGTATTGAACAAGCCACGACCAGAAATTCCCAATGAATGATATATCTCGACTAGCGAGGTGTGCTGATGACCCAGCCCTTGTAGGAAATCCGAGTGAATGGACTGGACCAAATCCCTAATGGCGTTGCCGCCGTCCAAGTGCATCTTGCTTACAAGGATATTGATGAAAGGCCCGATAGCCTTGTCTATTCCAGCAATGGGCATATTTCGACCGGTGGCCAGATAGCCAAAGCATACAGCATCAGATGCGGTGTAAGCCCTCAGAACCAAACCCCAAGCCAGCTGAACCAGACTAAACAGGGTGACCCCATTCTCTCCACAGAACACTTGCAGTGGGCGAAGATCGTCAAGCTTCCGGGTGACATACGACACTGAACCCGGATAATTGGGATCTTGAGAATGGTGCAGAGTGGGAAGGGTACAGTGGTCTGACCCCTCAAGATACGTGGCCCAGAACTGCGTGGCTGCTCCACTGGGAAGACCCTGAACATAAGAAATATAGTCTTTTAGAGTTGCCACGGGCTCGGAGACAACTTGGTCTTCATAAGCACGAGACAGTTGCTGTTCAAGCAAACTCGTTGAAACCCCATCCACCAGAGCGTGAAGAATGCGAAGCTCACACAAGAGCGCAATACCTGCACGAGTTACAATGAGTTGCCACGGGCGGGATGCTGTGACACCACCGAGCCCTTGAGGAGCCGGAGAGTTTTTACTATCAGGATCGACAAGAAGGACATCGCCGGCTGAGTGTCTCAGCACCACTTGGTCCCAGAGCTGACCCGAATGGCTCTCCACGAAGATGGTGCGGAGAATGGGATTGTGATCGACAACCTTTTGCCATGAGCGTATGAAGCGGTCAATGTCGATGCCTTCCATACTTTCAACCTCCCATGTAGTGCTGGTAATGTACTGTGCTGAGTCCTTGGCTTGACTGAGAAGCATGCCTAGTTGAATGCTCGAACAGGAGTAGGCGTCCTCGATCGCTGTTATATCGCGTACTCCTGTCACGGCGGCAACCGTATCGACCAGATATGCCAGATCGTCGTAGCCGATCTGTAGAAGAGGGAAGTCGGCAAGCGTAAATTGCCTCTGGATTGGCTGAAGCGTCACACTGGCCTCGCACAAGGCAGCCTCAAAGGATGAACCCCACTGCCGCATGCGATCCCGGGGAATAGCTTGGTGATAGGAGATTTCCACCTGCAGCTGTCCACGATTGACTACAGCTGAGACGTCAAATAATTCAAATCGAGTGGCAGTAGCTGCTACGTCAAATCGCGTATACTGAGTCTCAGCCATGTGGAATAGTCCCTGTCGCTGTTCCAACTGTTGGAATGATCCAGCATAGTTGAAAACTATCTCAAGGGGCACCTCCAGTGGCAATTGATTGCGTCCTGCTGGATGTAGGAATCGTGATGCAAAATAAGCCCATCCGTTATTACGGACTTGTCGTCGCCCATCTTTGGTTCGTTTCACCACCTCGATAAGACTATGCGTCGGTTGCACCGTGATTAGGGTAGGCCATATGGTGGTAAACCATCCTACGGTTCGGGACAAATCGATGGACGTATCCCATACTTCTCTTCCATGGCCCTCGCTATGGAGGATTGGCGCATCTCGATCTGGGAACTGTTTCATAAACGAGAAGACGAGCGCAGCCTGAATGATTTCCACGGGTCTCGTCCGCAAGGCATCATTAGCGTCACCCAGAAGACTCTCGGTCACTTCTGCACCCAAAGTGAAGCCGATAGAGACAACATCCGAATAGGTGTTAGATCGGCTTGTCAAGCCCCAGTAGTCCATACATGTAGAAATTGTCGAAAGCGGGACATGGTTCTCTGTAGGTGTCGGATAAACTCTCTGAGGGGGCAGTTGTTCCCGGACATGCTGAGCCTGGAGATGGCACCACGACTGAAAGGATAATGATGACTCGACGTTGCGACGACCACGAGCGTTAGAGGCGAAAGACGCTTCAAGGAACTCCTCCAGGTCGCTGAGGATAATTCGCCACGAGACGTGGTCTACCACGAGATGATGCGCCACTAGGAGAATGTATTGCCCCTGACCATGGACTTGATAGAGGTCAACTGCCAGCAAAGGTCCACTCACGATATTCAGGCTATGCTGGGTCTTCCATGCATGGGGCTCAATGGACGTAACATCAGCCACCTCGTGCGATTTGAATAAATAGGACGAGAACGACTCCGGCTTGGAAGTTACGCTCTGCGTCCACCGACCCTGTGCATCTTGACTAAACCGGGCTCGTAGCATCACGTGATGTCGGACTACCTCGCGGACAGCGTGCTCCAAGTCTTCCACAGAAACGTTTCTTGCGAGAGACAGGAAGAAGCTTTGATTATAGTGATTATAAGACTCCTGCGGCACGACTTCGAAAAACATCTCTTGTATCGGAGACAATGCAAACGACGCATCTAGCTCCTCAGGTTGCGGCAGGAGCTGGGGTGTGGTATTTTTGGCACGCGACGCCAGTTTCTCAATCGTGCTCTGGGTCAAGACATCCTCAACAGACATGGCAATCTGAAGCGCACTTGCACGCGCTACGAGCGACATGGCACTGATGGAATCACCGCCCAACGCGAGAAAGCTATCGTCGATGCTGACCTCGCCAAGAGGTAGGTTCAAGACCTTGGCACATAGCATCCCTAGAGCACGTTGCATTTCTGTTTCCGGTGCTCGTTTGGTTCTGCGAGGGTTTGAGAAGGCCTTAATGTCCTTTCGATTCAAATTCCTCCCAAGATTCTGCAGCATGCCACGGTTCACCTTCCCCGATAGCGACAGTGCAATGCGATTCACAGGCAGGAAAAGAGTGGGAATCATATAGGTCGGAATCATGTCGCGCAGTTTGGACTCGGTCCTCTGCACATCGGCAAGGAACGAGGCTGTTGCTGGGAGTATGCTCATCTCCATCGACGGTGAGTGGCCGTCGGGGAGTTTCTGCAAAGGAGGAACTTCCAAGAAAGCTGCAAGAATGGACTTGCCCTGTTGTTCATTTGGATGAAGAACCTCCGCTGCAACGTTGGTCGCCTGGGGGAACAAGCGATGCACATGGTGCTCGACTTCGCCTAATTCAATTCGCTGACCGTGAACTTTTACCTGGAGATCTTTGCGGCCGATGTATTTCAGGTCCCCGGTAGGTAGTAGCTGCACAAGGTCGCCAGTTTTGTACACTCGATCTTCTTCGCCGCGAACTCGCTGGAGCCATCGCATCGATGGAACGAAGACGGATGCTGTCAGTTCCGGGGCATTGAGGTATCCTCGTCCAACAATTGGTCCCTCGATAACTAGCTCACCTATTGCGCCGATAGGGACCAGTTGCTCGTCATCAGCAGGATCTACAACCCAACAAACGCCTCCCATATCCTTACCGAGCACTTGAGGAGGCCGATCTAGGCTCACCGGGTTTCGCCCAGTTGCGGCACAGGAGCACTCCGCAGGCCCGTACAGATTAATGAGACGGACTTTGTCTTGCCATTTCTCAACATCCGCTTGAGTCATGGCCTCACCGCTCATGACGAGGATCTGTAGACTGGATACATCGCCTACATCAAGCATTCTAGCCACAGAGGGAGTCAATTCTGCAAAGGTTGCGCGCGACTCCCTCAAAGCAGCCGGGAGGTTGTTCTTGACACGCTCGCTGTGTGGAATAAAGATGGAGCCTCCATGCATTCAAAGGAAGCAGATGATCGGTGATACTGACATCGAATGCATAGGATGCGAATTGGAAGACCCGTGTGCTTTGGTCCATACCGATGAGCCGCCCAACCGCCAGGCTGCTGGTACAGAAGGAGGAATGCTCGATAAGGATGCATTTTGGTGTACCAGTAGATCCACTGGTGAAGACGCAGTAGGCAATTTGCCTGGGATCAGAAGCCGGAACAGGGAGGGCCACTCCATTAGGCAAACCAGAGGAGGCAAGATTTTGCCGCGAGCACACTACTATCTGTGCATCTGGGGCCAGTGTAGATGCTAGATCCGCGTGTTTCGCTGATACTACAACAATTTTTGTCTCAACAGCTTCGCAGAGGGATTTCAGGCGGGCGGCTGGCTGTGAAGAGTCCAGCAGAAGAAACGCACAGCCAGCCCGCATCACACCAAGCAGCGCAATCGCTGTGTTCATGGACTTCTCTGATAAGATAGGGACAATCATCTCCGGCTTCACTTGGGCTGAGGAGAGTAGGTGCGCCGATAGGCTGGAGGAAGACAAGTCCAGCTCGCGGTACGTTAGTGTCCCATCCCAGGCGTCCACGGCGATTGCGTCCGGCGTACTCTTGCTGTAAAACAAAATTAAATCGTGCACGCAAGCCGGAACACGTGGTGGGATATGGGTGTTCCGCTCTAGGAGAGATTGCATGCCCTGTGGACTAATCTCCTTCAGATCCCTCACAAACATAGCGTTATCCATGATTCGGGAAATGGCATGAGACAGCTGAAACATCATCATTTGCATGACGGCGGGCTCGGTAATGTGGCTGTCAAACGCGACGCGGAACTTGACTGAAGAGGAAGCCAAGTCGCACGTGAGGTTGATGGCATATGAGGAGAATGCTTTCTCGTCATGAGCATACTCATAGGCCACAGAGAAGTCTGATGATTCGGTACGTTTCTTCATTCATCCACTGAATCACAAGCAAACTCTGGAATTGGCAAGCTAACGCCGCCTCAGGGCTCAGGGAGCGGATGGATTGGAGTCCGGCCTGCTCGAATCGTATCATTTGGGTTCCACGTGTGCGGATGTCTTCCAGTGCATCTTTGATACGCATATTGGGGTCGACGTGAACGCGGATGGGCACTGTGGCAATAGTTGGGCCTGTCATGTTCTCAATGCCTGGGACTGGAGCGCTGCGTCCAGCGACAGTGGTGCCAAAAACCACCTCGTCCGAGCTGCTGTAGCTAGAGATCACTGCTGCCCAAGCTAGGCGCACAATTGTGGAAATGGTGAAGTCCGAAGACAGCCCACGGAGCGCGAGTGTGTGCTCGAGGAAGCTATCTATGGATGGAACATAGTGAGCTGACGGCAGCGGCGGGAACTGTCCGCAGGAAAGGCCCTCAAATTCGTTTCTCCAAAACTCGGAGCTAGCAACATCATCAGCGCGGCAAATGTAGTCCACGAACCCATTGAACGGACGAGGAGATAACATCTGGCCTAGGTAGGCTGTTTGCAGATCCTGGACAAGCGTAGAGATGGACCATCCGTCGTATAAAGCGTGATGCAGCGTCACCACCAGACACCACCCGCCCTGCTTGGAATCCTGCACAATGGCAGCTCTGGCTAGAGGACCTCCCATGCGTATAGCTATAGAGGCTCCCACTTTGAAATACTCATCTAGATTAGCTGCCTCGTGCCACTCAACCTCAGAATCCAATACGGCCTGGTATAATTGTCCATCGGCATCTTGGACGATTCGAGTGCGTAGAATGACATTAGCCTTTGCGGTCGACTCCCAAGCCCTCTTCATGCTATCGAGGTCGACATCGGACGGCAGTCGTATAGGAAAATAGCCTTGGTACGCCCCTTGTTGTTTCAAGCTTAACGCCAGCAACCCAGCTTGGAGGGCGGTTGCGGGATAGATATCTTGAATCCGATCGGTGGATATAGAACAAGAGCTGGCTACCAGAGAACAGAGTCGGGCTGTTTCCGCCTCATTTGGCAGAAGGAGAAACGGTGGAATTGGTCGCGCTGTCAAGTCGCCTTCACTGCGATGCATCGTTCCAGCCAACGCTGCGAGGGTCGGCTCGCTGAAGATATCTACCACCTGTACAGTCCAACCGGCCTGACGAGCATCCCCAACAAAGCGGATAGCCGAGATCGAGTCTCCTCCATGTTCGAAGAAGGTATCATTCATTCCGATATCCTCGACCGGCACCTTCAACACACGAGCAGAAATAGATTGGACAAGACGCTCCGTCTCAGTGGTCGGGGCTCGTTTAGCTTTGCTTGCCGCCATGTAGCGTCTTTTTTCTCCTCTTGAAAGACGCGACGCAGCTTGGCGCACAGTTTTTCTCTCCGTTTTACCAGACGCTGACAGAGGGATCTTCACCATGGGAATAAAAATTGCCGGCACCATGGCAGGTGGAAGCTTCTTGCGCAGTTGAGTGACCACCGCCTGCACTTTGGCTCGGAACATATCACTAGGTTGATTGAAGAGGCCATGTGCAGAAGTTTCTCCCCGAAGATCATGATACTCGCTGGGAATTTCGATGAATGCCATCAAGGCAGGTCTTTCGTCATCACTAACTGGAACAATCAGGTCCACCATCAGACGCGTCGCCTCTGCAAAACACTCCTTCAAATAATGCTCAATTTCTCCTAGCTCAAGTCTTTGTCCTCTCACTTTCACTTGGGTGTCTTTGCGGCCGACATAGCGCATTGACCCGTTTTTCTGGTGATATTGAACCAGATCTCCCGTTTTGTACAACCTCCGTGGACCAGGTTGGAGTGGAAAGCGGCGAACCCACGCGGGGTCCTGGATAAAGGCAGCAGAAGTTTTCTGTTCATCATTCAAATAGCCCCGACTTAAGATCGCGCCCTCGACTGCAAGTTCACCAACTGTACCAATTGGAGCCAGCTTATCATGGTCGTCCTGGTCCACGATCCAGCCAGCACTACCGGTAGCATAGCCAATGTTGGAGTGATCTGTCGTGCTCGTGATGGAGGCATTGACGAAGCAGTCAACAGAACATTCCGCAGGTCCATATGCGTTGATCAGCTTCACTGCGTCAGCCCAGGTGGCCACCAGACCTGCGGTCATGGGCTCTCCGCTGAGCACCAGAGTACGCAGTCCAGGAACATCTTCTGGCCTCAGCAGCTCGGCTAGTGATGGGAGTGATATGCACGTAGTTGGCTTGGAGCCCTTTTACAGCCAATGCAAGGTTATTTTCCCGCTGCGAGGCCTGCGGAATACAGATACAACCCCCGGCAAGCAAAGTCGCTAGATGGTCAGAGACGCTCACGTCGAAGGCATAAGAAGCCACCTGGAGAGCCCGTGTGTTCCTGTCGATACCCATGGGACCTATGAGGGCTTGCATGCTCGTGAGACATGCCGCGTGCTCAATGACAACGCCCTTTGGGGTACCGGTGGTGCCGCTGGTGAAGACTGCATACACCCTGTTGTTCGGTTGGACACCAGACGTCCTCCACACTTTAGGTTTTGTTGATTTTTTATCCGTCTCCTCTTGCCATTCATTGTTATCCAGAAGAATAACCGTTGAGGCAATGTCGAACGCAGCAGACGAGAGTGAAGTGGACGTAAGTAAAACAGGGGCATCCAGCTGACTATGAATGAGTTTTAGACGACCCAAGGGTTGTGCAGGATCCATCAACACAAATGCACCGCCAGCAAGCATGATCGCGAGCATGGCAATAGGGGTCCACTTGCACTTTTCCAGGAACACAGGGATAAGTACTTCTGGCCCTACCCCTCGCTGGACTAATACCTCGGCGAGCTGAGAGGATAAGCTGTCTAGCTCGCTATAAGACAGGTTACCATCCCATGAACAGACAGCAGGTTCTTGCGGCCGACTCTTGAAATAACCGCCTATCACCTCGTGCACCAGGCCCTCAACCTGGGGAGGGATATTCTGGTTCCAGGCCTGAAGCTGCTGTATTGTCTCCGGCCCGACCAGGTCAATATCAGAAACATTTAAGGAATGCTTTTCCACTAGCTGAAGGATCGCTTGTCCCAGATGATAGCACAATGTTTCCGTCTCTGCTTTACTCAGCACTTTTGAATCAAAGGATGCTTGGATCAAAATATGGTCTCCGTTGAGATTGCATAGCAGGGTCAATGGATACGTGTTAATGGCGGCAATATTTTCCGTGAATCGCTGAACCTCATGCATAAGTTTTGGCTGGTAAAAGCTTTGCTGTTGTTGAATGACGAGGAGATTCCGGAACTGACACGCGGCCGCGGCACCTGCTCCTAGAGCCTTGATGTTGTGTAGACCAGTCGCCTCATAAGGAATCATGTCAATTGTTCGAGCCTGCACATTCTCCAATGAGTCCAGCACAGATTCTGCGGGATTAATATGCACTCGGAATGGGACTGTCGCCATCGTAGGGCCTGTCATCTGCTCAATGTCCGCGACAGGCGCGCTACGCCCGGCAACGGTCGCCCCAAAGACAACATCACGCGAATCTGTGTGCTTGGATAATACCATAGCCCAGGCCAGGCGGACTATGGTAGAAAGGGTAAACTTGGAGCCTATAGACGGAGTCTTCAGCCTGTGCTCTACAAGCTGCAGAGCAGTCGCCATGGTAGCACGGCTAAGCTGAACCGGGGCAGTGGGAAACACGGCGCAGTTCAAGGTCTGTGAACTGAGACCGCCAAAAGCTGTTACGAGCTGATATATCCATACGACTCAGATATTCAACAAAGCCGGTGAACGGGCGCGGCTTCAAAGTCTGACCAGCATAGGCCGACTCTAATTGCTCCAGAAGAAGCGTCATTGACCAGCCATCATACACGGCGTGGTGAATAGTGAGGACCAAAAAGGTTTCAGACTCTCCTGAGACTATGACACATTGAAGCAGCGGTGCTCCTAGTGCGATCCTGGCCTCTTTTGTGGCCTTCATGGTCTCCTCGAGACCTGAGGACTCTATCACGCAGGTAGGGCCATGCTTTAAGACAACCTGGAACGTGCGAGCGGACTGTGACTGGATAATTCGTGTCCGCAGGATGGGGTTGGCGGCAACGACCGTGTCCCATGCGGCCGCAAGACGAGGAACATCGACACCGGGATCGATTCGGTGCTGGTACTGGGCTACATATGAGCCTTGATGTTTGATAGTAAGACTCACAAGACCCTCCTGAAGCGCAGTGCACGGATAAATGTCCTCTACTTCATCGGAGGATACCTGGCACTCGTTCGTCGCCATCTCTATGAGCGCTTGGGCCTTCTCCTCGGATGGTATTAGACTGAATGGAGTAGGATTTTGGACGAATGATAGATCACGGCGCTGCAATCCTTCGGCCAAACGTTGTAGGCTGGGCCTGCTGAATATGTCGGAGACCACCAGACTATAGCCTGCTGCGCGGGTAAGGCCCACGATTCTCATGGCCGTGATGGAATCGCCGCCGAGCTGAAAGAGATTGTCACTAGTTCCCACACTTTCCGTCGGTAGGTCAAGCGCCGTAGCCCAGAGAATCTGCATGAGCTTCTCATTTGGCGTTGTAGGCTGCATCTTTCCGCTTCCTCCCTTGGCATCCACCAGCATCTCGAGGTCGATGCGAGAGAGCCGCGACGCAGCTACTCGAATTAAGCGACGGTCAGTTTTTCCTGACTTGGTTCTCGGAATCATCGAAATCTGAATCATGAATTGAGGAATCATGTGGTTGGGGATGGAAAAAGGTAGCTTCGTTTGGATGTCTTGAGACAGCAAGCGGAAGCTGTCGCTCGCTGGCATCAAGAGTGACCCCGGCTGGATATTCTGGCTTATATCCGCCTCATTGCAGAGGAAGGCAATCAAAATACCAGATCTGACTTGATCAGTCGGATGGATAACATCAACCACGACATTGTATCCCAGAGGCAGATAACGCCGAAAAAGAAATTCGGCCTCTTCCAGTTCAATTCTATGACCACGAAGCTTGATTTGGCTGTCTTTGCGACCCAGATATCGCAGAGAACCATCCGAATTATAATGCACCAAGTCACCAGTTCGATATAACCGACAACCCTTGTAAGAAGAAGACGTGGGTAACCAGGATGGTCGAGCAGAAACGAAGGAAGTCTTGGTGGCATCAGGCCGACGAAAGTATTCGCGAGCTACAACAGGTCCTTCGAATATGAGCTCTCCTATTGCGCCAATAGGCATGGGTCGATTAATGTTGGATGGATCAACGACCCAGCCAGAACCTCCAAGGGGCCATCCAATTGTGCCCATGGTCCATCGACCAGCCTCTACCGGTTGTACAGTGCAAATAGTACACTCAGTAGGCCCATAAGCGTTGATAAATTCGACTTTGCTGCACCAAGTATCCGCGATATCTTGGGGCAGGTTCTCTCCGGTCAGGATCATGGTGCGCACGCCGGGAAAGTCTTTGGGCTGGAAAAGACGAACGAAAGACGGGGTTAGGGCTACCCAGTTGACTTTTGCATCTGATATAAATGTCGCCAGCTCATTCATTCTTGCCATTTGGGAAGGGATGCAGACACACCCCCCCGAGGTCAGTACCGCAAAGATTTCCCAAACACTAACGTCAAAAGTGTACGAGGCGAATTGCAGCGCTCGGGTCTCACCATTGATGCTTAATCTGCGACTCTGCTCACGTATGCTCGTGGAAAGCCCATCGTGTTGAAGGATGATGCCCTTGGGACGACCAGTGCTGCCGGATGTGTATAGGATGTATGCGCCGTTGCTCGGTCGCACCGGCGAAGATGGATCCGGGAGTTGCGCGGCGGAGTGCGCAAAGGTGTCTGAAGAAATGACAATTTTCCTCGCAGAGGATTGAAAGTCAATATTGGCCGTTGTTGATGAGACGATGATGATCTCTGGCGTGGCCTCCTCAAGCATGGCCTGAATACGCTCGACGGGAGCGCTAGGGTCTAACGGCACACATATACCTCCTGCCCTTAGGACAGCCAGCTTAGAAACAGGCACCCAGGCGGACCTTTCAAGGCAAATCGGCACAGGCATCTCCGGTCCGACTCCCTGGTCTATTAGACACGTAGCCAGCGCGGAGGAATGATCCCACAACTGTTGGTATGTGAAGCTTCCATCCCATGCGTCTATCGCCAGCCGGTCCGGATGTGCAATGCATTCCTCCCTGACCATATCATGGATACAGGCGCTCACTGTAGCAGCTGGGGGCTCGTTCCAATCCATAATCTGAACCAGGTCCGCGGCGCTCACCAAGTTCATCTCGGACACATTCACATCCGGCCGGGTTGTGATCTCTTCGAGTACGGCGCTGAAAGTGCGTTTTATGCTGCGAGCCAACTCAGGCGGAATCTTATTTCCCCAATAGGTCAACGAGACAGCCGCATCATTGCGGCCAGCCCTGACATTCAAGACTATGTCGAACTAGTGTGATTCGGTCAGCTCTCGTCTCTGTCGAGTTATTAATACAGCTCACCTCGGTAGGTTGTTGATCAAGGATCTCGATAAACTCTATGGTTGCACTGGTATCAATGGGCAGCAGCTTTTGGTACGTGATGATGGTGTTGAACATGGGTGTGCCAGAATGGCCCAGGGCACGATATATCGCGGCTAGAGAGCAGTGCTGGTTGGGAATACTTTGCATATACCGGTCCCGGCATTCGTGTAAATGCTTCCGGACGCTTAGGTCACCTTGGAGATCAATTCTCACAATCAACATATTGATAAGAGGGCCTACCATGTCCTCTGCCCCATCAATCGGAACGTCTCGTCCGGATGTTAAATACCCAAAGGCAACCGTCTCATTGCCCGTGTAGCATTGAAGCACAATGGCCCATGCCAGCTGAACCACATTGAAGAGTGTGATGCCCTCTTCCCTGCAGAAAGAAAACAGCTGGTGCGCATCCTCGATGACAATGTCAAGATCTACGAGCTTCTCAACTGCCGGAGTGAGCTGCGAACTCGGAAACGCAGGAAAGTGGCACGGCTCGGTCCCCTCGAGGTAACCCTTCCAATATTCTAGCACAGGATTCCGAGAGACCTGGTTCAGATAACCGACATATTGGCTATACAAGGGAGGGGCCCTATGCGGTTGTTCCGCATCATACGCACGTTGAACGTCCCGGATCAACAATTGCATTGACTCCCCATCCATGAGGGCGTGGCTTATCTGAATCTCGCATGTCACACTACCGTCACTTAGAGGTCTAAGGGTGAGACTCCAAGGAAGTAATGTGCGCCTTTTCAAGCCACCGGGAGCCTCATTTGTTGTGACTTGGATTTGCTCCAGTGCATTCAAGGGCAGGATTTTGACTGGAAGGGGCGGATGCATCAACAGAACTTGGTAGTGGGAACCATCTTGGCTCTGCACAAATAGAGTCCGGAGTATAGAGTGGCTCATGGCCACCTGCTGCCATGCCTCCTGAAGTCTGTGCAGTACGACTACAGATCCATCGCGGGAGCGTGCCTCCCATGAGGTACGGGACCAGTAGGCCTGAGGGTCCCGAGCCTGACTTAATAACATTCCCTGCTGAATGAAAGAGGCCGGGTAGATGTCTGCAATGTCGGATAGACTAAGAATATCTTGCTGAGCTAAGATATCCAAGATCAGCGTCTCCAGCTCTGCCGGAGTAATGGACAGCTGGGAGAAGTCATCAAGCATAGGCCGAAACGTGAGGTTTTCCAATCGTGGCAGCAGCTCATCCAAGGTATCTTGTGAGCGCTGGAACCATTGACTGATGGCGTCTTGGTGCATCATATTCTCCCGATAAACCAGGGAAAATGCGAGTGAGCTACCGGATTGCAACAGATTAAGCTCAAAGAGAGCTGGTTTCCGAGCTTGATGCGATTCACAACCACTTACAGGAGATGATACCTCTTGCAAAAACAGTTCCCCCACCTCAGATCCCGAACTGAGGGCTTGATGTTCCTTCTCCTGCTTCCAATGAAAAATTGCCTCCATCGGAAATACGTGTCCAGAATGGATTGAATGTTCTTTGCGCGCTTTGCGATGAGCGTGCTTTGCTCGGCGCACCACATCCACCACATCCCCATCCTGACCCGGTTGCAACATGATGGGCGTGTAGGTGGTAAACTGACCGACAACTTGAGAAGCACCTGCTGTCCGTCCATCGCGTTCGATGAAAATTTGTAGACCGTCTCGCCCCGGGAAGCTGGCCCTGAAGGCATGCAAAAAAACGCCCAGGAGTATCTCTGGCGGCTCTGCGCGAAGGGCATGCTCTCCCCTCTGTAACAACAAGGCGGTTCTGGAGGCATCCAAAATGAACTCAGTTGAGATGGTCCTGCTACTCTTCGTACTGCTGGGATCGACTAATCCCCAAAAGTTGGACAAGGTCCATTCAGCGGACTGTCCGTTGAGTTGTCCGTTTATATGGGGTCTAATAGCCTCACACCACGACTGGAACGATGCTGTTGCGACGGACGAAGAAAGTTCACCGCCGGTAAAACAGCTGCTGAGCTCGTTGAGAATGATCTGCCATGAAGGGACGTCAACAACGATCTGTGGTGCTACTAAGAGTAGATGCTGGCTATCATCGCTCTGTGTGGTGATTAAATCAGCCAAAAGAAGTGGTCCAGTTTCCAGGTTGAGACGCTCCGGGCGAGGATCCAGTGTTGCAACAGCAGCAGCAGCAGAGGTTTGAATATGGGAACATTGATACGAGCCCCGGATCAAAGATGTCACTGTCTGCATCAACTGGCCGTCTTCTCCAGTGGTAAACCTCATGGACAAGCTAGGCTGGCGATGGATGACAGACTGTATCGCGGATTCCAACTCTATCAGACTGATCGGCCTTGCTAATTGCAGGAATAGGGATCGACTGGGAACTTGGAGACTGTGAGACTCCCGGCTGGGAAAGCTCTTCTGCTGGAGCAGCATGTGCTGTACTGGGGAGAGGGGGAATGGCAGGGCCGTGGAGGGGGCCTGGGAATCCACCTGCGTGAGGATTCTAGCGTTCAATTCAGCAATTGTAGGGTACTGGAAAATCTCCTGGGTCGTAATAGACAGACCCCGGCGGCGACAATGGGCGCTGAGCTGCATGGCCGAGATGGAGTCGCCTCCTCTACGGAAAAAGGAATCATGCGGAGCGAGCTCCTCAGCTTGTACTCCTAGAATATGGGCAAATGAGCCTTGGAGGATCCTTTCGATGTCTGTTTTCGGAGAATAATGCCTGCTTTTCTGGTGTAACATGTACGCCTCAATACCGGCCCATGGCCGTGCGGCGGTTTCTTCTCGGAGCCGTCTACGATCTGTCTTGCCTGATATCGACAGGGGAACATAGTTCAGCGCGACAAAGGCCCCGGGAACCATGTATGCGGGCACTCGCCCTTTCAGTTCCATCTCTACCTTCTCCATTTGAAGGCGGAAGACGTCTGTTGGTGTGGCAAACAACTCAGTGGCCGGGGATTCCTCGTCGACCACAGCATCCCGGAGTCGCACGAATGCTACGAGGACGGCCTGTGTGCCGACGCCGCGGTGCACCTGGACCACGTCTACAACCACCTGGTGGCGCTGATGGAGCAGGTCTCCGATATGCCATTCGACTTCGCCCAGCTCAATGCGCTGGCCGCGAACCTTGGCCTGGGTGTCCTTCCGGCCCAGGCACCGAAGAGATCCATCGGGTTGATATTGCGCCAGGTCGCCCGTCTTGTATAGGCGAATATGACGGGATTCCTCGCCTCGGAACTGGTGCAGCCACGCCGGGCCAAGAACAAAGGAGGCCGCCGTCAGCTCCTTGTTGCTCAGATAGCCGCGTCCTATACCGGCGCCCTCCAACACCAGCTCTCCGGCTTGGCCGATTGGAAGCAGAGTGTGGTGGTCGGCCGGGTCCACAATCCACGCGACACATCCGGCCGCGAAGCCGATGTTGTGCGGATGTCCGTCGCGGCGCACCGGAGAGCAAATCACCGAGTACACGGAGCACTCGGCGGTGCCGTATGCATTGACCAGCAATACCCGGTCGGCCCATTTCTCCAGGTCGCTTTGCAGCATGGGCTCACCGGCGAATTCTAGTGCTCGCAGGGCCGGCAGCGCGTCGGCATCGAGGAGGCGTGCCACCGAGGGCGTCAGACTGGCGAGGTTGGCCCCGAGCTGGGTCATGGCGGCGGCAATGTCGTTTTTCGCCTGGGCTGGAGACGGAATGCATACGCACCCGCCGTAGATCCACGTCCGGAGGAAGTCCATGATTGTCGGGTCGAATGCATAAGAAGCAAATTGAAAGGCCCTTGTCCGGCAGCTCATGGCCAGGGCTCGCCCCGATGCCTGGGCCGCAGCGCATAGGGAGGCATGTTCGTTCACCGCGCCTTTAGGCTTGCCCGTAGACCCGGAAGTAAACACGGCGTATAACGCACTGGTTCCCGTCACGGGCGATGCTCTCCAGGACTCATTGTTGTCCCGAGGCCATTGCTGCGACTGCGTCTCTCCAACCAAGATGACGGGGGACTCGTCTACCAGCTGTTGCGCCTTATCCCGGAGCTCACAGGCAGCCAACACAATCGTCGCATGCGCCTCTTCACAGATCTCGCGCAGACGCGGCAAGGGGTGCGAGTCATCCAACAGCACAAAGGCCGCTCCGGCTCTAACAACAGCAAGAATAGCCACGGCGGTCCATTTCGATTTTTGGAAGTACAGGGGAACAAACGTCTCACAGCCAACTCCTCGGGCCATCAACTCGTCGGCAAGACCCGAGGACAGCTGGTCCAGGTCACGGTAGGTCAGACTACCATCCCAAGAGCACACGCTGGGGGCAGACGGTTGACCGTCGAAATGCGCCTGGATTAGGTCGTGCACGCGCAGAGTGTCGTCCCTGGCGACACCTTTGCCATTCCATTGTTGGAGTTGCTTGATGTCATTGGTATCAGCACTGGCAGCATGGCCATCTGCCATGTCTCCATTGGTGGCCTGCTGCGGGCTGGAGCCCATTTCGATGTTTTTGGTGATGAAATGTTTCTTTGATTCTGTCTCTTTGTGTATGATTTGCCTAGCATATGTGCGCATGTATGCGTCTATCTCTAACTCTATCAAGTGTGGTTAGAGAGGGGATGCAGTTCAGCGTTGTCACAGGTAAGTGATCCTGCCCAATGGTTTTGCCCACCTTGGTATATGGAGTGAAAGCAGAAGGAGCAGCAAAAGTACCTTGTGAGAAACGGAGAGTAGAATACTCCTTTTTCTTCCCCTCTGCTCTTTGCCGGGATCTTTCCCGGTGTGTGAATGCACCTCTGAATGAAGCTCTCAATACGCGGGCCAAGCAATGTAGTTTGGTCCTGCATCATGCAGGGCATGCAGTCTGCGGTCCCGATCACGCAAAATGTACAACAGAGAAACTTACTATGTAGATGCCTTTTTTGTTTTGACTAGTTTCACATGCACGTATCCCATGTTACGTTTGTATATACAAAAGGCCATTTGTAACCAAGCGAGTGTCAGATGCATCTAGGGCGTGCTATGATGAGATATACCAGGCGGGTTTGTATTCACCACTGCTTTCTGATACGAGTAGTAATACCTGAGACTCTCATCACTTTACTCCATCCATATATGATTATTTTCTCTTAAATACAGTAACTGACACTAAGTATGTGTGCTAGCAAGAGGGTGCAGACGTAGAGATTCAGTGTAACCCTACACGTGCTATCATAGGGTACGTAGGTACTTACAACCTCAACTATACATTCAGGTCCCGAAAAATCAAGAAATGGCTCAGGCTCCTCAGTTGAACACCGCAAAATTCTCACTTCTACCGTAAATTCTTCCTTCTAACGACTTGAATCCGGGCCCCCTCATCATGGCACGACGCGTTCCTCTCGATCTTCCAGAGGAAGCAATCCGAGTGATTAAGGAGGACGGAGGAGTCATTCTCACTGCCTTCACTTCAGCCAGCCAAGTCAAGCAAGTGAACCAAGATGTCAACGAAACTATGGCGAGAAGAAAAAGTGATGAGGTACATTCTCCCCTCTTCCTCGCCACGCCCGTCGCCAGCAAGGCTAATCACGTCCCCCGCCCTTCACAGGCATTCAAAGCCCTTTACAATGGACGGATCTACTGCGGTCTTCTGTACGGCCTCAGTGAGACGGCACGAGAAGAATGGGCTTTGAACCCCGACATGCAATCGATTGTCAATCACTTTCTCCGGACAGTGAACCCTCCCGAGGTGGACAAGAATAGTATGCGGGCGCGCAGCACTAATGCCATTCTGTCTCAAGCCAACAGCATCCTTACCCTGCCAGGCGGCGCCGGACAGGCCCTGCACCGTGACGACAGCATATGGCAAAAAGTACATCGCAGCCAGGAGGAGTCGGGCTATTGCTTGGGATCGGATCTGGGGATTGCGTTATTGGTGCCAGGGGTTCAGACAACTCGTGCGAATGGAGCCACGTTGGTAAGCCTCTTCTCACCGGTATTTTCTCGACCAATGAAAAAAAATCACTCATTGAAAGCAATCCTATAGTTTGTGCCCGGATCCCATCTCTGGGGTGATGCGCGCGAAGCCACCGATGACCAAGTCCGGGCCGTGGAGATGCAGCCGGGGGAGGCTTTTCTTTTTCTAGGCTCAGCGCTCCACGGAGGAGGGGCCAATTCCACTCAGACTCCCAGACTGCTGCATGCTATTTTTTTCTGCCGCTCGTGGGTTCGCCCAGAGGTAGGCTCTTTTTTTTTTTTTTTCCCCGACTCAACTGAGCTTTCCCTCATGCGTGTCACTCTGCCGCTGACTAGGGTGTAGGCGAATGAGTTTGCATGGTGGACTGAGAAGGAGGTGGAGAAATGGTCGGTCGATGCGCAAAAGCTGGCGGGCTACGTTACGGATAAAATGCTGGGGATTTGCGATGATGGGGATCCCATCGATGCGCTGCGCCGTCACCGGTCAACATGAGGAGATGGGACGGGTGGAGTCATGACCGGGGACCTCGGCAACTAGCGCGCGGGACGGCTCGGTGGCCGACAAGCCCCGCTCTTCCCACGCCCATCCATCTCATCGTTGATTGCACGGCCATGATGAGGCTTGTGGTGCAGATTCTGTCACACAAGGCATTGATAGGATGCAAAATAGGCTGTTCCCCCCAAGTCTGAAATGTATTCTATTATCTGTTCCGAACATTTCTTGTCGCACTTTTGTCTTTTTCCATAATTCGGTGTAAGCAATAGACGCCCTTGTGCATGTAGGGCCAAGTGGGGCGCTGCAGAATCCACTCATGCATCAAGACCCTAATATGTACTAGAGTATGCAGCCAACACAATAGGGACGACATGTTACCAAGTAGCTTTAAGCTCGGGACTATCATGCAGATTCAAAACACCAGACAAGTTGCAACCTGATATTACGTCCTATCGTGTCTGTTGAAATTCATGTCTTGGACTAGGCAGACCAGCCGCCCCCTCCAAGCTAATTTTACCCCGCTTTCTCATCCTTTCATCGCACCAGGAGTCCAGGACGCTTTGGAATGCGGCGCCACAGACAAGGTCTTGACGCATGTATAAGTTACCATGTTAAAACGTGAAGAATCAGGTGGCCACACTTCACATCCACGGATGGATGTGTAAGAGACCTGGATGCAGACTTTGGACTGCGACATACATGGTAGCTGACAATGACTATAAGAAGCGAATCTTGTGCTAATACCGGTTTGTTATTCTCGGAGAAGAAGCGGGAAAAAAATCAAATTTTCCTACAAGAGATTATCCATCTGACTGTCATATTCAATACATACATAGTGGGTATCACTTATTCCTCTTGGCCAGGTAGGGAATAAGTAAATAATTAGGAGTAGATTTTCTTCCATCATGCTCTCTCGTCGGGCCCGAGAACAAATTCCCCCGTCGGCGCTCAATGTGATGTGGGAAGTGATGAAAGACCCTTGGGATGCGTACGATAACCCCAATGGATACGTGAATGTGGGCGTAGCCGAGAATCACTTGATGCAAGCCGAGCTGGAGGACTATCTCTCCCAGCACATTAACATGCGTGGCTCCGTGTTGACCTACCAGGATGGCCCCATGGGCAGTCCCCGATTGCGAAGCGCGTTGGCGCGCTTTCTCGACCGGCAGCTTCACCCGCATCATCCCTTGGATGCCTCCCAAATCATTGTCACCAACGGCGTGTCCAATGCCCTCGAGCACACCTCGTGGGCGTTTGCCAACCCTGGAGACGCCTTCATTCTTGGCCGGCCGTACTATGGAGCAGTCAACCTGGCGCTCCGGCCGCAGGTGCTTACCCTGCCCGTCACCTTTGGCGAAGTCGATCCGTTGAGCTTGGAGGCCATCCGGTGCTATGAGGAAACCATTCTCGCCGCCAGGGAACAAGGCACGGCTGTCAAGGGATTGCTGCTGTGCTCACCACATAATCCGCTGGGCCAGTGCTACTCGCCTGAAGTCCTTGAGGCTTTCCTGAAGTTGTGCAACAAGTACCAAGTTCATCTCGTCTGCGACGAAATCTACGCCCTGTCCGTCTGGAGCGACCCCCCTTTCACCTCGGTCCTCGCCCTCGACCTTGAAGAGTTCATCGATCCGGGGCTGGTGCACGTTCTCTGGGGAATCTCCAAGGACTTTGGCGCCAACGGCTGGCGTCTGGGATGCATCATCTCCCTTTCCAACCGGGCGTTCCACACGGCGCTGAATTCCGTCGCCATCTACTCGTACGTGTCGTCCATTACAGACCACATCGTGACGCAAATGATCGAGGACGACGGATTTGTCAGTGCCTACCTCACTGAAAATCGGCGCCGTCTAGCGTCCATGTACGCCTTTGCCACCGATTTCTTGCGGCGCCATGCCATCCCCTTCACGCCGGGCGTCCACGCTGCGTTTTTCCTATGGGTTGATCTAGGCCAGGCGTATCGCAACCGGCATCCGGACAGGGCGTCCAACCAAGACGTCATCGAGGAACTGAAGCAGGCTTTGTGGGCGCATAAAGTCTACTTGGCATGGGGAGGCAACTTTGACAGCGAGTCGCCGGGTATGTTTCGCATTGTGTTTGCACATCCTCGAGCATATCTGGAGGAAGCTTTGCGTCGGATCAACCAGGCACTGGAGCGGGGAGTTCACGCCGCGACCTGGGCAAATCCACTTTTGTAACCGTTAGGAATATATACGAACATATATACAAGAGACAGATGCGCCGAATGGACCGAGGTAGCTGTCGCGGCTTTGTTTATTTGGCAAGTGAACGGATACTATTACTCATCCCTTTCTGGTCCTCAGTCCCCCCTTTTTTGTTTTACTTGCTTAGAAATCGCATAACGAGCAATACTCTTGTATTCCGTGATTTGTATCCTAGTATGTCAAAGTGAGTTTCTCTTGATTATATTCCCAAGCAGTGATGTTGCTATATTTGGATTTTACTCCCTCTGGTAGAAGCTCAGGTAGAGCACCTACAACTTGTGACCGATTGGGCTTCCCAAAATACGCCACCGAGTATCTGTCCTCGATCCAGCCATCACCCGACCCTGGAGGGAGGACTACGCGATGGCTCGTGGCGCGGAACTTGTCGTTGGACCAACGCTGGAGGCAATCACCGATATTGACAATCATCTCCGACCTGTTCACAAAGGGAATGGGAAAGTAATCTCCCGGGACATCCTGGTCTTCTATCTCTAGGCCGCCGACGGAGTCCTGGAAGAGCAATGTGACTGTGCCAAAGTCTGTATGCTCAGATATCCTCTTTGCGCCCTTGCGCAGGATGGCAGCTTCGCACCCGGGGTAGTGATTCAAGCGTACTTCTGAAGTGTTCTGGTCACATATATCTCGAAAGAACCCCGGGTCAAGGCCAAGACCAAGTGCTAAAGCTTGGAGAATCTCTTGATGGATTTTGTGGCAGCGCTCGTACAAACCTTCCATGAATGCCCGGAAATTTGGAAGATCATCTTCGTCTGGCCACCTATTCGGATACAGTTCATCGTGTACGGGGCCTTGGTCAAACGATTCCTGCAGAAACCATGTCAGCCCAACATTGCTCGCAAGGGGCACAAGGTAGATTAGAAGGGATACCTTCACGTCATAAACCTCGGCAGCATTTCGGCTGCCCTTTTCGTAGTCCTTGACCTTGGACAACTTCTCCTGCCCGATGTAGCTGTAGCCGCGATGGGGATTTGGACCATATGGGTGCGCCGCTTTCGTCTTCGCGGCGAGGGGGAGTGAGAAAAACCTCTTATTCTAGAGTATGCATACGATGGACCAGTCAGCATCTTCCATGTATGGATTTGTGATTGGATGTTGTTTACCCATTCAAACACTTCATAGAGCTCTTTCTCACTAATCCCGTGGTTCACGAGCTTTACGAATCCCACAGTGCTGAGGCACTCAATGAGCTCTCGGCAAAACTTGCTCTGTTTGTTGGAATCGCCATGCAGAAAGTCGGCAAAGTCCAACGTGCGGACGGTTCGACGGGAATTGGGGAGGAAATCGCCCATTTTTTTTTTCTAGCACTCTTAGTCTGCATAAGCGGGAGGGGAGAGATGGCTTGCAAAGACGGCAGACCAATTTGCGCCGCCGAGGTTCATCGCCTAACAAGAATATCATGATAAATAAGTCATACTTCGTACATGTGAGGTGAATGGGCGGAACTGGCAGGGAGCTCAGGGCCGGAGGAATCTCCGATAACAAGCAGTTTTGCGCAAACGTACACCTGCCAATGCATGTTCCGAAGCATGCAGTGTTGTTGCCGATGCAGGACAAAAGTACATGCAGAGTCGTCACGTTTGATGCTGCGTGTGTGTGAGTGGGCGTTGCGTCTTTGCAACGTCGGTGACCTTGGCGCCATTCGCCATCTCAGTAGTTAGTTAACCTTTACTTCATATCGTGGTATGCATATATTGACGCCCTGACCAGTAGTAGCATGGGCCAATAGCAACATTGAAGTCATGATGCAATTGCTACATGCACCCACGTGGTGGAGCTAGTAAAGACGCAACGGGTTAAAGCGGGACAGCATGCGGGGTCCAACGGTCAACATACAGTCGGTCCCGGTAATTCCGAAAAACGCCCACTTTTACACTAAAACTTACACTTTTTAAAAACTTATATTAAGTTATATATATAAATGAGATTATTTAAAAAATCAATTTTAAATAAAAGATTACTTAAAAATTACTTATATAATTTTTTTATATTTTTTATAGTTTTATTTAAGAAATTATATTAAAATAAAATTAAATTAATAGATTTTTTAAGAAATTTATATGTAAATTAATAAAACTTATTTTTAAACTTAAATAATTTAATAAAAAAAATAATAAGATTTATATAAAAATCATATATATAATTTTTAAGTAATTAATTATTTATATATTTAAAAATTATATTTTAATATATTTTTTAAAAAAATTATATGTTTTTAAAAAGTATAAGTTTTAGTGTAAAAGTGGGCGTTTTTCGGAATTACTGCGAACCCACTGTACTAATTCATAATTCAGGGACTGCCTTCGGCCCACCGTCCAAGGGCCTTAGAATTTCATATTGATAGTTGTTGAACTCGGTAAGCCCTGAGCGACCAAGTGGACGAGCGCAACTCATTGGCTGGCCCTTAGTTGCCAACGCGTAGGCAGACATCTGCCATCCTGTCGACCAAATGGTGTCGTGGCCATGGCACGGCGGTTTTCACATGGCGCATTGTCTCAGGCCTCTGTACGGGCCAGCAGATGCGCTTTCCCAGATAAGGCAGTCACTCGTTGATCGGAACTTGGCCGAGTACAGAAAGTCTCACCGTCCCTCAATTGAATCGCTACTTCATCACACTCGATTGCGGTGGCATGAAGCGAATAACTGATGCTTATTGAAATTGATCTGATGATGACTGGGAGGTTTATTGGTGTCTCGCACGTAGTTCAATCTAAATTCATTTTCTATGTCAAATCTTGCATAACTAGTGCAAAGTTTAAATGATATTGTGTAATCATCATCATCATCTGTAGTGTCACCCATCACAGTCGTAGCAAGGTTCGTTACACGCGTCCCAGCTATTCAGGTCTAATCAGGACACCCGGGGCGGTGGCCACATCCCTGAATTTGAAGAGAGCAATATGATTCTAACTTTGCTCTATCCTTGCAACAAAGAGTCCCTCACCAGCCCATCTCCGCTTGTAGATACAACATCACATTATGCTTTCTATCTATACCCGCGCAACGGTATCGTTGAATACAGGGAGACAAGCAAGACGAAACCAGTAGCGAAGAAGAGAAGGCCAGGCGGCAATCCTCCGTCGCTTTTCAAGATCAGAAGGAAAATGCCTCCCCACAGCGGAGTGCCGACGATAGCTGCCAATGACTGCATGGTGCGGATGCTCATGTAGAGGCTTTCAAGCGTCTCGGTGTCGGATAAGGCACTGGTGGCGAACGACCGCAATGAATCGGCCAGGCCAACGCCGAGGGCAGAGACGGCCACCCCCAGAGCATAAGTGCCAATAGACGGCGCCAAGGACATGACCAGGGCGCCAAACGCACAAAATACCAAGCTGGCTGTGATGACCCAAAGGTCTGTGTTCTGTTTGCTACGCAAGCGTGGTCGCAGCAGTCGTTGCGAAACGGTGGGCAGAGAAAACAGGACAACGGCAGAGATGATCTGTTCCATGGAAGTGATTTTGTCCACGTCGGCCAGGCTCGTATGAAAAGTGCTCGAGGCCCATTGCTGGGATGTGCCCGAAACAGTCCCGGCCAAGGTGTAGGTGAAAAATATGCTCATGACTCTTAGGGTGAGAGGATTTTGGAGCGCCTGCACGACGAACTGTATGGAGAGCAGCAGATCAACCGTGGCAGCACGAAGGACGGTCTGCCATAAGGGGGGAGGACGTTGCGAGGCGATGCGGCCATCTTGCTCTCCATTGAGAAGCGAAGTGGCTGGTGATGACACCTGTGAGGCGGATGAACGGGGACTGTCCTCACCATCCAAGACGTTTTCTTCTTCGGAACAGAGAGATTTGTGATGATTTGGAAGCAGGCAGATCAATAGGATGACCAGGGCGCAAATGCAGATGACTATCGAGCACAGCAGCCAGATATGCTGCCTGAGAAGCAGAGCGCCGATAAAAGTCCCGACAGACATCATGCCAATCAGAATGGCGCTCAGAACATTAAAAGCACCCGTTCTAGCGGCACAAGACATGTCAGTTCACATCAGTGGCCGGCCGGCACACAGGGAGCAGAAAGAAGCCGTGCTTACAGTCTGTCTTCTGGGACGCTCTCCGCCATGTACATCCACAGCAAGACCTCTCGTACTGGCATCCCGCCTCCCACCAGCTCAAGAACCCACAGCAAAAGCACCCAGCGGACGTCGGTGAAGGTATAGAAGTAAACTTGGGCATCGGGTGTGTCAGTTCGCCAAAGCATATACACCCGGATTCGGGCTGGACCGCAAGAATGAGAATTTACTCACCCACGGCCGTGAATAATATCATACGCAACATGTAGCTCGCCGCGTTGATGAGAAGGACAGTCCTCTTTCCGACGGTCAACGCCAAGCGGGCAAATACCGGTGTGGCCAGGAAGCCTAGGAAGATGCTAGTTAACTGGCGAGGATCAGGTATACTTGACGAGAAATAATAATAATATTAGGAAAGTTAGATGTCGTACTGGCTATCAAGAGCGTAAAGTTGAGCGTGCTGGACAAGAAGGCGACCTGTGATTGCAGGTCCTCTGTTTTGCACATGTCCTCGGGCACACTACCGTCCGGGCGGATGACGGCGGGGTCACTGATGGCATAGAAGCTTCGACATAGAGCTTGTTCGATCAGAAAAGTCTGCGCGGACTTGGCCAGAGCATAGCCGAAGCCATCGACGGTCATGACCGTCATGGCCTTCCACTGCGTTGATCTAGACATGAGGTCGGCGGTGAGGATGCGTATGCGCATGCGGATACGAGTCGAGGATGGAAGTTGGACCTGTACATGGCGGAGGATTCTTGTAGCCATTGTATGTTCCGGCATGATGCAAAGCGGTGGGGGCTCAGCTGATGACAAGGCTCACCTGGTCGCATGTGGTTGAAGGGAATCAGTCACGAGTGCCAGAGTCTCGGACAGATACTACGCAGATGTACGGAGTAGTTTGCAACAAGATATGTCCAGTGAAAACGGCGGAATGGGCTTCTTTTGTGCATATTTTGGGGCACCTGATATCCCAGGAGCGTTTACGGAGTGTAGTGAAGGGTCTGAATGAGTCTGGTTAGATTTCACCATCTCCCGTGGTGAGACATGGTCGGGTTATCTGTTGGGACGACAACGCGTATTGGTCGCCTGGAGGCTGCAAGGCTGCATTTCAGTGCTTCACAGCCCCCAATCTTTCGCGAATTCGATTCATGGCAGCAGCACCGAGCATGGTGAAAAAGTCTGGTTTGCGATTGTTCCATGAGCTATATTTGGCGAGTTTTTGAATCTTACAGAAAAAGCTTATCGGTTCATGGCACGTCCACCTCAATGGTGCCATCAGCCCTCGAGCAGTTCTGGCTTACTAGGCGTTGCAAGGGTGTGATCTAGAAAGCTGACATGAAGATATCTGTCGGAGACTACTCAAAGCCCAGCTTACTACTACGGCCCAGGTAGGCCAACCCTAACCCTCATTCAACGCCAATTTACTAACGATAAGCTTAATCTTAATTGAGGTCCACTTATAAGTCTCGTCAAGACTCTATACCCTGGTTGGTATATGGACTCTATTTATCCAAACCTCATTAGTTAATTGTAATGGCCAGATTAGGCTGCTCACAATGGTTGGGCCACGTTAAATGGGCGAGAATAAGGAATCCATGGCAATACCTGGGGAACGCCATATGCCTTGAGCTCTTGCTTTCGTTCAGGAAATGTATCCTTCTCCTTATGTTTATCCTGACATATCTCAGGCCCATAAACAACTCTGAAGCCTGGAACATTATGTTATTACCTCCTTTGAACCTACACATCCATTTACTCCATTAACCACTCGGTTCGTGTGCATGTACTTACAGAGCATGTGCCTCTGTGGTTCAGCTAGTTCACCAATGTTATGGGAACAGTATCGGCTATAATTGAAGTGAATATATGCAAAGAATTATTATAGTACAGCAGCTCCTTAGTCCATAATGTTTGGGAAAGATCAAGTAAAGCATCATAATTTAAGGCGAAAGTCCTTTGTAGAGGCCCAGGCGAGGGAATCTACGACTGCCCTCCAAGCCAACTGGCTAAAAGGTTTAGGATATAGTTCCAAGAGGCGATTTCATTTAATGGACTTGGTATGAGAACGGCGGTGGCCTGTTGAAGTGGCTCCTCACATTCTTCCCTGGAAAGACTTTGGTGGAAATCTGAGCTATAGTTGCCTAGCTACTATTATTGAAGAAATCCCAACTAAGCCAGAGGCAAAAATTGTAGATCCTTACGAGTTATTACCATAGCTGCTAAAATATTACATATTTTTTCCAACAACTATATAATCTTCCCACAATCGCCAGCCCATGAATACCCTGCCCTCATGGATAATCTCTTCGTAACGCTCCCCTTGTGAAACTTATACATAGGCATTGTACTGCGGCAGCGGGAACAATAAGGGCTTCCTATCCCACAGCGAATCGACAACTGCATCTATATTATAAAATCAGTGACCAAGTCTAATTTTCTTGGCCCTAGTTCTCCCAACATCCCGTCTCCGTGCCAAACCAGTAGCGCGAATTGCGCCCCGTACCACATCTGTTAGGCCCATGGTGCTTCCTGCCATACTCTCGGTATATTCTGTGCTCTTCGTTGGTGAACATCTCACACGCTGTGATGAGAGTGAGCCCAGTTGCTATCGCTAGAATAGTTGCCACATGCTGAAGAGTGCAGAATGGAAAGTGCAAAATGGCAGTCATGGTATGATCGAACGTATACAAGTGAAGAGATTGGGTGCTTTTGGCATGTAAGCCCGAACGCACCTGATGGTGTCTCAGCCAAGTCCAGCTGTCGTATTCCACGCCTTGCAGCTCCATGCGTAAAAAATACGTCCCACGGTTTTCCGCACTTGTCTTCGCTTTTGCAGATGCCGTACCACCATAACAAAGTGATGCTTAGAATAGTCTGGCCCAATCCTCGCACCTTTCCGTCTTCCGGCCTTTACATATATACTATCAGCTGATCCTATCTTTCCACCAAGCCGTAGCTTACGTGCTCCATTAGCTGTCTCAAAAACTCAGCGCCCGCGCTGTTGTTGGCCGTCTGTTCTACCACTTCCACCGTACGCTGAATTTTACAGAGTGAACCTTCTTCCCCATGTTGAACCATTTCCCCGCCATTTCCTGACTGTCCTGACGTTTTTCGTGTTCCTTCGTTGTGGCCGGATCTGTCTCATCTGGTAACCCCCCCCCGAGTCTCTGTTTAGTCCGGACCAGCTCTGTCTTTTCAACGAGCCTCTAGTAAGCCGGCCCAGGTTATATGCAAAGTTGGGATCTAGGGCTGTATCTTCTTCAACCGTTTAATTTAGTCTATTAACTACCTAATTTATCTGCCGGAGCGTGAATGGTGTTGAATATATTTATGACGGCCCCAGGGAAGTAGCAGCGGCAGATATGGTGTCCTCTTCGTATGCCGGACTTGCACAATGGCCAGGACCCTACCTGGATTACATGGCGAGATTCCTCAATTTCTGATTGCAGACCGAATAGTGCCGCCTCTTGCGGCTCGCATTCGGACTTGTTTAATGATACTAACGAGCACGACCTTGGTCATCTTAACAAGACCGTCGCGGACGATGAGGCCTTGACAATAAGAATGATGTCAGCGGCCACTGCATTCATGACAAGGGCGAAAGTCAGCTATGTATATACTATATCGGATACGGTAGCTTATAGAAACGCAACTCTCGAAGAGCATCGACTACTAGACCTTATGCAACCACAGCTAGAAACCCCAATCATGCTTCTACACAGCCCCTTAGAATCGACCACGTCCCTAAAGAGCCTGTCCCCTGAGAGGTTCTAGTTGCTCTCCCGTGTGCATGAGAGTCAGGTATTGTCTGGTTATGTCCAATAAGGCACAAACTCTGCCCATGGTAGAAGTCTCCTGCTGTACTCTTCGCTGTCACAAATCTTCACCACCGCCCTTCCATCCTCACAGCCACATCACCATTGGCGACACCATCTCTTCTTGTTAGCTTAAAGTCGAACAATTTAGCGACCTGCATGCACATCGTATCGCTCGACTGCTATAAGTATCCGATACAATGCCTGATACCGGCTACTTGGAAGCCGGCAGGCTGATCAAGTGCAGCGCCATCACCAACTCTACGGCTTGATTCTCCGCAGTTGAGCGTGCAGGGAGGTATGCAATTTCTTCATAAGCCAGATGAGTCTGAGATATCTTCCTCACACTAAGAATGCCCTGCTTCGGCTCTCTAGTAGGTGTCTACAGTAACGATCCGCATGCAGAGGGGGTCGGTAGGGTTTAATATCCCATGGCAGACGACGTGCGTACCAGTGGGTTGTTCGATACGATCCAAAGCGCTCGCAACATCGGGTTGCTCGAGAAATTCCACAGCAATAGAATCCCCTAAAGTTTCTATAGCCGCCGCCTTCTCTTTGCCTACTCACCGCAAGCTGCCTGCATCCGGAGTGGTAGCCATCGGGACAACGAGCAGCTTGCCGCAGTTGGCGCTTGGCAGTAGCGGCGGGAGCGCGTCCCCTGGCGTACCCAAGGGCCTTTATAGAAGAACTCTGTGGTGAGACTTGCCCAGCATCATGTGCGTTCCGTTGGTCCAACTGATCCGTTGACTGCAGTATGGAATGGGAATGAGCTGGCAAGGCCAGTTCCACTCCATCAAACTCCTGGAAGCCGAGTCATATTTCGCTGTGACTTGTATTGAGCCTCTTCAAGAAAAAAAGAACCGAACATGAGATTTTTATTTATTTTTAGCGACGTCTTTCGAGGGCGTTGCGTGAGGTTTTCGTTCTAGTCAGCTCATTGCGCAGCAGGCATTGACTTGATCAAGTTGAATTGCACTGTTTCCGGCCCTTGAAATAATGATGGCCTCTCTTCTGAGGCTAGTGATGCTGACAACAATGATATTGTCATTTTCTGAAGCCTTCTTTGTTTGTGTTGAACTACCAAAAGTAGAGGACCTCCATCAGATCCAGATCCATCATGCCTCATATCCCTTGTAACAATTTGAGCCTTCTGAAACTCGTGGAACCTTGGGAGCTTTCGAATACTCTCAGTGCAATTCTCGACATCGTTGTTAGCCTGTGGTCGTCGAACACAGCCTGCCTTATTTTCTAGTCCATGCAATTATCGTCGGACCCTTTCACCTCTGCTCGGAGACCTCTCGTATTGTATTTAGCGGGCAAGATTAGCAGCTTTTCATTCAGCAGCGCCGCCTCCATCCGTCCCATCAACAGCCATCCTTTCTGGCATTCGCTCATATCAGCATTAAAGGATATTTCCAAAACTGTTTGCATAAGCTAAGAGGTTGGGATGATCGTCAGGTATAAGCTCAAGCGCTTGTTGAAAAAATTGAAATGCCTCTTCAAGATCGCTAATCTTTCCTATTTATTCATATTGAGTGCCCGTTAAAATCTCTGTATAATTAGTTCTCGACGCAAAATTTTGCTTCCTGCCTTCGTTTCTTAGCGAGCTCGTTTCTCGGCGCTAATAGCTTCTTTAAGATCGCCCAGCTGACCCGACCGCTGGAACGGATCGAAGGCCAGACTGGCGTAACAGGTACAAAGCGCCGCTGGTGTGTCTTGGCCATCCCTCCATCGCCTGGTGTCGTCCATGTTCTCCCGCCACCTGTCAACAGCACCATTCATGTAGCAAAGGCGACAAACACAGCCATTCCTGCAACCCGGGCTTCAATAACAGGCGCGAGTACTGTGGAAACTCAAGAATTCCACAGGACCTTACCGACCAATTCCAAAGTGGCAGTTTGAGTCCCAGCCTGCCCCATTCGGCATAGCCGGTGCCGTACTTGTAGATCATGTCGATTTGCGGCGCGCGCTGTCTCGGGCAAAAGTCGACGATGATCACCACGGCGCCCGATGACAAAAAAAGACCACGCGGCGTCTACACAAACAAGAAGAAGCCCACTGGAACCCGTATATATCTGACACCATCTGCGTTGAACAGCCGTCCCCAGTATGCTGTCCTTTGGACCTCACCACCAGCCTGGCGCCCCAAGTGTCCTCGTACACAATGCAGCCGATGGATCGTTAGTGCCGCTGCAGATCCGCTCAAACGAGAAGGTCAACGGTCAACTCCGGATGCAACTCTAGCACGGATCACGGCAAAGACGGGACTTGTGCCGTATAAAGATGCGGTTTCGCAACGCCCCAAGCCATATCCGCCGTGTGTTGAACGCTTCTTGAACCAGTCACGCAGAGCCATGTCTCTCAAAACACTGCTGCTCCTTGCGGCCGCGCATCTCGCGCTGGCCGATTCCTCTCACGCCCTCTTCTACAAGGTTGTCGACCGGGAAACAGCCCAGCGAATAGCCTCAATCAAGGGCCTTGCCGCAGCGGGCAACGACACGCCCGTGTTCAATGACCAGGTACGTCTGCCCCAACCGCCACGGGCAAAAAATACAAAAAAGCTCACAGCTGTTAAAAAAAAAAAAAAAAAAATCAGGGCTTCTGGTTCTCCCACTTCACCGTCGGGGCGAGTTCGGACCTCGAAATCCTCATCGACACCGGCTCGTCGGACGCCATTCTCAACCCGGGCATCTACAAGCCCTCGCCGGGGTCCGTCAACGCCAACCGCCGCTTCAGAATCTCCTACGCCACCACCAACCCGGACGGATCGGGCACTCTGACCGTAAGTGAAAACCGCTCGCAACCGCTAACATCACGGGGCGCTAAGACACAAACGCCAGGCATCCGGCAACGTCTACCAAGACGTCATCACCCAGCTCGCGGCCAACCTCAGCGTGGCCAAGCAAACCCTGGGCGACATCCAAGACCCAACTTCGCCGCCGACGTTCCCGCGCGACGGCCTCATCGGCTACGCCAGCCAGCAGGGCAGCGCGCTCCGCGGCTCCCCCTTCATCAACAGCCTCTGCGACCAGGGCGCGCTGTCGGCGTGCCGGTTCGGGCTCGCGCTGAGGCCCGACAAGACCGGGGCCTTGTACTACGGCACGGTGGCGGCCGACGCCTTCACGGGGCCGCTGACCACGGTCCCATTGACGCAGGGCGAGTGGGCGGTGCAGGGCGACGTGACGGTCGACGGGCGGCCGGTGCAGCGCGGCGCCAGCATCATCACCGACTCCGGAACGACCGTCGTCTTCGGCCCCACGCGCCACGTCGCCGCCGTCTTCGCCCAGGCCGGCGTCCAGGCCGTGCCCACGAGCAGCGGCATCGCGGGCTACTACAACTGCAGCGCCGCGCCGGCCATGGGCTTCTCGTTTGGCGGCGCCAACTTTGACATTCTGCCCGAGGCGCTGGCGTTTGCCCGCAGCGGCGACAACTGCACCGCCGCGGTGCACGGGTCCGACGCCTTTGGGGACAATTGGCTTGTCGGCCAGGCGTTTTTCCAGGGGCGCTACATCGACCACAACGTCGACGACGGGACCATGGGGTTTGCCGACCTGAAGTGACGAATTCGTGAGGTGGCTCCGGGGTGGAGAGTACATGCTGATGGGGTGTGCGCGTACGTTACATGGTATGCCTAGTATATATTCCTTAGATTTGTTTGTACGTATCAAGCATGAAAAATTACTCACTCCTGTTGCCGGTAATCACACTGTGCGAGTTTTCGAAGCTGACGCGGCAGTTCACACGCCGTCACAGCATGCTGACAACTGACAACTCATCCATACACAATACTCTATTACAACCTCGCCGAGGTCCCTGGTCATGAATCATAGCTCGCACCTTCGTGCGAAGCATCCAAGAACGCACACCCAACGTGACACGCGTGCACCCTTCTAATGGCCACCTGCTCAGCCCCCACCCCCCAATGCAAACACAAAATGAGACATCTACCGTGCGCCGAAAAAAGGTGTATGCATCAACTTCTCCCCAGATCCGTTGTCTATACCTCCTCCGTCTGGACGGACTCGTATCCTCCACGCGTCCTCATGCCCGTGAGACTCATTAGTGTAGGGCTCTCGTACATGGCCGTATAGTCTACTTTGCCACCTCCGAGGACAGCCGTTCCGTTCTCTCTCTGGCCAAAGACTGGAGCCGGATCGCACCAAAAGTCCTTACAGTTGGAGACACAACCCCGGCTGTAGGGGTTCTTCTTCTTTCGCCTGCTGTGACCAGTGGCAGCGCCACGGCCGGTAATCGTCTCGATAAAGGGGTCGACACCGAGAATGCGGCTCCATTGCTTGAGCATGCCCCCCTTGTGTCTACTTCCGTGGCCGCTGGGCGACGTGGTGGATGTCGCGGCTGCTGCGAGCGATGGGTCCAGAGGCGTGCCGGTCGAGGTAAGCGCCGTAGTCGCCTCGCGAGTGTGGATCCCCGTCATGTTTTCAAACGTGGTCATGGCCCGGGACACTTGAACGAGCTGGGTGAACACCAGCATGGTCACCCATATGAGCTGCAAGCTGACCCAGACAGACAAGAGTAAAGTGTAGGCGTCCGAGTTGATGAGCCGGCAGAGGCCGGCGCCAAGGACATTGCAAGACGCGGAAGCGTCTGTAGAAATGACACCAAAATCTAGAGCAAGTTAGCAATATTTTACGCGACTCCAACTAAAAAAAATGAACTCACAATAATACACTAGCCAGTCATAGGCAAGAATGCCAAAGGTGAGATTAACAAGGTACAAGAAAAAGTGTCTATGGTTGTTGATGCCAACGCAATTGTACACCCAGGGACAGTGACTACATTCACCTTGTTAGTGGAAACTTCCATCAAAGCATCATTTGCCGTACGTACTGGTCATGCTTTGCTACACAACGCTGACAGCGCCTGCAATGTTTGCTTCGGAGCGGTGTACGGATCATGCAAGTAACACAAAAATTGGCCTCGTCATACTTCCAGCTAGCCAGAAGCTCGTCAATGACAGCCCTCTGCTCTGCGATGCCATTCAACTTTGGCACGAATCCAGGATCATATCGCATGCTCGCTGCGTAGAAGAATGTGGTCAAACCGAAAAGAACGCCAAATACAAGATTCAGAATCATGTGCGAGCTCTCGCCGCGAATCGTGCTCCACACTACAGTGCTGAGCCAGTTCACCCCGACGAGGAAGAGGGAGCCCGCAAAAATGCCAGCCATCCAGGGCTAGAGAGACATCAGTTAACAGACGGGGTAAGAACCCAGCACGGGTCCGAAACTCACCGTTTTGTGAAAGTGTCGCATGTCAGATGGAGCATATTCCAAAACCTGCGTCGCGCACCAATAAGCGCAATACACAACCCCGGCCGCCAACGGAAGACCCAAGAATACGGGCGCATATGAAAGAACAATGAGCACACCCCAAATCATGAGCCACGGCCAGAAGAAGAGAAACTTGGATGTGAAAGCCCTCTTATCCTTTAGAAAATAATTGGCACCAGGCCACGGAGGAATCACTGGATTGCCCTCGCGGTCGTAGCCGCATTCCCTCAAGGCTCGATGCCACGCAGGCTGTGTATTCAGCTCGGTAGCCGTCACCGAAGGCGTCTTGCCGCTCTCAGTCTTTGCAAACCGGTCGGCGCCATACTCGATAAGCTTCTGGATACATCCCGGATTGCCCTTGACCAAAGCCCAGTGGAGAGCTGTGAATCCCTGCTCGTCTGCCGCGTGGACGCTGGCGCCCCAGCGCAAGAAGACGTCTACGCACGAGGGGAAGCCCTTGTACGCTGCCCACATGAGCGAAGTGTGCCCAAAGGTATCGAGGACGTCGACGGGGATGCCCTGGTGCAAGAGCAGCATAATCAGCAGGGTATTACCGTTAAAGGTGGAGATGTGAAGAGTATTGTAGCCTTGAGCATCGGTGATGAGAGGGTCGGCGCCGTGCTGGAGGAGCAGATTGACGGTATAGTAATGGCATCGTTGGGCTGCCCACTGGAGAGGCGTAGCAACAGACTCGCCACCTTTGCGGTTGATTTCGGCGCCGTGTTCGATAAGGAACTTGCACATGGCATACTGGTTGTTTATAGCGGCCCACTGGAATTGTCAGCGTCAGATTTTCATCTTCCAGATTTCGGGTTGGAATTTGACAACACATCGTTGGGACGGGACCCGGGGGTGGTTGGTTGCCGGCTGGTCTGCTTACATGTAGGGGCGTGATGCCCTCGTCGTCACTGTATGTGGCATCGAATTCTCCCGACTCAAATAGCTTCTCCATGGCAACAATGTCGCCTATTCGCGCCAGCTGCATGATATCCTTCTCGGGGCTGATGGCGACAGTAGCATCATCGTCGCCAGCCTGGCCTTCAGCGGCGAGGCTGCCCATCTCCATTTCGTTGTTGAGCTTCGGAGATGCAACCGAAGACTTGGTAGCAAACTGTATGGGGGGCGCAACGGCACCACTCGCGGATGCAGCGGATTTGCTTCTCAGTTTAGCAGGACTGTTCATGTAACGACAGAAGCAGCAGGCCGCCGCAGCGCCCAGAAGGCCTGGTTGAAAGGGGGAGCCAAACGATGGATTCGGTGTCGAGATGTATGCTGAAGCTCGGGGGATGCGCCTCAAAGCGTCGTGGCTGACAAAACCCGAGAGCAAGAATTCTCGAGGCTGGTTGTGCCGGGGGGGCAGCTGCTTGAGTGCTGTGGGATTAAGGTTGGAGCAGAAACAAAATCATCAGAACACAACGGCCGCACACAGGGTAAGCATTGCAAAAGGGATAGAAAATTTGAGCACTGGTGCAGGATTTCTTTGTATCTGGGCGGCGTGATCTGCATGAGATGGAAATTATCCCGGACGGGGACGAGGGAACCGGCGGACCCGCTGGCCACTCAGGAGCCAATGCTCAGGGCTGAACGAGGCTGAGCATGGCGGCCGCGCAGGGGTCAATGGACATTGCTCTCTCAGCGATTTGATCTGGACAAGTCACCATTTGGACTAGGCACAGTATGTGACAAGTTTCAGCAGGCGCATATCAATTTTTTTTTTATTTCCATTCACGCAATCATCTTATATATCTCCTCCCAAATGGTAATTACCAACACAAATGCTGCGCCTGGTCTCTTTCTTCGTCCCTTTCACGTTCTGAGACCCGCCTGCGGCAATGACATGACGAAGCCCCCAGCGCGGCTCCAGCGTGGCTTGCCAGGGGACCGCAGCTGGGGCCCTCTCTCTATGTGGCTGGTGACCCCTTCGCCCTGTGGCGTGAACTTTCTGCCAACATTGAAGTCTAGTCGCAATTGAACCCGCACAACACCACATCTGCATGGTTCGATAAAAGTTGCGAGCCAAGCCATCAAACCACCCTCGCACGGGGTCCAAACCTTCAACACACGGTACGGAGTACATGCTGCGCATATACGCCACGCCAACCTCTCCTCCGCAGCTATAACCCCGAGCTTCCTGCTCGCTCCTCCCTCCTCTCCTCCCACATCGCCCTCATCACCACCGTCACCATGCCGACAGCCACGCAAATCGTCGAGGCGCTCCTCACGCCGTCCATCCCCGTCATCCTCCTCGGGTTCCTCATCATGATCGGCGGCCCGATCCTGCTGCACTTCATCCTCGCCTCATCCGCCACATACACCATCGCCCCGACCGTCCTCCTCGTCGGGCCCGAAAACGCCGGCAAGACGTCCCTCCTCACCCTCCTCGAGCGCGGCACCAAGCCCGCCGACACGCACACCACGCAGCGCACGCAGTCCGTCGAACTAAACGCCACCACCGACGCCAAGACCAAGGGCTCCTTCAGGAACCACGACGACTCGTCGGGCACGTATACCAAGTTCCTGCTCATCGACACCCCGGGCCACGGCAAGCTCCGCAACGTAGCCATGGCCAAGCTGGCCGACGCCGAGAAGTTAAAGGCCGTAGTGTTCATGGTCGACGCCGCAGCGCTGGGCGAGCAGGAGACTCTTGCCCCTACTGCTGCGTACCTATACGACGTGCTGCTGTATCTGCAGCGCAAGGCGGGCGACACGGGGAAGAACAAGGCCGCGATCCCGGTTTTGATTGCTGCCAACAAGATGGACTTGTTCACGGCGCTACCGGCCAACCTGGTCAAGAGTCAGCTGGAGAATGAACTGACGCGAATTCGGGCCTCGAAGAGCAAGGGACTCTTGGATTCGGGAGTTGGTGTCGACGAGATTGGGTCAGAGGAGCAGGATTCTTGGCTGGGAGAGTATGGCTCGGAAAAGTTTTCGTTTCAGCAGATGGGCGAGTTTGATATTGACGTCGAGGTTGTCCCTGGGAGTGTTACTACGAAGGAGGCAGATGTTGACAAGTGGTGGTGGTGGATGGCGCAGCGCGTATAAATATTTTCTACCTGACCAAACTATTGACGCGGGCAAAGGCATACTTCACTATACTACTATTAATCTCAAACATTACCTCGTTCATCCAAAGCCACGAGGCACACCATCACATCCGTGTTTGTAACCAAATGCATTTATATAAAGTGTCTAAATCATCTGTGTAGATGTTGAGTCTACCACCCATACCCAGTTGATCATCCAACCAAATCCTCATTTCATGCATACAGTCGCAAATAAAACGCTCGATCATGCCATCATATGAAAATCCAAAAAAAAAGAAAAAAAGAAAAAAAATTAATGCCCGCATCTTATTTCTCGTTGACCATCCAAGTCAGCAAATCAACCTTTGTAACAACACCAATAGGCTTGGACAATGATCCCTTCTCGTCACTGCGTGCTGTCACAACTGCCGCGCTGTTCCACTCAAAGAACTTGCTGAGGGTAGATAGTGGCGTATCCAGGGTGATTTCGACAAACTTTCGCTTGGGGCCAGTGGTCTTGGCTATGGAAGCGCTCCGTCGGGGATCGGTGACGATCTCATCGAGACGACTAAAGTTGAACATGACGTCCTTGACGGGGCTCTGGGGCGTGGCACGGCCACGAGAGATGTATGACAGCAGGTTGCCGAGGGTGACAAGACCAACAAGCTTGGAGGTGGCAGACAGCACTGGAAGCTGATCGAAGCCCTTGTCACGCATAGTCTCAATGGCTTCGGAGCATGGAGCAGTATCGACGACAGAGGTGACAGGCTTCAGTCGGAGAGAAGCAATGGTAGCACCGGCGTAGGGATCGGAAGTATCGCCGCCAGTGGCCTTTTTGGCGAGGGACGTTTCAGCGCTGCCGGTGGACAGGAGACCGTTGGCGGCGAGCCAGTCGTCGTCAGCAAACTTGGACAAGTAGCTGCGGATGCTATCGGGCAACACGACAACCACAACATCACCCTTCTTGAAGCCATAGTCCTTGACAGCCCTGAGCATGGCAGCCATGGCCGATCCAGAAGAACCGCCGACAAGAAGACCTTCTTCGGCAATCAAGCGTCTCGCAAGCACAAACGACTCCTCGTCGTCCGTCTTGTACCACTTATCAACAATCTCACGGTCCAACACATCAGGGACGAAGTCGTATCCGATACCCTCCACTTTGTACGGCTTATTAATATGCTCCTGGTTTAGAGATTCCGGCAGAGCAAGAATACTACCATGAGGATCGGCAGCAATAACCTTGACGTCCTTGCTGTGCTTCTTCAAGCCGCGGGCAATACCTGTAATGGTGCCGCCAGTACCAGCACCAGCAACAACAGCAGTAATCTTGCCACCCGTCTGTTCCCATATCTCCTCGGCGGTACCGTGCTCGTGGGCAAGCGGGTTATCGGCATTACCGTACTGGTCGAGAATATGGGCGTTGGGAATTTCCTTTTGAAGACGGCGTGCGACTCCAATGTGCGATTCGGGAGCGTCCCAGGCGGCCTGGGTGGGAGTACGGATGATGGTTGCGCCGAGGGCTCGAAGCACAGAAACCTTTTCGGCCGACATTTTCTCGGGCATGGTGATGATGGTTTTGTAGCCTTTGATGGCACCAACGAGGGCCAGACCAATGCCGCTGTGGCGACATGTTAGTCTCATTCACAACATATTGTGGGAAACAGGGGCGAGAAAGAAGCACATACGTGTTACCGCTGGTGGGCTCAATCAAAGTATCGCCCGGCTTTATCCTGCCACTCTTCTCGGCCTCCTCCACCATTCGCAAGGCAATTCTGTCCTTGACACTACCGCCGGCATTGAACAGCTCCGTCTTTGCGTAGACGTCGCATTCGACGCCGAGCGACTGCGGCACCTTGTTGAGTCGGACTAGGGGAGTGTTGCCGATCAGCTCGGTGGCGGAGAGGACAGTGGCAGGCTTGCGCCCAACATGAGGCACTCCGCTAGCCATGGCGAAGAATGATGAATGCAGTTCTGGAGAAGGAATAGAAGGGTTATTGTGACGGAGAGGAGGAGGAGGGGAAAGAGTAGAGAAGAGGTATCCACCTGGATTCTGGAAGAGATGCAAAGAAAGGGCGGACGCAGGTGGCGTGGCACAAATGACCAAGAAGTGGCATGCATTTAACTTCGACGACCTTTTTTTTCTCTTGCGGCTGCCCCGCGGCGGGGGCCCTAGGCCGAAACGGGTAGATGGCCGATAGCCGATGATGGTTGGTGCCGAAGGTATCCGCTGGCCGCACCACAGGTAACGGGCGGCATAAAAACGTATGCAGAGTACATAAAATGCATGCTGTACCAATGCGCAACTCTACGGCAGATCAGTTTGATGAGACCTTTGCCTTGGATGCTGAAGTCCCTACGGTCTGGCACATGGACCTGCACTACTGCAATCGGATAATTAGCCCACATTCGCGGTCCAGCAACATCGCGATTCAAGTTTGAGCTGCAGTGACTGCTTCCACGTCTTTACCATCCCCATGCAAAAACGAATAGTGTTTGTTTGGTCATAACTTGATTCCAGAAATTGAACCCAGACATTGAACAGGGGAGAGTGACATCGGTTGCCCTGTGCGAATTTGAAAGGTCCTGTGGTTACGTGACTCAGCACTACTGTTGGTGGGAGTCATACTTCCCTTCCCCAAGTCCACCGGCTTCACTCCACATCAAGGCTCCTTTGAACTCTCTCGAGAAGCTCTTCCGACCATTTCGCTCCAAACTGACTTGTTCTCTGTAAAAGACTACGACGAAATGGCAGGCCAGACTCCAAAACACGCCACCGAAGCTCTGGCTCAGCTTCAGCTTGATGAAGAAACAGGCGAAATGGTGTCTAAACGGGAACTGAAGAAACGACAACAAAAACGGGCAAGGAAGGCCGCAACTGCCACCACGCGAGCTGAGAAAGAAAATACTACACTGAAACAAAAACTTCCACCGGAAGAGAAGACGGATGACACACAAATCGATCCCGATGCCATGTTCAAGCGGGGCTTTCTCGCAGATGTGTACAACGAATTCCCAGCCAAGCACGTTGTCACACGTTTTCCGCCCGAACCAAACGGATTTCTGCATCTCGGCCATGCGAAAGCCATCGCACTTGACTTTGGCTTCGCCCGATATCACGGCGGTAAAACGGTGAGTCATGCAGCCTCAGATGAACATCTCACGGTCCAGAGCTAACCTAGAACCCAAGATTCTTAGGCAAGACACTTACATAGCTGCATAACCAAGGACTGTAACTAATTCTTTTCCATTCAAGGTTCGACGATACAAATCCAGACGCTGAGGAGAAAGGGTTTGTTGATGCTATCAAAGAGACAATACGTTGGCTGGGTTATACTCCACATGCCATCACATACTCGAGCGACAACTTTCAAAAGCTTTACGACTATGCAGAACAACTAATAGAGTTTGGAAAGGCGTACGTTTGCCACTGCAACGACTCTGAGATAAAGCGGCAACGGGGTGGACATGAAGGCAAAGAAGGACCGAGGTACAGATGTGACCACTCCGAACAAGATGCGTCGACAAACTTGGCCAAGTTCCGCATGATGCGCGACGGCAAATATGAGCCCCAATCCGCCTTTCTACGCATGAAGCAAGACATTTCAAATCCAAATCCACAGATGTGGGATCTCGCAGCATACCGCATCCCAAAGGACCAAACTCCGCACCATAGAACTGGGAATGAATGGAACATCTACCCAACCTATGACTTTGCACACTGTTTATGTGACAGCTTGGAAGGGGTGACTCACAGCCTCTGCACATCGGAATTTGTATTGTCACGGGAGAGCTATGAATGGCTTAACAAGAGCCTCAAAGTTTATGAACCCATGCAAAGGGAATTTGGTATGCAATGCCGCCGTTTATTGCTCCTAGGTTTCAAATTGACATAACGTAGGCCGACTCAATTTAAACGGTACCATCATGAGCAAGCGGGGGTTGTCGGCGCTTGTCGAAGACAAAATCGTCCGAGGCTGGGATGATCCTCGTCTCTACACTCTGGTCGCCCTGCGCCGACGTGGTATTCCACCTGGTGCGATTCTATCCTTCATCAATGAACTTGGAGTCACAACTTCGAGAAGTTTCATCGAAGTGAACCGTTTCGAGCAATCCGTTCGAAAGTATCTGGAAACAACGGTGCCTCGTCTGATGCTTGTCCTGGATCCCGTGGCTATGGTGATCGAGGACCTAATTGATCCTGGAATCTCTGAACGCCACATTCCATCTCCCACGACGGGGATGAATGGCTACACCCAGCGTCTGACACAATCAATCTATATAGAGCGGTCCAATTTCCGAGAGGCTGACAGTAAGGGCTACTTCCGTCTAGCACCTGGGAAGACAGTCGGGCTCATCCAATCGCCATATCCAGTGAAGGTCGTAGGCTTTTCCAAGAGCCCGACCACAGGCATGGTCACAGAGATCCGAGCTGTACTCGACAAGGACTGCAAAAAACCCAAGGCGTATATCCACTGGGTGCCGGAAGGATCCAGAGTTGTAGAAGTGCGTGTGCACTCTCCCCTCTTCAAGTCGGATAATCCGATACAAGCCGAAGGCGGGTTTAGGAACGATATACGTCCTGATAGCGAGACGATTTGTCATGATGCTTTGATTTCGAGCGGGTTCGAGGAGGTGCGCAAGACCGCTCCCTGGCCCAAGGTTGCTGACAACAATGAGGGAAATGCTCCGGAAAGCGTCAGGTTTCAGGCTATGCGCAGTGGTTATTTTGTAGGTTTGTAGGTCTACACTCCTCATTCGTCATGAAAATCTGCGTGTCTTTGAAGGTATCATGCATTTCATTCAGTTCGTTTCTAACAGTGCTTGCTATGCTCAGACCGTCGACCCTGATACCACTGATGATCATGTGGTTCTTAACCGCATTGTTTCGCTTAAAGAAGACAGCGGCAAGAATTGAGCAGGGGAGAGTAAAGGCAAACAAGAATAAGCTTATACATTTGAGCATAGTTTGATCCTTTACTTATTACTAGCCACTTTGGGATCCGTTTCGTCTAAACGGTGATGGGACTTCTTTTTTTCCTTTTGGCGCTCATCTACGTTTTTTGGGAAATATCCAGTATAGACCCATTTTTAAGTGTAATCAACTGAGCTTTTCGTCTCATCACCAACACTTCAGCTGGCCAGGCATGCACCATTGTATTGTAGTAGCCTTGTTTAAAATAGGGAATGTCTGGTAAAAAATGGCCTGGTAAGTTGGGAACTGGGCAAATCAGCAGCTTGGTTCGCAAAAAGGGTCTAGCTGATTATCTTCACACCTTTATTTTCCATAGTCCCGGGGCGGTGAAGTCGTTTAACGTTCGAGTCTTACTTGTACTGAAAGTAATTGAGAGCACGATGCAAGTGAAAGCCAAATAATGGAAGCTGGTGAAGTCGGTTCGCAATGATGGAATCTGTGGGCTTCAAGATTGAGCAAAGAGCTTCAGCAACTGTCACGAATGGGTATTAGGTCTGATTCTGGAGCAATAGAGCCACAAGATCAATCAATGGCGGCTCTTGGCCGACTGTCCCAATATGTAGCATGTGAATGTGCGCCGTTGGCTCTTAACAATAACTCAGTCCGATAATATCTAACAGAAACCTCTTCGTTTCCTATATTTAAAATTTCTTTCAGAATCTTCTCCATAGTTCGTTTAATTTACTTGACTTACGTTTCAAGTTTCTTGAAGTGTTAGTTTCTCGCCTTCACGTCTAAGAGCAATGTAGCTCACATTTCGTTCAGTTCTGATTCACTCAAGGAGATCTTGTCCATGTCTCCACATTTGTTAGCCAGGAAAATTCGCATCACAATAAACAAACGACGACAAAAGAACAAGGGGAGGCAAACGCACCTACGTATCCATGTATTTGGTTGAAACATATACCCAGCTATCTCTCTCTGTATTCTAACATTCTATAATACATTAGCGCTTACTTGGTGCAAAAAAAAATATACCTTGCAGTACATGCTAGGTGGCATAATTTCAGTTTCCACCGAGTTCTGCTAGGACTTCCTTTCTTTCTTCATCCCCATCCCTCTTGCAGAAAGTTGCTGCAATCAGTAGCGTTCTTTCTCGTCGCTGGCGCTCTTTTTCTTTCAAATCAACAACCGTCTGTTATTTACTCTTGGGAGTCCTATATTTTGCACAGCTTATCTGCGGCACTGTACCTGATATCCTAGAATACCTTCGTGTTCGAAACATTTGCCATCCCACGTTCAGAACGAGCGGCTTGGCATTCTCTGGCATCGAACTATGAAGCGGCTCGTCAAAGGAGATTGCGCGATACTAATTGGCGGTATCGAAGGCTCCATTTTCGCAGGAAAGGAACTCGGAATCTCAGATATCAGCGGCCATTTAATCGCTAAAAACACACTTGATAAATCCGCTTAGTTGGCTTTTGATATCCATTTTCCATTCGGTGAAGATAATGAAGAAAGTGGATTTGGAATGTGTTATACCTGTGAGTGTCCTTCATAATACTTTCCTCTTATTTGGCCGAGACTAAGTATATATCATGTACAGGGTCCGATTCGCAAGGAAAACGGTGCCAGCTAAAACGGATGCCATCACGATAAAGTTTCCTCGAAATAATGTCGTTCGTGTCATACGACCTGCAGATGCTTTAATCCGGAGCCGTTTTCCAGATGGGAAGCGACGACTTTCCCTTGTTAACATCCTCTTGAAGGATAAAGCTCAAGTTATCGTTGAAGGTTATGGCATGCCTTACGCCAACCAAGGACATATTGCCGAAAAGTGGCTGCATGAGAATATGCCCATTATCCATGACGTAACTATGATGGGACTGCTGGAGCAAAGGAGCTACGCCTTTGTCGTTTCGTTGGAGCACGATAAACTCAGTGAAGACTGGAACTTTGACCGCCTTCCAGCGCCTTTCAGCTACCCATATAGCACGAATCATACTTGGAATTCACAGAGTGAATACTCCGCAATGCTGAGGAATAATAAAGGTCATCAGTTCTTCCCTCGCACATCCTTCGACAACATCAACGAGTTGCTCGCGGTTCTGTCGCAATCGCAGGTCCAAGACGTTATGTGGGTGGAAGCAGAGGCTCAAAAGATGCGCAATACAAAACTCTCAGCCTACTTCACTCCCACAACTGGTGAAGAGGAAGAGAAGACCGAGGTATATTACGAAATACTTGCCCTTCCTCCAGAGTACCGAACCACTTTCGAGAGCGCCTGGCGTCGCCTCGCCAAGGAAGGGACACTTAAGATTTTACTTCACAGCTCCTGTCAAGACTCGGCCGGCTATGGGAATGCTTTTATCGTAGATACACCATCCGCCAAATATGACTTAGAGGAGCATCTAACCGAAGACCATGAGTTGGTCCTGACTCCTATGCGTTCGACGGCCCCATATAAATACAGGATAAATGGCCCAGACTTCAAGGTCTGCGGGTTTAAAGGTCGTTCCACTGCTAATAACGCCTTAAATATATCTAAGGGTAATGGAATTGTATTTCTCTAGATTTTTACACGAACCTCTGGGACTTTAAGCGGAAAATCAACGAAGGGCCTCATCTCTTAAGGCGTTTTACAGAGCCATTTAACCTCGCTATCTTAGGTCTGACAAGAAATATGCGCGAAACAGATCCGGCAGCATTTCAAGCAATCGTTAACCACGGTAAACGCCGTATGCGTTATCAGATGGATTTAGTCCTGGATACTGGCTTCTATAATACCTGGGAAGTTAAGCCCGCGTTAGCAGGCGGTAAAGGCGATCGATTTGCAGTCACATGACAGTTGGACACGTGCCCCTCTAAGCCAATCACAGTTGAACAGCGATGGCGTCCTTTTCCGCACTTCATTCAGATGGGACAGACTTTCCACTCTCCTTTGCAATTAACACCTTCGCGGCAATGCTGTTAAGACTGTATCGCTTTATATTGACAAAATGCAAATTACTAGCCCAGCGGCTCTTCATTCTTTGGGGGGCCATTCTTCAGCCTAACGCCCGCTTCCCCTTGTCACCCGACGAGATCGACGACCAATGTCAGGAATTCATTGACTCGATCGATGAAGATGCAGTCTGTGCACTGGCTTCTCGCTATAACAACCAAAAGCCATGCCGTATCGCCTCCCGTCCTGCCAGCGGTAGTTTTAACGCTTGTTTTTTCGTTGAATTTTTCACAGAGAACAAAACGTGGGTCGTGAGGATTCCCATTGAGCCAGCTATAAAGGATACATGGTCCAAGGTTCAGAGCGAGGTGGCTACAATGCAGTAAGCTGAAATGAAGTGCTAGTTTCCTGTCTTGCACGCCGCTGACGAATATTCATAGATACGTACAACGTCACACAAGCATCCCCATTCCTCGCATCTATGCACATGGGCGAAATGCCAAATTAATCAAGAACAGCGCCGTAACGCAAGCATTCCTGATTCTTGAATATATTCCCGGCCGCTCTCTCGAGATTCAAGATCTCATCGATAGCGCTGAAATGCGCCGGAAGAGCTTCTACGCAGAACTCATCAAAGTCCTTAGCGAATTGCGAAAGTTAGAGTTCCCAATAGCAGGGTCATTAATGCCAGATCCAAAAGGCGGCCCAGAACCTGTTGTTAGCAATACGCTGTCTATGGCTTTAAATGAGCTGGAGGTTAGCAGCCCAAGTCAGGTAGTCCGATCAAACTTTACATCGACGACCCATTTTGTCCATCACCAGTTCGACATATTGATGGAAACATATCGGTTGCCAGCAGTGTCATTGTCCCGTGAGACTGCAGAGCTTGAAACCTTCGCATTGGATAGTCTCGGACAACATATTCACCAATTTTTTGGTGACAAACACAATGATAGCCCGTACCTTCTTGCCCATGCAGATCTACGATGCTCTAACATTATCATTGACGATGAGCTTCACATCCAAGCCGTCATCGACTGGGACTGGGCAAATGTCGTCCCTAGAAAGCTATTCACACTACCGCCATGGATCACTGGTCATGACCTTGATGCGATAGCATACGTTCCGCATCGCATGATCATGACAGACTTTTCCGATGTTCTGCGAGCGAAGCAGAAGGATTCCGGTTATTGCAGAGAGGCTCTGGAAGAGCTAAATATTCAAGAGAATTTGGCACTTCCCTTGGCACAAATCTTGCGACATCCATCATGTCTTATTCGCGTCTATTACAAGTTCATATTTCCCAAACTTTTTAGGGACTCTCGCAGCGCAATAATTTCGAGCTATTTTCAACGCAACAAGACGAAAGCGATGAGCGTGCGGCAGCGGCTGTATGAGTCCGTGCAATACACCAAGTACCTACGGGAGAAGGGCGTGCTGCGTCCTGATAAGAACATCACCTCGACAACAAATGATATTGAAGCTTGGCTTGCTAAGGCGCGCGCTATCAAGCAGCAATAGGAATTCAGCCCAGCTACTAGTTGAGCCGAGTTTCCAACCCTTCAATATCAGAATAGCTGTAGCCACCGCTTTACCCGGGACGAGCCAGACAACCACATCATAATGGTCTGGATAGCCGTGATATTGCATCATACCTCGGTGATCATTGTCACAGGCAAGTATTCTCAACTTCACAGAATTGCAGCCAGCATGGCTCCATACAAATTCGCTGGTACGCATATGAATGTCCAGGGTAAAGAACGTGACAACGCGTTTGTACAGGCTGGCTGCACGCTCGCTAAGCCTCCCAGCGCGAAACCTACTCTCGCTCACGTCCGTAAGCTGACTAGGAAATACCTTTAAAGATAAGCCTCAGGCATGGTGGCAGGATCACGGTGGATCAGCCCCCTTGTTTAAGACGAAAACTGGGGATTGATGAGGTCTTCATGAAAACTGACGTCCCTCTGATAGTGAAATCATGTCGCATCACTGACCGCTATTACATGCTTGCAAACTGGGTTAGGTCGAGTTAACTAGCTCCATGTCTCGGTCTATTAGCACCGTCTCCGAAATGCTAGCCATCTCATGCAGGTCTCAGAACGTGGCTCGCTCGCGATGGTGATTGGTCGATGTCACTGCAACCTGGGGAGTCAATTAGGCTGCATTGGACAGTGAGCTCACACCCTTATCAGAGTTTTTTTCACCTCCCCCAAGCCAAAGCTCAGCTTCTTTCACCGACGATGTCCATACGTTTACTACAGCAGCTTATCTCCAATGGCAATAAGATTAAAGAGGACGTCTGGTGCTACAGTAGCCCAAATCTTACCATGATAAAATACTCAAAATTACCGCTAAGCTCAAGACACAGCTTAAAGTTTAAAACTGTCACACGGATTAGGTCAAGCGAGGATCAGAAGCCCTTTGTTCACAATAGGATCCCGAGAACTATGGGGCGCACTAGGCACGGGCCGTTCCTTTTATAAGATGGCCCCCCCCTTCACCTCACGGCTTGGGGAAACTAAGGACCTTTGACATCCTACAAGATTATCATTAAATTGAGCCATTTTGCTTTAAGCCCTCTATTAAGCCCTTGTCACAAAAAACGTCCTGTGGTTAACAGCCAATTATTATAATAATACCCAAGCAATAAACCACTCTCGAATCAATAAGCTATAGGGGTGAAACATTTTATTAACTTTATATTTGGGCCGCTATCACGGGCTAAAAATAAGTAAATGTAACTGCGAAGTTTGGATTGCACGTCGCTTAAACCTTGCGGACTATTATACACAGTTCAAGAGATATCCGAAATTGACCCGGAAGGATGTAATGTTCTCATTGCCAAGCGTCCAAGCTTCGCAAAGATTCATAGCCTTGACTACCTTCTGTGTCGAGACGACATCAACAGGGTTGTTCATAGCAATTTTACACCTGATGACGATGATGAATTTAAGGCATTTCTTCTTTGTAAGTAACCAACTCCCCGCGTGAGCACACGCAGTTAAAAGAATAGCACATATCAATTTTAGACTTGCTTATTGCAAAGGTTTTGAAAATCACAGCGGCAGTTCTATGGCTACGATATCCCATTTCCCACAATGCGGTAGCGGCTACATGGAGGAGCCTCAGTTGATATCTCCCCAACCTGACTCCGACAGCAGCCAGCCTAGAAAGCGACAACGGGTCGAACAGAGTGGAAAGGAGACAAGGGACCCGGGCCAAGCAGGATGACGTATGCATCCCCGTTACAGCGGCAGATATATCCTATCTACAGAAATCCAATATGTGTATTCAAACGCTCCATTCAGCCATGTTTCCCTATTGGACGCCCGGCTGTCTCAGGCCGTCCAAGGAAGCCGTTAGTTGCAGCTGGAAAGGCAATTAGGAGACCCGACAACGAATTATATAAATACATTGGTCCCCAAAGACCCGACCCAAGACATATCCGTCACTCTGTGGGTCGGGCAAGGAGAAGGTCTTTAGATGAACAGCGCTTTTAATCTCGAATTCAAGTGGATATCGTCACCTGTCACACGGATTAGGTCAAGCAAGGATTAAAAGCCCTTTATTACACAAAGAGATTACGAGAACTATAAGGCATATTAGGCACGGGCCGTTTCTTTTATGTATATAAGATAATCTCCTCTTACCTTTTAGCTTAAAGAAACTATAAACCTTTAATATCCTATAAGATTATTATTAAATTAAGCCCTTTTACTTTAAGCCCTTTATTAAGCTCTTATTATAAATAATCTTATACCCTTAAAGATAAGCCTTTTATTTATAGTTACTTAACTTACTTTATAATATCTCTTAACCTTTTACTATTAATTTCTCTCTTATAAGTAAGGCCTTAAAGAAAGCCTTATAAAAATTATTATTAAAAGAAGGATTATTATTCTTATCCTTAAAACGCTTTAATATTATAAAAGCTTTTACCTAATTATTTTATACCCTTTAAAAAGTTTATAATAGTTTATCTTATAAAAGTATAAGTATTTATTACTTCTTAAATTACTTCTTTACTTTCTTTTTAATTAATACTATTATTAATTAAGATACCTATTATACTTTTAGTAATAATAATAAGAATTATAACTTTAAGTTAAGGGATTATTACTTTATACCTTTTAAATCTACTTAATTATTATTATTAAAGGCACTTAACTTACTTATATTATTCTTCTTTTAAAATAAAGAAAAACACTTTACTTTAAAATCTTAAGCTAAGCTTTACCTTAAAGTTATAGTATTTATTAACCTAAATTAAATAATTATTTATAACCCTTTTAGCTTTAAGGTAATTATAAGGGAAGCCTTTAACTTAACCTAAAATACTAAACTAATTAATTAATCTATAATAATATATAATAATATTATTAGCTTAAACGTTTAATTAACTTAAGCTTATAAAGCTTTACGCTTATAAGCCTAGTATATTAAAGCTTTTAACTATTATAACCTCTTAATTATTTAACGCTATTACTAAGAGGTTTACAGTAAATATTAAGAGGTTATTACCCTTATAAGGTAAGGTATTATAGCGGGAAGAGATAAATTTACTTAGTTTTAATATGCTATAAAGAATACTACTAATTTACTAGTAATATATACGGTTAAATTACTAAGTATATATAAAATAATACTAATAAAAAAACTATAATTATTAGGATATAAGAAGTGTAAGCCTAGAATTTAATAGGAGTCTAGATACTTTATTAAGAATTAGTAAGAACTTAATATAATATTAAAGGTTAAGCTATAAATAAAGACTAAGTTATTACTAACCTTTTAGCTTAATAATACGTTAACTCTTAAGACCTTAACGTTTATATTTAAGTATAACTTTAAGATATTTATATTTTAGCTAAATTTATTATTAAAAATACTCTTAAAAAGTTTAAGATAGGTTAATCTATTAATATTAAAAGAACGCTAGGTAAAATTAAGCGAAAAGCAGCCTTAAACCGCCTAATTTAATCGCTTATTACTATTATTTTATAAAGTATTAAAAGAAGTGCTTTTATCTCGCCTTATTATAATAAGAATATGCTTTATATAATATATATAAGAAATTTACGGGATAATTAACGTTACTTTTATTTCTTAAGACCTTTAATTTATAGGGCCCCTTTAAACCCTAGCTATTTAAGCGACTCATTTAGTAGTAAAGATAATCGTTAAAATAAAAGGCTTAATAGACCCCCTTTAAGTCCTTTAAGGCCCTTAAACTTAAGCTTAAAACCCTTTAATTAACTTAAATAAATAAACTCTTTAGCTTATCTTATTAATTAAACTTATATTATAAAGAGAGATAACTTATTAAAGATCTTTAAGCTAGCTCCCTTTAACGAAAGATCTCCTATAAAGTTTCGCTTTTAATAGATTAATATTATTATATATATTAACTCTTATACGCGTAGCTTACTTTGTAATTAACTTAAAATTAATTAAGTAGAATTATTATTAGCTAATAAAGCAAAGATCTAGTATTAATAAAAAGCCTAATAATTATAAAGTCTTTAAGTAATAGACTATTAAAACGCGTATATTACTATTATTTAAAAGAGATTTAAAGACGTCTTAAAAGTAGCTAATAACCTTAAGAAGCTTTTAAAGATTAAATACTCTAGGGATATCTTATAGTTTCTTATAAATATAATAGACTTAAATAAAATAGTCTATTAAACTAGCTTTACTCTTTAAACGTATATTATTAAGGTATTACTAGATAAAATAATTAAGTTAGTTTACTTAAAAAGAGGTAATATATTACTCTTAAACGAAAAATACTTTAATACTATTATTAAAGTAAACTAGGTTTACGAAAATATATTAATAAATCTTAACCTAATTAAATTTACGGGAAAAGGCACGCTTAATTTAACTTAAAAGCCCTTAAAATTAAGCTAATTTAAAACTAATAGCTTATAAAAACCTTTAAGCCTATTAAAGGAATTCTTAAAGAATTAAACTAAGAATAATAAGCCTAGTAAAGAAAAGAGATAAAAGTTCCCTTAAAAAGCCCTTAAAGGGATTAATAAGACTCTTATTAAGAAAAGAAAAAAGACTAATAACTACTACTAGTATTATAAACGAGATAATTACTCTTTTATCTAATATTATACTAGTAAAGATAAAGAAGGTAATACCTTACTACTAGCCTCTTTTAAGATCGCTAATATTATAGAATCTAGTAATAATAAACGAAAATCTAGTAAAGAGAAATTAAAGCTACTACTAGTAAAATAGCCTAAGATTAGTATAATCTTAGAAGATCTAATAGAATGTAATTATATATTACCCTTTAACTTTAATTTAAATTGTTAAAAGACCTTTATAAGTTATTCTATAAAAAAAGGTCTTTACCTTAAAACGAACCTAATATAGCTTTATATTTAAAGAAGCTTTAACCTAATAAACCTTAAATTAAGCTATAATTAATAATTTCTATAACTTTAATTAAGTAAGGGAAAGAAACGCTAATTAAAGTTCTCCTTAATATTAGTAGCTTCTTACCTATTATATCTTTAATGTTAGCTTAAAAATTAGGGATTTTAATTTATAAGTAACCTTAAAAGAAGACCTTATACGGGTTTAATAATAAGCCTAATAACTCTAATAGCTACTATTATATAAGCCCTATTATTCTAAGGTATTAAGAAGATTACTTTATAAGTGTAAACTTTAAGTTAAAAGCTATAGGGCTTAACTATAATATTATTCTTTTCTATTAGTAAATAAAGTAATACTAGCTAATAAACCTTTAAGATAATAACTTAAATAAGATAAAGTTTACCTTAAAGTTTTATAGGAAGAACTACGTAAGCTTAGATTTACTAAGACTTACGTAAATAAAAAATCGCGTTATAATAGTAAAATTAATAGTATAAGTAGCTTTAAATATAGTATTTAAGGAATTTAAGGAGTTTATTCCTATTATATTAGCTAAAGTAGCTCTTTACTTTTTAAACTATTAATTATAGAATTATTAAATTAAATTAATAGAAGGGAAATCTCTACTATAAGAACCTCTTTTTATTATATTTACCTAAAAACTTAAAGCCCTTTATTTTTAATTAAATAAAATACTTAAATCTAGCTAAATTAAAAAATCTAAAGTATCTTTTAACGCCTCTTTAATATTTATAGATAAGAAAGACCTAAAAGACTTACTTTAATTAGTTATTAACTATAAAGGTTTAAATAAAGTTATAATGCTTATTAGGTACCTAATACCACTTATTTATAAGCTTTAAGATCGCTTATAAGAAGCTATAGTTTTCTTAAAAATTAACCTTAAACCTAAATTTAACCTTATACGTATAATAAAAGGCTACGAATAAAAGACGGCCTTTAAGTGTAAATATAGCCTCTTTAAATATACGGTAATACTATTAGGTCTTATTAACGCCTTTACTACCTTTTAGGCGATAATAAATAGTATTTTCTAAGATTTAATTAACGCTAGTATTTTAGTATACCTAAATAATATTCTTATTTATATAAGCTTTATTAAAGAATATAATACTATAATTAAAGAGGTACTTACTTGTCTCTTCTAATATAATCTAATAGTAGCCCCCCTAAAAATACTATTAAAGAGTATTAAAAGTGGAATTTCTTAGCTATATTATCTCTATAAAGGGTATCTTAATATCTAAGAAAAAGGTTAAATGTATTCGCGTATAAGAAACGCTTAAGAACGTTAAGAACGTTTAGAAATTTATAGGATTTATTAATTTTTACTAATAATTTATTAAGGGGTTTTTAAAAATTATTAAACCTCTTATAAACGTTTTAAAACCTTAAGCCTAAATAATAGAGATATAAAACGCCTTTAACTAGCTTAAAGTAGCCTTTTATATAGCCTTAATTTTAACTTATTTTAACCTAGTTTTACCTTCTTAGGTTAAAGTAAATACCTTAGACTTTACCCTAAGCGTAATACTCTCTTAAAAAGGTTTTAATAGAAAGTAGTATCTTATAGTATTTTATTTAAGAAAGCTATTACTAGTAAAGATAAACTATAAGATACACGATAAAGAGCTTTTAATTATAGTAGACTTATTTAAACGCTAGCATTAATACTTAAAGGGTATTATATATTATATTAAGCTTTACTTTAATTACTAAAACCTTAGCTACTTTATAATAGTTAAAGTCCTTAATCGCTATTAAGCCTAATAGGCCTAAGAGCTAATAGAATTCTAGTTTATTATTAATTATTAGTTAGAGAAGTCTAATAATAAAGTAAATATTCTTTCTTAACTCCCTTAATATAAGCTAAATAAGGGAGAAGGTAAAGACTAGCTAATATTAATAGTCTTATAAAAGAAACACTTTTATTCTCTCTTAATAACCCTATTAATATTAAATTAAATTTATAGCCTAATAATAAAGGGTTAAAACCTAGACTTCCTTTAATAGCTCTAAGCGTTAATAAAGGATAACTTTATCTATTAAGAAGAATTAAAAAAGCTATTAAAAATAATAATAATTAAGGATAATCTCTTATATAAAAAAGGTTATCTTTAGGTTTTAAAAGCTATTTAAAAGGAAATTCTAGAGTTAAAATATAACTTTAAGGTAATAGGCTACTTTAATATAAATAAAATAATAGAGTTAATTATAAGATACTTTTAATAGCTAAATATAAAGATAACGGTTAGAAACTATATACGTAATTACCTTAAATACTAAAGAAATAAGAACCTATAATACGTAACCTTTAAACTTCTCTAGCTATTAGAACTCTATTACTAGCCTTAATATTTAGTAGTAATAGACTTTATTATAAACCTACTCTTATTAAATAAATATAACTTAATTTAGGTTATAATAAACCCCTTTACTAAAATAGCTTACTTTATACCTCTTTTAGTAGAAGAAAAGAAGATAAAAAACCTAATTTATATCTTTACTTAGGTATATTAGAAGTATTATAGGGTGTCTTAAGACATTATATTAGATAAAGATTCGCGATTTATTATACACTTATAAACTAACTTTCTTAAGCTTATAAGAATTAAGAGTTAAATAAGTATTACCTTTTATTTGTAAATAAACGAATAAATAAAGTATACGAATTAAACCCTTAAAGTATACCTTTAAGCCTTTATAAACTACGAAATATTAAACTAAAAAGGCCTTCTTTTAATAGTAGAATGTTACGAACGACACTGCATAAGACACGGGACGGGACCGTACCGGCTAGAATAGGCACGACTTATAGGCATAAGAAGAAGGTAAGGGCACGTGACTAGCTACGTGACCTAAGAGGCGATTAAAGAGGTTAATGTTTAAATATATTAACTAAGAAGAATTAAACTAATTAAACCTTAAGTTAATTAATTAAGGTTTAAAGAGATTAATAATTAAGCTAATTAATTTAAGACTATAATAAAGAGATAAACGAGTACTTAAGGAGAAGGTATTCCTATAGTTAAATAGTTTAGATCTCTATTAATTAATCTAAGTAATAGTTTTACTATTAAGAGTTATACTCTTAATAGCCTTATTATAATATTACTTAAAAAGCTACTTTATAGCATTTAACCTAACTTACTTTCTAAGAAATAAAGCTATTATACCTTAGAATTTAAGCTACTATTACATTTTAATTAATCTTATTTAATAAGTTACCTTAAAACTTTAAGTAGTAATAACTTCTAAGATATTTACTTTAAGCGGAAAGACTATTAACTATAAGAAGATAATAAAGTATCTTTATAATAAGATTATTAAGCTTAAGAAGTAGAATTAATAGCTTCTTAATTAATAGAATAATCTCTATAAGAAACTTAAGGTATAAGAAGAGAAACTTATAGTAGTTTAAAATCTTACACCTATATTCTTTATTAATAATAATAATATACTAAAATTCCCTAAGCTTAAATTATACGATAGTTATAAGGGTAATATAAGAAACTTTCTTATATAAGCTTAAGCTTATCTATAAGTTAACGAAAAAATCTACATAATATTTAAGTTATAAATTCTTTATATTAGTAACCTTTTAACTAGAAAAGTAATAGAGTAGTAGAAGCTAACCCTTCACGTATATCTTAAATATAACGTTAAAGCTAAAGTAAAAGTTATTTATATCTTCTTTAATTATAAAACCTTTAAAGAATAACTTCTTATTACATTTAAAAATTCTAATAAGTATAAGAAAGCTATACGATAACTTACTTAACTTAAGTAAACCGAATTTATAGCTTATTATATTTAGACCTCTAAATGTATTGTATTTTTTGTAGTTTTTACTATACTATATTGTATTGTATTGTATTGTAATATATTACAATACATTACAGGATACGAATACCTATAAATGTATTATAAGGCTATAAAATATCTAATATTATAAATAAATGCTTATATAAGCATATTATATATTAAAATAAAGCTAAAAATCACGTGATTTTAGATCTTTAAAAATTAACCTTAAAATGTGGATATTAAGCGAGATATTAAGCTTTAAAGTTATGTCTTAAAATAAAAAGTAAGTAAAGCGGGGCGAATTTTCAATTGCTTATAACTTTTTGAGATAATAACTTATAGTAATAAAAAGTGGAGCATTTTAAAGAGCTAATTTAGCTCTTTTTAATGATATAAAATTTTCCCTTATAACCCTTATAATTAGCCTTATAATCTTTAGTTTAAGAAAACAGGGGTTTTTTTTTACTTATAATACATTTATAGGTATTTTAGTTATGTAATGTAATGTATTTAAATACAATACACGAAAATACAATACAATACAAAATACAATACACAATACACTTGTATTTACTATATTTATAAGAGCTCTAATTATATTAGGGAGTTTAAACGTATTATAATAAAACTTAACTAGAATACTAAACCTAAAATAAAAGTTTTCTATTAAGAACTTAAAGAAGAAGTAAAGGATAATATTTATTAAGAAGATTATTCTAAGTTATTTAATAACTTTATTAAAATAGTTATTAAGGCAAATAATCGTTTATATAAGTAATATTATAAAAAAAGTTACAAGAAATTTAAATTATATGCTAGGTTTAATAAATTTAATAGTAATAAGCTACGCTAAATATTAATAGTATATAGGTACTATACTAGACCTATAGAACTTAACGCTATAAATAAGGAAAGGGGGAAGACTTATTATAATTATAGTAAGACTAGACACTTTATAAATAAATATAAAGCCTTAAAGAAGCTATAAAAGCTAATTTCTAAAGGTAAAAAGCTTTATACTATAAACTAAGAAAACTTACTTACGTGAAATCTTAGTGTAATAAGTAATAAAGAAAGCTTTACGTTAGTAAATAATATTAATTTAAATAAAGATTAGGAATTTAAAACCTAACTAATACCTAATAACTTTTAGGAATATTAAATACCCTTACTAAAAAGTAAACCTTTACTAGAATAAATCTAAGAAGAAGAGAATTATTTAATTAAGAAAAACGAACCTAAAATTAAATATAAACTTCTTAATTAAACCTTCTATTATAATAATAATTATTATACGCACCTTAATAGTAAGTAAAATAGCGAATAGTTTCTATAAGAATAAAAGGGAAGAAGAATAACTCTTATAATATAACTAAAATTACAATAAACTAATTTAAAGATATTAAACGAAAAGTTATACTATACTAAGAATAACGTATATACTATTTAAGCTATAACCTTATAATATAAGAAGAAAGGGAACTATATAATTATAAGTAACTTACTTAGCTTAAGTTTAATTAATATAAATAATAGGTTAAGCGATTATTAAGAAAACTTTAATAATACGTTAAAAGATAACCGCTAATAATAGCGCTTAAAATAACGCGTTAAAGAATAATATAAGAATAGGATTAATAAATTAGAAAATAATAGCTGTTATTATAATTAAAACCGATTTCTTAACGAAGATCTAATAGGTCTTTATATACTATAAATATTAATAGTATAGTATACCTTATAATTAATATAACTATAATAGAATAAAGGATTTAAGTAATAATTAATAATAGAGTATAAGGAAATTTTATCTTACTAAATCTTATTAATAGATTATAATTACCTTAAACACTTAAAGATAAGCCCTATTAACTTATAATTATAAAAGAAACTATAATAAAGTATAGCTAAGAAGTAATTAATATAAAAGTAATATAACTTCTTATTAATATATAAGGCATAAAATACCAAGTTATATTAAATATTATAGTAATTTTAAAACATGATATTATATTAGGGATACCCTAATTATAAGTAAGTAATCTATAAGTTAATTAAAGAATCGACTAACTTTAATAGAATTTACTAAAATACAATTATAAAGCTAAGAGTAGCTTATAAAGGGCACCTTAATTAAACTATAGTAGGCCTTTAAAAATATATGTAATTACTAGAGAGCTAAAAGCTAAGATAATAAAGATTTCTAAGAAATACTTAAAGTATAGTAAGCTATTTAGTAAAGAGCTAAAAATAGGACTACTAGAGTATTTACGCTAGAATTATAAGATTAAACTTTAGCCTAGTATTAAACTAACGTTTAATAAAATTTATTCTTAGAACCTTAAGTAAAATAAAGCACTTAAAAAGTATTTAAAGAATATACTATAAAAGGGATATATAAGACTATTAGAGTCCCTAGTAGAATACTTAATTCTATAGGTATTAAAGAAGAACGGGAAACTATAATTATATATTAATTACTAACACTTAAATAAGATTATAATTAAGAATTAATACCCGTTATTACTTATAACAGAAATTAAAGATAAGGTTAGAAAAGCTAAATAGTTTACTATACTTAACTTAAAAGAAGCCTATAACCTTATACGAATAAAAGAAGGCTACGAGTAAATAATAGTATTTTAAACTAATAGAGAATACTATAAATATCTAGTAATACCTTTTAAGCTTATTAACGCACTAGTAATCTTTTAAAGAATAATTAATATAATCTTACGAAAATAACTAAAAGTATTTATAGTTATATACCTTAATAATATCCTTATTTATTTAAATACCCTTAAGAAACATAAATAATATATATATAAGATACTATAAACTTTATAGGATAATAAACTCTTAATTAAAGCCTTAAAATACTAGTTCTACTAGAATACTATACACTTTTTAGGGTACGTGCTTATATATAAAGAAATATAAATAAGCTTAAATAAGATTAAAACTATTAAGAAATAGCTTATATTAAAGAATTTAAAAGAAGTTAAAGGATTTATAGTATTTATAAACTTTTACTATAAGTTCTTAAGCGAATATAAAGATATTTTATAACCTCTTATAAACCTAATAAAGAAAGAAGTTAGCTTTTAATAGAATAAACTAAAAGCTATAGTATTCTAAAAAATAAAAGATTTAGTTACGTTAAAACCTATATTAAAAGCACTTAATTAAAATAAACCTTATAAGCTTAAAACGAACGCCTTAAACTTTATACTAGGTAAATAGCTTAAATAATAAGATAATTAAGAAAGATTACACCTAGTTATATTCTTCTTAAAGAAACTTTATAGACTTAAACTTAATTATAGGATTTATAATAAAGAACTTATAGCTATTATTAAGTGCTTTAAAGAATAAAGATACTATTTTATAGGAGTAAAGTATTAAATTAAGGTTTATATTAACTATAAGAATCTTATATCGTTTTTAATTATAAAGAATTTAAATAAACGATAGATTAAATAGTATAAAACCCTTATAAATTATAACTTTAAGATTATATACTATAAAGGATTTAAAAATAAAAGAGTAAACGCGCTTAGTTAAAGAGAGAACTTAAAATCGAATAAGTAAGTAAGTAATACACTCTTATTACACGCTATTAAGAATAAGAACCTTATACTAAGCACCTAAGAAATTAATATAACCTAGTAAGTTAAGCTAGATAAAATATAAATATAATAAATTATATTATATATTAAGAATAATAATTACTTAAATAATTAGGAAACGAAAACGCATTTATTTAAGAAAGGTAAAACCTTCTTATATAATAAATGGTAGTATATTTCTAGTATACTTTAAGAATAGCTTATTAAGGAAATATATAAGTACCTATTACACGAATATTAGAGTGTAAGAAAAACGATTAATAGGCTAAGAAGATTATATAACTTTTTAGAAAGCAAAAAAATAATATAAGAAGTTATTAAAAAATGTAACACGTATAATAAAGTAAAATTAACGCGATACGTACTATATAGAGAATTACAATTAATATTACTACCTAAAAGAGTATAATAAACTATTATAATAAACTTTATTATTAAACTATTAAAGTTAAAAGAACCTATAATAAAAGTAGCTTATAATAGTATTTTAATTATTATGAATTAACTTATAAAATACGCCTACTATATTCTATATAAGAAATTAAGTAATACTAAGAACTTAGCGTATATATTCTTTAAAATAATTATCGTATAGCATAAATTACTAATAAAGCTTATATTAAATTACAATAAATTATTCACCTTAAACTTTTAAAAATACCTTATAAAAACTATAAAGATTAAATAAAGCTTATTAATAGTATTTCACCTATAATTAAATAGATAAATAGAAATCTTAAACTAAATACTCGAATAATATCTGCGAAGCTATATTAATTATTAATAGAATAATTAGGTAAAATAGCTACCACTAGTATAATAGGCTTATAATAGCTTTAAGATTAATAATATAAAGATATTATTATTTAAGGTAAATTACGGATTTAACCCTATTATTAAAACATATGTAACATAGAATATAAACGTACTAGTAGCTATAGTGTATGTAATAACTATAATAAAAATATAAAAACACTTATAATAGAAATAAATATTTTTATAAAACTAAATAAAATACTACGCGAATAAAAAGAGATTACTAGTATTAATTCTAAAGAAGAGATATAAAGTATACCTTATTTATAAAAACATTAAAACTAAGTAACCTAATAATAAACTTAACTAAAAGAAGATTAAACTATTCCTTATTAAATAAAAAATCTTAAATATTAACTATAAACTATTATTACTAAATAAAATAAGAATTTATCCTATATTTTATATATTACTATTAGAAAAAGCATTAAATAAATCTATAATTACTATAAATATTATAATAAAAGATACTAATAAATATAAAGTTAAACGAATACTTAAAGCATAAAGAGGTATAAAGAATTATTATTATCTCGTTAAATAAAAGGGATATTTAAACTCTAAAAATACCTAAAAACTAATTAAAAATCTTACGAATTACTTAACGTTACTTAAATAGTTTTATTTCTAAGAAACGTATCCTAATTAATCTTCTAAGCACCGCCTAATAACTTAATATTAAATTTAATATTTAAGGAATAAACTAAAATAGAATTTAGATTCTTAAAAGAAGTAAAAAGAACTCTTATAGTCTTTTAAAGCTATTCCGCTTTCTTATATTTTACACGTTTTAACTCTTTAATATTATTAATGCCACGTGTAATTACACGTATTATTTTTCTAAACTATAATTTCTTTTCTTTTTATAAACGTAAGACCTTTTAATTCTTAGCTAGGGCACGCTTCTTAGCTTCTTTAAGCTCCCTTTTAAGCTTATAATATTAATTCGCGATACTATAAAGCTATTAAGGGGTTACCCTTATAATATTATAATTCTCTTACTTATCTATTATACACTTTATATAATAACTTAAATTAAAAATAAAGGCTTTATATTAGGAAAATCTTATATAAGTATAGTAAGTATAAGCCTTTATAAGGGATAAAGATAAATTATTAATTATTATAAAAAGAAGGTTATTCTAATAAAGAGAAGAAGTAAATAAAGCTTTAAACTATTATTTTAAGACACAATTAATTAATATAATAGTATATAATAATAGAAGGAAAAAAACGTATAACACTTAAGCTAGCCTATTTTAATAGCCTTAAGAATAAGACTAATAAAGAAGGGGTATAATATTATAAATAATATTATATAAGATATAAGATAGAACTATACTAGCTAGAATAAGTATAACCCGTAGGTATAAGAAAAAGGTAAGAGCACGTAACTAGCCACGTAACCTAAGAGGCAATTAAAGAGGTTAATATTTAAATATATTAACTAGAGAGAATTAAACTAACTAAACCTTAAGCTAATTAATTAAGGTTTAAAGAGATTAATAGTTAAGCTAATTAATTTAAAACTATAATAAAGAGATAAACGAGTACTTAAGGAGAAGGTATTTCTATAATTAGATAATCTAGATCTCTATTAATTAATCTAAGTAATAGTTTTACTATTAATAGTTATACTCTTAATAGCCTTATTATAATACTGCTTAAAAAGCTACTCTATAGCATTCAACCTAACTTACTTCCTAAGAAACAGACCTACTGTGCCTTAGAACCTAAGCTACCGTTACATAGAATTCGTATATAATAACTTTATATTAGCCTTAATTAGAATAACACTATTTTACGCGAATTATAGCTTTTACCCTTTAATAAGTAACCCGTTCACGTTATAAGGAGAACCTAAAAATCCTAAAAGTAAATTATACTCTTATTAGATAATTTAAGTATATAAGAAAGCTAAGAAACATTTAAAATAAAGCTAATAATAAATAAAAGATTAGTTTAATTAATAATATATAAAAGCCCCTAAATATAAAGTAAATTAACTTATAATATTAAATACCTGAAATATTAAGATAAAGTAATTTACTAAGAAACTAAATAAAAAGATATTAAAACCCTTTAAGATAATTAAGGTAATCTTCTTAATAGTAGTATAATTAGCTTTATTAGCTTCTTAAAGAATCTATAATTCCTTTTACGTTTTCTTAATTAAGCTATTTTATATAAATAATAATTAAGAAGCTTTTAATACTATATAAATTCTACGAAACGCGTTACCTATTAAGGTAAATAAAGATTATTAAGTGAAAGTAATTAAAGACTTCTAGTAAACTAATAATAATAACGTGAAGTACTTAATTAAGTGAAAAGGTTAGCTAGCTAAAAAGTATTAAACTTAAAAGCCTTATAAATACTTCTTAGGTAAGGGTATAAAGTTCTTATTATAATAATATAAGTTAAATAATTCTAATAAGCCTTAAAATTAAAGAGTATAAATAACCTTATATCGCTTAAGGTTAAGCTTATAAAAGGAGAGAGCTAATATTATATAAATTAGGTTAAGTAAGGATTAAAAGCCCTTTATTATATAAAGAGATTACGAGAATTATAAGGTATACTAGGTATAAGCCGTTCCTTTTATATATATAAGATAGTCTCCCCTTACCTTCTAGCTTAAAGGAACTAAGAACCTTTAATATTTTACAAGATTATTATTAAATTAAGCCCTTTTGCTTTAAGCTCTCTATTAAGCCCTTGTCACATCACCTAAGCATGTAAAACCTTGATCTTATACCCGCTACTAGGCCGCGAGGAACAAGTCGCTAGCCGCTATTCACATCCACAGATGTCTATTCCTAATATGGAATCGTACTGTTATCGGCTTTAGGATCAAACACTAATATTAGGCTCCCTGTGAGGGCTCACGAAAGGGAGCTATAGCGAGGTTATAAGAGCTCGTAATGCAACTAACAAGTTATATTGTAAGAGAGCTAAAAGAAGTAAAGAAGTTAATTATATAGAAGAAGGAAAAGAGCTAGCTAAAGGGTAGTAGTATAATAATAATAACCTAGTGCCTTACACGTGACTATATAGGCCTTAATATCCTCTCGTTTAAAAAGAAAAAGATAATAGCCTTATTATTAAGATAGCGAAAAAAGAAAAACTATTAAATCCCTTATCTATTAAAGTGTATAATAATTCTACGTTACTTAATTACCTCCTTTATTAGTCTAATTTATATAAAGGCTAAGAGCTATTAAAATTTATAATACACGTAATTAAAGTAAAATTAAAGCTAATTCCCTATTTTAGTTTATTTTATTCTATTTACTAGGTAATAAACTTAAAAGTAGGCTTATTATTACTAGCCTTAACTTAAGCGTTATTCTTAATAAAAGGCTTATTATCGCTAGTAGTAGCCTAAGCATCGCTATTTTTAGTGGTAGTAGTATTATTCCAAGTATTACTATCTTTAGTGGTAGTAGTACTATTCTAAGTATTACTATTAGCGGTAGGTGTGTTATTAGTAGTATTATTCCACGTAGTATTATTACTAATAATTATAGTATTAGCGTTAATAGTTATATTTAAGTTATAAGGTACTCTCTTTAATTTATTAGTAGTAAAGCTAGTAGCTTATAAAAGCTATTTTACACGTTAAGCTCGTTTACCTATTAAGGGAGGTGCGTGTTTTCTTTAAGCTTTTTATTTCTTACTAGGCTAAGGCTTTATAGTATTAATACCTTTAATTAAAAAGAAAGGGTTATAAATAATATTATTAGAAATATAGTTAAGATTAACGTTATTTACTAGATAATTATACGTATAAGTATTTTAGTAGTTCTTAGTAGAGTATTTAGTATAGCGTTTATTCTTTTATTATTTCTCGTATTTATAATAAATAAGATTAGTAGAGTATTAAGCTTTATAGTAATTAAATTATAAATAATTATAGTAAAACTTATTATTAAGTATTAAGTCTTTATATAATTTAATTTTCTTATCATATTATTAAAGCTTATTAAGATTACTATTTTACTTAGCAAGAAATTTACTATTTATAATAATTATTTAACCTAGTATAGCGTAAAATAAAGCGATATTTAATCTCTTAAATTCCCTAATAAAACCTAGTTTACTACTATAAATTAAAGTAATAATAACGTATTTAAATTAAGAACTAATTAAGTTATTAATAGTATAAATTTTAATTAAACTAAAAGGTAATTCTTATAAAGTAATTTTATTAATAAGCGCTTAATATAAAACGGCCTATTATTTATATATATATAAAATTAAAACTTAGTTATAATGCATTAATTATTTCTTTACTAGGTAGTCTTTAAGTTAAGATAGCTTAAAGACTTAAAGAATTTAAAGAGTATATTTCACGTAAAAATAAGCTTAAATTCTATTAATAAATAATATACCTTTAGCTTTTTTAAGAGAGTTAATACTAATAAGAATTTAGTTTAATAATATATTAAATAATAATTTATTCTATTACTTTAAAAAACGTTTAATAATCTTATTTCCCTTTTAGTTTATAATAGTAATATTATTAGTATTAAGCTAAAAGGCAATAAAATCTTAAACTATACCTTAAAGGTAAAAGTTCTTACTTAGATTTACGTTAATAGTAGTAAAACAATTCGCTCTCTTTAATAGACTTATAAAGACTTAATTAAAGATCTAATTATACTTAAAGTTCTTTAACTTATTATTAATAGTAACTTAAAAAGAGATAACGTAGCCTTAAGTTAAATTTACTAATATAAATTACTTAATATTTTTATAAATAATACGTGGTATTATAAGCTATTTTATAAGCGGGATAAGACTAAGCGCCTTTATTAAACGACTAGCTTTATTAATAACTACTAGAACTAGAGATTATTCTTAGTAGTAATTAGCGATTTTAGCTATAATTATAATAATAGTAATAATAGTCTAATACTTATTAAAAATAAAAGCGTGTAATTCTTTAACTTTAACTATTACCTTTAAATACTTAATATACTATTTAATAGAATTTATAAGTCTTACTTTAATTACTACCTTAACCTTAAGCTAATAATTAAAGTATATATAAAGAGCTTTATAGCTATATAATATAAGGGATAAAAGGTATATACTAGGGTTTTATTTAATATATATATATGCTATATCTTTATTAATATACTTAATTATCTTCTAGTAAGCGTAAGATACTTTTTTATTAAGCTATTAATATAAAAGAGATTTAAGTAGTATAGGTATTAAGGTGTAATTAATCTTAATATAAAGAGGGAAAACTTAAAGGTAATTTCTTTTATAGGCTTTCGCGAAAAGCTATATATATATATCGTTTACTTACTTATTTTAGGCTATTAATTATATAATATAATTAATAGATTATCTCTTCTTCTTTAAGGGTTTAATAATAATTAAAGCTTTAATAATTTAAGATATAATATTACTTGTTTATTTCGTTAATTTTAGCTTAAAGAGTAAATAAAAAGGCTATTATATAAGCTTCTTAAGATTCTTTATAACGTTATTATCTTTAAGGTTAAGATTTAATTTCACCTTAACCGGTTATTAATTAAGGTTAAAAACGTTATTTTAACTAATATTTAAAAGATAACTATTATCTTATACTACGTAAACTAGTTTACACGTAAGTTTAGTTTTACTTATACTTAAGCTACTAGTTATAAGAACTTAACTGCCTTTAGTATTATAAAGAGCTATAAGTAGATTTATAATCTCTAGCTTATACTTATTATCTTACTATTTTTAATCTAAGAGAGGGTAATATATATGTAAGTTATAATAAAAGTGTGCTAGAAAATAATTAAAGTTAAGCTAATATAAGAATATAGCTTAATTAATTAATTCTTAATAAAGTTTAATATAATTACAAATAATAATTATAATAGTATTAACGGTTATCTTTGTGTAATAAGTATAAATATATTCTAAAATAATAATAAAGGTATTATATACCTTTAAAAAATCTTTTAGGTTATTAGATAAGAAGAGTATACTTTTAGGTAGAAAGATTAGCTTTCTTCCTAGCTTTTCTATCTTACCGTTAATTTTTTATATTATATACTTAAGGTCTATTATAATATAAGATACGTAATATATTAAAGGCTATTAGGTTTAGGTAAAATAATTAACTTAAAAGAAGGCCTAAGAAGTAGAATAATTAGCTAGTTATATAATTTAGCAACTAATAAAGGGAAGACTATAAGGATTATTCTTCTTAATTATATAAGAAGAATATTCTTATTAAGAGACCTATTATTTAATAAACTTAAGAAACTTAAAGTTATCTTTATAAGAAAAGAAATTAACTATAATATTATAAGCTATAAATATTTAAAGCTTTTTATCTTTAGCCTATAGATTTTTTTTCACGTAGTATATTTAGGATATTATTAAAGCTAATATATTTAAATATAATTTTTACGGCCTACTCCTTAAAGGTATTAAAGCGAGTAGCTTTAAAGTTAAATCCTTTAATAGCTTTATTATTATTAATTTTCTCTTTATACCTACTATTATTAAAGATAGCGTTTTTAGCGTTCTTTTTCTAGGAATTAATATGTTTCTATTAAAGTCTTTTAACTATAAGCTTAAACTTCTTTATAAGGGTTTTTATTTATTAAAAAATGTCTTTAGCTTTATAAGCGTAAGCTTTAAGGCTTATACTATTATTTAAAGACTTATAGTATACCTAAGGTATTTATAATTAAATTTATATATTCTCGTTTAAATTAGGTAAGAAGCTATTTATGTAATAATTTAGTTAATATAATAATAAGTAGCTAATTAATTAACTATTAGCTTTAATACTATAAGTCTTTATATTTGAATTTAAAGGGGTTTATTTTAGCTTTAAAATAGGAATAATAATAAAGTTTAATATAATATAATTACGTAGTTTTACTTAAGTGTTTACTAGAACGTTAATATTAACGTTTACAGTTATTTAAACTATAATATATTAAGTCTTATTAGTAAAAGATATTAAGGTAAGGTAAGGTCTTAAAGAACGTTCTATTATTTTTAAGTTAATACTTTTATAGTTTAATTACTTAAGTTTATTATAGCTAGTTAAGAAATTAATAAAAGAACCTTTCTCGTTAAATTTAATTTAAAGGGTAGAAGACTAATTATTAGCCTATTTAAAGAGGCGAGAAATTAAGAAGAACTATAAGGTAACGTCTTTATTCTTATTATTTAAGCGATAAAAAAGCTTATTTAAGACATTAATAATAGCTTAATAATAAGGGGTTAAAGTTAAAGCTTTTTATTATCTCTTATTTTTAATAAATAAATAAGTCTTAAAGGGAATAATATACTATAAATAAATAACGTTAATATAATAGTAGTGTATATACTTTATATTAGTAAGCTTATTAGCTTTCTTATTCTATTAATTAGTAATTATAAGAGTAAAGTCTTTTTTAATAAAATTAAGCACTATTAAGTATTTTATCTTAAGTTTTAACTAAACTTCTTTTAATTTAAGGAATATAACTTTAAGGGGACTAATATTATTTTTAGTGTGTAAAATACAAGTAATAAAGTGTGCGTTATTTAAGGGGACCTAAATCTCTAAGATACGCTTAATTATATTACTATAACGAATTTAAAAGTGAAAATCTATTTAATTAGCTATGTATTTACCTAATTAAAGTTATATTAGTACGCGTAATCCTATAGTAAAACCTTAACTAACCTTATAAATTATCTTTATCTTTATAGGGGTTTAAGGGAAAGCTTTATTATTTAAGAGAAATAATATTATATTTAATTATTTATAATAGATTAAATAATAAAGCTTAACTATACTTATAGCTTATAACTTAGGTTCTTATTTCTATTCTTAGAATAACTTAAGAAGTTTAACTTATAGCTTATATATTTTTTCTTTATATTAAAGATTAAAGGTAAGGGTAAGAAAACCTTTCTTAAAACCTTTAATAGTTTTAAAGTTAAATCTATTATTAAAATTATTTATAGAATTATTTTTAAAACTAAAAATATTCTTTATAGCTATATTCTTCTTAAAAATAATATTATTTTTAAAAGTAAAAGTATTTATAAATATACTATTATTCTTTTATTTAAGGGATTCTTTATAGATACGCACTTAAGTAATTATACTATTAGCATTAAATTCGCTCTTTATATTATTAGAATCTTCTCTCTCTTTATTAAATAACTAGCTTTATTTAATACTAGAAAAACGATTTTCTTATATATTAAAGGTATTAAAGCAATTAAATAAGTGAATTTAAATTATATATTCGTTAAACTTATTACCTAGCGTTAATCGTAGTATTAGTACTAGAAAAGCTAAACCGTTATCTAGTATATATTCTAATTAAATGTAATAGCCTCTCTTTACACCTTATTCGTAGATAATAGCGCCTATTAGGTTAATAAAGGACTTATTTTCGTTTTAACGTTTAACTTTAATTAAAACCTAATTAAAGCTATTATTAGCTTATTAATTAATAATCCTAAATAGTTTCACGTACGTAGAGGAATTAGGGAAGGTTACTAGTAATTATTATACTATATTAACTTACGTAATAAAAGGCTATAAAAGAGACCTATAATAGGGGTAAGTATAAGAACGTAGCCGTTTAAAAAGGTACTATAAAATATATACTATACTAATAAGTTAATATTTTAATAAGGGAAAAGTACGTTTAAGAATATAATTATAGTTAAGAGAGAGCCTTTAAGCGGTAATTAACGTATTATCTTAATAGTAATATATTAGAAATAAAAAAATAACGTGCTTATATATAAAAAAGAAAGGGTATAATATATTATAAAAGGCGTAACGTTCTAGTAACGTAAAACGAGAAAATAAGGTAAAGAGTTAGTGTTTTTAAAGAAAACTAAAAAGGTAAAAAAAGGTAAGTGTATATTATTTTCTTTATTATTTATTATTATGCTTTATACGGTAATTAATAGCGTTAATAAATAGCTAGTAGCTTAAATAAGCAGCTAATAGCTATTATAATTACTTGTTTAAGTAGAAACTAGACTAAGTTAAAGGTAAACGTAAAGTTATTAAATTAATAGAGCTATATTAAGCGTAAGAAAAATAGAGCTAAGAGGTTAGTATAGGTTATAAAAAGACGAAATATAAGAAAGTACGTAAGTTAAATAGAACTAAAATAAAATCTATAAGGCTATTATAATACCTAAAGGTTATAATTATAATAGGTGTTTTTAGTAGATTACGTTAACTATTAAAAGAATAAAAATAAAATAAATAAAGCGTAATATTTTAAGTATATATTACATTTAAAAATTAGTCTAGTAACCGTAGCACATTCTAGTATAAGGTCTCTTTAAGCTTTTAAGAGTTATTCTTAAATAAGTATTTTAATTATTATACGTAATATTCTCTTTTTCCTTTTTATAAACGTTTTATAAGAATCTTATTAATAATATATCTTAGTCTATTATTTATATTTAAAGAGCTAAGTAGTAAGGCTATTTAAGTGCTAAAAGTTATAGGCTTTAAATATTTAATACTAATCTTAAGCTTTTATTTAAAGTATAAGAGAAGCTAAATTTCGTATTATAGGTTTAAAATCTTTTAAATAATAGGGAATAGTTTAACTCGCTTATAAAATAGCTTAATTTAATTATTAAGGTAATAACTATTATAATTAGGTTTTATTAGCTTAATATAAATTAGGTCTTTAAGTTCTAGCTTTAAAGAAAGTATACGCTTTATATTATAATAAAGCTTTATCTTAGTAATAGAAAGTTAAGTAGCGTTTTAAGCTTTCTTATAGCACTATTATTATACTTCTTTATATTAGTTTACGTTAAAGGGTAGCAATTTAAATGTTAAGAGATTTAAATAATAGAAAGGCTAATAATCGTATAATAGCTTAAAAGAGCTAATTTTAGTAATAGCGTGTAAAGATAAGTTTATGTAGAATATAACGTGTAATAAAGAAGAAAACTAATACGTGGTATTAAGTTAACTACTAATAATAGTATATAGGCTATAAATTAAAGTCTAGATAGTTTACTTTAATTAGCTATTAGCTTACTAGTAATAGAGCGCGCTAATATTTATCTTAATATTTACTATTTTATAGAGATTTTACTATAATTAAGATATAAGTTTAAAGTTAATATTATATACGAAAAGGTATAATATACCCTAATTTAAATAGATTAAACGAATATAAGCGTTTACTAATTTTTAGCTAATTATCTTAAATTTCCTAGAATATAACGTATAACCTTTAAAAATTTATTTATAATTACTAGAATCGTATTATAACTATTATTTTTAGGTAAATTAAAGATAAAATTAAGGTATAATATATAGAGTAGTACTTAAAGTGTCTTAATTAATTATATACTTTTAAAGGGTTATTAATAGTAAAGCTTAGATTTTTAGCACTTAGAATATTTAAAGATATACTAGTATAACTTTTAGCGTATATTATAAAAGAAAACTAGTAAGCTAAGAAAAGTAAAAGCTTTAATTAAACTTAAATAAGCTTTATTATTATATATTATTTAAAAAACTTCTTTTATTATAAAGGTAAAAAGGTAAATGTAATATCTTTCTTTATTATTATAATAAAGTACGCGAGAATAAGGGTATATAAAAAAGGCGACTACTAAGGCCTTAGGTTTATTAGTAAGTTTTTTATATATTCGTTTAAAAGATAAGTTAAATTATATAGCTATTATAAGGTAATATTTTAAATTAAAAGAAAATATTAGTAATTCACGTTTCTTATTATTATCTTTTATTAAAAGCGCTATTAAGCGAATAGGTATAGCTTTTAGTAATTATAATTTACGTTTTAACGTTTTCTTCCTAGTATTTTTCGCTTAAAGCATTAATAATTATAGTTTATTTTTTACCTATTAACGCGTAATTATAGCTATAACGTTTAGTAGAGGGTTCTTAGTAGTTTTAATATTATTATAGCGTATATAAGATAAAGCGTTAATATTAAGGTGTTTTTAACCCTTTTTATAAGCTACTTTTACTTGGTTGCTTTATTATTTTAGGTATAATTACTAGTTAATTAAGCGGTATTTACTTTTAGGCTTACTTAATTTAACTAACTAAAAGGTATTATAAATTATTATATAATCTATTACTACCTTAATTATAGTGTAATTTAAGTAATACTTAAGCTTTTATAAGGCTTATATAAGTACTATAATCTTTAGTTTTATAAATTTATAATTACGTTTTATTAAGGTTAAAGCTTTAAATAGAAAAAGTATAAGTCTTAGCTTTTTATTAGCTTAAAGTTAATATAAAGCTACGTTAAAACTAAATTTTTTACTATTATTTACATGTAACTTAAAGGGCTTAGTTTAGTTTAAATAAGCTAACTTAATTACCTTAATTAGCTTAGCTTTAAGTTTTATTTAAGCTTTAATTACTTGTTTTTATAAGGCTTATTATTTTTAATTATTAAAGGTATTAATTAAAGGGAGCGTAGCCTTTATAGTATACTTATCTTATTAGAGGTTTTTTAGGGGTACCTTATAAAAACCTATAGCTTTAATTTATTATAATAGTTTTATAATAATTAAAAAGTAATTAATAAATTATTAATAGTATTTTATTAAACCTAGGTTATATTTTAATTTCTTTAGATTTATAGGTATTATTAAAGCTTATATTATAGTTATCTTTTCTTCTATTATACTTAATTTAAGTTTAGAAACGTAGTATCTTAAAGCTTAAAGGTTAAGTTAAGTAAAGTAACACTTATATAAGAATAATATATAACTTAATTTATTAAGTATTATTAAGGCTAGATTTAAGTGTTTAATATACTCTTTAATTATTTAAGAGAAAATAATAATATTATTAATGTAAATAAAAATAAATTTCTATAAGTACTAGTAAAATAGGTATTTTATATAGTATTAAAAGAAGGCTAAGCTAGTAGCTAATTCTATTATATTAACTATTAGTTATTTATACTTATAGTATAGTATAATAAACGTTATCTTTTATTTATTTAATTCTATAATAGGCTATTAAAAAAATCCTTTTATAAGATTTAAAGCGAAGAAAACTATATTACCTTATAAAGATAATAGAATATTATCTTACCTAAATAGTAGGTAAGCGTTTATAATTAATTTAGTGTTAATATAGCGTATATTAATTATAATATATAGCTTTTTATCTCTTTAAATAATAAAAGTTAAAGAAGCTATTAGGTAAGGTTCTCCTAATAGTACGTTCTTTATAACGCTTACTTTCTTAAGGGGATTAAGAATATTATCTATTACTTTATAATCGTAGTGTAATACTATATATAAGCGTTAATTTAAGTTAAATAGATTTATATTTAGTTATAAAGGTATTAGTATATAAATTTTATTATTAAACTATTTTAAACTAGGTTTAAATAGCTTTTAATATTTACGTAAGACTTTACGCACTTATTCTTAATATTTTAGGCTTTAATTATTAGAGATATTAGCCACTTAAAAGTTAACTATTAGGTTAGGTATAGAAACGCTAAAAGGGTACCTATTATTCTAGTAGGGGTTTAAAGGCTTCTTCTTTAAATAATTATCTTCTAATAAATCTATTAAAGAGATATATAAAAAGGCCTTTATTATAAAAGTCTACCAATTATTAGTAATATAAGTTAAAGCAATTAAACTAATAACTTAGCCTTTTTTAATCTTAATTAAAGCCTTACCTAGGTTAGAGATTTATAGATAGTATTCTTATCTAGTAATAATAATATAAGATAGACTAGTATAATTAAGACTAGTATAATCGCTGAAAATTAAGGGGGTTATAATATAACTATTAGGGTAAATAAATATAGCTTTCTTTATTTTCACCTTAATATTAGCGCTATAACCTTCTAGTATAATTATTAATATAATAGCTTAAATCTTAATAGAATAAAATAAGCGAGCTTTAAAATAGTCTCTTTTTAAGAAAAATACAGGGATAAATTAATTATTAACTAAGATAAGGTAATTATTATTTATTTTTTAACCCTATTTAACATGTAATTAATTTCCTTATAAGAAAGAGAGGCTAAAAAGGATTTTATAAGATAATTTATTTATAATATAAGCTAAGGTAGCGTAAGTTAAATTACCTTTATTTAAAGTTTAAAAACTTAAATTTAAGTTAGCTACTTATATAATATAAATAGGTTATTTATTAATACTATTAATAGGGAAAGGTATAATATTTAATAAGCGGGTTTTAGAATAATAATTAGTGATAAAACGTTAACTAGCTAATATAATTAACGTGGTAGTATTAAATATAACTTTATATAGGTAATTAATAGGTGTAAAAGCTACTTTATAAAGTTATAAGTAAGAATATATTAAGCTTTAAATGTTATTAATTATAAAAGTATATATAATTAATAAGTAAGCGTAATTTAAAATAAAAACTAGTAATAAATTATTAATATTAGGTTTATTAAGGGCTATAATAACGCTATTAATAGTTAAGGCTTTTATAATTTAAGGCGCGTTATTCCCTATTAATAACCGCTAGAATCTTTTAGCTAATTCTTTAAGAAGTTTAATAAGTTAGATTTCTTATTAGAGCTTTAATTATCTCTATTAGGTATTTTAGCTTTATTTAGGTTAATTTAGTAATTCTTAGAGTTTATAAAGGAAATAAAAATTTAAACAAGATAAGAGAGGCCTTCTTTATTAAAGATCTTTTTATATTAATTTAATAGAATAATAATAGGCTAGCGTTAATTATTATTTTATTTTTAATAAGTATTATAATAGTTATTATATCTATTAAGGCGTAAAGATTCGCGTTAATAAACGTTACGTTTACCTTTTATAACTTCGTTTTAATTCTAATATAAAGAGTATTATATTACTTTAAAATAATTAGAATTACTATTATAATAATTAGTGTTAATATAAGGGTTTCTTAATAGAAAGGTATAATCCCTTTAATTAAAAGATTAATCTTAATTTACAATAGGCCTATCTCGTTTATTATATAAGTTATAATTATAATAAAAGCTTTAACGCTTATTATCTTAATATTTAAAGTTTACGCGTAATTATATATTCTTTAAATTTTAGAAAGACTTTTATAGGTCTTACACTTTCTTTTAAGTGTTATTTTAGTCTTATAAGGCTACCTATTATTAAGTTAATAATTAAGCCTTAATAGCGCTTAATATAAGGTAATCTTATAAGACGTTTATTAGTTTTATTGAAGAAGAGTTTATATTAAGTATTATATAATAAGTAATAAAATCTTTATTAAAACTATTAGCTTTTATATATAGGGTTATCTTTTAATTAATATAGAATTAAAGAGAAAGGGTATCTTTAATAGTAAATAAGTGCTTTAAGGCGTTTACTTATATAATAATTATATTATAATTCTTATAAAAACGCTAAGATAGTTCTTATTTTTATAAATTAAAGTTATATATTAAACGTGCCTTTACCTTAAGGTTAAGAGAATTAAACTATTAGTAACTATTAAAGGTAAGAGTAAAGAGTAATTCTAGTATAATATTATTTAAGATAACCTAAGTACTATAATTACCTATTAGCTGGTTTAGCTAATTAATATAAGCTAAGATAAGAGTTACTTTAAAGTTATAAGAGAGAAGATTTACCTTAAAGGTACACGCGAATTATCTATTTAAGTAGGTATTTTAACGAGAAGGTAGGTAGTATAAGTAGTTTCTAAAAGGTATATAGCGTGAGATTAGGTTATTATTATATTATAAGATAAAGCAAGTAAAGGTAAAGTTATAAGGCTATCTCTTAGGTATTTAGCTACTTTACTTTAAAGGTTAATAAGAAGAAAGTATAAGAGTTTTTAGTTTATTCTTATAATTATAATTTAATTTACCCTTAAAACGTGTAATAATCTTAGTTATATTAAGCGTTAATAATAAAATACTATTTCTATTCTTAAGTAATTAACGAAGAATATATACGTTAATAAGATAGCGTTTCTTAAAGGGTATTATATATTTAACTATATAAGCGAGTTTAATTATATTATTAATAATATAAGCTTAAAGAAGAGTATACTATTTAGAATTTATCTTATTCTTAGTAAGGTAAAGAAGAGTAGTATTACGTATATATTATACTCGCGTATAAGGTTTAATTTACTATTAAAGAGAGCCTTAAAGAGAAGAAGGTTTAAAGAGTTTTAAGGGGCGTATAGGTTTCTTTATTAAAAAACTAACGTTAATAGGTTAATATTATTTACTTAAAGCTCTTAAAGGGGTTTTATTACTAATTAAGTTACCTATTCTTCTTAATAGTAAGATAAAAGTAAGTAATAGGGAGTTATTTAAGGGTATTAAGTTATCTAATAATAGAATAAAAAAAGCTAATTAGAAGCTTAAAGTAAAAGTTTATTAAGTTTAAATTTACTCCTATAATAAGTTATTAATATAATAAATATCCGCTCTTTTCGTAGCTAAACGTAACTCTATTACGTTTATTAGAGTATAAAATTCTTTAGGTTTTATAAGAGAACCTAATAGGTTACTTTTAACTAGAATATCTTTTAATATATTTAAGGGGAAAGCTATAACGTTTTATAATTAAAGAGAGTATTTTTAAGTAGATTTCTTAGATAAAGTAAAGGCTTAAGTTAGTTTTTTAGGTATACTTAGTAGAAAGAAGTTATATACCTTAGAATTATTATTAAGAGAATAAAGTAAAGAAGAACTATAACTTTAATTTAATATTTACATTAACTTAAATATAAAAGTAAACTTATTAATAGCTTATTTTTAGTGTACGTAATATAATTAAAGTAAGGTCTAATAGAATAAGTTAGTAATAAATCACGTAATTAATTTACTAAAGAGTAATAATAGTATAGGGGTCTTTTAGCTAAGTAACTTTATTTAAAGATAGGATTTACTTAGCTTTATTCGTAATTTTAAAGGGTAATATATCTTTATTTCTTAGCTTATTTAGGTAACTAAGAAATTCCTTCATCTAGAAAACGGTTAAGGCTTTAAGGTCTTAAACTATAGGGTACTAGTTGTAAGGTGGTTAGGGAACCCCGCCTACCTGTAATACGATTAATAACGTTACGTGAAACGAGGGCTTTAGAACTATATCCCCTATATCTTATATAATTAGAAAATAGAATAAGCTTTAGTTATTATAATATAATTACCCTTACTTTAGCTACCTAACTTTTAGTCTCTCTTATAATCTTATAATTTTTAAAGCTTCTTAAAAAGTTACCTAGTTAAAATAATAGAGATAAGTACTTAAAGAACCCTTATTTTATAGGCGCTTTTACCTTTAATAGTAAAGAACTTAATAGAATTATTAAGCAATTAAAAGGATATAATAGCTTTAAGTAAAGGGAAAATACCTAAATAATTAAATAAGGCTATTATAGCTCTTTAAAATTAAATTACTTAATTAAAGAAGCTATAAGAGCTTTAAGAAAAGAAAAAGAAGCTATAAAGATTAATTCTTAAAACCGCTTACTTAATAATAAAAAAGAGGTATAACTTTTATAATTTAAAGGGGAGTAATAATTAAAAAGTATAGGTTAAGAATATTAACTCTCTTTATTATTTAATAAACCCTTAAAAGTATAAGATTTAAATAAATAACTTAAATTATACTTTTAATAAAGTAAAACGTAAGTATTATAAGAATTACTAGAAAATTCTCTTTATCTTAAATTACATAGACTTAAAATATAAGGTAAGATAAGATTAATACCTTAATAAATAGCTGGTAAATTAAAAGAAAGACCTTAAGAATAATTAAAATATATTCTAGAATTAAACTCTTACACTTTTAAAGAACACGAAAAATCGCGAGACTTAAATAGCTATATAGCTAGAATAAGTAAAGTAACGCGAAAACTAAAGCCCTATAAACTTTAATATTTACCTAGATTTACTAAAGAAACACTTAAAAAAAGCTAATAAAAAGTTATAAGCGCTTACTCTTTTTATTAAGCTATAACCTAAACTTTAAGACTATATAAACCTATATACCTTAATCTCTAAAAAAACTTAAGAAGAAGTAATTTAAATTACTTAATAATTCTAGGATATTATATTAAGAAGAAATAAGTGAAAAGCTAACTTATCTTAACTAAAAAGTTCTTTAAAAATACTCTAATAAGAAAGAAGTAACTTATTAAAGGCTTACTTTAATAATAAGAGATTCTTATAATTAAATTACTATAACTAAAACTTAAACTTAATTAGGTAAGAAAGGCTACGTTATTATAATTATAATAATAAGAATTACCTTTAACCTACTTATAATAAATTACTTAAAAATAACCTAAACGGTTAGGGAAACGCTTAAAGGTTAAAGTAGCTACCCTTACTTTAATCTTAAGCTAAGAAGTATTAATAAGCTAATACTTTAATATAAAAGTTATTATATATAAGTGTAATACTATAAAAACCCACGTTAATCTTAATAGTTATATAATACTTAACCTTATTAGTATTAACTTTATAAGATAATAAAAACTATATTAAGTAAAGGTAATAGCTCTTATTTTATAGTTAATTAAGACCCTTATAATTCTTTATTATAGTATATATAAAGTACTCGTTTAAGCTATTAACTTTTACGAGTATAAACATACCTTAAAACTATTATATATTACTATTAAAAGGGACCTAAACTTAAAGGGAAACCCTATCTTAATAGGAATATATATACTAGCTAAATAAAAGATATATATAGTTATATACAGTTAAAAATAGTAGTATAAGTCTTAAAAAGAGAGTTTCTCGTTTAATAATCCCTGTAAATTCGTTAAGAAGTACTAGAACGTAACTTAAATTTATGCTATTATTAGTATACCTAAGAAAGACTTTTCTACCTTAAAGGGTAAAGAGCTAGTAAAAGGGTATAATTTTATAAATAATATTCTAATAAAGCTTTATAGCTTTAAGAATATCTTTATAGATAATTATTTTAAGACCTTACTATTATATAAGAATATTAACTATAATATTAACCTTTTACTTAGCGTTATACTACCTTATAAACCTATTTACCCGCTATTTTAAGCTAAGTTAAAGGAACTTTATTAATATATTAATAAAAACCTAGCGAATAAACGAATAAGACCCTTAAAAAGCCTAGCTAAAGCATTAATTTTATTTATATCTAAGAAGAATAAAACTTTAAGGCTATATATAAATTATAGGGGATTAAATAGGGTAACCTAAAAGAATTATTATATATTACCCTTAATTTTAAAGTTACTTAATAGATACTAAAAGGCTAAGTTCTTCTTAAAGATTAATATTAAGAATACCTATTATAAAATATAAATAAAAGAGGGAAATAAGTAAAAGATAGCCTTTTAAACCTATTATAAGTATTATAAATACTTAATTATACTCTTTAACCTTATAAACGTGCTTATTACTTTCTAAAACTATATCTATTAAGCCTTATAAAAGCTAATTAACATTATTTATATAGTATATTTAAATAATATTTTAATCTTCTTAAAAATAAAAGAGAAATATACCTCTTATATTACCTAAATATTAGAATAAATAAGAGTAATTAAGCTATTTATAAAGCTATTTAAGTGTACCTTTTATTAAACCTTTATAGAATTTCTAGGGTTTATTTTATTAATTAATAGCCTTTTAATAGATTTAAAACGAGTATAAATTATTTAAGAATAAAAAGAATTAATTACATATTATAAGGTATAGGTATTCTTAGAATTCTATAACTTCTACTAATAATTTATATAAAGCTACTTTAAGATAATAGCACCCTTAAACGCCTTATTAAAGAGAAGCTAAAATAGTAAGAAGCCTAGTTACCTAACCTTTATAAGTAAAGAATAATTAGCGTTTAACCGTTTAAAGAATACCTTTATAAGGGCCTCTCTTCTTTAATATTATAATTTAAGTAAAGTAATTTAAATTAAGATAAACGCGTTTAACTTTATAATAGCTAGAATTCTCTTATAGCTAAATAATAAGAGATAATATTACTTTATTATATTCTAGTCTTAAAAGTTTACTAATATAAAAAGAAATTATAGAATACTAAACTAAAAACTATTTACTATAATAGAATTATTTAAATACTAGTAATATTATATAAAAGAGATAATTAACCTAGTTAAGGTTCTATTAAATTATTATAACCTTTAAATATTTATAAGATAGCTTAAGTTAAACGGGTGCTAAGCTTATTAGTATATATTCTTATTACCCTTTAACTTTATTATTAAGTATTAATCTAGTAAGAGTAACCTAATAAACGAGCTATTAAAGCGACTTAATTATAAAGGTAAAGCCGTGTCTAATAGAGAGCTATTATTAGACTTATAAAAGAAGCTAATAATTACCTAAGAAAAAGTAAAAAATACCCTAAGAAACTATAAAAACTATAATAAAAAGCTAACGTTTAATTAAATATATAAAGCTTTAAGGCCTTTAAGAGAGAGGTATTTAGCTTACGTAAGCTAAGTAACCGCTATAAGTCTAGTAATTATTACCTATTTTACTAACGAATTTAGGGAGAAAGTAAGTGTAATAAGTATAGTTACGCGCAAACCTCTAAATGTATTATATTTTTTGTATTTTTTACTATACTATATTATATTGTATTATATTATAATATAATACAATATAATACATAAATGAAATACCTATAAATGTATTATTAGGATATTTAATAATAAATTTTAAAAAATATATAATAATAAAAGAATTTTTTCTTATTATAATAATATAAAAATTATACTTAAAAGTTTACGTATTAATAAAATATTTTACTTTAAAAATAAAATAAATATAAAATATTATATAACTTTTTATATAAAATAAATAAAAAAATAAGGTTTTTTTTAAGCTTTATAAGGACGTTATATTATGTAAATTAAGTAAATATTTTTTAAATAATTTTTTTTACTTATATTCAGAGCATTAACAAGAAAACTACATTTTCATTTTTTAAAAAAGCTTAAATAATTATTAATAAATCTAATAAAGTACTTGAATTATAATAATAAATACATAAAATAGCTAATATTATAGCCAATCAGCTTATTTAAAAAAGTGGGTCCCTTTAGCTTTTTGTAAGCTTAAAAACTAGATTATATAGTTTTCTAAAAACTTACTACACTACACTACACTACAAAAACTACAAAATGTAGTTTTTGAAGTTTTAGGCTTATAATAGTATATAAGGACCCACTTTTTTTACTATAAGCTTATAATTTCAGATTTATGCTAGTTATTCGTAAAACTTATAATTCTATAAGTATTTTATTAGATTTAATATAATAAATAATATTAAATCTAATAAAATACTTATAAGATTATAAGTTTTACGGATAAATAGTATGAATTTCATACTATAAGCTAACATAAAAAAGTGGGTCCTTATAAGCTCTTATAAGCCTAGAACTTCAAAAACTACAAAATGTAGTTTTTGTAGTGTAGTGTAGTGTAGTGTGTTTTTAGAAAATTACATAATCTAGTTTTTAAGCTTATAATAAGCTAGAGGGACCCACTTTCTTATGTGAGCTAATTGGTTATAATATTAGCTAATTTATGTATTTATTATTATAATTCAAGTATTTTATTAGATTTATTATTAATTATTTAAGCTTTTTTGAAAATTGAAAATGTAGTTTTCTTGTCAATGCTCTGTACACTACTATATAGCTAGCGAGCGACTATTAAGGCCGTTTAACGCTCGGTTAAAGTGGGGGGGAATAATTGTAAGGTGGTTAGGGAACCCCGCTTACCTGTAACGCGATTAATAACGTTACGTGGAACGGGGGCTTTAGGACTATATCCCCTACATCTCACACAACTAGAAAATAGAATAAGCTTTAGGTATTATAATACAGCTACCCCTACTTTAGCTACCTGACTTCCAGTCCCTCTTACAATCTTATACTAGTAGCGTAGGTATTAGAGAGAATTTTCTTAATAACCTAGAGGGTATAAACGAGATTAGCTTAATTTAAGGATGAAATTTAATGGATTTTAGTGGAGTTAGTAATGTTTTTTTTCTCTAGGATTAAGAGGCCTTATAACGCTAAAATTTTAATGTTTTAATTAAGAGAGCAAGCAAGTATAATTACTATTATATAAGAGCTTATAAAAGGGAGCTATAATAAGGTTATAAGAGCTCGTAATATAACTAATAAGTTATATTATAAGAGAGCTAAAAGAAGTGAAGAAGTTAATTATATAGAAGAAGGAAAAGAGCTAGCTAGAGGGTGGTAGCGTAGCAATAATAACCTGGTGCCTCACACGTGACCATGTGGGCCCTGACACTCCCTCTGCCGTTCACCTATCTATCCTCAGTTGCAGCGGGAAATGAGTGACTGGGAAGGTATTCTTCGGTTCCGCTGATTGCCAGTCCCCGGTAGCTCATTTAGGCCATTGCCAATAATACCACTCTTGAATCTCGCGGATCGCGACTTCGTAGATGCCCTTATGCAGAAAGCCCTACCCGAGCATCGCTCTCGGTTTACCAAGTATCTGCGCAATCGATCCCTTGCTTGGACTCGGTATTATAATAGGTGTGAGTGCTTTACCCTGAAATCCATCTATGAAAAATAGGTTGTAGAATATACTTACCACGCTGCGTCTAAAGCCGCCTGGGTTTGGTAAAACGACCGCTCTTGCTATTGGAGCCCTTTCAACGGCTCAAACTCTGGGAAAGCCGTATTTGTCGGGACCTACGCACGTCTAGATGTCGTTAGTGGTCGAATGACAAAACGACTAAAAGTCAAGCTCAGTCGACAGGACGACTCGCCCGATTATCGGCGGAAGCTTATTATTCGCGCGTACAGGATCAAAGATGAGCTAACGGCCTTTAAAAATGTCCTTCGCAATCCTCACGGTGCCGACAAGGCTGTTCTCAAGTCCCCATGGTCCCCAGATTTCAAATGGAAGCTGCATTTGTCATTGGCGTACTGGGCGTTGGTGGTCCTCAGAGCTCCCACCGTGCGACAACTCGGTCCAGACGATAAAGCGGACTTGCTCGCCATTCGCGACAGATACGGCAAAAGCTCTATATTTACAACTCTCCGCGCAGTTGCAACAGGTGTCATTAGCTGGGCAGATTGTAAGAAGGGCGGAATGGCGACAGATGACTCGATCAAGGGCATCATGACGGCCATTATCCACGTGGCCGATGTCATCGCAACGACGCCATCTCAGTCATGGGGAGAGCCTTTCCTTCAATGGAAGAAGGAGAAGGCCCGGGGATTTGTAATCGACGCGGCTGGCAACATGAATCGGCCAGACCTGCTGCGTGTCTGGGGCAATACTTGTCAGCCATGGCTACTTGCTGGCAACGAAAACAACTGCCGCCGACTGTAATGACAAAGTTCTAGCTGGATGGAGAGGGAAACTTTTCGAACAGGTTCGCTGGGGATGGAGCGATTTCGCCCATACCGTATTTCAAGTCGATGGGCTGGCCCGTCTACAGGCCTCACGTCCAGCTGCGGATGGCTGTCGGGCAGTTCGACCTGATATATGAGCAGGTTTACAGAGATATTCCCTTCACCTCGGCCCGGGTTGCGAGATCACCCTACCTTAACATATGATTGGCCGTCAACTAGAGCTATATCTCAAGTAAGTTTCCAACGCTCACGACCGCTCCAGATGGAAAGCTCTTTCCCGTATTAGTGCACTGTATGGGCTCTAAGGCCTCTCGGGATAAATTTTCTGGTTCAATCAGAAGCCCAGACCAGGTAAGAGTGGCGCTGAAGCTACTGGTCGACTTTGTTGAAAGGTTTGGCGCAAGGCCGCAAGACATGGTCATCATCTCGCCTTACTCAGCTAATATCAGCACCATCGAGAAGCTTAGAAAGATCGCGGAATTTATTGCCTTGAAGCCCATGCGTCCGGCCGCGACAGTCGACTCCTTCCAGGGCCAAGAAGGTGACATTGTGGTGATCATCATGGGGACAACGTCTTCTACGGGCCCAGGTTTCACCTCTGACGAGCACCGGCTGAACGTTTTGCTGAGTCGTCACAGGTCTGGCCTCATCATCGTTGGGAATATTGATGTCGCTGGCGACGTGAAGAATCTGGATGCACCGTTTGAGGGCATGGGAATCATTGGTAAAAGTGGTGAGAAGTATTTTGACAAATGTGATATGCTCTGCAATATTCACTTTGCCTTGTACGAAGCGGGCCGAGTTGTCCGAGTGCCAGTTTTTATATATAAAAAGGAAACCAAGGGTGGTTAGAGGTGAGGATGTTGGGCTGCGTTGAACGGTGTGAAAAGGGCCAGGAAAGGAAGACCCGCTGAGTTTTTTCTTCTTCTTTTTCTGGTTGATGTATTTGTTATGCTGTCTTCAATTTTTTTTGTGATTTTTCAATCCATAGTCCTGGCCCCGGTGTTGGTCCGTTAGTACTTTTATGATATTATTGAAATGGAATGATCAATTTTTAGTCTTCCAACTACCATGAGCCAGCAATTCGTCCACAGCTGAGAAGACGTATACACGACTTGGTCACTTATGAGTAGTTTCGTCCAGACGGCAGTCAGGCTACGCGGTATGCATCATTCAGGGGCAAGTCGACTTACGAATTGTAGTTGAGAGACTTTTTGGCCAATACAGAGACTGGAAGTTACCCTTGACTAGGCCGGCAGAGATACGAACGCTTGTGTATGATTTACCAAGTAAAGAAGTTACCTATACGACTAGTCCCTCATCACCTGCCCTCATCAGTGCGTCCCTCGTCCACCAAGCCCGTCACCTTTCTCCCCATCAGAAGTAATAACTTCCCTCGTCTTACCCCACTTGAAGTCGTCTGCGTAAAATAATGAGTAGATCAAGATGATTATGTTTATAAACGGCGAGGACAAAAAGTGGATAATAAATCCAAAGAAATATTGAACTCTCTCTAGGTTATTTCTTGGAAGCCAAAAGCCAATGCAGAAAGAGTATAGCTAGATGGACCTGTGGTCAGTCAAGCCTGTTGTAACCCTGAGCCCTGGTCCCGAGGCTCCGGACTTTGTGGTTGAAGAACTTACATATCTGACCCAGAGTACAGAAATTAAACCAACGAATATCTCATCTTCGAAAACCTTTGCGCCCTTCTTGGCAAAGAGCGCAATCAGTTGCGCCACCGCGGAAATGATGAACGGCGTGATGGCCCATGTCATGACTGCGACGATGCTCTGCAGCCGTTCAACAAGAATGATTCCCGGCCGAAAGATCATGACGAATTCGTTTGAGATGCTTCCTAGCGCCCAGCGCTTTCGCTGCGATAGAAACACCTTCCACGTTTGCGGGACGATAGTGAATGCTTTGGAGCGGAGGGCTTGCGCAGTTTGTTTCTTGGGAAACAGGCTGAATATGATGGACGCGTGAATACTGTCTTCGGAATAGTTGCCCATGATTTGCTGCGTCATAACGTCATTGGGCTTGGGGCAGTAGCCGAAGCGCTCGCGTAGGACAGCGTCTCCAAATGTGGCTTCATCCACTTTGATAAGTTGACAGCATCCGGGGAGGCAGTTGACTTTGCCCGTAATCCTCGACTGGAACATTCTCCTCAAACCTTGGGTCTGGGAGTATTCGACGGATTGATACAGGGACCACAGACCAAAGTTCTTGCCGTCAAAATCCACACAAACGTGGCCGCAAACTCCAATCAGTTTGGGGTTCTTGCGAATGGTATTGACCATTTCGACGACACAAAAGTCGTCGAAGACGGTGTCGGCGTCCATGCCGACCAGGTAGTCCACGTCGGCCAGGCCATTTTCCAGCAGGCAGTTGCCGAGATACTCAAACAGCTCCTTGTTGAAGATTGTAACAGCGTTTACCGACCGCTTCTTGAAGTGATACAAGAAAGACCGGGCAAAGCACAAGCTGTCGCGTTTGCCTTGGTTATATCGTTTCCCCACAAACACAAACGGTATGCCCTTGTATCGACCTACTCGTGTTTTGACCGGCATGAACAGTCCATCTCTTGCGCGGTACCCGTTTTCGAAATATTTTGAAGTCCCCGGCTCGAGTATGTCCTCGAGGAAATAGTCTTGCGTTGTCTTTTCCATTCCGGGACCACGCACATTTCCGTCCACGACGATGAAAACAAGTCGCGGGTGCTCATCAATCCCTTTCTGAGAAATGAGGGAATCTAGCGACCGCGCTATTTCTTCTTTGGTTTCATTGTAACAAGGGAGCAGAAGAACCATCCTTTCTGGCGTCGCGGGCGTTGTGGCCTTCTTTCTACGACAACCGCATATAACCTTGGTCCATATCACATTAGCCACGATACATACAACCATTCCGGCTTGCAGTATGGTGTTGCAACTAAGCAAGGCCAGGAATAGGTATACTGCTTGTGGTAGTAGAAAGCTTATGGTGATGAGGGCAGAATTCAAGACCACGAGCCCTGTGATCAGCGCCCATTTTTGAAGCCGAAGGAGTTCCTTGGATACTCTCTTCAGCTCTTCTTCCGCGTCCCATCGTAACTTGGCTTCCTCTTGTCGTACATCTCCCCAGAGTGAAACATTCGACGTGTGAAATTGAGAGTCAACGGATGTTGCAGATTCGATGGAGCGTGGGGTTTGGGAACCGGGCGCCTGTGGCGTTGCGCGAGCAAGTGTCTAGACACTATCAACAGACTGGTAGGCAATGGACAAGTTTGACAATACTTACAGAGTCGCTCGAATTAAGCAATCCTGACCCTGATCCTCGAAAGGACACTGGTGGATGCAACCTATAATGTATCGGCGGCAAGCCTCTTATATTGTTGGGTAGGGGCCAATTGAGAGTGGAATTCTCCATCTTGGGCAATCCCACCTTGCGAATCTGAAGACGTATGCGGTCCCTTTCAGAGCTAAAGATGCTTTACATCAATGAATAGAAAAGACTATGCAGTATCGGGATCTGCTTGAAGGTCAAGTAAAGAATAGCGAAGGCCATGCCCTTCGCCTGCCAGTTCAGGGCATATGTAAATGTATTTCAGGTACATTGGCCCCAGTGGCAGACATACCGCTCTATAAGCGATCCAAAGACTACATTTCATGGCGTGAGATTCAAGCGTCACCTAAATATGGCGGGTATCTTCCCTACCCATGGATCGGAGTAAGCCCGTTTGCCTGCCCGAGAAAGCCATCATCAAACGAAAAGATACTGAGGGTTGGCATTGACGAAGCTCCTTGTCACAATACGAAGTCGAGCGAGTGCATATCGACACGAATGCCATCTTCTCGTACACCTTGCCGCTCGAAACCCCCAGACCTTGCTTGCTGGTACCACGATAGCTCTTGCTGCACCCGCCCTTCACCTAAATACTGCCATCGCGTATTTGGCCGCCAGTTTAGCCGTAATTTTGAGCCAAGCTCACATTGGGTGGAATATGCGGAATTAGAGCCAGGGGCAGCCTTAATCTATACATATCATTAAAGCCATGTTCTCGGATTGCGGACAAGGGTTTGCATTGTGAACCACCACGGTGGTGGGCAGTCTTAGCAAAGATGTCACTGCCAATCATTCAAAATTTATGCCTCCAAGATGAAACAGTCCCATGGTCCTTGGACAAGTCTTGACGAAAGCCACTCTGTATCTAGAAAGGAGTAAGCTTGCTGTGTTGTTAAGCTCTTAGTGGCTTGGTGTTTCCATTCATGCACCGGAAATGCATCCTCACCATTCCCGCAATACCCGAGATACAAGGCTACGCTGAGACATGGTTCCTCTATAAGAGACCGTTGCACAGCAACCTACGAAGACGATGGCGCTGCCTGGTACCACGTGCGACACATGGGAATTCCGGGATAACACAACAGTACGCTTCGCTACACGGCAGGAATTATTCCGCAACGGTGGAGAACCTCGTGTCCAGAACATTGTGGTTGTACCAGTGTTACAGCATGGGATACACTCCCGAGGTTGGCTTGTAAACGGTCCAGTCAAACAGTTGGCAAGCACTTGTGCTCGGTTATAGGATGCTGTTTATGAGTCTCGGTGCACTTCGCAAATGCAGCATGTAACCGAGCACAAGTGCTTGCCGACTATGCACTGCTACTACAGTACCTGGAGCCGTTTTCATGCGACGTCTTTGACTAAGCCTGGCACCGACTGTAATTATATGCCCAGCACTGACATATCGAGTATCTGTGTGGTATCTGTCCATCTCAAACGGGCACCACCAGTGAGTTCGGACGTCGACGGCTTTTCTTCAATACTGATTGTTCTCAAAGGATTGATGCCGGAACGAGGCTGAATGGGAAGAAAATTCTGGTTTGCAACATATTTAGTGAATACAGTCAAGAGATCGGCAGGCAATCAAATTGAACAGCAGCGCTGGCTGTCCCGCAGATCTTGGGAACAAAGAATGGCACATTTCGATAGCAAAGCATTAAGCAAATCCCAGAGCAAACCACGGAAATCCGAGCCCCCTTGCCTTCTCAACAAGGCAGCGACCAAAGTCCATATTGCACCTTGACCACAAAATACCGTCGTTCAATCACATTGACCGTACTTCTCCTGACATCCCTCACCACAATTCTCGATCTGGTTCCCGCTACTTGAATGGTCAGAACCACTAAATATAGCGACGAGAAACAGCACGTACCAGTACCCATACTTCGAACAGCACGTTTTTCCTGGAAAGTGAAGACAAGTTGCAGAGTACCGGGCGCCACATAGGCCATTCGTTGTCTCCAAGATACCTTCTGGGGATGGATCGCAGTCTCCAAAGTCATTGTCGCACCCCGTACCACAGAACTCGGGAGTTGATCCGCTTGTATGACAGAGTTAGTCAAAAGAAAATGAACTCGCAGGCAGAGTGTCATACCAATACCCGTAGTGGGAACAGCAGTCCCCAAAGCCGGACCCTGGACAGATGTATCCTGTACTCCCACCACAACGTTGGTTGGGCGATATTTTGGTACTCATATTCCGGGGAGGTGAGACGGATGTGACCTGTGGCTTGGCTGGTCCCGAGCATAGGTTCCCCTTCCTAACGGTCCTAGCCATTTTCGAAGAGCTCTCTGCCCAACGGTACCAGTTCTCTTTAGGATCCCCTAAACATTCACCCACCGTTACGAGCTTGTAGCCTCTTTCTCTCGCGAGATGTACCATGAATTCCGTCAGATTGTGTACCGTTTGTTCATGAACATCATGAGCCAGCACAATGTACGAGTTCTCTTTCCAATTCAGAGACAAGGTGCTAGAATACCGGTCCTTTGCCCTCTGTATCAGGGCTGGGTCATCATACATGTAGTCTTTGGTATCCAAGTTGGCCGAGATGGAGTGGTATGCCAAGTCACCCAAGGTTTTTTCGCACCCAGAACCAGCAGAACATTCCAGGAATGGGGGCCTGATGTACGTGGGGATCCAGCCAAATATATTGCGAATGGCCATTTCGTTGTGGATAATCTCTGCCCGCCGCACTGTCTCGTTGACCTGATTCAGATCACGATGTGTCCACGTGTGGCTAGCGACCTGGTGGCCCGCGTGGTACATGCGACGCAGGATGCTTGGCCAGCCCGTTGCCGGGTCATCAATATGTCCCTTGGCGCGGTTATCACCCGTGATGAAGAAGGTGGCCTTGACCTCGTGCTCTTCGAGAAGGTCCAAAATTTCCGTGGTATAGACGTAGGGACCATCGTCGAACGTCAGAGCTACCATCCCCGGATTGTTGCATGATGTGATCAGGGGCCCTGAAATCGTTAGTCCAAGGTGCCCGTTCGGGCAAAATCTGCGAGCAGTTACCATATGGGACTTTGCCAACCCGTGGTCGGGATATTTCTGAAGTATCACTGCCATCAGGAGGCACCCTAACGCTCTGCTGGTCAGCCAATTACATCAACGTCTTGCAAATCTGGTTTCGGTGCTCACAGCGTATCGCAAGTATGACTGTAGTCTAATTGACACTGCGAGCCTGAACAATACTCCGCTGTGGTGCCGCAAAACCCCATCTCTGAGCAGCATGAACCCATTTCACATGATCCCTCGCCGGGACCGCATATCGCCTTCTCATTGGAGGCTAGTTCCCGATTGAAACGGGAGGCTTCCAGGCTCTGGAAGTACACAGCAAGGAGGAGGCCGAGTCTTGGTGTCATTACGGTTGAGTAGGCTATCCCGGACGTCTTCTGGGTCGAGAATAATGAGCTAAATGCAGCTAGGAAGAGAACAGAACTATAATAAACAGACTTTGTTTGCTTCAGGGCTGGGAGTGACGGTAATCTTATGACGGGACATAGAGTAAGAGATGTGAGTCTACTACGACAGTGGTTTTGGCAACTGGTTCTGGTAGATACATCCTTGTTATAGAAGTGCTCTTTCGTGTCACAAGCTATTTCTAATATTAAATCCATCTCTGAGAACTTACGTTTGGCGATATTGCCGCGTGTTTATCCTTGGCGCAGAAGTGGCAGGGTTGTGGATGGGCAGGTATCAATAGGAAAGATATACGACACTCAGCTTCGCCGTTTCAACAAATGAACGTGAAAGACTTGGCCTACGTTGTTTCACGACTCACAGTTGCTCCAATATATTGGCCAAGCCTCAGTGAATATGGCCTTTTTTAGGTAGGTCTTCGGCTCCGGAGGGGAATTACACTCCCTTCTATTGTATGGAACGTTCCGTCTTGGGCATGAACCAGCAGGTACACCCAAGATTCGAATAATGAAATAGGGTTACTTTCTTTCCGGGATGAGCGCACAGACAAGTCCACACGGAACTGGCAGTATGTCTGGGGCTGGCTGAGACCACTAACAATCCGATGTTGGCTACCAATTCCGCAATTTTCTTGGATGCAGCGTGAACAAGGCAACCCGGAAAGTCCCCGCCAAGGACCGGTGAAACGTTGAAATGATTGAACTGGTCCGACCCAACCCTCCTGTGTTCCCCTTTTCTTCCATGCCGATCATGCTGTGATAGGCAACACTCGTATAAGACTCTTGCAGGTCAGAAGCGGTACATCAAGTAGGCGTTCGTTGTAATTCGCTGTGTCGCGTGGCCAGAAATATCCCCGAGCAAGAAAACGAAAACTTCTATTATTAACTCCACGGTAAATTCAACTTATACGAGCCATCCATGCATTACACAACATCGTTTGCGGGGGGGTTGATAGATCTTATACACGTCCCGTTTGCCCGAACGCGGGACACCATCGGAACAGCGCCGATTGATTCATAGTTCAAGTTCAAGCCCCTCCGGATGGGCTGACTTGAATACTGCATAAAAGATTGAACTCAATTTGGATGCTAAGACTCTGCGTCCTGGATCCGGAATGCAACCAAATTTTCAGCTGCAGCGCAAGTTGAAGTAAAGCCACCCTGCAGCATTGTTCGTAATCTTTAAGCTTGAAAGGTCATTGATGCTGTGTTTTCCTTATTTACTCAACCCATGTAACATTTCCCGACGTGACTTCTACAAAGCAAACGAGGACAGACCAGATGTTTCTGTGCGAGTCGTGAAGTGAATATGACGCGGCACCAACTGGGCTACCAAGTCCCTCTACATCTCTTTTCACCTCGAGATGGAATAAATTGATATAACATGTATATATATGTCGAATTTGAGTGTAGTGCTTCATGTCCATTGTGACAGTGAGCCAGCCAGCTATTCTGATCATGATGAAAGATACTATCAGTACACCCTTCGAGCTTGAAAGCTCTTCTTTCCAGACTCCGGCCGCTGTCGTATCCGAAGGCATCACTTCATTTGACTTTGACAATCGCATTCACTATGATCTAACTCCTCCTGGGGAGAAGGCCGAGCCTGAACAAGAGGTATTCCCAATCACGGATCCCGTCTCCGTCACAACTCAGCCTCTGGTAGCCATCATTGGTGTCGGCTACGTTGGACATCACCTTGCTCAAGTTTTCTCGCGAGCGTATAATGTCCTTGGATACGACATTTCCGAATCTAGAACTCGTCACCTGAAAAAGACCTTTGAGAGCAACAGCAGAGTGAGGTTTTCATCGTCGCCATCAGAAATGAGCCAGGCCACACATTTTCTCATATCAGTGCCAACGCTGCTGCTACCAGACAAGCGCATCGATTCATCGTTTCTCCGTAACGCACTGTCTACAGTTGCCAGGATCGCGCGGCCAGGATCAACAGTCATTATCGAAAGTTCCGTCGCCGTCGGGATGACCCGTGAATACCTCGGACCACTCGCCAGGAAGAACGGACTCTTTGCTGGAATGTCGCCCGAGAGAGTTGATCCCGGCCGAACAGAGCCTCCCGCACACGCCATACCCAAGATCATCTCCGGCCTTGACGATGAGGTCCCAGGGTCGCTGGCCGCCATACACAAGCTCTACTCGAGGGTCTTCGACCAGGTGACTCCTGTGTCGAGCCCAGAGGTGGCCGAGATGACGAAACTATATGAGAACTGTCAGCGAATGGTGTGCATAGCATATGCAAATGAAATGGCCGATGCTTGCATCTCGCACGGCATTAACCCGTTTGAAGTATGCAATGCGGCCGCGACCAAGCCTTTTGGCTATATCCCACTTATGCCTGGTCTTGGAGTAGGAGGCCATTGCATCCCAGTCAATCCCTACTACCTGCTTTCCAATAACAGCTTCCCAATTCTCCAGGCGGCATCTGAGAAAATGGTATGCCGCCCCAGGGAGATAGCGGAGCGAGTGGTGACGAGGCTGTGCAGACGGCTGCCCTTTTGTCGGCCACGCATCTTGGTGGTTGGTATGGGCTTCAAACCCGGACAGGCTCATCTGATAAACTCCCCCGGGTTGGAATTGGCAAAGAACTTGATCCTGGCGAACAAGGTCGAAGTCACTTGGGTCGATCCTCTTGTCTCTCAAGACTCCATCCCTCAGATTCCCAGGTTCGACGAAAAGGACTGGTTCGTCGCGTCATTAGACGTGAGCTTTGAGTTGATAATAGTTGCCTTCAGACAGAGAGGTTTGGATTTCGAGCTGCTGGGAAAGCTGCGAAATGTCGAGGTCGACATGTGGTGCCCGTGAGGTTATCAGTCAACCGGTTTTGCTGGCAAGATGCGGTTTAAAGAGCCCTGACAGGGTCTAGAGGTTTCTTCCGTATGAATATATCTAGTCTTAGCAATGTTAGTCCTTGCGGTATTCCTTAGTATTTGGCCCTCTTTTCATTGCAGGTTCTCAAACAGTTCATGATATAGTTGGCACTGCCAATGCGAAAACCACCACTCTAGTTACTCTCGACACTTTATCGCAAAATGCTTGACTGAGTCCTTTAAGTTAAGACTTAACTACCATAGGAAAGCCATCACAAGGCCCCGATATGAGCAACCACACCCCCAAGCTGTCAACTCTCTGTGGGCTACGCAAATGGTCCTGATAGGCCCAGTCCAGCTGGCTTCTCTACCATCAAAGCAGTGTAGGACGATACCGGAAATCCCCTCCTTGTACAGGCAGAGGTTTTATTTCCAAAACATCTTCAGGAGGTGCGGTGGAAAAAAAGGACTCCCTGTGCAGACATTGGAACTACACCGAAAGCCGGCTTTGATAGATACAGCTCGATCCGCGCTGCCTTCTTTGACAAAGGCACACTCAATGCAAAGTAAAACAGGCTAGATTAATTTAATAACTTTACATTCAGCCGATAGTAAAACGCCCAGCTTTTACGTGAGTATTTTCCCGTAATAAAAGCCCGCTTCGTGTTGCGACTGGCTAGACGAGTCAATTCCTGTTTTCAGTTGACCAGGTCATAGGCTACAACTAATTTGCTGCGTCGGAACGGGTTAGAGAGAGACCAGACTTCTGAAAGCCATGCATCGGTGCGTCGGCCGAAATGGGCATATAAATTGTCTCACAAAAAATGGACGCCCACGCCACAGTATTTTGGGTGTTATACCCCCTTATATCCTATGCGACATAAATCCATCTTTCCCCGGGTTCTCACAATAAACAGCGGGGTCCAGAATTGATTACATAGCTAGTACTCGGCGTATTTAAGCCCAACAGCCTCCACTCATACAACACAGAGCCTTTCCACCTATTATTTACGTATTGTTAAACATTGCATTAATTCTTCAACGCCGCCCAATGTCACCTCCTACCAACGCAGAGCTAAATGCAAAGCGCGAAGAGTCTTGTATTGTAATTACTCATGAGAAGAAATACTACAGAGTCGGGCAGACTTGGATCAAGTGAAGTCTGCGACCCTGGGAATGGCAGAAGCGTAACGGTTACATGCCCATACCATTATTTAACCTTGAACGTGTTTTAAATGAAGGCGCTTGCCTTCTTATTCTTGCAAAAAACACGAATATCCCGTTACCTAAACTTTATGCCTGTTTTGAAGACGATGGTGCCGCCTACCTCATTACAGAGTATGTTGAAGGAGTTGGTATGAACGAGCTTGATGTCGAGAAGCAAGAGGTGGTTGCCAAAGAGCTCCGCACTCATATGGAAACCCTAAGCAAGTCAACATCTAATGTCTGGGGCGGTCCAAGCGGTTTGGTGAGAACTTTCCTAGTAGCTTAATGACCAGTAATTAACGCGTTAATAGGTTCTGCCTCCCTACCGCATCATGAGACACTCTAATGGCAGGCCCTGGGAAATGAAGCCGCGGGAAACGCAAGATCTTGTTTTTTGTCACAATGATCTTTCTGCCAACAATGTTATCGTTGATCCTAATACTCTCAAGATTACGGCTATTATTGACTGGGAATACGCAGGCTTTTATCCACCAGAATTTGAGTTTGCATTTTTTCCAAAGACCAGGTCCATCTATTGCATTGGATGGGGAAGTTGATGATACGGAATCGTTGATGGATATCCTGTCCAATGAGAGGATATAAGTGGCAAGATGTTACATGCTGTGCAGGCGGGAACGCAGTAGGTTGAAACATGCTACGCAATTGGCCGTAACGGAGATAGCGCTGAGCGAGGCAGAGATGGTATTCTCGTTGATGTAGGAAATCCAAATTGAGCGATGATCATCGAGTTCTAGTCTCAAAAGCCGAACCTCTCGCTTTCTAACGGCCACAGAAACTTGGTCAACATGGGCCCGTCTCAATCACTTGTGACTTCAATTCGTTGACTTGGCCCACACTAATATGTCCGAGGTAAATCTGCCGGCTCTGAACCTGGACAACTGTTACACGGAAATGGCCCAATGTCAAAGGTTACACAAGGGCTACGGTCACGAGACCTAGGGCAAAGTTCCTCACCGATTTCTTGTATTTAAAGAGGTCTTTGGTCAACGAGACCTTAAGGAAAACCAAGGACCTTTGATACCAAAGACTGTTATTAGATGAATTGAGCTAAATTGCTCCAAGCCCTCTAACGAGCCCTTGTCACAACAACCCCGTGCAACATGAACAAACTTTGAGATTTAACTTGCCACCTCCGCCTAACTCGGCGAGGGAAATAGCGCTCCCAGACCACGTGCAGAACATGAAATGTTGATGCAGTTTTGGAGCACTAAGCATGGCTCAACCCACCCAAGTTTTGCGCAGCTCGGGCTAGCCGCAATCGCGGTAACGGAGTGTAGTGTTACAAATAATACTGATGCGGTGCTGTCGGTGAAGGGTAAACAGTCAGGGTCCGAGGTGGGCATTGTAAAGGAAGTCGTAACTGAAAAGGAACTGGGAGTATAGCAGGGAGTTGTGGCTATTATGACACGCGCTGGGCTGTCGGGCTGTCACTTCCCAGTCTAGGAGCAACGGAGCGCGATCTTGTAGTTGACAGGGATGTCAAAGGCATATATGTCAAATTCGCAGACTTCGGCCTTTCTAAAGCGGCAGATAGCCTTAAGACATTCTGCGGCACACTACTATGGGCAGCTCCAGAAATATATCTTAAGGCGGCTGATCGCAAAGGGACAGCCAACGATACATACAGCGTGGCAGTTGATATTTGGTCTCTAGGTGTTGTCGTCGCGTCGATCGAGTGCGGAGGGCTTCCAGTGTATGAGGAAGGGTGGGAAACAGACGCCGAGGCTTGGATAAATGCGATACAAAGCCACGTTACCCACCATTGGCCGATCCAACGCAACGAGCTTCTTTGGTTCCTCCTTGATAACATGCTGGTTGAAGACCCTGAAGAGAGGTCATCGGCAGATTATTGCCATGACGGGGCGAGAACTCTCTTAAAACGCATTAGTGATACTCGACATCAAGAGTCAGACGACGAAGACAAGAGTGTAACTACTCCAAAACCTTCGATGCACGACGCCCCATGCACTGTTCGTCCGGATATTCAGCTTGTCTCTTCAAAAAGCCTGGAGGCTACATTTAAAAGGACAGTACAAGTCATGTACGAGGATTCAGGTCAGCTTACAGATTGCCACTGTGTTGTGAACGAAGGGGAGTGGTCCGAAGTCCTAAGCACTCAGCCGAGCCAGATTTCTGCCACTTCTGTCGCCATGCCGCAGGCGAGCATGGTGGATGGATTGCTATGGCGTCATGAAAGCCTTGGTGAAACCAGCCCGAGAAGCAGCAACGAGGCCGAAGCCATAGGAGCGGACGTCGGAGAAGCTCAGATGAAGGGACCGTCCCAAAAGCGGCACAGTAAACCCTTTTGCGAAGTCCAGGGAGACGTAGTACGTAAGGGTGGTAAGCACGCAACGTCGGACACAGAGGAGCCAGTGGCCACGTCAGGTGCGGAAGCGAATGTGGTTGGCGGATACTAGACCAGCCGCATCGATGCCGCAGTCCTTCAAGCATGTGCGCTCGGGCGCTTCAGATCTACTGCATGCTGATCCTGAATCGACGCATCAAATCGCTGCTCGGACCGGCAGGTCACAAACGAGGCCAGAGGATTGAATGAACTTGGGGAAGGAGAGAAGGTGACCGCCACGAACACGTACACTGTGCGCTGGTAACTGTACACACACAATTATGAACGCACAGGGGAGGAGTAACGGGGCAGTTATCAACCCATTAGCATTTTCACGTTGTGACATATTCTCAGCGTAGCCAAGAAACTGCTCAGAATCTTGTGAAGACATGTATACATTCGCATATAGACTGGTTCCGAGCCTTAACAATTTGTGACAGCATTGATCGGTTGAAGACTACTAGTTAGTGTGTTTGGTGATTGAAGAGCTTTGGTCACGGGCGACCCACAGCTGACCAGGACAGGGGTGGGTTGAAGAAGAATATGGTCCCACCAGACTCCGCGTTTCATAACAAGCAGCATTTTCCCGTACCCCATTCTGGCCACGCCGCACTTGAACCTTTGCTCTCTCAAGCATTCGCGTTTTTCACGACCGTGAACTGCGAGGGCCCTCTTTTTTTTCCGTTCGCGCCGGTAGTATGCCCTACTTCAGATGCCGGTCGCCAAAGACCTCCACGCTGCTGTGACTGCCACTGACGTCCTAGCTTTTGATGAAAGCCAGCTCGTTCAGTACTTGGAGAGAAACGCTGTAAATGGTGGTGGGTTCGACATCTCAGGTCTTCTGGGCGTGGAGAATCTTTCCAAGGATCAGCGAAATGAGTTAGCAGAGAAACTCAGGTGAGAAGACTTACGACTCTACTTGATGTATTAGACCTTCAATAATAACCGTTCTCCGTAGAAGTGCGGCTCCTACGCTAGATAATTCGACTCTCGAGATTGAAGATCTTCTCACGCGCCTGACAAGGGTAGCCGATGAGCGAAACGACTCTTCAGAACATGATCTCTCGCGCTCGCCCGCCGCGTCATTTCAGTCGACCGCAAGCACACCACCCATTAGTTTCATGTCCCTTGAAATTTCTTGCCATCAAGAGCTCGTTAACGACGGCGGCCGGCCTGTTTGCTCCATCGAAGATCTGACATATATCCTTGCAAAGCCTAGGGCCAGGTATAAAGCGATTATGCCGTGGCTCAGTGACGACCCAGGCTCTGAGGTTTGGGATGGGGAGATAAAGACCGTCTTTTCGAGGCAATTTACGCGGTGGTGGGACTTTCGTAAATCACAATGGGATAACAGAAGGATTGATATTGAAGCGGGATTCTCTTCCTTCTTGGAGGCAAACAAGCGCAAATATGAGGGGATGGGTGCTACAAGGATGGTCTCCGACCCTTCATTCGAGGAAACAGTCAGGCGATTATGGCAACACAAGCCAGTGTCCCGGCAACTACCTGAATCTAACTCATTTACATCATACAAAGAGGCAGTCAGAAGGCGTCTTGCACCGTACCAATTCGCCCGCGCTTTGCAGTTAAAGGAGGACCCTCGCCAACAGACCCAGTGGACCAATTGGCTAGAGTACCTTAACTACGAAAAATGGTGTTTGGAAATGCTGACTGCGCTTGCGGAACCTCTGGAGGATCAATACCGTGAAGCCTGGAGAAGGATGCTCACTGCACCACGGGGTTCGTCGAGAGAAGCAAAAGGGTGTAGTTCATCAGCATCAAGGTTCATGCAAAAAGCAGGACGACGACCGGCGGACATTGTCAATATGGCCAAGTAGTTGGAAGCAACCCACGCTAGCTTGGTTGCAACTAACAAAACACTTGACGACTTTATTCGAGAGACAGAACCGTATCTGCATGCTCAGACAGCAGTGTACTACCAGAGACATCGAGTGGAGTGGATTATTAAGGAGGCGAGTTTAATCGAGCTGGAGATGTCCCAGCAAAATAAGATGGTGAAAACTAAAGCATGCGCCAACACAAGAGAGAACAAGAAGAGGCAACGCGATGATGATAAGATACCCCCGACACGATCAAAGAGAGTCAAACGAGGCGATGGTAGGGAACATGTTGTTTCAGAGGCAACGCTAGGCGAGCCTGGGCTTCGCCGGAGTCAGCGTTTAGCCCAAGGCAAATCGCTGCAAAGCCGAGTTTAGTTCATGTGCTTCCGTAGCTCGAGGCAGCTTTCACGGTACAATGCAGAGCAGTGGAGAGATAAGGAACAAAATGTACACATACCCAGTAGCATAGGGCAATACAGAGCGAAATATTTGGTTTGCAAGTTGTACAACATTATAGCATAGTGTATGTAGAGACTACTCAATCTGTATGTCATATTTTGTCTTTATTCTGCATCCACCCAGCGCAAGTGGCTAACTGCCCGCGTTTTCTTACGTCTGGTAGTTCCCGCCAGGTTAGCCGATCGCGTAAGACGCCCTCGCCGCCGTTCCGCAGGTCCACGCCGAAGCTCCACCTTTCCAGAGCGAACCTCCCACCGCTTCGCAAACTTGTACTTTTGGCATAGTCTCCTCTCAACCGACACTTACTTTTCCCTCACAGTGGGCATACCGTCCTGAGTATTGGAGGTGGGTGGTGACATTGGTCTTTACTACGTTAGGACAGCCCAGGGAACTGCTCAGGTAGCTTTTGAAGCAACCAACATGAAGTTGGACGATGCCATCATTGTTCTTGAAGGGCCAAAGAAGGAACAGAGAAGCTGTGCAGGTTTTGCTCAGTGCCCACACGTGAATGAGAGCAGATTAGAGAACAAGATTGTCGACCTCAACACATGAATTTGCCACCATAAGCTATCGGGGGAACCTGCTTGAATGACCCGACAAGCAAAGGAAGACATGTATGTGATGACTTGTTGGTTTCATCGATCTGCTTGACAGGCTGACGTAAGGGTTGTTTACCAGTGTATAAATAGCCGTGCCATTCCTCCACTCCCTTCCCACCTCGCTACACCTCTCGCTCTTCAAATCTACAGCTCAGGAAACTGCGCCTTCATAAATTCGATCCACGACCACGAGAATTACCTCTGCTCCTCGCTAAATATTGCAACATTCCATGGGTCTCAAAGCAATCACATCCCCGGATAAGTAAATACCACCGTGGGACTTCCCGTTTCCGCCGACATTGAGCTCATGATTCTCGACAATCTGCAAAGTGAGCACTTGCGACATTTTCTGTACACTTGCGAAGGCTATTTTTATGGGTGCCTAAAGTACTTCGCGATACGGAAGACCGACAATGGTCTTATTTATGCCGCAAAGAATAAGGGTGGCCATCTACTAAAAGCCATGTTGTTTATCGACGGAGTGGATGTTCATATTAAAGATGAAACGGGTCTATCTGCACTTGACACTGCTCTTGACCGGTACCGCTACGACGAAGGAATGTTATACTTCCTAGCTACAAACCCCAAGATTAGCACCCCAAAACCACTTATGAGTCTCATGTATATTCAGTCTGAACATGCATGCTCAATACTACGATCCGGAAATATCAACTTTAATGCGGAAGACAGATTTAAAAGCTCGCTATTACATGTTACTATGAAAGAAGGGGGGTTTAATCTCGCAAGACGGTTTGCTTCATACGCACGCTCATTAAATTTCGAAAGGGTTAACGAACGCGGCCTAACCCCGTTATTTTGGGCTATGCGATACGGATATGAGGAGGTAGTGTCTATTTATTTCTCAAAAAGACGGAAACATTCCAGCATGCCACATTTTTGAAGATATGCCGTCGAGACCGCTCCCTGTTATTTGTTGAATCTTCTTGCTGTTCGATACCGATGAGCTGGTGCTCCTTGAGAACTGCGGGTGAAGTGTTCTGTACATTCGGCGGTAAAACTCGGTGTCTGGATTTCCCCTGGAATCGTCATCTTGAGGTCTTGGAATAAAAAATGGTCGGTTTGCTTGATACTGGCTTTGAAATTCCCCAACTTTTTCAACCGTAGGCGCTTTGAAGGCCTCCGTACAGTGCGACCGTCTGGTGTAGTAGTCTCAACACAAACTTGATGTCCACCAACCGCCCGCTTCCTCACTCCTATAATCAGCCCGTCATCGGTCTGAAGAGTGGGCCATGGATATTTAAACGGCGTTGAGGAAGATCGATTTTGTTCCGGCAAAATTAGATTCAAAGCCCAATCCGCAGGCCAGTGATTTCGCAAGACCGCATCGGATATCAGCTTCTTCCCCATTTCCACTTTCTGTCTGGCTTCGTCATTATTCGGGTCCGTCGCAAGGATATTGTAATTTGCTACCACCAGCGAATAATGCTCCTGGAAGAATCGTAAGGGAATTTCCCACTGGGTTTTAGAAACCCTCTTCGCCTTATTATTCTTGTGTAACTCATTGTACTCTTTGGTAGCCTTTATAATCTCCGTATTAAGGGCCGCTATGCCGTTATGGGCGTCTTTGTCATTAGTATCGCTGGCCAATTTCTGCACAAATGGTGTTGCTTTTTGGTAAATTTCGTCGACTGACTCTGGAGGCACAGGGACGGAGTCTTGTTCCATCGCATCGTCTGAGTCACTTGAGTCTGAGTCTTCCGAGTCTTCCGCCATGAGGTCCTCTTGGCCATCCCAGTGAAAGACTGCTGTGGCATAGGCAGGCTCAACGCCAAGTCTGGTCGCTGCATCGCAAAGCTCTGCGCCATTGTCAGCTTGAGAACGTACACTAGATTATCATTTCAGGACCTTACTCTGTAGGGCTTTCTTGGCCTCTTTCTTTGGCTTGTGTCCACTATGTTCGTAATGGATCTCGCATCCAATCGTCCTCAAGGCGAGCAAGCAATCTTCAGTGGACGAAGCCTCGTCAAGCCCGAGGGTGCTTAGGTCGGTTTCACTTTGTAATATACGTTGTATTTCAGCTTCTATGTCCGCTCCTTTCCGGACCTTTTCCGCATCATTTCTAGAGACGTCAGGACCTGGGTTTGCATTTGGTGTGGGCAATCCTGTTGCTTATGCAGGCCCTTTTTCGCCTTCAGAGGGGTTCACGTTTTTGGTGGATCCAGAAAGCATTGAGCGGCGACGGCTGTGGCTAAAATACTACGCCACCCCTTGCACGTTAGAGCTGTGGGTGCAAGGGGTACGATCATCCGAAGGCTGGGAGTCCTTGGGCCAAGCAACTATTAAGCCATTACATTTAGCTAGCTATCTAGTTATGCAGAGCCGTGGTCTGACCTATATGGATTCCGTGTAAGGACCTGTCGTCTTCTATGCCGCTCATCCCTCATCTTCATCTTCATACCCTCTGGTGGAGACTCGTAAAACAGGTGACCACGATCAAAGGGCGCATCCAGCATCAAGCCCTGGAGCGTTTTTACGCGAGAGACAGCTACGTAGCTTAAACCAGTCTGAAAGTCCCGACAGGAGAGATCTGTCACGATGACATCTTCAGTGATGCTCTGCGACTTGTGAACCGTAATGGCGTAGCATACGATCAGGGGAAACTGCGTGCGAGTGCAGAGAGTGCTTCCGATGAGGAAGTCCCTGTCTACTGGGAGAATCGGGACAATCTTTCTGCCATCAGCGGTGGTCAGGAACACAGGTCCACTGTACTTGTCAAACTCCATCATGATAACACAGGGAGGGTCTTGGACTGGGTCAGCCCCCGGTGCCCAGCCGATATCGTAAACGGTACCGCGAGCGCCGTTGCAGAGACCAACTGGCTGCCAAAGGTTAGATGTCAGCATCAGACGGGCGCCAATGCATATAGGGATCTGCTTCGCAAGGTTGCCCGCCTTGTCATCAGGCGCCGCAGCCGCGCCAAGGCCGACATTCTTAGCCTTGACCTGAATGACTGGCCGGCCGAGGCGGTCGAGGTGGTAGTGGTTATATTCGTTCACCCTATCTTTCGTGGCGTATACTCGCAAGGCGTTGGCGAACCTGGCGACCTCCAGATCATCTAGCTTCGCCTGTACTCGACCGGAAAGGAGTTTCCAGGACTCGACTGACAGTTGGAGGAGCCGCAATTCCTCGAGAGCTGTGCGAAACGCCTTCTGATCGTCGCCCCGTTGCCGTTGGACAACCTTCAAGAAGACTGATTTATCGAAGCGTCTATATGCGTTCCTGCCTTTGATCTCCACTCCCTGCACCTCTTTATCGTAATAGAGCGGCTTCTGTAGCACGGGTGGAAGCTGGAAGAAGTCGCCAACCAGAAGGATGTTAAGACTACCAAAGAACTCCTCATTCCTACTCGGGAACGCCTCGCGCAGGCGGTCATCGATCCAAGAAAGCTGTCGCAGTCCCAGCATGCTCTTCTCATCGATGATCAGGTAGTTGATGTCCTTCAGCTTCTTCTGGAGCTGGGCCATGTCAGTGGGCGAGAGGGGCTTGAAGTCCTTGTTGATTGGAAGGTGTAACAGGGAGTGCAAAGTAGTGCCCGATATCTGATTTCCCGCGACGCCAGTGGGCGCGGCACGCCAAACAGGTGTCCCTCTCCCGGCAGCAGCGGCTTGGAGGTGCGCGGAGAGCAAATTAATGAGGTATGACTTCCCGGTACCACCTCCACCATCCACATGGAGCAGCAACTGAGAGGGTTCCTGATTCAGGAAGTGGTCCATCACGGTATCGTATACTAAGCGCTGATCCCGGTTTAGGGAATCTCGAGCTTCCAAGGGCTGATGATCCACATCAAGGTCAAGGCGGTTTGCCGCCTTGCGTTGCTTCCAGTAGTCGCCCTTGAGAATACCGTCATCAGTATACCGTCCAACGTGAGGGGTCCAATCATAATTGATGTCGATGTCTCGGCGGCCGAGCATGTCGATATCCTCTTCCTCCAGCGGGCGGTCGGGAAGCATGCGGGCGAGTTCATGCCAGTCTTCATCCACAATGGGCTCTTCATGGACCTCAAGCTCAAATTCGTCGTCCTCAGCCCTCAATTCATTTGTATCTGGCTCCCCATAATGATCGTCCGCATGGGTGTCACGGTGCTGCTCTCTGCAAAACCTGTACGCAGCCGCGAAGGAATCGAACCGCTGCCCGCCCACGGTGAGCAACTCCTCTGGAGAGCGATGCGGATGAGCCATCATCAATTTAACACGGCAGAAGTCACCAAACTGGGGAGATGCCTCCACGGACCTGTATCGAGGAAAGTAAGACAGGACTCTCTTCTTCGCGTTGGCAGCGAGTCTCCTCCACGTCTTGAGATTATACGATTGCAGGTACTCGAGGTAAGTTGCATCCTCGTGCTGGTCATTTCTCTCGAGATACCTCCTGTAGCTGCCGACGGTCTCGTTGACATCTTCATCCACGCGATACGAACGTGCATGTTGCTCCAAAGGACGGCAGTCGACAGAGACCACCATCCGCGTGCCTTCCTGCAGAGGAATGTTAAGGAGAAGATGGGAAATCTCCTGCGCCGAGTAATCTCTCTCGGCAATCAGCTTATTCATCAGGCGAGAGGAGAAGGATAATAGCGGCTGAAGGTGTGCCGTGTGCGGCAAAACCTGGTCTGCAAGCTTACAGTAAGGCTCAGTCTTCTTCTCAGATTTGCTGCAATACTTGGCAGCGTACGTAATAACCGCCTGTAGGCTGGTGCAAGGAGATATGTCGATATTGGCTAGCCAGCCTAGTATAATGGCGGGATTGAAGTGATTCATGAGGTTGTCATTCCGCGCCGCCTCGAAGACATAGTACGACTTGCCTTCCTTCCTGATCACTGCGGCCAGCTCCCGCAAGGCACGAGGAAAGTCAAAACGACACTCCCGCTCTGGATTGGCCGCATTGGCCGCCTCGATATCTGCAGCAGCGCCTTCCATATCCCTCGCCAGATCAACGGTTCTCTTCCTTACGCGTAAGCAGTATGTGGTATTGCATCTGTGGCGCTGGCAGCGGTTGACGATTTGTGAGAGACGCAGGAATGTCAGTTCTGTACTCAGTGGATCTACGCTCAGGGGGTTACCCTCACCCTGGGGCATAGTCCTAGTCGGCTCAGGATTAATGGCAGTGATGTGGAATCCCCACGTGCGTGCAAAAACATCACGAGCGGCTTCATCCACCATGTCGACTCTTGGGCAATTCTCCATCCAGTACAGGCCATGGTTGTGCGGACTGCCACGCCCTTGCCATTCATACCGATCCCAGTAATCCGTAATGTTGAACTTCTTGCTTAACACGATATCTCGAAAGAAACAGTATCGGCGGTAGAAATGGAAAGCAGCAATGTGAGGATTCTGACGCAAAAGTTGGCGCGAGAGACCCATCCTCTCGGACTCGGACGCAGCCAGCCATTCATCATATCGGGGCATGTGCTGGTAGAGACTCCGCCAGTGTAAATCTGCCGGGCTGAATGTGATGAATGCACCAGGACATCCAAGGTTGTAGGCATAGGCCTCGAGGTCCTGCCTCTTCCTGTTCCAGAAGGGGCGCGTGCCGCGAATAGGTACCGCATGTCTTGTGATTGAGTTGATTAGCACCTGCGCCTCAGGGTCCTCGCTGTGCTCCAGTGCCTGAACAAGCTGCTCCCGTGTGAGCGGTTCATGACTACCATCGTGTTGCTTCACGAAGAATTTGGACCGTGCACGGGCCTGTGACCGCATCAGAGTATTGAAGGCGACGAAGCGGAAGGTCGGGTGGCGTGCAAAACGCCCGTCATGCCAGCGCATCGCGTGCTCGATGTAGTCCTTGTAGTCGATTGACCGTAGCCGAGGCTCAACAAAGTCGGCTCTCCCGTCAGGAAAGAGGCAGGGAAAAGCTAAGGAGAGTAGGGCATGAGAGCGATTGAACTCATTAATGGGTGTGCGCCGTATATTCGGAAGCTGCAGCTCGTGCTGCACCTGCTCCTGGAAGCTTGTGGAAAGCCTTGGTTCAGCTTCTGGTTCTCCGGCAAGAATAGACCGCAGAGCATCGAGCTCCGTGTCCTTGGCCAAAAGGTCCGGCACCGCAGCCTCGTCCTCCAGGTCCGGTTCTGCCTCCTCATCTTCCTCGGGTCCAACTTCGGCAGCCTCCACCTGGCTCTGGGGGATGTCGTCCAGGACATTGCCATCTTGAGGCAATTGACTCAGCCGCTCTTCGTCGATGACGATGCATCGATAGCCAGGATGATGGCGCCGGAGGTAGTTAAGCCATATGGCAACTGGCTGGCGGCGTACACGGAACTGGCGGGTGAATTGCCGGCTAAGGTTTGCATGGGACGACGTATTGGAAGGACGGAGTAATACAGTGTTCAACTCCCGCGGCAAAAGCGGGAGTTGGTTGTACACCAAGCCAACCTCGCGGAGAAAGTGAACAACATGTCCCCGATATTTGTACTGCTGGCCCCGCACAAGCATAATATTCACGTGGACGTGAACACGGCCTATTAAAGACTCTTCAGTAGGTGTAAGCTGAGGCAATTGAGTCGGTACGGAGCCAAAATCCAACTGGTTGTCCACAGAGAAGAAGTACGGCTCTTCAGGGCCGCGTTTATCATCCTTTCGACAGCAACGCGCACAAATGCCATCAGAATCGATCTTCATCTGGAACCAACGCTCTTGACATCGACCACAAAATTGCATTTGGTCATTGTCCAGCTTTGTCCAGAACTCACGGAGGATTGCTTTATCACGACAGGTCAAGGCGCAAGCGTCCAGGTCCCCATTCCACACCGGATCTTGTGCGTGAAATACGGCCGATTCTTCAGGTGGAATCATCACTGGACTCCGGTACCGTCGTGGCGGCCCCGACGATCGAGTTTGCCTTTGAGATTTTTTTGGCCGCCCTCCTGTACCAGGGGCAGGACCACGGCGAGCACGGCGACGAGGCCCTGACTTTCTGGAAGGCTGCCGCGAGCAATAGCGAAGAGGGCTTTCGTCCAAGGCATTGCTATTATCGTTCCCGTCTTCGTCCCCTAGATCGGAATCAGACTCTACCCCTAGGTGTTCGAGGTACTTCCGTGGTCGAGCAGGTGAAAGCAGCAAGTTGAAATAGTCCTCGACGTCAACATCAGATTCAGAGAACTGTCCCCTGTCATCCGCTTCCTTGGTCATTCCATCCCCATCTGGGAGCTCATTTGCCTGTAGTCGATCTTGACTCCCAGCTACGTTCCGTGGTTAGCTTGAACAAACTGCCGGGACCACAGCACAAGGATACCTTCTCCAGGACCATCAGAACCTTCAAAGACGCCGAGTTGAGAGATTGTGGGAGTTAGTGACACAGCCTCCCCTGCACGGCGTCGTGAACGATGGTCGCGCCGAATAGTGGCCTGCTTGGCCCTGGCGCCGGCCTTGGAGGCATCATCTTGCGAGTCCTTCCCGCCCTTGTGGAACCTAACAGCCAGGTAAGAGTAGTCCACACCAGTCGTGCTGCTTCGGACAGTAGATGGATCAGAATGTGAGGCGACAGGATCGGTCGAGGGCGGCACAGGCGGTGAGGGAGCTAGAGCCCGGAAGAGCCGCGAGCTCGCTTGGGTTGGTGGGATCGGCGTCCCCAGCACTATCTGCGGCTGGCTGCCTGGCTCTCCGAACAAACTCCTAGCTGTATGTTGTTGCCGTAGCTTCTCTGGCGATGTAGGTTGGGTTCCAGATCTCTGGTTAGGAGGCGATAGGCCAGCGTCTCTGTCGGTTCTTTTCGGGGCAGATCTCTCAGCTGAGGTAGGACGGACAGCCAGCTTTCTCAATGCAAGGACGGCACCTTTGGACCTGGCACGCTTGATCAGGTTAGGGAGGCATATATAGTATATCAATGGTGTCAGTTACCTCGGAATTGCGGTGGTCCCGGCATTCCAGACAGGTTGTAGTTGGATTGGCAGATTTCCTCCTGCTAACGAAATTACTTGGTGATTTTGTTCGGTCGCAAGACGGGCAATGGACTGCCAATTCAGATCTAGGACTAATATTACCCCTAGAATCATAATCCATACCCAACCATGCGGTACATCTGTTTCAATAATGGAAGAAAGGCTGCTGGCCAAGCAAACGAACAGATCGCTGGGCAAATTTAGCGATTGTAAACGATTGTAAACGATTGTAAACGATTGTAAACAGAGAAGTAAACAAAGAAGCACCGACAGACGGTGGCTGTCCTTTACCCACTTTTCTAGAGCCACCAACCAATCCAGCCTTCTTTCGCGATTTCCCATACAAAATTTGGACCAATAGAAACTTATTTGTCAAGCCTGCACCAAACCCTCATTATTCGGAAAACTTATGGATTAATGTAGAGTCAGCCTTCGGCTGAATAAATACCTACCATGTATCAACGGAAGTGTATTCTCAATTCAGCCAGAATTGTAACTGGAACATCCATGACCACAGAAAACAGACAATTTCAGCCGCAAAGCTATGAGGATCACATTGATCGGTATGTCCAACTCGGTCGCAGTAGCCAATCATATGTAGAGTACATTCATTCATTGGTCCATTCCCCTCCATCACCTTGGTCAGGAGGGCAACTTTCTGCTCAATTACACAACCCATCCCAAGCGTTGCCTTGTTTCGCAAATGCCTCTATGGCTTACTTCACATCCTTTTTTGGCTAAATACGAGAGGTCATTTAAAGGATGAAGAAAATGTGGCAGCTGTAACACACTCGTGGCAAGTCTGGAGGCTAGGAAGAGGCTTCAGTCCTAGAACTGTCGGAAACTCTAAGTAGTCGCCTGCGACACGCAGTCGAGACATGACAGGGAGAACTGAATATGGGACAAGGCACGGATATGTAGTTGCTCCCTGGCCCATTGTCTCAGGCAACAAAAATCATGTGTCGCTCACCTGCTACATCGTAATGGTGGTCACTCCCTGACGCACTTGGACCTGGAACTCTCGGCCTGGGGCAGTTAATTTGTAACCTTCAACCACATACATGCATAGTTCGAAGTCTCGTTTGGGCTGTCACATTGGATGCTTATTGCGATCAAGGTGCTCACAAGGGAACTCCCGGGGGCTTGGCAAGGGGTCCAGATGTCTCTGCAACAGGGATCGCTGTCAGCTTCAGAGTCCACACGAGGCGACGGCCTGAAGATGGGATGATTTGAATCACCATCACCCCTCCCCGGCAACATTCACAACTGGCTCATTTCAGTGAGCACCCCGTGGTGTGAGGTCTCGGAGAAGATTACCCGCCTATCATCTCCTCGGTATACTTTGGCTTGACTGCAATATGAAGAGAAGCCCGTGGAACGTAGTAGGAGCAAAAAATGTACTCAAAAAAGTGTCTCAATGGGCTAGTTGGTATTATACGTATGCGTGAAAGAGATTTACTGCTCTCTAGTTTCTTATGTTTTGGCCAACTCGGAAACACACTGACTTTATACGCGCTCATCATTTGTCAAAAGAAATGCTCTTGGGCTTGTTGGTAAGATAGTGAACAGATGCGTCGATGTGACATTGATTGCATGTTGTCGGGTCGAGGAGAAGGCTACAGTAACACGTCGCATAGAGTTATTATTAATAGTATGTATTGGCAAGAACTCGAGCATGCGTGGAGCCCACATTGCTCTACGGAGCGGAAGCACGACTTGTCGGCGCTGGTCTCAACTCTCTGTAGGTATTACCCCTAGGACTAAGGGGCTGATACGTAGGATGGAGAAGGCTATCACACAGCGTACGAAAGCTATCCTTCCAGTCTGGAGGACAACTCCAATTGCTGGCCTGCACAGAGAAAGCGGCATACATCCTGTTAGCCTGCTGCTCGAAACAAGGCGCTCCGATTTGCTGCCCGACTGAAATCACTCGATCAACACCATCCACTTTGTCAAGCGCATCACCGAACCCAAGCCGCCGGCAATCCGCAAGGGTGCCAAACTGAAATACCAGATATCTCAGTCAAACTTCCCCACCTGGCTACGCAGAACTGACAACTGCTGCCCACATGTGCACGACCGATCCTCGTTGAGAAACGCCGTAGTACGAAGGTGTCCGATCTCCAGACATCATCAAAGGAACAATCCGCCGCAGAATCTCAGCGATGGTTAGAGTCAGTGCCTCATCACAGCTTACACTGTTCACTCTGATGGCTCCCTGTCCGCAGATGGCCAACCCGTCTATGGCATTAGAACTTCACCTAAACAAACCACCAGTACTCTCTGGCTCCAGGAGACTTGGCCCGTCTGAGATCTTCGACGCGAAGCAACTGCTGTCCTGGAAGGTTTCAAGGCAGCGTTGGACCTGCCCAAACGGCTACCTAGGAGACAACCTGCCTGGACAGTTTCTTAGACACATCACGGACCACGGACAGTGCTCAAGTTTCACCTTCTTCTCTGGCTGATCTGTCGTGGGGGATACAGATGCAGACGACAGCCGAGTCCAGCATGAGCTCCTTGCCGACAACAAGTTTCCAGGGGCCATTATTAAACCCGCGAGTCAACTATGAAGGCACCAACGGACATGCCTCTTTCGTCAAGACTACATCTTGTACAGTCGTCCGTTCGTCATCGCACCAATAATGAGGAGAAAAGAACCGCCTGCTGTCACCTGACATGGAGATGGAACGATGGGTCAACGTTTCCGTTGGCTTGGATGAACTGTTGAAAATGGTTATCTGCTAACCTAAGACTAGGCCGCTCCCAGAGCCTGAGTATAAAAAGGCCGGCATCCCCCCTTCTTCCGGTTCGCGAAACCTTGATCTTACAACATGAACGGGATGACTGAGGCGCCGAGACGACCTAGACGACCGAGATGACGAAGACTACCAAAACTATCATGGCTGCAGATGACCTGATGTACCTGGGCAGTTCGTTCCAGAGGCCAGCGGACCTACAAAAAACATCCAGTGTCCCACAATCAGATCCCCCAAGCATCAACGGGAGCTATTGCACACAGCCTTTCTGCAACGACTGTGATTCCCGCGAATGGAAGTTCGGGGATGAGGTAAAGACCATATGCCCGGCTAGCCTACACTTCGAAGGATGCAGACTACTGGCTACTGATACCCCATTCTTACCGGACCATGCCAATGATGTCCCGATTAACGATGATTTCAACTGGTTATGCGACACACCAGAGCAAGACTTCAACTACGAACCCGAGGAAGATGAATGCAGCTGGCTAGAGATCGCGGAGCTTGTCGACATCTTCTATGACAGCGGTTCTCCAGGCTATCATTCCATTGGCCCAACAAGCAAACACATGCAAAGCCGAGGCCGCACGGAAAATCTTTGCCGCCATACACCTAACAACATCACACACGATACGTCGACGCTGGCAAGCTCCACACCCAGCACTTCATCTTTTTTCACTGAGGCTCACGCCCAAGATCATTCCACACCTCCGGAATCACGGCATCCCGAGATTGGCAGCTCATCAACGTTCGCAAGAGAAGCCATGAAAAATGTACAAGTAATCGACCTAACAGGGGACGATAACTATCCATTACTGGAGCCATTGCTCTCGCCGACACACGTCTTACCAAAAAAGAAACCCACCGCGAGACCACATGCTGTTATTGACCTCACCCAATATGACTCGGACGAGGACGACGAGAAAATGAAAGCCTGGGACGATGAACACGATGCTGTAGACTATGGTTATAGGAGCGCTTATGAGGACAAATACGACATTACGAGCCCGATCAGCGACCTTTCTTACCGAAAACCCTGCAAGTTCGTTCTTACAAAGGTTTTACAAAATGGGAAACCTTATCTACGGGATCATCGTTGCAAAAAATGGAGGAACGGACGCTCTTATGCTACGCCAAATCACAAAGACACAGTACTTCTCATTCGGGATGGGGGAAGCGATATCCCTATTGAGCTGGAGTACAAGGGTTTTGGTATTTGGGAGGGTTGCAACTATCGTATTGGAGCAGCTATTAGTGACGTTGTTGCAAGGGCTATGGTGTTTAACCGACAGTCATTGCCATTGAAGAGAAAAAGGGGTTGCATGTATTCGGACGATCTTAGAAAACGTAGGCGAGTAAGCAAATGAGGTGGATTTTAAGTTACGTACTATAATAGCGGCTTTCTTGCAAAGGGACCCTGATATGTGGTCTATAACCATACTAACCAGAAATTCCTGCTGGCACGAAGTGGAGAACGTGTCATGAACTGAAGTACATGCCTAGCGTTCACCCATGGTCTCCATGCAGAAATGAGTTATCGACACTTGCTTACTGACTTATGTCTGCCTCTCCAAGTTCTATGGAGTAGCCAAAGGTGGATTGTAGACCTGTGTCTACATGGCCTGTGTCTACTTGAGCCGCGTCCAGCTGACCCGCGTCCACTTGACTTATGTCTCTTTGCCCCGGGGCTGCATAGACTCCAGTAAAATAGAGGCAGGTCGAGTAGACCCAGGTCGAGTAGACCCAGGTCAAGCAGACCCAGGTCAAGCAGACACAGGTCAATGAATCCAGTCCCGGCTACTATACCGACCCGGGTCAAGTAGACCCAGGTCAAGTTGACCCAGGTCAATGAATCCAAAATTCTGCTACTGTCCGACCCCAATCAAGCAGACACGGCTCAGGTCAACAGGAGTAGGCAATCTGAAGTTGATTGGTTGGTTGTATGATATATTCAATTATCTATTCTCTTGGATGGAGTGCTTCTAAGTGGTTGACGATGAGACCCACCCGATTATGGTACAGCGAGTGATTGGGAAGGGAGCACATCAAGAAGAAGATTGTCGTAAAGCTAAAAGACGATGTTAAAGCGTAGACGAGATTGTATCGGCCGACTGACCGCATTTAAAAGCGCTTGTGAGGTCCTATGATGCGGCCGCTTCGCCCTTTTTGCTTTGTTTGGAGGCGACACTTTATGTGCTGATCCAAGCATCTGCTAAGTGCCGAAGGCCAGCAGACGCGGGTGCATTGATACGCCCAAGTAAGTTGACCCTGAGGTTGAAGCTTGGGCTGAACTTGGAGCAGGCTTGAGAACCCCCGCGTAGCTGGGCGCCTGCTTTTTGGCCTGGGCGAAATTTGGCTTGTGCTAAACGTCCAAGGCCGACTGTGTCTAGTACTGTAGTAATACATTAGCTAGTGTCTATCTAATCATATCTACCTGAGTGGTCGGCATGTTATAAGGCAGACAGTATGGGTATTAGTATACAAGTAGATATGTCCAGTACAACGAAGCACGAAAATCGGAGGGAGAACGGAGAAAGATCAACTACGAGAGTATTGCTGTTAGGTCCTATTTTAGTACAGGTTCCGAGCTAAGTCTGCTATAATGTCCAAGTCGAGTTCGTTTTTGCTTCTGGGAGACAGTAGAACAGTTTTGATGCCCGAGTACTCTGCACTATCCCGGCAATCGTCTGGTAGGATTGTTCTGACCCAAGTTTGGTTGTTATTACACGTAACGGAAAGTAAGTAATAGCTTGCAGAAAGCTCATTAGCCACTGATTTAACCTGATCAGGGTGGCTGTCTTCAACCCTGCGAACTTCTTGCCATATATATCCTTTGATTCTTTGAAATAGACTAGAGTAGAATCCCTAGGCCGCTTCCGAGTTTGCTCGTCTTCATGTGACTTGTCCATATTTGTCATAATGCTGTCCTCGGCTCTGAGGTTTTTCGTTCCTGATGTCGCATCCCGTGGCTGCCGTACAGGCGGCGACTGATACATGGGCACCCGGGTGCCCAAATAGACTAGCGCACCCAGGTGCCCAAATTATGTCAGCACTCCTCTAGCGCTGGGACAGAACCTGTGCCCCAGCATGTTCCTGCAGCCACTGCACATTGCAGCGCCAATCAGATTGATGAAACATGGATCAGGCAGCATTCCCTGACGACGTTCTTCCACCCGAAGGCACATATGAATCACGCGAGTCCTTACTTGATGCTATCAATTCTTGGGCGAAACCTCGAGGGTACGCATTTACAACAGGGAAATCCCTCAAGACACCAAATGGCAGAGTCAGAGTAATATTCGCTTGTGATAGGAATAAACCTCCTCCAAGCCCTTCTACTGATCGAGTGCGACGCACTTCGAGCCGAAGAACTGGCTGCAAGTTTTCAGTTCTAGCCAAGCAATCGCTAGATGGTAGTACATGGGTCTTGAGCCATCGACCAGACATCGAATGTGCTAAACATAATCACGCGCCCAGCGATGATCCTTCTGCACACCCTGCCCACCGCAAGCTTGTGGGAAAAGATGCGGCGATCGTCTCCAAACTCGTGAAGTCTGGAACTGCCCCTCGAGAAATAAGGACCTACCTCCATAACCACTCAGAAACACTTGCAACTCAGCGGGATATATACAACCGGATTGCGGCAACCAGGAGAGATCTTCGCGAAGGCCAGAGCAGCATTCAAGCCCTAGTCGACCAATTAGATAACGAGGGCTTTTGGTGTCGCGTCCGCTTGGATGTAGACAATCGACTGACGGCTATCTTCTTTGCCCATCCTGACTCTGTGGCGTATTTACAATGCAACCCGGACGTATTATTGCTGGATTGTACCTACAAGACGAATAAACACGGTATGCCGCTACTCGACATGGTCGGAGTAGATTCTAGCCAGCGGTCGTTCTGTATCGCATTTGCATTTCTATCCGGTGAATCGGAAGAGGATTACTCTTGGGCGTTACAACATCTCAGGTCACTTTACCAGCGTGAACTTCCGTCAGTTGTCTTGACTGATCGATGCCTAGCTGCAATGAACGCTGCTGCACATTGGTTTCCAACGACCAAAGCGCTCCTCTGCCTCTGGCATGTCAACAAAGCGGTCCTCCAGCGCTGCCGGCCCTTTTTTGTGCAGAAAGAAAACGAAACCTCAGAGCGGGCAGAAAATGACACATGGGAAGAATTCTACACCTCCTGGCACTCGATTGTTGCTTCACCAAGTGAAAAGATATTTGACGAGCGCCTGGCCAAGTTTGAACTGAAGTATCGCGAAAAATATCCAGAGTGTGTAGGGTATATCAAGATGTATTGGCTCGAGCCGTACAAAGAGATGATCATTAAAGCATGGGTGGATATGCACTTGCATTTCGGCAATGTGGCCACCTCGAGGCAGGTGGCTTATACTATATGCAATTGACAAGACGCTAATGGAACGTTCCCAGGGCCGAGGGTATCCATTCACTGATGAAAGCACACATTAAGAAATCGAATTTGGACCTTTTCGACGTTTGGCAAGCCATGAAGCATGCCATCGCAAACCAACTCAAGGAACTTAAACATATTCGAGCTTCGCAACAGTTACGCACACCTCTAGATGTATCCGGGCTCATGTTCGAAGCAGTACGAGGTAGGGTTTCGCATGATGCTTTGCGCAAAGTCCAGGGGCAACGGCAGTTATGTCTACAAGAGCCACGTCAGATTCTATGTAGTCAGACTTTCACTTCGTCACATGGGTTGCCGTGCTCCCACACCCTCGAGAAGCTGGAAGAAGAAGCTCAGGGTCTTCTGTTAGAGCATTTTCACCCACATTGGCACTTAAAGCGAGGGGTGGCACTGCCAAAACCTGTTCTGGAACCTCGCCGGGCTGCAAACCAACTAAATAGGACTCAACCCTTAACGAGCACAAGACGCGAACCATCCGGTTTCGAGAGAATCCAGGGTAACAGAAAGGCTCCCACTTGCAGCGCATGCCACGTGGTAGGCCACATTATGACCTCGAGGTCCTGTCCGCTGAAGTTCAAGGGGTCGCCGGTAGTACCTCTGCCGGAAGCTCGAAGTTCAGTCACATTTTCAGGTGCCACGGCGGAAATGGCTCCTGCGGGTGTCTCTAAGGCCCCCCCGGAAATCGTGCCAACGACCCAGCAGTCGCAATGTTCAAATGCAGTGGCGGATGCCTTGGCAGAGATTGATCAACCCTCTTCCTTTGCAGCACGCATGCCACCCATCCGTTCATCTCCTCTCATGAGATTTAATACGTCGACTGACTTGGGGTCGCTTGCCACATCAAACAACGCGCCCGGCAGTCCGCCAATGTTGACCGTTGAAGGGCCAACGGTTGAGCAAGTCCAGTCTTTGTCTGGTGTCACCTTGGAAGAGCCGCGGTACGATTCCCCGGGTGCCATTTATGAGAGATATGTAGCTGCTAGAAATGCGTGGTACGCTGCGCAACCTGCTGGCAGCATCAAGACCAACCAGCAATATCGCAAAGCGATGGGGCTCCCACAAAGATACGACAAGCGGAGTTACGAGTGGTGCTTGGACTACAAACAAATGTCGAAGCATCGCGTCACTGCGACAGGGTCCAGAGAATGGACGAAAGAGGAAATGATGGCGTATCTAGACTGGAGCAACCAGGAAGATGAGCGGATTGAAGCCCAGGTCGCTCGGGAGATGGGTGATCATCCTTTGGCTAACAAGAGAAGAGGAATGAAAGAAATATGGAAGAGAATAGAGGTAGACAGTAATGAGCAACAAGCTTTGCACTCAGCGAATAGCGCGACGGAGGATTGCATTGTTGTCAAGTTGTAGATTAAACTGGAGAGAGTAACTAGTTGAAATGATCTTCCAGCCGGGTCTTGCGGGTCTGTCCCAGCGCTAGAGGAGTGCTGACATAATTTGGGCACCTGGGTGCGCTAGTCTATTTGGGCACCCGGGTGCCCATGTATCAGTCGCCCGTACAGGCCCCTCTTGCCTGCGGGTATCTAACGGCAATACGTAGTGGGGAAGACGAAAGAAAGCATAACATATGGTCCTCAGTCGACAAAACGTGCTCACATTGTTGCCTTGAATCGAGTCGCTGTTGAAGTTATCCCAACACAAATAAGATTGATCATTTCTAAAAGAAGCCATATCTGGATAACCGGACTATTATTGTGTTTTCTCATGTTGACTGAGGTTCGGACTGGGCGAAGTAACCGACAGCGGATTTGCATGATCAGCTCTGACCTCTAAACTTTGTGGTCTCTTGGATAGGCTTTTTATTTTTGGCGACTTGAAACCGTAATTTTAGGCCAAAACTGCCATGTAGTGCAATGTGAGTTTGTCTGGAGGACCTGGTCTTGGCTTTTGCCGCAGTTCTTCCTCGGGTCGACTAGCCTGCGGTTGTGTTTCGGAATAACATCGTATCACATTAACAGCTATGGAAGCAGATTGAATAGTGGAATTATCCTTGATTAAAGCTATTTAGGTACGGAAAACAGGCCCTTATTTATAGATATTAAGGTTATTTAACAGGTCACCTAGAAAGTAATTAATTTAAGGGGTTCTATAATATTTAGCTATTAAAGGTTTAGCTTTAATATGGTGGTAGCGCGAGCCTTCTTTTAAGGCTTTTTATACAATTAAAAAGCAGCTATTTAAGGCGTTCTAAGGCTTATTAAAGTCCCTAATAAATAGCAGCTATTTTCTATTAAAAGGGCCTTTAGCGTTAATACACTCTTATAAATTAGGTTAATAGCTAGCTATTAAAGCTATTAATAGCTATTAGAGTAAGCTAAATTAGTTAATTTAAGCTCTTTTAATAATACTAATAATATTAATAAGCTCTAGTTACTTAATAAAGCGGTTAAATTATTAACCTATTAGAATCTTTATTAATTTATTAGCTAAATTATTAGCGCTTTAAACGAATTTAATATTAAAGGTCCCTTATTAATAGGCTTATTAAATTCAGCTATTATAAATATTAATATAATAAAGAGCGGTCTTAAGCCTTAAAAGATTACTATTAATAAGCTAAATCGTCTATAAATTATTACATTATATTATAGGCTTTAAATAATTTAGCTAAAGGTTTAGCTATTAGAAAAGCCTAGATATCGTAATAGTCTCTTTAACTATATATATAAAAGCTAATAATTCGGCTTTAATAAACGATATTATAATTATATCTTAGTTATTAGCTGTTTAACTAATAGGTTTATTGAATAGTTAAATTATTAAGCCTTATAATAACTTTTAGGTTTATTAATCGTTTATAAAGGTAATATTAAAAGCTATTTAAAGCTTTAGGTTATTAGGATTTTCATTAAATTTAATTACTAGATATCACGTTAAATACAAGTACTTAATAACTTAATTAGCAACCTATTAGTAGGTTTTTAACGGATTAAAGAGGAATTTAGCTAGCTTAACTATTAGTTTAGCTATATTAGGTTTTCTAATAACTGTAATATAATTAATAGAGCCGATTATCTGCTAATATTAATAAATTTAATTAGTAGTTATAATACTTAAATTAGGTTCTAATTAATTTCCAGGTATTAGACTTTCTTTAAAGCTATCTCTTTTAAGGATATTAAATTTTATAGCTAGTTTCTTAATATAGGAATTCTAATATAGCTAAAGCTTATAAGTAGCTTTATCTTAAAGGACTTAAATACCTAGAAACTATTATAACTTACTAAGGTTCTTTATATTATAGGTTAATTTAAGCTTTTAAATCATTTAATTAGTAGCTTTAAAAGCTATCTAATAGTATAAAAAGATAATATTATTAACGTAAAAAAAGACTATTAATATTAGGCTATTAAAGATATAAGAGTCTTTTAAATAAAGTATTAAACCTAATAGCTTAAAGGTCTTACTAAGAGACTATTACTATAATAAGGCTAACCTTTATAGCCTATATAGGGCTTATAATAGCCTTATTATTTAACCGAGCCTTTTAAAGCCTTTAGGAGATTTAACGTAAACTTCTTCGTTAATTAGGCTATTTATAAAAGCGTTTACCGCGTTAAGCTACCTAGCTTTAAGGTTAAATTTAGCTATAATAGCTATTAGGGTTTAAAATAACCTTCTAGTTAAGGTTATAGCGTAGATCTCCTTATTATTAGGTGGTTAAAGGTTACCTTATACGTATAAACGGGCCTTAAATTTATTAATAAATCTATATTTATCGTATTTATATTTAAACACTTAAGTTAATAATAATAAGTAATATAGCTGTTTTATTTAATTAGGTTAAACGAGTTAAAAGGTTTCTTAGCTAATTAAAGTATTATATTTAACTTAAGTAGCCTTTTTAAATTTAAGCTTATAAGAGTGCTTTTATAGCTCTTTCTAATATTAAGGTTTAGGTAATAGGCTTCTTTTATATAGCCTTTTAAGCCGTTTAATTAAAAAGCTATTATAAAAGCTATTAAAAGCCCTATTAGAAATCCGTTATAACCGTTAAGGCCCTTTATCTTAATTAAAAGGCTCTAATAAAGCTAGCGTTAAAAGGTCTTAATAAGGGCCGCTTATATTAAATTTAAGGTCTTTAAAAATATTAAATTTAAATAATTAACTTCCTTTTTAACTAGCTTAAAGGCCTTAAGTGTTAACTTTAATAATAAACTATACCTTATTAGTCTTATTATTATTATTAGACTTAATATAAGTTAAAAATTTAAGCTATTATAACTTTTTTAGTTAAATTTAATAAATTTAACCTTAATAAAAGGTTTTTTTATTAAAGGTTATATCTTTAACCTATTTAACTTTTAATTTTAATGGAATTTATATATAAAAGATATTAGTTAAGTTATATTTAAGGAGGTAATTAATTTTTACGTAGGCTATTATCTTAAGAGCCTGTTTTTAAATGCCTTAAAGGGCTTTCTAGGTTATTAAATAGGCCCTATAACTATACGCGACTAAATATATAATATTAGGCCTATTTAAATAACCTATATTACGATTATTTAATTAAAGCTATTATTAAAGCTATTAGAAGGGCGTCTTTTAATTCGTGCCTTATTATAGTAATAGGTTATAAAGGTAAGTAATAGCCTTTTAAATCTTAGGCTATAATTTAATAGAAAGGTTAGCTACTAGCTATATTATACGAGCTTTTAACCTTAAAATACCCCTAAACCTTTTAATAGAGCCGTTTTAAGCGGGTGTATACAGTAATATAGGCTTATTAATAATACCTTTATAGTTAATTTAAGCCTTATAGGCCGTTTAAAGGCTTTTATCGTTATCTTAATAGATTTAATAAATGCCTAGTTAATACTACCTTTAAATTTAAGCCCTAAATAATTAAAGGGCTAATATTAGGGTATTTTAAGTGGTATTTTTAAGCTTAAAGACTATTAAAAGGCCTAAGAATTTATCTTTAACTACTAGAGCTACTAACTTATTATTATAGCTAGGCTTAAATTAAAAGAAATTAATATAAATCCTTTAAAAGAGTTTTAGGCTTATTATTTAAGAGCTTTTATAAGAGATAACCCTTTTAGCCTTAGCTTTAGAATAGGCTTTATAGTTAATTTATATAGGGCCTTAAATCTTTAACCTAGTAGTCTATTAGATTAAATATTTAAGGCTATTTACGTTTAAGTAGCCTAGCTATTAGTACTAGAGGTTAATAAAGGCTATTTTTTAGGGTTAAGGTAGCGTTAAATTAGATTAAAAGCTTTTAATTTAATGAATTTTATTAAATTTAATAATAGGCTACTTAAAGTAACGCCTTATATAAAAGATAACCTTATTATCCTTTAATATAACTCTTATAACTAGGTTTTAATTATAGCCCTTTTCTAGAAAGCTATCTAGTAAGGCTATATTTATATAAAAGATTAGAATAAAAGCTACTTACTTTAGCTAAAAGAGCCTTATTTATATTTATAGAGAGACCTTTTTATAGCCTTTAATTTAAAGCTTTATATCGCCTATAAAAGCTTCTTTAAGCTACTAAAGAACTTAATAGTTGGTAAATTAATTAAGGTTATTATAAATATATATGTTTAACCTAAAATCTAAGATAAAAGAGTCCCTTAAAGGGTAAATATTCTCATAAATTAACTAGATAAATAAGGCGACTACTTACTTCACGTAATTTAACCTATGCTTTCGTTAGTTATAGCCTTTTTTATTAATTTAAGCGTTTTTAGCGTTTTCTACGTTTTCTACGTTTTTAAGCTCTTTAAGCTACTCTTATTTTTTAACCTTTTAAGCCCTTTAATATTTAGGCCTTTATAAGCTTTATTATTCATTGATTTTTTAGGCTTTTAATACTTATAAAAAGCGTTTATAAGCTTCTTTAATTTAATGCTATTAAGGCCTAAATTACTCTAGCGCTTATAAAAGGCCTTTATCTTATAAAGAACCTTATTAATAAGAGCCTTTATTTTAAAGAATACCTTATTATTATTATTAAAGTTAGCCTAAAAATGTAATACCTTTTATTTTTAGGTTTTCTTACTTCTTTTAATTAATTTAATTAAAAGCCTATTAATAAGCTTAATTAACTTTCGCTTTAATAGATAGGTCTAATAGCTTCTATTAAATTTAAGCTTTAATTTTAGCGTTAAGCTTTTATATTAAATCTCTAAGAGGCTCGTTTAAGTATAAACACTTATAATAATAGTATTTCTAACTACAAAGGCATCTTAGAGTTATCTTTAACCTTTTTTTAGGTTAGCTAGGTACCTATAATGTATTTAAGGTCTTTAATAATAATAGGCTTTCTTAAAAGGTAAAGAATAAAAAACCGCTTTTACCTTTTATAGCCTTTTAACGCTAATAATATTATTTATATAGATTACTAATTTAAAAGCCGTTTAGAATCTTATTTATTTAACCTTTCTTATTAAGGTTTAAGAGGTTTAAGATATAATTATTCTAATAGCTTAAAAATGTAAGGCTAATTAAGGCTATTATAGCTATAAAATCTAGGGTTAATTAAAGCCCTTTCGTATTAGGTAGGTTAATTTAACGAGCTTCTACTAATACCTTTTATTAGCTTATAATCTAAGCTTTAATTTTCGTACGATTAACGCTCTTTAATACTAATTTATATTTTAATAAAACCTCTCTTTTATATTCCTATAATATAAGTTATAGCTAGGCTTATAGCAGCTTTAATTATCTTAAAACGCTATTTTTAATAGCTATTATATTATAATAACTACTAATAGTCTTTATAATAAATTACTAAGTAATTAAAAAAGCTTTTTAATACTTTTAGTAGGCTTAAATATTAACCTAATAGTTATTTATAAGGAATTTAAGCCTCTTAAATTAAACCTTATTAAGGTTTATAATTATTATAGCCTTAAGGTTAATATTACTAGATTAGGGTTTTTTTAGAGGGATAATAGCTACCTTATTAGGCTATTAAGGGTTAATTAAATGCTAAATACCCTAATTAATAGCGTACTTTTTAACGATAAAAATCTATTAAAACTAGCTTTCTAAACCTATTAAGGTTACTAATAAAGAACCTTTAATATTTATAGCTAGGTTAATTAAGTCTTTAAAGACCTTAAATATATTATAATTTAACGTTAAAATATCTTAAATTTAATGGTAAATTAGGCTTATAATTATTATATTAATAGCTATAAAAGTAAATTAAATAATGGAATTATTCTTAATTAAAGCTATTTAAGTATAAAAAACAAACCCTTATTTATAGATATTAAGGTCATTTAATAGGTTACCTAGAAAGTAATTAATTTAAGGGGTTCTATGGTATCTAGCTATTAAAGGTTTAGCTTTAATACGATAATAGCGCGAGCCTTCTTTTAAGGCTTTTCGTATAATTAGAAAGCAGCTATTTAAGGCGTTTTGGGGCTTATTAGGGTCCCCGATAAATAACAGCTATTTTCCATTAAAAGGGCCTTTAGCGTTGATACATCGTAGGGCAATTACCCACATATCGGAGAGCTTCTCTTGAAAACAAGCCTCATCTCCGCAATATAACCTTCTGAATGCTAAAGTATATGACTTCCCCCCTCTTTCTGCGTACAAGGTTGCTTAAGGAAAGAGAGCAATCCTTCAAGATTTTCCAGTCATCGAAGAACGTATCAAGCGATGGAATTACGACTTGTAGTTGCGCCAATCGTCTTTTCAAGTCGGGTCTCCCGGAGACTTCAACGTCCTCGAATATCAGACCATCATCAATCAATCTCTCTATCTGCTGTTCATCGTTCTTTGAGTATCTGGGACACTTCTTCTCCAATGCCTGCACTGTCTTACTGTCAACAGACGCAGAGCCGGCAATGTAATCCCACGTTTCCTTAACAAAACTTAGGTAGAGAAGTATTTGCTATGGAGTTGTGAGATTCAGGAACAAATGCCAGTGATATGATGTAAATACCTCGTTACACCTAGTGTAAATCACGTTATGCATCATCTTTAGCCAAAATCCTGCGCGTAGACCTGGTATTACCAAGATGCTGTCTAATGCCTTGGCAATGTCACTGTGTTCAAGAAGCTCGTCAGCATTTTCCCGGCCGCGTCCCGAAATCATATCAAAGCATCGGCTTTGCTCCTCGAAGTTTTTATTTAGGTATGCCTGGCGACCGGCCCAGTAGAACTCGATGTCTTTTTGGCGGATGTGCCAGTGAGTCTTGTCAACTGGTCGTATTTAGCTTCCCGTGGCATTTCGTAGTTTGCTATAAAAATCTGAAGAGATCTGAATTTGTAATCTGCGCATAAATACCGTAGCAAAAGAGCCATAATTTGCTCCATTGATGTACCTGCCTGCGGATGTGGCCAAAGGACGGAAAGTGCTTGGCAAAGACGGGGCTATGGTTACTATTCCAGTTTAAAAAGACCAGCAGGGTCCCTTAGGGATTGGTAAGTTAGTATTGCATATGCCTTCAATTTCTCTGCCGCTGTTGGGATCTCAAAGCAATCATCATAATGTCAAGGGCAGCCAATAGAAATAACTATGGAACGGACAGCCGTCGATACACGCAGATTGGCTCCACCATCAATCCCTCCCTATAAAATGGATTGGTTAAGTCGAGAGACCCGACAAATGCGCCGTTGGCAACAGACCTGAGTACAGTCGGTAGCCAAGGCCAGCTAAAATCTACAGGATCCGGCTTCGTGAAATCTGATGCGGGTAACGCGGTAGCAGTTAGAGGTCGAGTTGACAGTGAAGCATGGAGCAAATACAAGGAAGTGTGCTACCTTCCCCACAGCAACACTTGCTTGGCCGTTTCCGGCCACAACCGTCGTGTCCATGTTCGGAAGCTAGATTTGAACAAAGAAACTTTGGCTTGCTTCGCTATTGGCCAGGATTCCAGTACCGAAACCAATATTATTAAGGTTTTGGATGTATGTATTGTTTCGGGTCTTCACCATATTATCCTTGAGGAGATGCCCTTATGCCTATACAACGTGGTCCAGTGCATGATTTACCCATCACAATCTGAACTGGTCGCTATATTGGCACAAGTATGCCGAAAATCGACTGACTCACGGGTGATTCCAAGCTGACAAGTTGTAAGATGTTGGATGGACTAAGGTTTCTCGAGAAACACAATCTTGGGCACGGTAGCCTTGATTGTCACAATGTCTACGCAAACCTTCAAGGCCAAGTAAAACTCGGTATCTCTTTGCTCTTTTACATAGCAGTGTACTGTTTGGCTAATATACATGTCAGGGAATCAAGAACTTTTCCAGACTTTAACATTGGATATTAGCTCGACAGACGCTAGAGCAGTACATAAAATCACTTTGAGGCTGATGCAGAAGGATGACGGTCCAGATATTAAGGACGAGGACCGTTGGAAAAACTTTCATCATTTTGTCGAACATGCGGCATCATCTACTTCTGCGGTCAAACTCCGTCAGGTAAGTGTACGTATTCCTGTTTCAAGAATCCAGCTTACAAATGGCAGGAGGGAATTTTAAACAGTCAATGAACAAAAGAGTCACTAACTGCGCTTTTCGCCCTTGCCAATGAGAACAGGACTGGGAATTTTAGGATGATTGCCAGTAATTTGAAACAGAATTAGTCAAAACAAGGTTTCATTCCCGCTTAATTTCGTCTGTCGAATGCAAGGGAGGCTATTGGTTTAGACCCTTTCTTTGGTTTGAACGATCAATATTTGTAGTAATTCAAATGCATCTGGTGTGAACTGTACAATAATTGTTTTGTATCTTCCCGTCGGTCGACCTTACCTTTCGCGAATCTTCTTCGGCCAGGCCCAGGTAGATGCAATCTGGCTCGAGGTGATCTGTCAATCAAGCCCCTAACCCTTCTCTGTAAGGCCATTGGCCGGACTTAAGGGCTAAATTCGGCTGAGCGGAGAGATGTTGACTACTATAAAAGCACGAAAGGCTGCCCGAGTTTAACGTTAACGTTCCGCATTTAACTTGAAATGAAGTTTCTGGAACTATACCAGATATATGCTATATTTCTTGTGGCAATCCTCCTTATAACATTGGCTAGTTCCATGCTGCCACTGGAAAAAATCACCACATGGCTAGCAATTATAAGAAACTCCTGCTATCGAAACCCAGTAAAGCGACACTCCCTGGTTAGACCATGGAGTATATGGGGAATCTTTTCTCATTTCTTGTATATTGGAGCCAATGTGGTCTGTCTATGCTTCACTTGGCAGCATAAACCCTCAGGGCTTAGGCTCGTTGCGGTTTCTTTAGTTAACGAAGCTGCGTCTCAAGCCGGATATCTTGCCATAGTGAACCTTCTCCCGCTGCTCATCACTCCACATCTCTCTGCGGCAGCGGATTTACTTGGCATATCTCTTTGGCTTTTCACCATGATGCATTGCGCTGCAGGAATGATGTCAGTCTGTCTTTTCGTATTTCATGCAACAGCAAAGTTTGTCGCCAAGTGTTACACGGTTGGGACTCAACAAAGCCCAACGCCAATGTAGGACCTGCAGGCTTACCTAAACTGAACACACGGCGCACTCACCGCCCCTAGCATCTCTGTTTCTTTCATGTATATATAATAATTACCGCGCTCTTTATTTCCCTTAGAAAACTAAGAACCTTTAATACTATACTAGATTATCTTTAAATTAAGCCCTTACTCTAAGCCCTTATAATTAAGCTCTTATTATAAATAATCTAATACCCTTTAAGAAGACCCCTTTTATTAATTATATAACCTACCCTATAACACTTTAACTTTCTTATACTACTATTACTTAACCCTATAAATAAAGCTTTATAAGAGCTCTCTTAATAATACTAAGAAGAACCCTTAAAGAAGAAAGAGACCTTAAGTAAGAAAGAATCCTTAAATAAGAACGTTACTTTTAATTAAAACGATAAGAAGAAGAAAGATAATAATAAGAAAGAAGACTTTCTATTACCCTCTTAAAGTATTATAATAGCTCTTTATATCTTACCTTATATAACTTAAAGGTTTTAGTTAAGTAAGAACCTATTAGTGTTTAGCTAAGGGTCTTATTACTTCTTTAATTATTTATTAGAAGCCTTTCTTACTAATACCCTTATTAATAACCGAGAACTTAGCTTAATTACTAGTAATAATAAGAAAAACTTAAAGTAAAGGGAATATTACCTTATACTCTTTAAGTTAATTAAAGTTAAGCTTAAACTATTATAAAAAACTTTAAGTCTTATATTATAAGCTACCCTAATATTAGTCTTAGCCGTAATATAAAGCGTAAAAGTAAAAAAGCCTATACCTTCTATTATTACCTAACCTACTTAAAAGGTTATATTAGTACTAGTAATAATAATTACCCTAGCTTTTAAACTAAGAAAACTAAATAAAGAAAAGTAATTAAAGAACCTTACCCTCTTTTAGGTAAAACCTAACCTCTTATAATTTAAGCTTATTCTTTAAGCAGCTATAATTTCCGCTAAATTAAGATAATTAGTTATTTATAACCTACTAAGCTTTAACGTGGTAATAAGAGACGCTCTTAAATTAACGGAAAGCTTTAAACTAATTAATTAATTACTAATAACGTATAAAAACGTTATTAACCTTCATAAATAATTAATTTAAGCCTGTAAGGTAGTTTACTCCTAAGCCTTAAATATTAAGGTATTAAATTACTAGAATCTCTAGGATATTTAACGTAAGTATTAAGAGATTTATAATAAATATTAAGAAGTTATTAACCTCGCTTAATAAGGCCTTATACCTAGTAAGAATAAGCTTATACGTTTCTAGTATACGCTTAAAAACGCTACGAATAAATTTGCTAGTAACATTTATTACTAGATTACTTAATTTACTTGAAATAAGAAAAAGCGTAATAATACCTTCTTTTACCTTTAAGATATATAAGCTTAAAGTACTTATTAAATTTAAGCTCTTTATTATAAACTTAAATATACCTAGAATTAAATATAAGCGTAAGTAATAGCTATAAACGGTACTATTAAAGGACTTTTAGCCTAAAAGTATATTAGCTTAAACTAATTAAACGCTTATAGCTAGGTATAGCTATGAAGTATTTAAGACCTAATAGAAACTATTATTAATAAGGTAATAAAAAGAATAAAGGATAAAAAACAAGTAAACGTTAATAGAACTCTTTAAAAAATCGGGAAAAGAGTAGTATTTATATAAGCTATATAATTCTTTATTATATTACCTATATAACTATTAATTATACGTAGTATTAAAACCTAGAAACTATAAACCCTATAACTCTTATTTAAGAAAGCTATTCGCTTAGCATATATACGTACCTCTTACTAGACTTGCTAGTAGTTATAATTTTCCTAGCTATCTACTCGTAACACTCGTTTTAACCCTAGTAACCTTAACTCGTTTAGTAGTAATAATAATAGATAGAATAACTACCGCTTATTAGAACCTTTAAATAACCTAAGAACACTCTTAAGATTATAGGATAAATTGCTATTATAGCTAAATTTATTAGCCTAGCTTATTAATTAGTTTAAACTAATTAAATAGGTTAATTCTTCATATTAGAATAAACCGCTAAACTTTAATAGCTAAAATACTAGTAAGTTCCGCTTCTAGTAGAAGACTATTACTATTTATATTAACTCCTACGCGAAAAGCTTTTTAACGAACTAGGTTAAGATTAGAGCATTAAAAGTAGTATAGTTCTATAGTTTTTAGTGAATTTTAATGTAGTGTAGTATAGTGTAGTTTTACTATATTACATTATATTTTAAAAATTAGTGTAATATATAGTATTAATTAATTTATAAGCTATTATTAGCTAATATAATTAGTGAGCTAAAATAGAGCTAGATTTACTTACTAATATTAGTATTAATAAGTAGGGATTAATTAGCTTAAATAAGCTAAGAATAGGGATTAAAGAACTAATAAAAATAAAATAAAAGGGAATTATAAGGGAATTATATTAAGTAAATTAATATTATTTTTATATTATTATTATAAGTAAAATATATCAAATATAATAAAATTAAAAATTTCTATTATTTATATATAAATATCTTATAAAATAATAATATTTATAGTATTACCTTATAACTTAAGTATAAAATATTCAATATTTAAGTTATAAGAAGTATATTAAGGTTATAAATAATATATTTAAATACCTTAAAATTTTTCATATAAAATAATATTTTATACTTTCTTTTTATATATATTATTTCTTATATTATAATAGATTTTATATTTTTTACTTAACTTTTTTATTTTTAAATTTTATTATAAAAAAAAGTTTTACTAAAAAAAAGCTTATATAAGCATATTATATATTAAAATAAAGCTAAAAATCACGTGATTTGAAATCTTATAAAATTAGCTTTAAAACGTTATTAATAAGTAAGTTATTAAGCTTTAAATCTCTTATTTTAAAAAAGTAGATCTTAATTTTTAGCTAAGATTTAACCTATTATAACTCACTCAATTTATAAGTTATTTATACAAAAACTAGTGCATAAGAAAGAGCTAAATTAGCTCTATTTAAAGATATTAATTTGAACCTTATAAGTCTTATAATTAGCGTTATATTTATAATTAAAATTTCCCTTTATAATTACATATTACACTACAAATGTAATTGTAGTGTAGTTAAACTACACTAAAACTATAAAAACTATACTACACTATAAACTACACTAAAAAACTATATGTAGTGTAGTTTTTTTGTTAATACTCTAGTTAAGATTAACTAGGTTAGCTTACTCCTTCTAAATTAGGCTAAGATCTAGTATTATTAACAGACCTCTAAATGTATTGTATTTTTTGTATTTTTTACTATACTGTATTGTATTGTATTATATTATAATATAATACAATACAATACATAAATAAAATACCTATAAATGTATTATTAGGATACTTAATAATAAATTTTAAAAAATATATAATAATAATAGATTTTTCTCTCATTATAATAATATAAAATTTATACTTAAAAGTCTACGTATTAATAAAATAATTTACTTTAAAAATAGAATAAATATAAAATATTATATAACTTTTTATATAAAATAAATAAAAATATAAGGTTTTTTTTAAGCTTTATAAAGACTTTATATTATGTAAATTAAGCAAATATTTTTTAAATAATTTTTTTTACTTATATTATATATAAAAAACTAAAAAGATATATAATATATATTAATTATTTTAAAAATAATAATAAATAATAAATAAAAATATATATATAATATAAGATAATTATATAATAATATATTCTTAATAATATATATTTTTTTTTATTTTTCTTTTATTTATTACTAATTTAAATTATTTATTATACTTTATATTTTAAATATTTTTATTAATATAATATGAATTATATATAAATTATATATTATAAAATTCTTTAGCTTTTTTTATATTTATTTATATATTTTATAATTATAAAATATTTATATATACTTATATATATTATAATATACATATATATATATATATATATTAAAAATAAATTCTATAACTTTTATTATACTATATATTTAATCTACTATAACTCTATGAAAAAAACGAATTTTATTATAAAATTAGTATTATTTAAAAGCTTATAATCTTAGCTATTTAAAAATAATATTTTCATTTATTTTTAATTAATAATTATAGAGATATTATATGCGGTAATTAATGGTGTAAAGAAAGTAGAGTATTTAAGTTACCCCGCGTAACCCCGCTTTAGTAAAAACGCCACATTATATAAACTAGAATATCTCTACTAATAATAGACTAAAATGGATAAAAATAGAACTAATTAATAGCTCTTAAAAAGCTCTATCTTTACGTACTAGGTGTATCTTTATTAGTCTAATATTTCCAAAGTTATCTTAACTTAAAGTTTAAAAATGTAAATACTTCTTATAGTATATATATGTATGTTTTAGGTGAAAAAACGCCTTAACGTAACACAATAGAAAGCCCTCTATACATTATAATTATACCGGTATATTTTACTATTTTATAATAGTTGTATTTTGTCTTGCAAATTTTTCACCGATTTCTATACGAATATACACGTTTTAGGGGTAAGTTAGGCATTAAAAAAATGCCTGAAATTTAAGGTTTTCATGACATCTTTCATTGTATTTAAACTCTATATATTAACTGTGTTATCTCTCTTTAAAGTTTAGAATTCTCTTTTTTTACACTAACACTTAAACACCTATAACTTAACTAATATCTTACTTTTAATAAAACTTTTTTTTTCACTAAATAACCCTACTTTTAGGGTATATAGTAACTACTTTCTTTACCTTAAAAATTTATCTTATTTATCATTAAAAATGGCTGAAAATCCCTTTAATTCTAAACCCGATTTATTTACGAATAATAACTCTACTACGAGTCTTCTAACGCTAAATTAATATTAAAATGACCCTAAAAATAATAAGAGCTATTAATTTAGTTTAAAATCATATATCTTTTAATATAATCTCTTTAATTTTCGATTATTAGAGATTAATTTTAATAAAGAAAGATTAATTCATTATTTTTGCACTTAATAAGACTATTTATTTACTTTTTATAGTAAAGTAAAGCGTTTTCAGTCTTTTAATAGTGTTACATATTATAAAAAAAAACATTCTTTTATTATAACCTTAAAAAACGAAGAAAATTCTAAATTAACGTGTAAGTTATTATCTTTAAACTATTCTTTTAACATATTAATATAATATTATAATATTTTAAAGATATTAATTACTAATTTATTAATATATAGTGCCTATTTATACGGAATTACCTTTATTATCCGAAATATCAGCTTAATCTAGTATATCTAGTAGTAAAAGAGGCAATAAAAGACCTAGAAATAATACTATTATTAGTGAATTTTCTAAGGATACTACTCTTATGCTAGCTATTGAGTTTATGCTTTAAAATAACCTATCTTTTACTACTATTACTAGTAAAAGCTTTAAAAAGCTAATAAGCTATTATAATAAGTAAGTTTATAATATTATATTATATATTTAATAATATTAACTTATTTTAGGTAAGATACGAGCTTTTTTCACTATTAAAATATACTTTCTTATATAGATATTTTATATTTAAAAATGAAGAAGAATATAATTAATATAATTTAAAATCAAGTTAATAAATTAGGTTATATATCTATTTAACTTAATATTTGGACTTCTATTAATTCTAAATCTTATTTAGGAGTTATAGCTAATTAGCTAAACTCTAAATTTAATTTAGAATACTATTTAATTGGTTAGTTTATTATTTTTCTTATTTTTCTTATTTTTATTATATAATATTATATTATTATTTAACTTTTTAAACTAATTATATTTAGGATTTAAATATTTACCTAATACTTACACTAGAAGTTCTATTAATCTTTGTTTTAATTAATTATTATTAGAATATAATATAAAACCAGAAAAAATATTAAGGTAAGTTAATTATAACGTTATTTTATGATATTTTATTAACTTATTTTAAATTATAGTTTTACTAGAGATAATAGCTCTAATAATAACACTTTTCTTACCTCTTTTTTAAACTTTTATACGGAAAAAAACCTAAAACCTTTCGATATTTATTGTACGGCTTATATTTTAAATATTATTGCTAAAGATATTATATCTACGTTTATTACCGAATTAATAACATTCGAAAATATCGAAAAATACAAAAATAGCGAGCTTTTATACTTTTTAATAGAAGAATTTAACTAATTATCTTCTAAAAAAAAAACAATTTTCTAATTTACTTCCAGGTATTTTAAGGTTTTTTTTTATTATATTTATATATATTTTAAGCTAATTATTATATAGGAATTATTGGAAAAGTTAAAAAAATAATAATTCTTCTAAAAAATAACTAATAACTTTATTCTGAATGGATTAAAGCTTTAAAAGAAGCTAAATTTAAGGGCTTTATAGCTAAAAATAATAATATTATAAAAATACTATTAGGTAAGTTATATAATATATTTAATAGCTTTTATTTCTATTATTAAGACCTTAAAAATCTATTTAAAACTATTAACAATTATTACTAACTATTTTTACTTAACTTAGTAAACGCAACGAGATGGAATTCAACTTTTAGAATAATAAATACGACTATTATACTTAAAAAAGCTATTATATTATTACAAAACGTTATAAATATAGTAGCTTTTAAAGATACTAATTTAATAACGCAAGAATGGCTTGATTTAGAGACTTTATTAAGCATTTTAAAGGTTTTTAATAAGCCTACAAAGAAATTATAAAGCTAAGCTTATAATACTATAAGCTTAGTATCTTTTTATATCTTTAAAATATACTTTCTTCTTAAAAATATATTAAAAGATTAAGAAAGTTAACTTAAAAACGTAAGTTTTTATATTTTTAAACTTTTTATATTAAGGTTTTTATATTAAAATAAATTGTGATAACTATTCTAACTTATTTATAGAAAAACGCTTATAATCCGTTAGCTAGAGCTTTTATTTTAGCTTTAAATATAGGTTTAAAGAAACTAAATTACTATTTTCCAAAAAATATTAATAGTAATTATAGTTTTTAGAAGCCTTATTTATTTGCTACTATATTAGACCCTAGATTTAATATTAAAACGGTTAAAACTCGATTTAATATAAATTTAATTACTTTACATTTATTTTTAAATGATTTAAAAACAGAATATTAAGAGTAAGTATAAATAATTATTAGAAATAACCTTTTTTTAATATCTTATAACTAATTATATCTTAGAACATATAAATTATATATAAAAGACCCTAAAAATAAGCTTATTTTAAATATAGAAATAGAAGAAGATTCTTCTTTTAGTTCTAATTTAAATAATAATCGAGTAATAATCGATTTACAATAACCAGCTAAGAAATTAACATCTTATAAAGATTCTAGGCCTAAATTAAAGCCTAGTTTATTTAATAACTTATTTCCTAAGCAAAAAAATAAAGCTATTAAAGAAACTAGAAAAAACGAGATTTCTAGTTATTATAAGCTTAACTTAGAAGATAATAAGGTATTTTTAACTTTTATTATAATAACCTTAACTTTATAAGCTTAATTATATAAAAATAAATACTAACTTTTAATAGAAAGATATATTTATTTGGTGGGCTAATTCTATTAAAGCTTTTCCAATTATTTTAATAATAGCACGAAAATATTTAGCTATTCCAGCTACTTTAGAAGCTATAAAAGGGAATTTTAACCAAGAAGGTAACGTGATTAGTAAGCGAAGAACCTCTTTAATGCATTCTAATATTTAAAAAATTTTATTATTAAAAAACTAGGCTAAAAATAAGGAAAAACGAGTTAAAATAAAGAAATATTATAATTTATTCTCTTATTCTAGCTTAAATTCAGAAAAATCTGAATTAAATGAAAATTCAGCTTTTTCTGGTAGTAATAAAGCTATTTCTAAAGTTAAATTTATAAATAGTACTAAAAATAGGGAAGAAGAGGAAGATAGTGATATTTATAATGTATAATAGCTTTATATTAGTATAAAATGAAGCTTTTAATATTGTTTTTAAGTTTTATAATAATAAGAAGAACTTAAGCTTTATAAAGATATTTATATTAATATTATAAGTTATATATTAAAAAAGTTACTTGCATTTATTTTTTTTTAAATTTAATATTTACTCTTAAGTCTTTTTATAGTATATTTTTAGATATATTATTAAGAATTAATTATATAAAAAATAGTATTATATTAATATAATTTTAAGGTTTATAATAATATATTATTTATTATTATATTTTTAATAATTATTAAGATATTAAATAATAAAGCTTAAAAATTTAAGTTTAATACTATATAAATTAAGAAAAAAGGACTTAAAAATAATAATAATTAAGTAATATAATTAATTAACGCGTTAATAGCTTTAAAGTATTTAATTTTATAAAATTTATATATTTAAAGTTTAAACTTTATATTTTAAATTTTTAATAATATATTTTAAATAATAAAATTATAAATAACTCTCTTATTATATAACTTATAATAATATAAATTAATGCATTTTAAAGGACTAAAATAGCTCTATTTAACTATATAAAAATATTTCTTAGAAGCCTTATAATTAGCCTTATATATATAAGTAAAAAATTTACTAGCGTTTTTCCCTAATAATACATTTATAGGTATTTTAAGAATGTAATGTATTGTATTTAAATATAATACACGAAAATACAATACAATACAAGATACAATACATAATACACTTGTATTTACTATATCCGTAAGAGCTCTGAGTATTAATAGAGGGAAAGATAGCTAAAAAGCTTAAAAGGCTTAAACACGTGAAACGGTTTCTCTTAGGCTATTTAATTAAGGTTTAGGGATATATTAAAGGAAGTAAGAAACTTAAGAAAGCTTAAAAAGCTTAAATATAATAATAATATTACCTAATTCTTAACGTTCTTAATAAATCTTAACGAATTAATCTAAATATCTAGTATTACCCTTTAAAAGTATATTATAAAAGCCTTACCTTAAAAGATTATTAAGCTTATATACTCTTTTTATAAAGGAAAACCTTAAATAAATAAGAACTTTATTAGCGCTTTATAAAAGGTTAAAGAGGTTTACGAGAAGTTATTACTAGACCTTAATTATTTAAAAGTAAACCTAAAAAAAGATTCACTTACTTTAATTTTAAAGCGCTTAAAGTTAAGCTCTCTTAAATAATAATAATTATAAACTAGCTTTAAGAAAATACTAGGCTTATTAAAGGTATTCTTAAAGAATAATAAGCCTAATAAAATTAAGAAGGTATAACTATTATTAAAGAAAGCTATTAAAGAAATAAATAATACTTTTATTATTAAAAGAAAAAAAGATAACGTTGAATATTAGCGCTATAATTAAAATAATTATAGGGTAATATCTTACTTTATAAAATAAGACCTTAAAGGTAATACCTTAATAGCATTACTAGAAAGAAAAATAGCTATTATCTTTAAGAAGAAATAAAAGAAGAAAGAGAATAAGAAGAAAGTTACTAAGCTAGCTAAATAGCTATAAATTAACGTAATTTCTAGAGACTCTATTAAGTGTAACTACGTATTACCTTTTAACTTAGAATTAGATTTTTAAAAGGGGCCCTTAACTTATTATTAAGGAAAAGACCCCTTAATAGAGATATTATAGCCTTACTCTTAAAGTAATAAAGGCTAAATAAACTAATCTTAGAACTAAAACTAGTAATTTAAATAATAATTCTTAATAGTAATTAAAAAAGAATAATACGAGTCTTACTTAATAATAGAAGCTCTCTTTTAGTAATATTAATTAAATTAGCTTAATAAGTAAGCCTAGAAATCTATAAACGTTCTTAAAAAAAGACCTTATACGAGTTTAATAATTAGCCTAATAAGTCTAATAGCTATTATTATATAGAACCGGTTATTTTAAGGTATTAGAATAATTATTTTATAAGTCTTAGCTTTAAGCTTAGCGCTATAAGAGAAGATTATAATGTAATTTTATTATATTAATAGTTAAAATAATATTAACCCGTTAATTTATAGAATAATAAGAATAATATTCGCTTTACCTTTAAATACTATTATAAATACTACTTTAATTTAAAGTCCCTTAAGCTCGTCTTTAATAATAGAATAATCGCGGCTAAGAATACTATTAAAGTAGTTAAAGCTATAGTATTTAAGGAATTTAAAGCGTTTACCTTAATAATATTAAATAAGACTATCTTATAGTTATTAAACTATTAACCTTAAAACTATTATATTAACCTAGTAAAAGAATAAATACTACCTTAAAGACTCTTATATACTATAAGTGTAAGGGAACTTTAAGCTTTACGCTTATAACTAAATAATATACTATAAATAAAACGAATTTAAAAGTTAATAGTACCTTATAGCGTCTCTATAATATTTATTAATAAAAAGAACCTAAAGAACCCCTTATAACTAATAATAGATTATAAAGGACTTAATAAGGTTATAATACTAGTAAGATATTTAATCCCACTTATTTAAGAGTTATAGGACTACCTTTAAGGCGCTATTATACTCTTAAAACTTAACTTAAAGTCTAGCTTTAACCTTATTTATATTACGAAGAGTTACAAGTAAAAGATAGCGTTTTATTATAAATATAGCTTATTTAAGTATATAATTATACTATTTAAACTAATAAACGCATTATTTATATTCTAGGCTTTAATAAACGGTATCTTTTAGAATCTTATTAATATAAGGGTTCTAATATATCTTAATAATATTCTTATTTACGCTAAGATAATAAAAGAATACGATATAATTATTTAAGAAGTACTAAGACGCTTAATTAAGTATAAGCTTACTATAGCTTTATAAAAATGCTATTAGAGAGTACTTAAAGTAAAATTTTTAGGGTATATTATCTTAATAAAAGATATCTTAATATCCCCTAATAAGACGCGTTATATAAGACTATAAGAACTACTTTAAAGTATTAAAGATATCTAGAAATTCGTTGGATTTACTAACTTTTATTATAATTTATTAAAGACTTTTTTAAAGTAATAAGACTATTAATTAACGCTTAACGTAGTTTAAAGAAATAATTATTAACTCTAGAGATTTAAAAAGCCTTTAAGTAGCTAAAAATCGCATTTTATTTAGCCCCTATACTTACCTACTTTAATTTAAATCTTTTATTATAAGTTAAGGTAAATACTTTAAATTTTACCTTAAAGGCTATACTATTATAAAAGTATCTTAATAGAAAATAGCACCTTATAGCCTTTTACTTAAGAAAACTATTCTCTATTAAGATAAACTATAAAATATATAATAAAGAGCTTTTAATTATTGTTAATTCCTTTAAACGCTAGAGGTAATACTTAAAGGGAGCTACCTATTATATTAAAGTACTATTAGATTATTAAAACCTTAGTTACTTTACTATAGTAAAGGTTCTTAATTAATAATAAGCTAAATAAGCCTAAGAGTTATTTATATATTAGTTTATTATTAACTATTAACTAGATAAGGTAAATAAAAAGGCGAATATTCTATTAAGATTATTATAATATTAACCTAAGAAAGAGAAACGTAAAGACTAGCTTATAATAATAGTCTTATAACCTAAATATTTTAAATAAACTTTAAAACTTACGCTAATTATACTTTTCACCTTTAATTAATTATATAGCCTAATAGTAAAGGCTTAGCTATTTAAGTTTATTTAATAGGTAAAAGATATTACTTAAAATAATTTAACTTACTTAAATAAGTTATTTAATCTATTAAAAGATATTATAGCTAATAATAGACTTCTTTACTAGAAAGAATAACTTTGAATACTAGACTTTAAGCCCTTATAGTAGGAAATCCTAAAATTTAAGTATAATTTAAAAGTTACGAGATATTTTAATATAAATAAGACATTAAAATTAATTATAAGAAATTTCTAGTAGCTAGCTATAAAGCTTTATATTTAAAAGAGTATTCGTAAATATTTAAAATACTAAAGAAATAAGAACCTTTATTACGTAACTTATAGCTTATTATAGCCCTTAAAGCTTTATTATAAGCCCTAGTAGTTAATAGCTATAAACTTTATTATAAACCTTCTACTATTAAATAGTTGTAATTTTATATAGGTTATAATAGATCTCTTTATAAAGATAGCTTATTTTATTCCCTTATAAAAAGATAAGAAAAAGATAAAGAATCTAATTTAAATCTTTATAAGATTATATTAAAGGCTATATAAAGTCTCTTTAAATATTATATTAAACTAAGATTCTTACTTTATAGCCTATCTATAAAAAGACTTCTTAAAGCTTATTAAAATTAAGAGCTAAATATTAACCGCCTTTTACTCCTAGATAAATAGGTAAATAAAATATATAAATTAAACCCTTAAAGTTTACCTTTAAGCGTTTATTAACTACGAAATATTAAACTAAAAGAATCTACTATTAATAGCGAAATTCATATATAATAACGTGGTATTAATAATTATAAGTATATTATTATTTTACGTAAATTATAGGTTTTACCTAGCAGTTAATAACCCTTTTAAAGGGTAGCTACGTAACCTAGGTAATAGACTCTACTTCTACTAGATAATATAAGTATATAAGAAGGCTAGGAAGAGTCTTAATTAAAGTTAATAAAGAATAAAGGACTAGGCGAATAAAAAGCGTGTAAAGGCTTTAATTTATAAAGAAAAATAATTAATAATATTAAATGCTTATAATATTAAAATAAAGCGACCTACTAAGAAGCTAAATAAAAAGATACTTAGGCCTTTTAAAGTAATTAAGGTAATTTTCTTATTTGCTATTAGATTAATATTATTAGCCTTTTAAAGAATTTATAATTTCTTTTACGTCTCGTTAATTAAGCCTTATTAAAAAGATTCTAATAGCTTAAATATAAGCTAGGTTCTTAAAGAGGTATTAGTAGTTAAACCTAACTATTAGGTAAAGGTAATTATAGATTCTTAAAAGACTAGTAATTATATTAAATATCTAGTTAAGTAAAAAGAATAGCCTATAAAACGTTATTAGACCTAAGAATCTTATAAACACTTTATTAAAGAGAGCGCCTTATTATTATTATAGTAATTTAAATTAGATTATTTAAATAAGCTATATAACTTAAGAGTTTAAATAGCTTTAAAAGCTTAAAGCAAGCTTTTTTAAAAGAGAAGCTAGTATTATATAATTAGAACTTAATAAAGCCTAACGCTAATATAGGACCTATAAGCTTATCTAAACTAAATATATAACGCACTTACCGCCCCTAGTATCTCTGTTTCTTTTATATATATATAATAGTTACCGCGCCCTTTATTTCCCTTAAAAAACTAAGAACCTTTAACACTATACTAGATTATCTCTGAATTGAGCCCTTACTCCAAGCCCTCGTAACCGAGCCCTTGTCACACCAAGTCGTCACTTGATTTAGTTAATCCATCCGAGGTTGATAGTTAGTCGTCGGTTCTACCGTACTAAAATAAGACAATACTTGCGCTAATATGTATAACTAGATAATTATCTCTTTGGCCATATTTTTATTGGCATCTTTTGTAAAAAAGCTGTCTTATGAGGTATTTCTCCGAGCACATTAGTTGTCCGCCTTGATAATAGTGTGTAGTACAGCCTGGCATCTTCTTTCATTTTCTTATTCCAATTCACTGCCTATTGGTATTTATCTCCTCACGATATGCACTTTAAATCTTTCCATTTTACTACGCGTGCTATATAGAAATAAGAGCTTCCACAGCCCGTAGCCAAGGGTATACTTATCTCGAGTTCAGGACATGAATAGCGTTGCTCATATGCGACTTCGAATATCAAAACATTTAAAAATCAAAACCGGCCAGTACATGAACCTATAGCTGCCCCAAGCCCAGTTTTGGTCAACACACCCGTTTACAATCGCGTCTTCTACCTGGCATCCGAGCACGGGATAGATGGACTTGGAGTTCTTCATCCAAGCCAGGAAAGGGTTTACGATGAGTCTTTGGCAAAGCTGCCCCAAAAAATCCACTATAAAGCGACTTATTCTCTTCAGCGGACCTCATGGTGTACCTATAAGACATACTTTAGTAAATACCGTCATTATGATAGCGACAGGAATGGGAATCTGGCCCATGTGCACATATATTGAAGATATGGTTCGCACAAACCGTTCACAAAGCGCAACCAGTCAAATAATATTGGTTTATATAACATAAAAGCTTTGTAAGCTATAGACCTCACGTATTTTATTGAGTCGGCGCTAACAAAAGGCAGCCACGGTTGTCCGAGACGCGGTGAATTTACAATTAATAAAGGGCGATGAGGTCTGCCAGCCCTCGGTCATTTGAAACGAGGATGGCAAAGAAGCTAATGAGGGATACGGTAGAGAATGAGAGTCTTTATATGTGACGAATCGGAACACAAAATTAATCAATTGGGCCGTGCAACAATACTTCCACAACGTCCTAATTTACAGAATCTAATTGAAGACTGAGTGGACTTTGAAAACGAAGTGAGATTCCAACTTGTAGAAAGAAGCTGCGTTTTAAGCGACGAGAGTCAACAAGGGCACGGAGGGCACACTTTGCTACTTGTGTCTGCCGAAAATAAGATAAGGGATGAGATAGTACATGTTGTATCGGAATCTCGAAAGAGTCTGGAATTACATGAACTAGATTATACTCCCATCACAGAGCCAATTTGCACAGGGCTATCGCTAAACGGAACCTCCGAGATTAATATTTCAAGACAGCCGATAGATAGTATAAGGTTATCTGGAGACACTACGGTTCAGAGAGGGTGCTAATGCTATGTGGTTGGTCTTTAGTGGAGATTTCACGTCTATGGCGACTAGTTAGCTCTATTCTTGTTTAATTCTAAATACATACTGTACAGTATTAATACCGGTATTAATATTACCGGTAATACTTAACCAATTGTATTAGACACTAATTCTACATTATATCTACTGTACAATGATTACCAAGGCATGACTTTTGGACATTATCCTACGCATTCTTCTAGCGCAGCTCGAGGCAATAATCTATTATGGGAGCCAGGTCGCTAAATGTTTCTTCTCTCTCCCAGGTCAAACAATTATACCCTTCCCATTGGATTGCATAGTACACATCACCATTACCTGCTTCGTAGTGACCAATGACCCGTTGTATGCTGGATTCAAGCCCCTACCCGCCTTGGGGCCACTGTCGTATGTCGTACCATACTCCGAGCTTGGCACCATCATCAAGCACCCAAAGTGGCCGAACTGAACCCAAAGGCCAGCCATAAACATCTCGAGCTTATACTAAGACACCATGGAATAGCCCCAAAGGCGCCTGGAGCGAGTAAAGAACATCTACTATGGAAGCTGTGGAACACCAAGGGCACTCGATCACATCACCTGCACGAGGAGATGCTTTAAACAAATCTGCCATTGGAAAAGCGAAGGAGGTTGACGGTCCAGCCGTAGAAATTACAAGAATGTAATGAACTCCGACGTCTGTGATGCAGGGCGAGGCCTTATCTATAGGGATTATTGGATCAATGGGCGAAGGAAGTGGCAGTTTCGGCGCATACTGGGCATAACAGGGAGCCACATACAGCTGTCATAAATACGATATAAAAAGGACTACTTAGCCTGGTATTCCTGTACATACCAAAATGGAGTTAAATCTAACGACTACCTGCACTGCTATGGCAGAGAGCCTATGGACAACTTTAACGAGGACATTAACAAGACTAGAGACCATCACGATTTGCGAGAATGAAACCTCCGCTCCAACCCGATTAGACTCAACCGAGCATTCTGCTATAACAGACGCAAAGACCACTTCAGCACCTATTTATACGCAAGGCATATCAACAAAAAGCATGTCCCTTGTAGATCTGAACTCTGCGTCTGGCCGTGGCACTGCCACAAATGCAACAGACTTTGTGACGCTTCTCTCGAACAATTCAGTGAGTAGTTTTCCTTCCCTCTTGGTGTCTGGTAGTAGCTTCGGTACAGGTATGAATGCGACTATGAAATGGGCTTCTGTGCCTAATAGGACGGATCTTGGAACACCGCCAATCCCGACTTCTGCTTTTATTAGTTTGGGACTTAAAAATAAAGCGTGTGTTTTGATGGTCGTGGTGCTTGGTGTAATGAAATTAGTGATAGAGTGGTTTAATAAAAGAATTGTATTCATTGGTAGCTGATAAGTTGCTTCGTATGGGTTTGTGCGTAATCTAACTACTAGTTTGTCAAAATAAAGAGACACCCAAACTCGCATAAACTGCAGTGGACTATCTGTAGAATCTGTACCGTTGACCTATCCTAATCGCCGACCAAAGACTTAAGGCGTACCGATAGAAGATGTGCAGAGGACAAACTCAAGTGCAACATCATTAATAATAATACTATAATAGCTACCTATAAAGCTTATAATAAAGCTCTATAGGTTATAGATAGCTTTTCGGTTAGCTAAATAAAGCTATAGCTATATTTAATAGCTAGCTCTTTTAATATCTAGCTTTTTCGTCTTGGTATTTATTAAATTCGTAATATAGGTAGCTATTTAGTTTATATCTTAATAAGTAGGATTTATTAGCCTATTTAGTTATTAGTCTTAGATATTAGGGTTATTTAGGTTTATAAGATCCTATATATCCTAAGCTATAGCGTATTTTTTCACTATAAATATCTACTAAAACTAGTTAGCTAGCCCTATAAGGGTTACTTTCTAGGAAGCTATTTTAGTAGATTTTATTATCGTTAAAAAGTAGGCCTTAAAGTAGGTCCCTTATAATAAAAGTGGATCCTTAACAAAGTGGGTCCCTTCGTATAAAAAAGTAGAGCTTCTATTACTTAGTAAGCAATTTAGCTTATATAATATAATGCTAGCTTTTTTAGGCTTAGCGTAAAATAGATAGCTTAAAGTAGCTAATAATAGTATTAAGAACTAGCTATACTATACTACTATAAGTATACGTCTTTAAAAAGTAAGAATAAACTTAAGAAGAAAAAGAAAAAGAAAGAAATGTTTTTCTCTTTTTTCTTCTCTTTATATCTTTACTTAACTTATAAATTATTTAAGTTAAGTTTAAGTTACCTTTATATTAAATTTAATTTAAGCTTAAGCTATTAGCTTAAGCTTATAATATACTCTTTTACTTACTTAAGCTCTTTTAATATTTAATTAATAGCTATATAAGGCGTGTTATACTCTCTTTTTATCTCTTATATTTATTTATTTTTATTTCTTTATAAGAGTAAGGTAAGTTAAATATAAAATAAATCTCTTATAATATCTTTTTCTTATTCTTTATAAACCCTTATTTTTATCTTTTTCTTAGAATAATTTTAAACTTTATTATATGTATTTTCTTATAAAATTTATTTATTAAGCTTTTAAATTAATCTCTTTATTCTTATATTAATTTAAAAAAAGAAAAATAATAATATAATTAATATTATTAGCACTCTTTTACCCTCTTTTACCTTATACTTTAAGCGCTATTTAAGTAACTTTATTATAAAAGATAACTTTAATAAAAATAAGATATTTAATAGTAAAAAGCTTATTAACCTTTATATATAATATTAAAATTAACTTTTAAATATTAGCTATTATAAATATACCTTTAATTTTAATATAATATATTAATCTTATTATAATACTTATTAATAATATAATTAAAAGTTATATATTTACGTGGTAAATTTTAAGCTTTACTATTAATAAAAGAAAGTTAAGTGTATTATTACTTATAATAATTATATTACTATTAAAGCTATTAAAAAGAGTATTAATATTAAGGCTTTTTAAGTTAAGTTCTTATATAAGTTCTTTTTTATAGTAAATAAATTCTAGTTTATACTTACTTATACTTACATTAATTTTAATTTAATTTAAATAATTAACTTCTTTATTAAGTTTAATTAAAACTTATTATTTATAGCTTAATAAGCTATTATTCTTAGTATATCTCTTACACTTATTATTTATTATAAAGGTACTATTATTTACTAGAATTCTAGCTATTAAGTAATAATCGCGAATCTTTATTATAATTAAGCTAATATTACTTAAGCTTTTAATTAGCTTATTAATAATTAACGTATTAATTATAAAGAACGTATTATATAAATAGCTTATCTTAAAAGGGTAATTAAATTTATTAGTTTATTTCTTATTAGCTATAATTAGCGTTTTATTTATACTTTTAATATTACTTTATTAAAATTTCCTTTTATTCTTTTTAATTTTATTACTTACTATTAGCTCTTTAAATAATCTCTTAATAATTCTAATAAGCTTATTTTAATTAAAAATCTTTCTTTTATTAATTCTATTATACTATTAATTACTTTTATCTTTTACTTAATTATACTCTTATCTTTTATAACTTAATAATTAATTACCTTTACTTTTTACTTAAATATACTTTTACCTCTTATAATTAAGTAATTAACCGCGCTTATTTTAAAGCTATAACGTCTCTTTAAAAGAGAAGAGTCTAATATTAATTAAAATTAATATTTTAATAATTTTCTATTAATAAATAAAAGTAAGAATAAGTATAAGAGAAAGGCCTTTAATTATTTTTAAAATACCTTTAATTAAACTTTATTTTATAGCCTTTTCTCTTATAAGATTAGCTCTTATACTTATAATATATTATTTTATTAAAGCTTTTTATTACGCGCTAATAATATTAATATTAATAGTTTTACTTTTATTAATATTACTTTAAGCTTTTAATTTAATTCTAATTTACGCGTCTCTTATTAAAGGTTTACTTATTTATTAAGTATATTAATTCTATTAATTTATTTAATTTAAGCTCTTTTTTATTCGCTTAATTTAAGGCTAAAAACTCTAATAGCTCTCTCTTAATATTACTTCTTTTTACTCTAATAAAAGTTTTTATTACTTCTTATTAATAGTTTATTTTATTTTATATTTTAGCTAATAAGAATTACTTCTTTTTATTACCGTTAATTTTTAGCGATTTAAACGTTACTTTATATAAACGTTTTATATTTAAGCTAATTACGTATTAACTCTTTTAAGCACGTTAATTACCTATTAAATAAGATGTTTTTTTTTATATATTCTTTAATTATAATATTTATAATTAATTAATCTAAAAAAATTTACTAGTCTCTTATAGTCTCTTTACTTATATAATTTAAGGCTTTTAAATTATATTATTATTTTTATTACTCTCATTTTAACTTATTATAAGCTCTTATTACTCTTTTTTTTTATAGGTATTATTATAATTATAATAGTTCAAGCGTAACGTAAAGGTAATATAAGGCTATTATTTTACTTTACGTTTCTCTATTAGTTTTTAAAACGCTTTAATACTATTATTTTTTATATATTCTTTAATAGCTTTTAGGTTAACTATATATAATCTATTTATTTTACGTAAGCTTTTTATTTCTTATCTCTTTTTAATACGTTTTTTACTATAAGAATTTTCTTTACCTTAAATTCTTTTACTAATTAATTACTTATCTTATTATTTATTTATATTAACTTAAAGCTTAATTTAAAGTTTTATAGCTTTTAAAATAAAAGTAAATTATAAGTTATATATTTTAAGAGATTAACGTAAAATATTAAGTAAATATTACCTAAAACGTTTAACCTTATTATAAGTAATATTAATACATATATAACCTTATATTTTATTATAACTTAATTTAGCTTTTTACTTAATTAATTTATTTTAATATTTTATAGGTTTAATTAAATATTATCTTTAATCTTAAACTTTTTTATTAGGTATTATTATTTACTTATTAAGTTTTAAGTACGTTATTAAGTAAATATAATTATAGCTTAAGTTAAGTTTATTTCTTTTTATAAGTAATTAATAAAGATTATTACTCTTCCCTTTATTAAGGTCTTTAATTTTTATATATAAGATAGCTTTTAAATTATAATTATATTAAATTTATATAAGGCTTTATTTAAGCTTATTTTAATTATAATTAAGTTTTAATTATTTAAAGCTAATTAATAAGCTATAAGATATTTTATTTAATTTAATTACTTAAATAAGATTATAACTTAAAGAATTACTTATATCTTTTAATTTACGCGTTTTATACTATTATTTATTTATAAGTAATATACTATAAAGAGAAGTTAAGTTATTTTTATAAGTTTATAAAGTATTATTTAAAATTTATTAAGTTAATTTAACTTATAATTTATAATAATTTATTTTAAAAAGCTATAAAACTATTATTAATATTACTTAAAACGTTTTATATATACTTTAACCTTTATTAATATTATAGCCTTTAATTACATGTATTTAAATAATTAATTTATAATAATTATTAAGTATTTAATATCTCTCTTTTTATGAGTAAAAAGGTTTATTATAAAGTTAATTAAAATTTATAACTAGTACCTATTTATAATTAAAATTAATTATAAAAGTTTCTATTAAAGCTACTTACTCTTATATCTCTTATAATAGTAATAATTACGTATAAATTACGTAATATCTTAAAATATCTCTTTCTAGTAATAGTTCTATTAAAGTAACTTAAAGATACCGTTTTTTTTAAAGTAGCTTATTATTAAGAAGTTATATACGCGTTATATAAGTATTATTATAAGTAACTCTTACTTTAAAGCTTAAGTATAGCTTTAAAATAATAGTATTTTATATATAAAAAAAGTATAATTTATAATTTATTCTTATATATTTATCTTCTTAAAAAACCTTTAAGTATTCTTTTAAATAGCTTTAATTTAATATACTATTACCTTATTTTTACGTTAATCTTAGTTTTATAAGCTTTAAAGGTAATAGTTATTAAGTATCTTTATTTTTAGTAAGAAATTAATAGTTTTATTAGCCTTTTCTTTATTACTAATAATTAAAGCTAGGTTACCTAGTAATATAAGTAATATATTTATTAGCTAAATAATACTATTAAAGTATAATAAAAAGGTATTTTAATTTTAATCCCTTTAAAAGAGTATATTAAGGTATTATACTTATATTTTAAGTTTATAATAAAGGTTAAAGTTAAATAAGAAAAGTATTTTTACTTAATATACTTATCTCTTTAATATTTTCTTTAATAAGGTAAAGTATTTTAGGTTTTTATAGTTTATAAGAATAATAAATAATTATATAATACTTTAAAGTTTTATTAATTAAACTTTTAAGTAAAAGATAATAATTAAGAGTTTCTTATTATAAATAATATAATTTCTTTTTAAGGTTATAAGTCTTATAAAGTAATATATTATTAAGTAAAGAACTTTATTATTAAATTATAATAGGTATTTTTTAAGAGTATTAATTAAGTAATTTACCTTTATAATTATTTTCTTTATAAAATTCTATTACTTTAAAATTAAGTATAATATAAACGCTTTTTTTAAAGACTTAAAGGTAATATTATACTTCTTTAATTACTTGAATTAAATGTCTTTTTTTAATAATCTTAAGAGTAAGCTTATAAGAGATAAGAAATTTAATATAAAGTTTTAATAAAAGTTTATAAACCTTAAAAATTCTTAAACCTTTCTTTAATATATAAAAGGTTTTTAATTATATATTACCTTTATTTTCTTTAAGTTAAAATAAATCTCTTTACTCGCGTAAATAATAAACTTAATATATTTTACCTCTTACACGTAAAAAGTATATTTCTTAATATTTAAGTATAGCTTTATTATATAAAGTTTTATTAATATCTTATATACTTTTTATATATAATCTTCTTATAAGCTACTTAAGTAAATTAAAATATTATTTAAATAAACTATTATAAAATCCCTTACTATTTTTTTTAAGACGCTATTAATATAACGTTAAAACGTTATAAAAGCGCCTATTAGCTTAAATAAGTATATTAATTATTTAAATAGCTTAAATCTAGTTTAAAACGCTATTAAATACTTCTCTTTTAAGGTAATTCAAAGCTTATAAAATATTAAACGTATATTTAACTTTATAAACTATTTAGCCTTAAAAAGGGATTATAGTATTTTCTTAATTAATAAAAGTAAGTAATAGTTTTACTTTATAACTTTATTTAAGGTATAATAATTAATATAAAATTACTAGCTTTTATTAGGCTTTTTTATAAGTAAAATTAAAGCTATTACTAGTAACTAGTAGTAAGAAACTCACGTGAATTTAACTCTTATTTATTAGGTTTATAACTTATTTTTTAATGTTTAATAGGTATTTATATAGTATATTATAAAGTAACGCTTATAATAACTTAAAGTTAAATTTATTTAAATACTTCTTTAATTGTATATAATAGTTTAATTACTCTTAATATAAAAGAAGTTTATTTACTTTTTTTTAATTAAATAAGTTCTTAAAATTCTATAGCTTATTAAGAAGTTATAATACTTATCTTTACTTTTAATTTACTTTAGCTTCTTATATATATAAGACTATTATTATTTTACGTAAGCTTATAACTATAAAATAATACTTTTTTTTCTTTCTTTAAGCTTATTAAATAAGTCTTATAAATATTAACTTTAATACTATTATTATAAGATTTCGTATTACCTAATTATTAGATCCCTTAATTACTAGATTACTTATAGCGCCTATTATAAGCTCTCTTTTAGCTAATTACACGTATATATTATAGTATATTATTTAAGGTATCCCTAATATTACGTTTTAAATAAAACCTAGTATTATATAAGCTATTACTAGGGATTTTTAGCTATTTATATTTATTATAAACTATATTAAATAGAAGATTATAAAGTGTAACTTTTATTATACTACTTTATATTACTTAATTTTTACTATTATACGTATTTATTAACGTTACTTTAATAGAATTTATTTAAAGCTTATACGTTATATAAACTTTTCGCTTATTATTACGTAATAATTATAGCTTATATTTACTTAAGCGTTTATAAACTTTAAGAAGTTAATTAACGTAAAAATTAAAAGAGATAATATATTTATCTTTAACTTAATTTCCTTTAACTTTTATTTCTTAAATAAAATACTTCTTATTTTATAATTATTATTATATTATAATACTTTTATTAAAAGACTTATTATAAGAGCGTATTATTTTTTAATTACTTATTATTCTTATTTAAGCTATTAATTATATCTTTTATTATAATACCTCTTATATTAGATATTTATAGCTATTATACAAGTAAAAGAGTATATTTAACTATATAATACTCTATTAATTTATAATAAATACACTTTCTTTTCTTCTTTTATTAATTAATTACTTTCTTTAAAATCTAATAAACCCTTTTCTTTTAATTACTTTTAAGATAATTTTAACTTATACTTTTCTTAGGTTTAGCTTAGAATTTTATTTTTATTACATTTATTATTAGTGTATCTTTATTTATTAATTATTTTATTTTAAAGGTAACTTCTTTATTTTACTTATTTTAAAACTTCTCTTTTAATTATAAGAATTTAATATTAATAATTACGTTATAAAGTTAAGCTATTATTATATTATACTTAAAGCGTAATATTTTCTTACCTATAATTTCTTCTTATATACGCTTATTTAAGGCTTATTATAGTTTTATAAGCTTTATAAAACTAACTTATAATATCTCTTTAATAAGTATAAGCTTATTCTTAAATTAAATAAAGAAGTTTATAAATAACTTATTTTAATAGTATTATATTTAATTTAACTCAATAAGTGTAATTTTCTTTTAATAAGAGTTTAAATATATAAATAATAGGTATTTTAAAAACTAAAATAAGTTATAGCTCTTTATTTTACTTAATTCAAAAATAAAGTTATATAACTCTTAACTTTATTAAAGAGATCTTAATAAATAAAGACTTATTAATTATAAGAGTTATTAATAAATTATACGTCTTTAATTAACTTATATATTATAAGCTTTTTTTAAGCTTTAAATACGTTCTTATTACTATTAAAAGAGGTTTTTATTAAAATTAATTTTTATTTTATTAAGGTATTATTATTAATAGGTATTCTTATAATAAATATAACTTATATTACCTAGTTTTATAGGTTATAATATTATTTAAAGAGTTAATAAAGTCTTTTAGCTTAAATATTTATAATCTTTTATAATATTATAAAGTTAAATAAAATACTTTTACCTAATATAAAGACGTTAAGTATAAGTAAGTTTTATCTTATATTAAATATTACTTTATTAAGGTTATTTATAGTAAAGTTTATTCTTTATTAAGAATTAATTATATTATATTATTATAAGTATACGTTTTTTAAAAAGTAAGAATAAACTTAAGAAGAAAGAGAAAGAGAAAGAAAGGTTTCTCTTTTCTTTTCTCTCTTTATATTTTTACTTAACCTATAAATTATTTAAGTTAAGTTTAAGCTACCTTTATATTAGGTTCGGCCTAGGCCTAAGCTACTAGCTTAAGCCTATAATAAATAGTAGTAGAAAAGGTAAACTAGGCTTATAACTATTATTAAAAGCTAGCTAGAAAAGGCATATAAAAAGATAAATAAAAGAGTATATTTAAGCTTATTCTTCTAAACGATTTAAACGGGAATTTTACCTTTATATCATTATATATAACTAAAATATTAGAAAATATTAAATATTTAGTTTTTAAATATTTAATTATATTTAATTAATTTAACGAGGTTATTTTAGTTGTATTTTAGCTAGTAGTACCCTATAACCAGAGTATTAATAAGAAAACTACATTTTCATTTTTTAAAAGAGCTTAAATAATTAATAATAAATCTAATAAAATACTTGAATTATAATAATAAATACATAAATTAGCTTAATATTATAACCAATTAGCTAATATAAAAAGTGGGTTCTTTTAGCTTATTATAAGATAAGAAACTAGATTATATAGTTTTCTAAAAACTTACTATATTATACTTAGAGCATTAACAAGAAAACTACATTTTCAATTTTCAAAAAAGCTTAAATAATTAATAATAAATCTAATAAAATACTTGAATTATAATAATAAATACATAAAATAGCTAGTATTATAACCAATTAGCTTATATAAAAAGTGGGTCCTTTTAGCTTATTATAAGCTTAAAAACTAGATTATGTAATTTTCTAAAAATACACTACACTATACTACACTATAAAAACTACAAAATGTAGTTTTTGAAGTTTTAAGCTTATAAGAGTATATAAGGACCCACTTTTTTTATTAGCTTATAATTTTATATTTATACTACTTATCCGTAAAACTTATAACTCTATAAGTATTTTATTAGATTTAATATAATTTTTTATATTCGAAACTATAAAAACTACAAAACTATAAAACTACACTATAGTTAATGCTCTGAAATTTATACTATACTATAAAAACTATAAAATGTAGTTTTTAAAGTTTTAAGCTTATAATAGTTTATAAGGACCCACTTTTTTATATTAGCTTATAATTTTAGATTTATACTAGTTATTCGTAAAACTTATAATTCTATAAGTATTTTATTAGATTTAATATAAATTTTTATATTAGAAACTATAAGAGGGACTAGAAGTTAGGTAGCTAAAGTAGGGGTAGCTATATTATAATAACTAAAGCTTATTCTATTTTCTAGTTATACGAGATATAAGGGATATAGTTTTAAAGCCCCTATTTTACGTAATATTATTAATTGCGTTATAAGTAAGTAAAGTCCTCTAATTACCTTATAATTATTTTCTTTTACTTTAACTAAGCGCTAAATAGCCTTAATACTCGCTTATTAATTATATAATAGTATATTATTAATTAATATATAAATAATTTAAACGTATAGTTAAGGTTAACCGCGTTATTACGTAATTAATTATATGTATAAATTAATATAACCTCTTTACACTTTTACTAGTTATTTCTCCCTTAAATATTATTACTTACCTTATTTCTTTTTACGCTACTTATTTAATTCTCTTTTTTTTTTCCTATTTAAGAAACCTTATTTTATTAAGCTAATCACCTATTATTAGAGTATTAGAAGTAGTGTAGTTTTGTAGTTTTTAGTGAATTTTAGTGTAGTATAGTATAGTATAGTTTTACTACACTATATTACATTTTAAAAATTAGTGTAATATATAGTATTAATTAATTTATAAGCTATTATTAGCTAATATAATTAGTAAGCTAAAATAAAGCTAAATTTACTTATTAATATTAGTATTAGTAAGTAGGGATTAGCTAGCTTAAATAAGCTAAAAATAAGAATTAAAAAACTAATAAAAATAAAATAAAAATAAAATAAAAGAGAATTATAAGGGAATTATATTAAGTAAGTAAGTATTATTTTATATTATTATTATAAGTAAAATATATTAAATATAATAAATTTAAAAATTTCTATTATTTATATATAAATATCTTATAAAATAATAATATTTATAATATTACCCTATAACTTAAATATAAAATATTAAATATTAAAGTTATAAGAAATATATTAAAGTTATAAGAAATATATTAAAGTTATAAATAATATATTTAAATACCTTAAAATTTTTCATATAAAATAATATTTTATACTTTCTTTTTATATATATTATTTCTTATATTATAATAGATTTTATATTCCTTACTTAACTTTTTTATTTTTAAATTTTATTATAAAAAAAGTTTTACTAAAAAAAAGCTTATATAAGCATATTATATGTTAAAATAAAGCTAAAAATCACGTGATTTTAAATCTTTAAAAATTAAGCTTGAAATGTGAATATTCAGCGAGATATTAAGCTTTTAATCTCTTATTTTAAAAAAGTAAATCTTAATTTTTAGCTAAGATTTCACCTATTATAACTCGCTTAATTTATAAGCTATACGTATAAAAACTAATGCATTATAAAGAGCTAAATTAGCTTTATTTAAGTATAATAATTATAACCTTATAAGTCTTATAATTAACGTTATATTTATAATTAAAATTTCCCTCTATAATTATATATTACACTATAAATGTAGTTATAGTGTAATTAAACTACACTAAAACTATAAAAACTACACTACACTAAAAACTACACTAAAAAACTATATGTAGTATAGTTTTTTTGTTAATGCTCTGCCTATTATTTACTATTAAAATAGTAAATATTAATATTAAGCGTTATTTTTACATGTATTACTTACGTATAATAATAAACGCTTATTATTATAGCTTTTTAAAGAAGCTTAAACTTCTTAAGATTTCTTATACTTTTAATAATATAAGCTTAAATACTAGCCTTTTTAAGTGCTATTAATAGTATATTACATGCGTTAACACGTGTAATTTAATTAATTTATAACTTTAAAGGGTTTTCTTATAATTTTATTATATTTTTATTAATATTTATATAGCTTATTTTTATTATAGCTAAAGATATAATTAATCTTTTATACCTTTTAAGTTACCTTTAATAGCTTATAATTACCTTAATCTTAAAGAATAAGAATAATAGTAATAATAATAATATTAATTATATTTTTTTATACGTAACTTATATACGCTTTACCTAGCTTTTATTAGAAATTATTTATAGCTTTAATTACGCTAAAACCGCCTATTATATTACTTATAAGCTAACTAATATAATAAAGAGCTTATAAGTACGTTTTTCCTTAATTTATTATAATATATTTATTAGTTAATTCTCTCTTTTTAACTTACTTAAAGTACCTATTATTAGTATATAATAGCTTAAGAGTAGCTTTTAATTACTTAAATTTTACCTTTATAATTTAATAATATAAGTAGACTTTTTTATTAATAACTTCTTATTATTTCGCTTATTAATTATTTTAAGTAAATTATAATTAAGTCTTTAATAAATAAAAAATAACTTAAGTCTTACGTTTATACTTATTTAACTTAAGTTATATTACTTAAGTAATAATAATTTATTACCTTTATAATAATATAAAGAAGGTAATTATTACTAATAAATTTAATAATAATTTACTTAAAAAAAGCGCTTTAAGTACTTTTTTAATAGTTTTTCTTACGCTTGAAGTATTATTTTATTTATTTTTTATTTAATAGTTTATTAGCTTTAAAGTTAAAATAAATAAAATTAATAATAATAAGAGTATAATTATTTAATTTTTATGTAATAATCTCTTACTTATAGTTTTCTTATAACGTTTTATTAGCCTTTTATTTATTCTTATTTTATTAAAACGTAATAATTATTTTAAGTATATTAATTATATCTTTAATAATTATTTATTAGTTATACTTAAAGAGCTATCTCTTTTACTTTATTAGGTAATAAGTATCTTTTTAAAAATCTCCTTAATTCTTAACTTCTTTAACTTTATACTCTTTATTATTCTCTTTAAAATCTAGTATTAAAAGTAAGTTTTTATTAGTATTTTCTTACCCTTTTTATAGCTTTAATAAGCTAATATAAAAGATATTATAAAGGTAATTATATTATTTTAATAGTATTAAGTAATATACTTATTTCTTAATAGTTTTAAAATTTAAAAGAGTTTAATATAATAAAAGATAAGCTTTTATTTTCTTACCTTAAATTTAATATTCTTTATAATTAAGCCTATTAAGTTCTCTTTATATAAGGTAAAAGATATATATTATTAATTATAATACTTTACTTAGAATTTTATAGCTTTTTATTAGGTAATTTAAAGTTATTCTTATACTTTTTTAAGCTTAATTATATAGATTTTTATAATAAATACTCTCTTTTAATAAGTTTTAGCTTTAAGGTAAAAGTAAAACTTTAAGTTATACCTTATTAAATTATAATTAAATAAGTAATTTATTATATTACTCTTTATATTATTATAAGTAAATTAAGCTTATAATAATAATTACACTTATATTAGTTAATTATTTATAATAAAATAATATAAATAATACTTTATAATTTAATTTATTCTTTTTATTTACTTATTTATTTATAAGTAAAAAGCTATTAAAAGCCTTTTTTTTATCTTAAATAAGTAATAAAGGTTTAATTAAAATTAACTAATAAATATTAACTTTTTATTAAAGATAATACCTTTTAATATATTAAATTAAAGTTTAACCTTATAATAAAAGAGTTTTATTAGTTTTATAATATTAATAATAGTATTAACTATTAAAAAAAGAGAATACTTAATAAATTAATTTATTATTATTAGTATTATATTAACGCTTTACTTAAAATACTTTATTTTAAGTAGCTTTATGTTACGAACGTCACTAAACGCGGGAAGGACTAGGCCGCACCAGGGAAGGCAAAGCCATAACAGGGGAGAACCAAGACGTCACGTGCCAGGTCACGTGATTATAAAGTGATTAATAGGTTACCTATTAATTACTATAAGCTAAGTAATCGTTGAATTACTTATTAATCGCTATAAGTTAGGGATTAATAGATAGACAAATAATTAGGGTGATTATAAGTTTATAATAGAGAGATAGACAAGTACTTAAGGAGGGGGTATTTTACTATAATAGATAATCTAGTTCTCTATTAATTAATCTAAGTAATAGTTTTACTATTAAGAGTTATACTCTTAACGGCCTTATTATAATACTACTTAAAAAGCTACTCTATAGTATTTAACCTAACTTACTTTCTAAGAAATAAACCTACTATACCTTAAAACCTAAGCTACTATTACATTTTAATTAATTCTATTTAGTAAGTTACCTTAAAACTTTAAGTAGTAATAACTTTTAAGATATTTACTTTAAGCGGAAAGACTATTAACCTTAGGGAGATAATAAAGTATCTTTATAATAAGATTATTAAGCTTAAGAAGTAAAATTAACAGCTTTTTAACCGATAGAATAATCTCTATGAAAAACTTAAGGTACGAGAAGAGGAACTTATAGTAGTTTAAAATCTTACACTTATATTCTCTATTAATAATAATAATATACTAAAATTCCTTAAGCTTAAATTATACGATAGTTATAAGGGTAATATAAGGAACTTTCTTATATAAGCCTAAGCTTACCTATAAGTTAATAAAAAAATCTATATAATACCTAAGTTATAGATTCTTTATATTAGTAATCTCTTAACTAGGAAAGTAATAGAATAGTAGAAGCTAACCCTTCGCGTATATCTTAAGTATAATACTAAAGCTAGAGTAAAAGTTATTTATATCTTCTTTAATTATAAAACCTTTAAAGAATAACTTCTTATTACATTTAAAAATTCTAATAAGTATAAGAAAGCTATATAATAACTTACTTAACTTAAGTAAATTAGATCTATAGCTTATTATACTAGGGAGTTTAAACGCATTATAGTAAAACTTAACTAGAATACTAAACCTAAAATAGAAGTTTTTTATTAAGGACTTAAAGAAGAAGTAAAGGATAACATTTATTAAGAAAATTATTTTAAGTTATTTAATAACTTTATTAAAATAGTTATTAAGGTAAATAATTATTTATATAAGTAATATCACGAAAAAAGTTATAGGAAATTCGGATTATATACTAGGTTTAATAAACCTAATAGTAGTAAGCTACGCTAAACATTAATAGTATACAGGTATTACGCTAGACCTATAGAACTTAACGCTACGAATAAGGAAAAGGGAAAGACTTATTATAATTATAGTAAGGCTAAATACTTTACGAATAAATATAAAGCTCTAAAGAAGCTATAAAAGCTAATTTCTAAAGGTAAGAAGCTTTATACTATAAACTAAGAAGACTTACCTACGCGAAATCTTAGTATAATAAGTAATAAAGGAAGCCTTACGTTAGTAAATAACATTAATTTAAATAAAGATTAGGAATTTAAAACCTAACTAGTACCTAATAACTTTTAGGAATACTAAATACCCTTACTAAAAAGTAAACCCTTACTAGAATAGATCTAAGAAGAAGAGAATTATTTAACTAAGAAAGACGAACCTAAAATTAAATATAAACTCCTTAATTAAACCTTCTATTATAATAATAATTACTATACGTACCTTAATAGTAAGTAAGGTAACGAATAGTTTCTATAAGAATAAAAGGGAAGAAGAATAACCCTTATAATATAACTAAAATTATAATAAACTAATTTAAAGATATTAAACGGGAAGTTATATTATATTAAGAATAACGTATATACTATTTAAGCTATAACCTTATAATATAAGGAGAAAGGGAATTATATAACTATAAGTAACTCGCTTAGCTTAAGTTTAATTAACATAAATAGTAGGTTAAGTAATTACTAAGAAAGCTCTAATAATGCGTTAAAAGATAACCGCTAATAATAGCGCCTAGAATAACGCGTTAAAGAATAATATAAGAATAAGATTAATAAATTAGGAAATAATAGCTGTTATTATAATTAAAACTAATTCCTTAACGGAGATTTAATAGGTCTTTATATACTATAAATATTAGTAGTATAGTATACCTTATAATTAATATAACTATAATAGGACGAAAGATTCAGGTAATAATTAATAGTAAAGTATAAGGAAATTTTATCTTATTAAATCTCGTTAATAGATTATAATTACCTTAAACACTTAAAGATAAGCTCTATTAACTTATAATTATAGAAGGAACTACGGTAAAGTATAATTAAGAAGTAGTTAACATAAAAGTAGCGTAGCTTCTCGTTAATATATAAGGCACGAAACACTAGGTTACGTTAAATATTATAGTAATCTTAAAACATAATATTATATTAGGGATACCTTAGTTATAAGCGAGTAATTTATAAGTTAATTAAAGAATCGGTTAACTTTAATAGAATTTACTAGAATACGATTATAAAGCTAAGAGTAGCTTATAAAGAGCACTTTATTTAGACTATAATAGGCCTTTAGAAATATATGTAATTACTAGAGAGCTAAAAGCTAAGATAATAGAGATTTCTAAGAAATACTTAAAGTATAATAAGCTATTTAGCGAAGAGCTAAAAATAAGACTATTAAAGTATTTACGCTAGGACTATAAGATTAAACTTTAGCTTAATATTAAACTAATATTTAATAAGATTTATTCTTAGAACCCTAAGTAAGATAAGGCGCTTAAGAAGTATTTAAAGGACATATTATAAAAGGGATATATAAGACTATTAGAGTCTTTAATAGAATACCTAATCCTATAAGTATTAAAGAAGAACGGGAAACTATAATTATATATTAATTACTAACACTTAAATAAGATTATAATTAAGAATTAATACCTATTACCGCTTATAACGGAAATTAAAGATAAGGTTAAAAAAGCTAAATAGTCTACTACACTTAACTTAAAAGGAGCCTATAACCTTATACAAATAAAAGAAAGCTATAAGTAAATAATAGCATTTTAAACTAGTAGAGAATACTACGAATATTTAGTAATGCCTTTTAGGCTTATTAACGTACTAGTAACCTTTTAAAGAATAATTAATATAATCTTATAAAAATAACTAGAAGTATTTATAGTTATATACCTTAATAATATTCTTATTTATTTAAATACCCTTAAGAAATATAAATAACATGTATATAAGGTACTATAAACTCTATAGAATAATAAACTCTTAGTTAAAGCCTTAAAATACTAGTTCTACTAGAATACTATATACTTTTTAGGGTACGTGCTTACATATAAAGAAATATAAATAAGCTTAAATAAAATTAAAACTATTAAGAAATAGCTTACATTAAAGAATCTAAAAGAAGTTAAAGAATTTATAGTATTTATAAACTTTTATTATAAGTTCTTAAGCGAATATAAAGACATTTTATAACCTCTTATAAACCTAATAAAGAAAGAAGTTAGCTTTTAATAGAATAAACTAAAAGCTATAGTATTTTAAAAGATAAAAGATTTAGTTACATTAAAACCTATATTAAAAGCACTTAATTAAGATAAACCTTATAAGCTTAAAATAAACGCCTTAGACTTTATACTAGGCAGATAGCTTAAATAACGAGATAATTAAGAAAGATTACACCTAGTTACATTCTTCTTAAAGAAACTTTATAAACTTAAACTTAATTATAAGATTTATAATAAAGAACTTATAGCTATTATTAAGTGCTTTAAAGAATAAAGATACTATCTTATAGGAGTAAAGTATTAAATTAAGGTTTATACTAACTATAAGAATCTTATATTATTCTTAATTATAAAGAATTTAAATAAATAATAGATTAAATAGTATAAAACCCTTATAAATTATAACTTTAAGATTATATACTATAAAGAATCTAAAAATAAAAGAGTAAACGCGCTTAACTAAAAAGAGAACTTAAAATTAAATAAGTAAGTAAGTAATACACCCTTACTACGCGCTATTAAGAATAAGAATCTTATACTAGGTATCTAAGAAATTAATATAACCTAGTAAGTTAAGTTAAATGAAATATAAATATAACGGATTGCATTATATATTAAGAATAATAGCTACCTAAATAATTAGAAAATGAAAACGCATTTATTTAAGGAAGGTAAAACCTTCTTATATAATAAATAGTAGTATATTCCTAGTACACTTTAAGAGTAGCTTATTAAGGAAATATACGAGCACCTATTACACGAATATTAGGGTGTAGGGAAAACGATTAGTAGACTAAGAAGATTATATAACTTTCTAGAAAGCAGAAAAATAGTATAAGAAGTTATTAAGAAATATAACACGTGTAATAAAGTAAAATTAACGCGACACGCACTATATAAAGAATTATAATTAATATTACCACTTAAAAGAGTATAGTAAACTATTATAATAGACTTTATTATTAAACTACTAAAGTTAAAAGAACCTATAATAGGAGTAGCTTATAATAGTATTCTAGTTATTATAGATAAACTTATAAAATACGCCTACTATATTCTATATAAGGGATTAAGTAATACTAAGAACTTAGCGTATATATTCTTTAAAATAGTTATTATATAATATAAATTACTAATAAAGCTTATATTAGATTATAATAAATTATTTACCTTAAACTTTTAGAAATACCTTATAGAAACTATAAAGATTAAATAAAGCTTATTAATAGCATTCCACTTATAATTAAATAGGTAAATAGAAATCTTAAATTAAATACTTAAATAATATTTGTGAAGCTATATTAACTACTAATAGAACGATTAGGTAGAATGGCTACTACTAGTATAATAGGCTTATAATAGCTCTAAAATTAATAATATAAAGATATTACTATTTAGGGTAAATTACGGATTTAACCCTATTATTAAGACATATATAATATAGAATATAAACGCGCTAGCAGTTATAATGCATGTAGTAACTATAATAGAAATATAAAAACACTTATAATAGAAATAAATATTTTTATAGAACTAAATAAAATACTACGCGAATAGAAAGAGATTACTAGCATTAATTCTAGAGAAGGGATATAAAGTATACCTTATTTATAAAAACATTAAAACTAAGCGACCTAGTAATAAACTTAACTAGAAGAAGATTAAATTATTTCTTATTAAACGGAAAATCTTAAATATTAACTACAAACTATTATTATTAAATAAAATAAAAATCTATCCTATATTTCATATATTACTACTAGAGAAAGCACTAGATAAATCTATAATTACTATAAATATTATAATAAAAGACACTAATAAATATAAAGTTAAATGAATACTTAAAGCATAAGGGAATATAAAGAATTACTATTATCTTATTAAATAGAAGGGATATTTAAACTTTAAAAACACCTAGAAACCAGCTAAAAATCTTATGAACTGCTTAACGTTACTTAAATAGTTTTATTCCTAAGAAACGCATCTTAATTAATCTCCTAAGCACCGCCTAATAACTTAATATTAAACTTAGTATTTAAGGAACGAACTAAAGTAGAATCTAGATTCTTAGAAGGAGTAGAAAGGATCCTTATAGTCTTTTAAAGCTATTTAGCCTCCTTACGCTTTACACGTTCTAACTCTTTAATATTATTAATACCACGCGTAACCGTACGTATTATTTTCTTAAACTATAATTTCTTTTATTTTTAAAGACAGAGAACCTTCTCTTCCACCTCTTTTAGCTTACGCTTTAACTTAATATATTAAGACGTAATATTTCGTAATTAAGTAGGAGATACTCCTTAAACGTTACACCGTAATAAGTTTAAACGAATACACTCTATATATTAAGAGGAGTTAAAAGGAGAAACTTAATATTTAAGGATATTATAGCCCTTATAAGCGGAATAGGATAGCATGGTTAGAAGAAAAGGACTTGTAAGAATAGCTACTAGAAGATTATTATAATAAAGAACTAATACCTTAAAAGCCTTTAACTTTTACTTAACGACACGATTAGCGGGTATAATAGCATATAATAATAGAAGAAGGAAGTTACCCTAGAACCTTAAACGGCCTACTTTAATAGCCTTAAGGATAAGACTAATAGAGGAGGGGCATAATGTTATGAACGTTACTAAACGCGGGAAGGACTAGGCCGCACCAGGGAAGGTAAAGCTATAATAGGGGAGAACTAAGACGTTACGTGCTAGGTCACGTGATTATAAAGTGATTAATAGGTCACCTATTAATTACTATAAGCTAAGTAATCGTTAAATCACTTATTAATTGCTATAAGTTAGGGATTAATAAATAGATAAATAATTAGGGTAATTATAAGTCTATAATAGAGAGATAAACAAGTACTTAAGGAGGGGGTATTTCGCCGTAATAGATAATCTAGTTCTCTATTAATTAATTTAAGTAATAGTTTTACTATTAAGAGTTATACTCTTAACGGCCTTATTATAATACTACTTAAAAAGCTACTCTATAGCATTTAACCTAACTTACTTCCTAAGAAACAGACCTACTATGCCTTAGAACCTAAGCTACCGTTACACTTTATTATAAAGTCTATTAATATTTTAATTTAAGGTTATTATAAAATTAATAGTAATTTAAGCGTATTATATAAGTAATATTATTAAGTTATTATCTCTTAATAAACTATATAACTTATAATATAATCTTTTACTTTATCTTATATATATAGCTAATAAAAGTTATATTATAATAATTTTAAGATTCTTTTTATTTTAAAGTAATCTATTAAAAAATTATTATAATATAACTTAAGTAACTTTTAATATATCTTTAAATTATAAGATATAATTACTTTATTCTAATATAATAAAAGATTACTTTTATCTTTTATTTAATTTTTCTTTTCTTTATATTTTATTATTAGCTTATTAATAAATTACTTTTATATATTTAAGTTATAGCTTTAAGCTTAAAGTAAGAGTTCTTTAAGTAATATAATTAATTTATTCTTATAAATTAACTATTACCTTATAATATACCTTACTTAACTTTATATAATTATACTTATTATACTTACTTTCTTCTTAAATTTATTAATAAAATAAGTAGTAATTATTAAGCTTATAATAATTACTTAACTTACGTAAATTAAATACCTTTCTCTTAAAGGTTTTAAAGCTTTATATATTTAATTAAACGTTAGCTTTTTATTATAATTTTTATAGTTTCTTAAAGTATTCTTTACTTTTTCTTAAGTAATTATTAGCTTCTTTTATAAGTTTAATAATAGCTTTTTATTAAATATAGCTTTACCTTTATAATTAATTATTTTAATAGTTTATTTATTAGGTTACTTTTATTAAATTAATACTTAATAATAAAGTTAAAGACTAATAAGAATATATACTAATAAGCTTAATACTTATTTAACTTAAGTTACCTTATAAATATTTAAAGGTTATAATAGTTTAATAAAACCTTAATTAAGTTTATTATCTCTTTTATATAATATTATTAATATTTAAATAATTCTATTATAATAAATAATTTTTAATTTAATATTTTATAATTTCTTTTTATATTAATAAACTTTTAAGATTAAAATATAATAAAGTAATATTATCTTTTATTATTTAATTATAAGAGAATTTTAACTATTATAAAGTTAAATACATTTATCTTAATTCAAATTACCTTACTTAAGTTATAATATTAAAGAAAAGAGACTCTTATTAAAGTATTCTTTAAATAATTAAATATTAATTATTCTTTACTTATGAAGGTTAAGTAATTAAACTTCTTATTATTTTAACTTTTCTTTAATAAGGTATTTAAGAGTATTATTATCTTAAAGTAACCTTATATAAATTATTAATAAAAGTTATAAAATTCTAAGAATACTTATACTTTATAATATATAATTAATTCTTTTTATTCTTAAATAATTTATACTTATTTTAAATCTATTTAAAGGCTATTAATTAATAAAATAAACCTTAAGAATTTTATAAAGGTTTAATAAAAGGTATACTTAAATAACTTTATAAATACCTTAATTACTCTTATTTATTTTAATATTTAAGTAATATAAGAGATACATTTCTCTCTTATTTTTAAGAAGATTAAAATATTATTTAAATATATTATATAAATAATATTAATTAGCTTTTATAAGACTTAATAAATATAATTTTAAAAAGTAATAAGCGCGTTTATAAGATTAAAGAGTATAATTAAGTATTTATAATACTTATAATAAGTTTAAAAGGCTATCTTTTACTTATCTCTTTCTTTTATTTACATTTTATAATAGGTATTTTTAATATTAATCTTTAAGAAAAACTTAATCATTTAATATTTATTAAGTAACTTTAAAATTAAGAGTAATATATAATAATTCTTTTAAGTTACTTTATTTAATCTCTTATAATTTATATATAATCTTAAGATTTTATTCTTCTTAAGTATAAATAAAATTAATGCTTTAATTAAGCTTTTTAAGAGTTTTATTCGTTTATTTATTAGGTTTTTATTAATATATTAATAAAGTTTCTTTAACTTAACTTAAAATAATAAGTAAATAAATATATAAGGTAATATAATATTAAGTAAAAGATTAATATTAGAATTAATGTTCTTATATAATAATAAGATCTTAAAATAATTATTTATAAAGATATTTTTAAAGTTATAAAGCTTTATTAAAATATTATTTATAGAATTATATTCTTTTATTAGCTCTTTACCTTTTAAGGTAAAAAAGTTTTTCTTAAGTATATTAATAATAATATAAATTTAAGTTATATTCTAGTATTTCTTAGTAAATTTATAGGGATTATTTAATAAGAAGCTTTCTCTTTAAAACTTATATTATTATTCTTAATTATATATAGTTATATATATTTATTATTTAATTAATATATATATCTCTATTAAGATAAAGTTTCCCTTTAAGTTTAAATCCCTTTTAATAGTAATATATAATAGTTTTAAGATACGTTTATACTTATAAGAGTTAATAGCTTAAATAAGTATTTTATATATATTATATTAAGAAATTATAAGGGTTTTAATTAATTATAAAATAAGAGCTATTACCTTTACTTAATATAGTTTTTATTATCTTATAAAGTTAATATTAATAAGATTAAGTATTATATAATTATTAAGATTAATATAGGTTTTTATAATATTATACTTATATATTATAACTTTTATATTAAAGTATTAGCTTATTAATACTTTTTAGCTTAAAATTAAAGTAAGGGTAATTACTTTAACCTTTAAGTATTTCTTTAATTATTTAAATTACTTTTAAGTAATTTATTATAAGTAAATTAAAGGTAATTGTTATTATTATAATTATAATAATATAGCTTTTTTTACTTAATTAAGTTTAAGTTTTAATTATAATAATTTAATTATAAGAATCTCTTATTATTAAAGTAAGCTTTTAATAAGTTACTTTTTTCTTATTAAAGTATCTTTAAAAAGCTTTTTAATTAAAATAAATTAACCTTTTACTTATTTCTTCTTAATATAATATTTTAAAATTATTAAGTAATTTAAATTACTTTTTCTTAAGTTTTTTTAAAGATAAAAGTATATAAGTTTATATAATCTTAAAGTTTAAGTTATAGCTTAATAAAAAGAATAAGTACTTATAACTTTTTATTAGCTTTTTTTAAGTATTTCTTTAATAAATTTAAGTAAATATTAAAGTTTATAAAGCTTTAATTTTTATATTACTTTACTTATTTTAATTATATAATTATTTAAGCCTTATAATTTTTTACGTTCTTTAAAAGTATAAGAGTTTAATTTTAAAACGTATTTTAATTATTTTTAAGGTCTTTCTTTTAATTTATTAATTATTTATTAAAGTATTAATTTTATTTTACCTTATATTTTAAGTTTATATAATTTAAGGTAAAAAGAATTTTTTAATAATTCTTATAATACTTATATTTTACTTTATTAAAAGTATAATTTAAGTTATTTATTTAAATCTTATACTTTTAAGGGTTTATTAAATAATAAAGAGAGTTAATATTTTTAACTTATACTTTTTAATTATTACTCTCTTTTAAATTATAAAAGTTATACCTCTTTTTTATTATTAAGTAAGTTATTTTAAGAATTAATTTTTATAGCTTCTTTTTCTTTTCTTAAAGCTTTTATAGCTTCTTTAATTAAGTAATTTAATTTTAAAGAGTTATAATAACTTTATTTAATTACTTAAGTATTTTCTCTTTACTTAAAGCTATTATATTCTTTTAATTACTTAACAATTCTATTAAATTCTTTATTATTAAAGGTAAAAGCGCTTATAAAATAAGGGTTCTTTAAGTGCTTATTCCTATTATTTTAATTAAGTAACTTTTTTTTTAAGAAGCTTTAGAAATTATAAGAGAGACTAGAAGTTAAATAGCTAAAGTAAAGGTAATTATATTATAATAATTAAAGCTTATTTTATTTTTTAATTATACGAGATATAGGGGATATAGTCTTAAAGCCCCTATTCTACGTAACGTTATTAATCGCGTTATAGGTAGGCGGGGTCCCCTAACCACCTTATAGAAACTATAAAAACTATAAAACTACAAAACTATACTACAATTAATGCTCTGGGCATAATAAGGTATTTAAAGGGAACTTTATAATCTTAGGTAATAAAAGGTTTAAAGATTAATATCGTCGTTTATATAACTCTACCTAGCAGCTAGTACACCACGAGGCATCTTTAAATATCTCTGTAGTCACTCTGCTTGTAACCCAGTCCTAACAGATTATGAAAAAAGGAGCATTCTCCTGCCAAAGGTGATAATGGCAGCAACTATGTGGCGGTGGCTGCAGCTATCAAACCTATAACGTATTCATAGTGTCACGGATAAAAGCCGCAGGAAGCTTCTATCAAGGTAAAGGCAGGTCTCAATTTACCTCTCTAGATAGCTTTGAACCAAAGGACCGAGTCCAATTAGCGCATTGCCAAATGTGGCACTGACTCCCATCTCACGGTTTATATCCCTCAACTGTAATGATGTCAGGGTAGGCATGACAGGCTGCAGGATAACTTGGTAACAACACGGCCGTCCACTCGTCTACGCCAAAGTTAGTATGACACAAAGCGCCGAGTCACATCTTAATCGACTAATGCCGCGACATGGAAGAGACTGTAACCTGGCGGATAGTCTCAGTCAGTCAAGATGGTCAGGTTCGTTTAGGTCGGCGTGCAGTAGTCAGGGCATACACAGCCTTGGACTGGACAGATAACAGTATGCACTAGAGAGAACTTTTCATCGAGAGTGAAGTGCTTCAGGAGTGACGGCTGAGATCAAGCCATGAATCCAGCTACTTGGTCATGGCCAGCTAGGACCTCTGGCGATGGTGTTAATTTTTAAGCCATTCAATTTCCTTCCCCATGTTTTCCCCCTATTATACCACTTTCTAGCTCGCTATGACCACACGACAGGTCTGTCATCTATGGAATGCACGATTACTTCACGAGCCACTGTTAGGTCTGTCCATTAGTTTCCTTCGATAGTCTCTGGCAACATGCTCCTCCGCGTGAGGATCAAAAGGTATAAAATCCTGCACTGCCTTGAACAGATTTGAGAGGATGATTGTATTTCACAGGAAGAAACTATCAAGAAGTCGGTTCAACTACACCCTTTCATCATGACACAAGCTACACCTGAGATTCACTTGATCAAATCAAGTCGTTCGGATACGTACCGCGACAGAGTAGTCCAAGCGTACGATGACCCTCCAGAAGCATGGCAGAAAGCTCTAGGGGAAAACCTCAGCTCTGAATTCGGCGTATTCGACCAGGCAGAAATGACCGGGCCGGCAACAATTTCAACCTGACCAAGTGCTTGCACTCACTGCCACAAAGCCGGTTGCAAAGTAGTACAAACTGTAAAGGATTCTTTTACACTGACAAGCCCGGCAAAGGGCAAGTCCGCACTGTGACAGTACTTATTCTCGGGGAAACCCGTCACGCATCCGTTTTGCCCCCAATGCGGAGTCTTTATGCACATTGGCTTTGCAGGAAACAACAAAGTCGGTAGGATGAGCGTACTGAAGCTTGACGGGGAAGTTGGATGGAATCCAATGGATGCGTCGCTTGAAGATTACGTATTGGGGTGGAAGGCGGCGGATAGGGTGTGACCCGGGAGATGGGCCGCGAGAGGGAGGGATAGGGCGCGGCCACCTGAGTGGAGAGGTGAAGAGAGAGTGTAACAGACGACTCAACTGATTTTTTGACATGTGATTCATGAATTCAAGTGCTTGGTCAAGTCGTGTCAAGCCGGTGTCCATGTGATGTAAGTGGACGAGCATGGTTCGCAAGTTGCCTCGCGATAAAGGCGACGGCAACCAAATAGACGTGCGCTCAGATATGACGAGAGAGTTGTTCGCCTCCTTCCCCTCTTTCATCATTACGCCCTCTTTCATCATTACGATATCAAAAGAACGAAATGCTCCTCGACACAATGTTCTTGGGCATTCTCACCCAGCCCGTCGAGACCCGGTTGGACAAAGACCACGCGCGTCTTGTTCCACAGGCAGACAAATAACGCCTGCATATTGTACGACCACTGCTAACACACTTCCAAGAAAGGCAAAAAAGGCAACCTTTTTCGACTTTGACAAAGGGCCAGGGCGGCATGTTACCTGGCAGTAAGAACGCCCAGATCCACCAGCAGTGCTTGTGGGGGAGGCAGACTGGTGGCAAAAATTGGAATGGCAAGCTCCCTCCGGTTTGTAATCCATAGTCAAAGAAATGATTCGTTTGAGATAGAAATGAACTTAAAACTGTCACCGGGCAGTTTTTCTGCTGGCAATTGGCATTTGCTGATGTGACACAATGTAAGCCGTCTAATCCTTGGTTAGGCTAGGCTGCCGCTCACAACTCACATTGGGCAATTTCACCGCCGCCTGGACACGGCTGCTTGCGTGTTACCCTTGCCAGGATGGATGAAGGGCGTGTGCTTAGCAAGCGATGTGTCGTGGACGCAGTTTTGCTATGCGGGACGAAGTCTAGTCTCGTCGTGTTTCTAGCACGTGCGCGCACAATGGAACGGGCAATTCGACTGCTGTACTTGTGTAAACGTGTGGGGAAATGTCAGCAGGTCATTCACCTGGCTAACAGGGCAAAAATGCCTTGTAGTAAGTTTCCATTTTTGGATGGCCGTTTGGGAGCGGCCAGGCGTGAAACCGCTGGGGCACCGGAGAGGCGCGCGACAAGTGGTGGTCGCGGCCGTTTCGAGGAGGTGGTAGCAAACAAGGACGTCTGCGGTATACAGAGATTTGATGAGGATGGATGTCGGCGGCTGGATGGCTATAATTTCGGAATTGAGGTCGGGCTGCGGCGTCATGGCCATTCTGTTCATGGAAAGGTTGCCATGTCATCATGTTGGGTCAGAGAATATGTGCGCCCGCTGTCGACCAAATATGTTGAAACAGTGGCCCAGCCTCTCACAGCTGTAAGGAGATACAATTGATTGAGGCTTTGCACATTGCGCTCGGGATGATCTATTTCCAGAGTTTTATACTCCGTATATAAAAGCGAAATTGAAAAAGAGTAAGAGACAATTCTTGTTTTGTAAATCCGACATATTCCATTTCTAGAAATTGGGAATTCAGTTAGCTTCGGTCTCCATGTAAGTAGTATATGTGCATGAACCAAATTTTTACAACTTCCCTTAAACTCGAGCTAAAGTGTCTGCAACCAAGTGATACGACCTGGGTTACAGGTCGTACGTATGCTGTGGGATGAGTTGGCTGCGTGAACCAGGAGGATCCTCTCTCTTATCCGAACATATTGGGAACCCTCTTCTGTGCTTCGATATTACCGTAATATCTGCAAAAGATGTTCACAAAGCAAAGCATTCGTGATATTGCGGCCCTCAGACTCAGACGGCTGTCGGCTGTCGGACGGTTCTGATACAGGCTGTTGGCCTCATTATGGTGATGGCGTCAAGGTGGACTAACCAGACAGTACGACTTGCCGCATGCATGGACGTGGCACTTCAACGGCAACCGCGAGACAAGGACAAAATTCCAAACCACTCTTTTTTCATCAAAGCCAACATATGCGATGCACGATTGATTGCGCCACTTCATCACCTCCACACAAGCCGTCTTGGTGCCGCAAGTCTGATCTAGCTGCAGACACGATGCAATCCAAGGTCAGCACTGCCTCTCCGCTGCAAGGAACACACGCAATGTCTCGACCTTGAGTTTTGCAAACAGGACAGGCATCATTCTTGACCGGCTTTTCCGCCTACTGCACCATTCGTCAGGCGAACCGCCATGACTGCGAAATGAACACAGCCAACATCATCCCGTGTGCGCATTTAAGCGTCGGAGGCCTTCAAGAGATGCTAACAATGGCCACGGGCGACGCGTCTGATGGTAAATGGTTTACGCAGCCCTAGTGGCTTGTGCTTTGAAATCCTACTAATGCTGCAAGCTTAGGACTCTAAGGAAGGTATAAGAGATGATGGGGGCGCTTTTTCTTTCAAATCCTGCGTTGTGGCGCGCGGTGGCTGGAGAGCTGAGACTCGAGAGGAATGCGGATGAAGCCGTCTGACGGACTGATAAGCCAGGACCAGGAGTGGGAGGCAGCCCGATGGCTTGTTGCGATGGCATCGGCCGTGGGAAAATGGGTGTTGTAATCATTGTATTGTGTAACTATATGCGGCTTGGATGATGGCGATGGACCTACTTGACGGTGAGAAAAGCGGAAGGAGACGAGGGAAAAGCGACGTGCAAAGAAAGTGCAACAGGGCAGGGAACGTACCAGACTCCATATTTGCCCACCAGACAGTTCCAGGGCTGGCCAATGCGTCCCGAGATGAAAGTCAAGAGCTGGATACTGGCCCATCTAGGCCCTCGGCACATAATCAATGGTTCAAGCAGGGCATTGGCGCTTGTTGATGCCAGCCAGGTTTCTCAAGCAGAGATGTGATTCCAAAATTCGAGCCAGATAATACGAGAGGGTGAGCCGAGTGGCGGTCAATAGAAAATCCAGTGTGCCTGGAAATGACGTCTCTGGGTGCGTGGACAATGAAAATGCGACACATCCGTACAGAGACGCTGGGTCTTCTTGGTGGCTTTTGCTCTGCCTTGTGCAAGCGGTCTCGCGGTCTCGTGGGCTCGTCGAGACTGTCGAGGTCGGATCAGTGGCCGGCTGTGCTCATCCCCTTTTGCTCTCGGGCGTAGCCAGGGAAGGAGCGAGGGACTGCGGTTCTGCCCTCCGCTCTTCTGTCTTCTCTTCTCCCCTCTCTACTCAACTGGTTCTCTTCTCTCACGACTCCATCGCCGCATCTCCAAATCCCAGACTGCCAGACCTGTGCCCTTAACCAGGCAGCACTGCCCCCAAAGGCTGAAGGCTGATGGCACATGGCATGGGAATGGCTACCCAACCACTCATATGCTCAGCGAGCCATCTTTAGTATCCACCATCTCAGCCTACACGCCCTACCACCCTTGCCGCCATGCTCGAATCAATGCCCACTACAAATCCCATCTTGTCCTTTTTCGCCTTTGTCCCGCGAAGGCCCGCGACGGGAACCAATGGCCCGTTGAATTGCTGCGCGAGCCACTCCGCACTTTGACGACTGAGCCAGGGACAATGAGACACTGCGACAAGTTGTGGTGGCGAGAGTCTCAAGACCCATGACCAAATGCAGACTGCACGGCACTAAGGAAAACTGCGACATGCAGGCCTTCGCTGCATTAAGGCGTAGGACCAATCTCCCCACGGGCCACATCGCCGTTGAAGGACAGCCACCCCGACGTGACTCAATTCGCTGAGCCGCATGATGCTAGGTCAAAACCACCACAGAGTCGGTCATCGGCTCTCACGCCGTCGTTTCGTCGACTGGTGTGGTCGCGATAGAGGGCCATGTTTGAGGAAGCGCCAGACAAAGGCCGCTCAATTATTTGCAGCATCAAGATGGGCACTAAGCATATCCCTCGTCTCCCCATATCCTTTGCTCTGCACCACCCTCGCAGATGGCCTTGGATTCTGGCCAACGTCATGTTCACCTGAGATGCGGCCTCCCAATAGACACGGTGGAAGACGACGCCGCCCCCAATCCAGGCTGTCTATTTTCATCCCCCCATCGCCTAGGGCCTCAGCCTTGAGACCCAGGAGTTCGTGTCTGTTTCGAACCCTTACAGCGAGAATTCGATTGCTGGTTCATATAACTTCTCGGCAAGCTCGACATCATTCCGTTCGCCAGTCTTCATATAATCTTTATATGTCTTGCATGTTCCCGCTTACCGCCCACCAACAAGACGGGGTTAAAAATTGTAAAGAACAGTTTGAAGAAGACGGAGACGGCAGCAACGGCAACACCATTGGAAGATGGTAGTCATCAGCGCTCCACCAGCTCTGACAGGGAGTCATAATCAAAGCCAGACAGCCTTAACAGGCAGAACCGAACTGGGGTGTGTAGTGCGAACATGTCAACGAGGGTTGAGAGAGGGAACCAAACCGTTGATCCCTGTCAAAGGCGACCCATGTCCAGCCCACCACACCTGTCGGATTTCGCTGCCATCTGCCACTTACACCATCCGTCACACATTATTTTCTCCTTCATTACGAAGTATAAACAGCTACGATGCCGCCCATCTCGGATTCCAGGCAGCTACAAATTTCCTCCTCATAATACATCCTCAGGCATCTCATCCAATTCTGAAAAACATCGTTGCAAGGCACATTCTTGACTACCGACAAGTCTGCAAGACCACAGAAGCATAGCTTTTCCAATTCCACCTATTTGTTCAGCTGGCCCACATAGACTTGTCAGCTCAATACAAAAGAAAAGATCTACCCCATATATATATCACGTCGACTGCCTCTCCCTCAACTAGAACACATCCTCCACTGTTCACTTCATCATCAAGGAACACTCATCAAAGGTGCTCAGCCTTGATTCACATCAAATCGGAATCTGCCATTGTTCTACCTCAAGATTCACTGGGGCATCAACACACCCCTACGCCTCAGGACAAATAGCCTCTTAGAGGCACCTTTCATTCAGGGACAGCCCTTGAACATACTTGCGACAGTCGCCCCTCTGCGTTCACGACCATCACAATGTGCACCACCGATTGCTACACATACGTTTACCCGGACGGCCACAAGGAGACTATAAAGAAGCCTGCGCTCTGCCCCTCGTCCCGCCATGGCCAGCCGTGCTCCCAGAACATCATTTTCAAGCACGGCACACAGTCTGTTTCATATGGTCACCCAGTTGCTCCTCCCTTTGTTAGCCCGGCTACCTACGCTCCTCAATACTATAGCACCTATCCGCCCACTCCTTCTTATTCACCTCGCGCTTCCACACCTACACACCGCTCCGGCGACGAGTCAGACCGATCATACCGCAGCACAAGCAGCAGCAGACGGAGGAGCGTCTACATGACCCCGAGAATGGAATCCAGCTCTAGCCGCTATGAACAGAACGGGCGAACTGTACTTGTCCACAACCCACCAACCCCGTCAACACCGCCTACAGCATTTACATATCCTCGGACTGCTCCTTCATCTCCGAGCTTTGCGAACGCCGCGCCGTTTATTGAGGACACATCCCCTCGCGGAGCTTCGTCCAGACGACCAATGATTGTGGACGAGCGGCCACGCCATGGCCGGGATGCTGCGCGCATTCACATTGAATTCCAAGACGGTGGACGAAAGAAGAAACACCGTCGTCAGACTTCTTCTACCAGCTCATATGACAGCCGACACTCATATACCAGCGCCTCGGAGAATGACGAGATGCGCCGGCGTCGACAAGAGGACGAGGCTGTCCGCAGTGAGACCCGCCGGTTGGCACAAGAAGAGGAAATTCGCCAGCAGAGGCTTCGTGCTCGTATTGCCAAAGCCAACGCGGAAATTGCCAGCCGAGAGGCAGTTCCTCTGCCCCCTACTTTGAGGCGGTCATCCACCGCTGCCAAGGCCACGCATAATTTGGGAGACCGAGAGGAGGAACTCCTTGAGAAGATTCGGAGACTTGAAATTAAGGAGCAGGCCCGGCACGACCGAGGTCGCTCTTCCAAGCGTGACGAAGAAGATGCCCAGAAGGAGAGGCTGATGGAGCGAATGTTGCCGCGACGCCGGGCTACAGTCGGACCCGGGAGCCGGCGACCTCGCGTTGAATATACAGATGGAGTATACCGGTGGGAGTGATGTATATGCTTCCATTTGTACAAGATGTAACTTTTCTTGACTTGGCATTGTAATGTTTGACAGTTTTGGGACAACAGTACTTGAAAGCGAGCTATTTGGAATTGGAGATACCTAGAAACGGACAGGGAAAGGATAGACTTTGAATGGAAAAGGCTTGAATTTTTCATGAGTGTTCATATCTCCTAGGGTTGTGTCTGTTGTTCAATTGTGAAGTGCAAGCATTAAAGCTTACCCTAAAGTGCCAAGTAAGAAGATACGGCTACCAAGCCATGTCACTCAGTCGGAATACCAGTGAACCATTTGTCCCGAAGCCTCAGGAAAGAGTCTTAACAAAGAATCCAACTTGATCGCAACTTACCCATCACGGACCTCACCATGGCAAGTCGCGGCAATCAACAATCACTCACCTCAACCCACACCATCACACCTCCCACACACACGCCCCGTGCCAAAAATGCAGTATGCCTTTTCTGCAGTGTTACCCACACCATGCACCAGACACAAGTGGCATCCAATCGGCAGGCCCTAGCACCATTGACTCACAAACCTACAGGGCCTTTGTCACGAGTGATCTTGCGTTTCGCAGCCGTTTCTTGCCGGCATTCCTTCTCCCGTCAACTGCAACAATCGAGACTTGATCAGGGGCTTTTGTTCAGCCCCCCCCGGCACCAGACCGAATAATGCCCATCGATGAGCCGCGGGGCACTGATGCCTCAGTCCTAGCTTGAGCTCTTTGCAGAAACTTGCACAGACAGGTGCCCCGCTGCTGCCTGTGCGTGGTAGCCGAAGTGGAAAAAGTCTGGTCGGTGCTTGCTCCTGGTTTACCTGGGCGTTTTTTTTTAAATTGATATTGATTCAGGGTTGTTTCTTGCAAGTGAATGGCGTGCGTGCACGGGCGTTGCAAGCGCTCGTGAGGGAGGATGTGCCATTCCCTTCTGATAACATGGATTTGTGCTATGCCGTGCTTTGTTTCTTGATTTTGGCCAGACACGCTGGGCTTTTTTGCGTGGCCTAATGATGTCGGGGGTGGTTTCCACGGTCTGGTGACACATCGGGAATGGGATGGGAATGAGGAGGGCGCGGCCTTGGCGATTTGATAAACGAGTGGCCATTGTTTGTGGAGTGAGGGAGTGGAGGACGGGTGGTGTGGATGGAGTTGCGTGGAGGCTGAAGGGTGTTTGACGACTTGCTGGGTATTGCGGCGATGTACGGCGAGATGCTGGGTGTGTTGGAGGCTTGGAGAGCGACAGATGTCAAGCGTCTTGCGGAGGTTGTGACGGTGGTTTTCGGGGGTTTTGATGGAGACGCATGTTTGGAGACGCGGCTTCTTGTGCTGGTGTAGATGTGGTGCGTTGGCATCGCCGGGCGTGGCTTGAGCTGGGGACTGTGTAGCCTGGGGTTGATGATTATTGTAATAGACAACAATATATTGGCAAGAGTTGGAGCAAAAGTCTGTGCTTGACTTGACGCTATCGATCCGAATACTTGACTGTTTGATTGAATCACCGGGCATTGATGGCGGATAGCAATGGCGGATAGCAATGGCCGGCGAAGCGTATCCCATCACCATGTAACTTTTTTGACAGACAAGTATAGCGGTAGTGGTCTAGAATTGTCAACACACGACTAGATTTCCTAGATCCTGAAGGCAATCGTTCTCGCCACATACTCTCCGGGACGCCCCGTTACTGTACCCATGGTAGTGCATGAGTTCTGCAAGATAGCCATGTATTCAGATCTCATAATCTTGAACATCATCGCACCTTAGCCGTAAAGCCGCAATGTCGTAATGAGTATAAACACTAGATTACTAGCCAATGGTATGGGCGCCGCCAGAACTTTAATTAGTTGTCAGATGGTTCGTAGATTAAACAATAGAGAAATCAAGCCGCTTGTCCGACTTGTCGCCATGGTCTCGATTGTCAAAATGAATCCACGAGACAAAGAAAGACTAGCGTTTTATAGCTCTCGCAGGCTATACTTCCATCATTTGTAGATAAGCAATGTATTCGCCGTCACTGTCAATAGTTCTCGTGGACAGAAGACCAAGTATACCGGACATGACAAAATAGAGCCGAATCCATGCCCTTCCAATATGTTCTATCCAGAAATGCACCCATTCTTTACATTGCACCTGACTGTCTAGCTCAACCCACAAGATTCTCATATTCCAGTCGCGTGAGTCTGAGCAACACAAACGTTCTTCACCGGCGTAAAGCCGCCCCAACCAATGGCACGTAATGCCAGCAACCATTACGTTCTGCCAATAAGCTCCAAAAAGTGATCCACAACAGAAACAACCTGCTCCTCAAACGGCTTGAACTGAACCCCCAGAACTCTTGTGGCCTTTGTACTGTCCACCCTGGCCACCGTGGTAGCCGGCTTCGCAATGCTGTCAAACTTGAACACGCCATCCGCGTACTCCTCAGGGTATCGTCTCTTGACAATCTCAAACGACTCTGCCCAGTCGACGCTTCCAGGCTCCGCCGAGGCAGCCAGGAAATCCTGGTTTCCGGCGACTTTGGGATCCAGCGCGAGGACATGCATCTTGGCGACGTCGTCGACGTGCACGCCAGCAACACCGAAGGGGTAGTCCCGCGCATGGCCTAGAATGGGGCCCATGAGGATGCCATTGGTCCCCTTGGCGATTGAGCTTGCTTCGGTGACGGTTTCGTCGCGGCCAAAGACGAACACCGGCATAATGTTAATCACATCATAGGGGCGGCTTGCTAGCGGCGACAAAGTCCTTGGTAGCTTGGTACGCGAGGGCCTTGGAGGCAGCGTAGGCCGCAAAGTCGTCTGCAAATGGAGGTTTCGTCTCGACTGCAAGAGTGTTTTCTGCGGGTTGTCAGCGTGAGGGAAGGCTCTTCTGGCATTGCCGGATGTCCAGGGGATGATGGACCTACCGTCAACGACCTTGCCGGTTGCAATTCGCGCACTGCTCGCAATCGATGCCACACTGGCTGTGATGACCACCCGTTGAATCCCCGTGGTTTTGAGAGCAGACTCGAGTATTCCCACTGTGCCTTGGATGGCAGGCCGGATGAGAGAATTCTCATAGTCTGGTCCATTGTTGCCTGCTAGTGGAGACGCAATGTGCACAATGTATTTCACTCCCTTGACGGCTTCGTCGTAGGCCCCGGGGACGGTAATGTCAGGGACAATGAAGCTGGTAAGTTGTGGCTTGTACTTTTGCACAGAGGGCAGGGAGGAGATCCTGTCGAAGCCGGCCTGGTTGCGGACGGCCGCGCGGACGGTGTACCCGTTTTCGAGGAGCTCGGCGAGGGTTTTGAAGCCAATCATGCCGGTGGCCCCGGTTAACTGGGGTATTGTTAGATATTGTGTAACCATGTTGGATGCGGAGAAGACATACCAGTACGAGATTTTCGACCATTTTGCTTGTGCTTGTAGTTTAGGGTCTGATGGTGAGTTTATTGTAGGGTTGAAGCAAAACTAGTCTGTGCCTAGATTGTGCTGTGATTGGAGTGAAGGGTAGTATTTAGACGGCGACTTTAAACTGGAACTGGTGTAATAGTGCTGGTCTGAGGAGATGTTGTTTATTGATCCGGGCTGAACTCCTTATATGCACCTCGAGAAACATGATTCCATCATCAGGTCCGTGTATTGCTAAGCATCGCGCCATTGCAAATTTATTTATGCTCTGTCCATAGGACAAAGTGTCGAGCCCCCTTATCGGAATTTCCGGGAGTTATAACCGCCAAAGAAAAGCTGCTTACTCTTTATTCTGAGCTTCTTTCTGTGACGATGTTTGCCGGAATAATTAATAATGAGTCTAGTGGCTGATCGCAGGAGTGACAGGCGCTGGGATGCTTTTTTTGTGGGCCGAAATGCCGCCATTTGTCCGCAAAAGCCCATAAAAGTCCGTAAAGTGCCGCAACGACCTTTACTAGCCCCACTTAATACCGCAAAAGTCCGCAGTCCCCCATATCACCCCTCAACTCCCGTTTCGTGATGACATGAACAAGCTTTTTGGTTATAATGCCCACGGAATCCCTGCCTTCAGTCTCGGTGTCTCCATACTCGTGTCTGGGATGTCGCGAGGCAAAGAGAAAATGCGATCGTGTTCATCCGGAGTGCACCCTCTGCACACAGTAAGCAACCACCCAAGCTCCCATGTACGACATCTAACCCGAGACCTCTAGAAAGAATATTATATGTTTCTATCCCCATCGTCGGAAAAGGAGGGAATTAAGAAACTCTTCTGAAGCGACATCACCGGCTGCCGGGAGTGTAGCCAGCCCGGAGTCGTCCTTGGCCCGACGCCCAGTGCCAGTGGTGTCGGCAACTGCTGCCAACTTGTTGGCGGAGCGGTTCATGGATCCGGAGCTGTTTGCGTTTGCGCAGCTTGAGCTTCCCAAGTTGGAATTAGAGTCCCTTATTACGGATGATGTGGAGGCCTTGGTTGGAGATGTGCAGGATATACAGGCCACGATTCAATTTTTCTTCGAGACGGTGCACACCTGGATGCCCATCGTCTCCAAAAATGGGTTCTCGCAGTCTCTTATCAAGAGAATGACACACCAGCGAGCCGAGTTGTTTCTGCTGGTGTTGTCAATGAAGCTGTGCAGTTCGCGTGTGACGAATGCCAGGACGAATCTTTACCGGACTGCTCGACGGCTCTATGCTGACATTGAGCGATCCGGAACCCTGAGTCTGCTAGTGCTGCAAGCTGGTATCCTTATTGCGCTGTATGAGATGGGTCACGGGCTGTACCCTGATGCATACCTTTCTGTTGCGCAGTGTGCTCGATATGGTACCGCACTTGGGGTTGATAAGACGATTATCTCTAGGGAGATGGGCACAACCACGTTGCCAGACTTGGAAGAAGCTCGTCGGGTGTGGTGGTCCATTTTAGTTCTCGATAGGTAAGTGATCTTGGGATTGGGCTCGCACCGAGGACCAGCGTTGTTGATGCAAGTAGATTCATGAATCTCTGCGACCCAATGCGCCATCTCGTCACTGCAGACCCCGATTCAACTAGCTATCTGCCCATTGATGATGAGGAATGGGACTCTGGAGTAAGTGACTTTCCAACATGACTACTTCATCATGCTGCTAATGCCCTTCGTTCAACAGACATCTGGTGCCGAACATGCATTCACGCTCGGATCTGCCATCAGCCTCCGCCTCGGCCGATTCGCCCGCTTCGCACAAGCCGCGCACCTGCTGAGCCAAGTGCTGCACCAAGTAGCCGACAAGTCGACTGATACGACGCAACTGAGACGGACCATCTTCTCGCTGGTAAATGTCTCTAGAATCGAGGCCGATATGAGACAGTTGGAGCTCTGTACGCAAATGGCAGCTTGCTACAGGCAGGTTTTTGCCCTAAAGGACCGTGGCTTTCTACACTACAGGCTAACTGACACACAGTGGCATCTTGCTTCTTGACCACCCGACGCTGTTACCCCAAGGGCATCAACAGTATGGCACGAGTGTCCTATCAAGCGAAACCTCGTCGATTTTGCAAGCCGCTTTAAATATGTCGCTCCAATTCTCCGACGTCTTTATCGCAAGATTGTGCGATTTTATATCGCCGTTTTTGCCGTATCTCATGTACAAGGTATCCGCTGTCTGCATGAAGCGCAGTTTGGGCCAGGACTCGGATTCATTGGATACCAAGAATGCAGAGGCGATGCGCCTTTCGCTCAAGTATTTGGGCCGTCGGTGGCTGGCTACTGGTGAGCATAGAGAACGAGAGAGTGCCGAGTGATGATAGGCTAATGAGTTGCAGACGTTTACTTGTCGCTTTTAAGCCGCCTAGAGGTCTTGTTCATGACGCAGCAGTACGGAAAGACATTGCAATTTCGGGCGTCCGAAACACGAGCGCATTACAGGTAAGACGAGCGCATTACAGGTAAGATGAAATGTCGTTATATTGAGCGGGCTATCTCATTGGTTTACCTGGATATAATTGCGCATCCAAGGGGTCTTAGGGGCAAGGATTGCCAGCTTGTCAGCAAGGTCTCATGAAATTCGCGTCAAATAAGTTTTGGGGAAAATGTTTCGTTCCAATTTCCTCTGGCCGAGAGCGACGGCCGGGTGATAGGATGGGAAGCGAACTCATGCTGATATGATGCGCTGTCCTAGGTACCAGCACTAGGCACCTTGAGGCAACAGTTCTACCTTCGTTGAGAATCACCAAAAGCAGATTACGGAAGCTCTCAATTTGATAGGTATGGCAAAGAATTTTGCACCAAGACGGTGGAATCAATTGCTAATCTAGCACAACGCCGTTCAGGATGCGTACCACGGTACCATAGTGCACCAAGGGACTGGCTCCCGCGGCATGTTGACGACTTGTAGATTGACATCCTTCTTATTTTGGAGCGTCAGTGGTGGAAATCGAAACTCACCTACTTGGTCCCTTGTGTGCCGTACTCAGGCGAAGCATCTTGTGTGGCGCGGAAATGCCCAAGACGTTGCTTGTTTATTCAGTTTACTCCTCCCATGATAGGCATGGGCTGGCGTCACCTTGTTATGGCAGAAATCAGCCCGATCAAACAATCCCTGAGGTGATACAAACGTAACATGTCTGGATTTGCATCCAGAGCTGTATAGAAACGCCAAGAAACTAATAATGGCGCTCTTAGCGGGTTTATGTGGAGGTCTGGGCTCTTCCACGGCACCCGGAGGCTATCCACGGCAGCATCTGACCAGCTAGCGTTGGCTGGTGCCACAGTGGCAAGTTTGACAGCCCCACCTGGCCGATCGGGTGGTCAGGTCCCCTCTGGTAGGTTCTGGTAGGTTCTGGAGACATCGCCACAGAACCAGCAGCTTCAACTGGCATCTGAAGCTTTCCAACTGCCACAGCCCAGGCATCTCGATACGTCAACGTTGCGTAGTTGATTTCTAGATGTTGCTAGAAATCAACCACACTGGCGTGTTTTTTTCCGCAGGCCCCGCCGGCACTGCCTCTTGCTCCGTCTTCTTCCTAATTATAAAAGGCGACCGTCATTCCCTCTTTCTCATCATCAATCCAACAACACATCTTGACAACACAAAACACCAAGAACAATTGTATGCAGTGCTTCAGAGCATCTCGGCCTACAGGCATTTTACGAACTCTGCAACGCAACATCGTCCCAGCCATCACCACGCCACCACGCACAATGTCTTTCTTCCCACGAGGTTTCTACGAAGCCGACGCTTCGTCCTTCACCCCGCTCTTCCGCCTCCTCGATGACTTTGACACCTACACCCGTCAGGCAGGCGGCCAACAAATTGGCCGACGCGCAGGCGCCCCCATTTGGCAGCCCAAGTTTGACGTCCGCGAGACGGACGATGCATACGAGCTGCACGGCGAGCTGCCCGGCATGAACAAGGACACGGTCCAAATTGAATTCACGGAGCCGCAGACAATGTCCATTCGCGGCAGGGCCGAGCGCTCCCACACCGAGGGCACGCCGTCGGCCGGTCAGATTGAAGACGTGACCGAGAAGCCCGCCATCACCGAAGGCGAGGGCTCGCACAAGGCAAGGGTCGAGGACGAGGGCGCCGGCGGCGGCGAACACGCCGTCGAGCAGGCGCAGGCCAAGCCCCAGCCCAAGTACAAGTACTGGCTTACCGAGCGCAGCGTGGGCGAGTTCTCTCGCACCTTCAACTTCCCGACGCCGGTGCAGCATGACGCCGTCTCGGCCAGTTTCAAGGACGGCATCCTGAGCGTCTCCGTGCCCAAGGCTAAGAAGCCGGAGACGCGCCGCATCACCATCACCTAAAAGTCCGATCCGATGGCTTGACTTATGATACACACGACCTTTATAACGTTCACTGCACGCACAATCCTTTCTTTGCAAACTGGCAATTGATGGTATTTTATTGAATTGGGGGGGAGTAAAATGGCAGATTGGGCAATTTGACATGGGTTTTCGTTGTCTCGCTACTAGCAATTCGCTCCTTTTCAAAACCTAGCCTGCAAAGACTGAGATTATAATCTCATAGCTTCGTTAATTGATACCATGTTACGCTCCTTTGAGCAACAAAACGACCTGTTCTTGTGCTACTTTTGTGATGAAGACGTGATATTCTGTCGTGATAAGACGTGGAAGCCAAGGGCATCGCCTTCAGACCAACGAGTATAACGTAGCTGGAAAATCGCCGCGTTTAAAGGACCACAAGCTACCTTGGCCACTCACCACTGTACATAAGTGCTGACAATGCAAAGCACACGCGCCATCTTGACTCAACTCGGCCGCTCTGTTACCATCCGCATAGGAACCACGTGGTCTCCCTTGCCCGTTTCCGCCTCGTAAACTTGCGATACCCAGATAAGCACGCAGTGGCATTTTGGGCCTTGCAACGCTTGCAGACCGTCCCGAAGCTACTACATACCTAGGTACCTAGGTATGTATCCCCATATTGAGGAGGGGCTCAAAACCATCATTTGCAATTGTACCACCCCACTCAGCATAAGCGATCACGAAAGCAAGACCAAGAAAGTGGCTGTTCACATTAAAAAAAAAAACCGCTAACACAACGCCATGGACTCGATGCATCATGCCCGCCCTGCCACTCGCTAGCCCGTCACCCATTACGCGGCCACCCCCTTGCCGTTCTAATAATACACACGCCCTACCCAAGGCGCGACCCATTCGCTACCCAAAGACCTTGTATACGCCGGCCAAACACCAAGATGCCCGCCCCACAAATCCTCCCTGTCCCATGCCCCCATCCGTTATGTGTGTGTGTGTGTGTATAAGTCACCCGCTCGCTTGGGCCATCTCTCTAGGCCTCTTGGTCAACTTCAAGGTCGGAACATCCATGCCCTTCAGAGCCTGCTGCGCCTTGCCGTCCCGCAGCTCCTCCCAGTGTTTCCGCAGCGGCGCCTCCCCGACGACGAGCTCGAACCCGGCCAGGAAGCAGAAACTGATTTCCAGCCGCGCCAGCTCGACCTCACTGACGCCCCCTACCCTGGCCACCTTGGCGTGCGGGTACGACAGGTCCTCGAGCGCCTTCATGGCGACGCGCAGCCCGGCGAGGACCAGCCTGTGGGCGTTGCGTTTCGTCACCGGGATAGCGCGCTCCTCGACAGCAAGCCGGTGGATGTAGAGAGACGTGGCGAGGTAGACGGCGGTGCTCATGGGGCAGAACCGGTGCAGCCGCAGCAGATACTGGCTTATGGGGATCGGCGGCTCCTTTTTGCTGTAGAACTTGCGCGTTATCGCGCCGTGCTGGAGGTTGACGGGCCGGGAGTCGGCGCCGACAATAATGTACGGCTGCACGTCGGCTTCCGGGTGCTGGCGCAGCCGTACGCCGTCTACCGGTTCCGCGGACGCGGGCGCCACCGAAGACGCGCCGTGCTGCTGGGCCGCGAGCTGGGCCGACATGGAAGCGCTGTAGGCCTGCAGTCTGCTCATGCCGCTCCTCGCTGGCGCGTCGCCGTCTTGCCGGTGGGCGGCGGCGGCGGCCCGTTCGGCCTGCTGCCTCATGCGCGCCAGGCTCTGCTGGGAGTGCGACCGGACGATGTCGTCCTTTTCGACCTGCATGCCCGTCATTTGGGGGTCGGTGGGCGTCTTGGGCGGCGGCGTCGGGGGGATGTCGCCCGTCATGCGGACCAGGAGCTCGACGCTGGCGCTGAGGAGGCGCAGCGCTTCGACGGCGGGCAGTTTGAAGAGGTCGTCTTCGTCGGCAGCGCCGCCGCCGTGACCATCGACCATGGCGAGGCCGGGATCGGACGAGGGCACCGGGGGGGAGGGAGGGACCGCGGCTCGCGCTGCAGCGTCGGAGGCATCCCGCTGTATCTGAGGGCGGTCCGCAATCGCAAGTTGCTGGTTCGTGTCGGCCATGGCCACTGTCGGAAGTGCAGAGTGCGGTCGGCGGTAGATGGCGGGGGCTGTGAAAAAGAGTTGTCGACAGGTCAGTCGCGGTCACGACACGACGTCGCGGATGCGCAGGTGGCGTCCGAGATAATTCAGATGGGATAGAAAAGCTGTCTGACGCTTATTCATGATATATCCGACTGTCCACACAGTTACGAATGCCGCAGACTGACGGGTTGATGGAAATACACGACAAGAAGAAAAAAAATTCGGGCGCGAGAGTTTGTTGGGTAATCAAAACTGAGGTGGGTTCAAGTGGTTGACGGGGATCGTCACGAGGGAGACCCTGAATCGTTTAGTGCCAAGCGGGCCATGGGAGGGGCCAAGAAAAAAAAAGTAACATGTCAAATGATGGATAAAATGAAATTAACCCCGCTCTGGATGCGGAACACGACCGCAGGGAATGCGGCGCGGAAATAAGGAAACATGTAAAGGCTTATCAAAGCGATGCCACCTACATGTTGACGCACGACGGAGGAGAGTTGCATTTGGATGCAAAGCCTTGAAATTCAGGTGCGGTGATGGCCATGGTGAATTTCGGAGCGGCGTCATCGATGGCAACATTCAAAGGTGCGATGGCAATAAACCACCAGCAGAGCAGCCAGCCATGGCAACCTGCGAGGCCAGACGTCGCTCGACGCAACCATGGCGCAAATAAAGGCCGCGTCTGTGGGGTCGCAATCTGCGGACTGATGGGTAGAATTGATCCCGGCCATCACATGCAAAGCAGTCTGGTGCCAATTTGCTACCCGTCAAGTGCGGACAAAGTATGTAACTATGTATTGTCCCACTCCTGGTCTTCTTACTTCCATCTTGGCACCACGAGGCTCTTCTAGGCACAGGTGAGCAAATCGCAAATGACCTTCGCCCTTTAATCTTGCTCCAATAGGTACATGCCGGGTCGGCGGCCTTTATTTTTGCGAATTCACATTTCATCACACGTCGTCGCCTGCATCCCTCAACCAACGGTATCTACCGGGTGACATGCTGTCAACTCGTATCCCGTCGTATCAGTCATCGTCATCGTCATCCATCGTATTATAAAGTGACTCAATGGCGTGATAACGAAAATTCCACACTCATACATACGGAGCCCCCACCCCGGATTCCCGTAGCTGCCGTGCCGCCACAAGACGACATGACAGATGATACAACACCAACCCGAACAACAACATCAGCCAGCCAACCAGATTCCTAGCCAGCATGGAACATGTCCCCAGGCTACATCAGCAGATCTACAACCCCAGCAATTCGCATGCAGGGACCCCATCACACCTCGTGTTCCCCCACATCCAACGGGTCCCCTATCCTTTGCAATAGAGTCAAACGCCAAGTGAGCATCTGGTATGCATTATCCCTGTCTCGGGAATCTCCCAAGTCCCTTGTCTGTGGGCCAGCAAACTGACGTGGAGGTTATCAGCCACCCGCATACGTGGTCACGTAGTCAGTCCACAGGCGAGGCGATACAATGTCGCCGTATTACCCTCTATACCTCGTATTCATCCATACATCTATCTCATAGATGCCGTCTTCTTCCCCTTGCCGTGTCAACTATCAATGCCCCAAGTCTAACAACCCGCCACGCTCACACCCCTGACTAGTTCGTACGTCCCATGCTCATCTATAAAAAACATCATCGACAGAACGCACTTGGATCCGAGCCCGTCGGGATGGACCAACAACATGGATCGTCGGGGTGCCTGCCAGCCTGTAGCGCCATTAGTGACAATCTTTTCCTTACATAAGTTTAGCCATGATTACCCTTATTGTCCAGCACAATCGTAAGAACGGGAATGTTGTACCGCTTCGAGATCCAGTACACGCTCCCGGGGACGCTGAACAAGTACGTCCCGTCGCCGACAATCTGCACGACAAACTTGCCCCTGCCCGGGGGGCTCTCGGCCTCGGTGGCGAGCTTGATGCCCAGCGCCGCGCCGCCAGACCAGCCCAGCCCGCCGCCGCCGCAGTTGATCCAGGACCCGGGGAAGGTGGGCTGGATGTTGTCGTGGACGAAGCTGGCGTTTGTGACTGCCTCGACGGCGTAGATGGTGTCCTCTGGACACAGCGACTTGAGCGTGCGGCACAGGTGACCCGTGCCAAAGCTCCCGTCCGGCCGCGGCTCCGCCTTGTCCTGGATGCTAGCCAGGAGCTGCTTGTGCTCTGCCTGCACTCTGCCGGCGTGTTCCCTGCCATCCGCCGCCTGGAGCTTCGCGGCCGCGTCGCCGGTCCTGAGAGCCGCCGTGATCTGGTCAATGGCGGTCTTGGCATTGGCCCTGTAGCGCTCTTGGGCCTCGATGTACAACGTGGGCATGAGCTGCTTCAACGGGTCGACGTCGACGTGGAACACGGCCGCGCCGTCCTTGGGCCTGCACAGCGTCGGGACCCAGGGAACGTCGCAGTCGACGACGACAATTACCAATCCTGGCCACGCCGCTCTCGGCAAGACCGCCGAGCCGGACCGGCTCCCAGTCCTCCTGCTTGAGGCGGTACGGCCCAATGTCCGCCTCCATGATCTCGCGCGCGCCGCACAGGTACACGGGGCCCTGGGGCGCCGACTTGGCAAACTGCAGCGCGCGGTTGACCATTTGCTTGACGTTGGCGCCCGTCTTGACCTCGCCGGCGTAGCGGCAGTACTGCGCCACGATGTGCTTCTGGTCCGGCACGTCCTGTATCCAGTGGATGTACTCGGTGCGGCTGCCGCGGTGCTCGCCGTCCATGGTGAAGGGCGACAGGCCGGCGAAGATGAAGACGGGCGCGCGGGCGGTCGACGCGTTGTGGACGGCCGCCCCGAGCCCCTGCGTCCCGACGTCGACGTGGACAATAACACACTGCGGCATGCCGGTGTGTCGCGCGTAGCCGTCGGCCATGGACATGGCCACCATCTGAGGAAACCGCATCAGCTCTTCCCGTGGGCGCCGCCATCTCTGTTTCTTTTTTCAAGAGGAGTCTCTCAACTCGTTGGGACAGGTTATGATCCGGGGAAACTTGCCCCTGGCATCCCTCTGCCCCTTCACCATGGCCTCGATGATGCTGGGGTGGTCCGAGCCTAGATTCACGAAACAATGCCGGCTTCCCATAGGGCCTCGAAAAAGGCAAACGAGGCCGTGTACATGTCGTTTGGATCTGTTGCCGCGGCTGAAGATGTCGGGGGTGCGTTGACCGCAAAGTTGGCCGCGCTTGTCTGTAGGGTTGCTGCTGAAACGCGAACCGGGCCCTGAACTGTTCGAGGAGCCGCTCTGCATTCAAAACTCCGGTTGCAGAGTCTAATGGCAGAGGGAAGAAACGCCCGCGTGGTGCGGCATTGTCCCAGGGCCGGCGTGGCTCGGCGGCCGTGTTGAAGAATCGCCACCATCTGATGGTCAATTAGCGGCTGGGTACTACACGAGCGGTACCGGTGTCGCGGAGTATATACAGACCATTGACGTTGGGACCAAGCTTGGAAATACTTGGTGTCGGTGGTGACGTGAAGAGTCGTCCTGGAAGTGAGTTGCCTCGGTCCGTACATGCTCGCCAAAGACAAATGGGCGGCTCCAAGACAACAAAACCCAGTGCCCGGCAAATATTGCATCGGAGGGCCCGGCCGGAGGGAGTCGACGTGGGGGAAATTAACTTATGCAGAAGTCGAGGCGCATCTTGACCCTGGCTAAGCCGTCGGCTATCAGTGGAGTCGAGAGAATCAGACAACAAATCAATATGACGCCTTTACGCCCTTTATCAGTCAAATATTCTGGGGGGAAGGTTGGAGAGACTGGTGGTATCAAACAGATCCGCCGATGAGCAACAGCCGTACAAGCCTCAAGGCATCAACTGCGAGTACGTGGGACCAAGTATTTGCATTTGATCCAACGCCAAGAGTAACAACAAGATTACGAATCTGAAAAGGCAGAATATGTGCCGCTGCGTATGTACCATGTCCAGTTGGTCGCACGAGGATGCGGTGAGGACTAGTTCCCCGTTCCCAAATCGCCATGAGCCATGCCTCACGTGAATTGATCCCTCAATACCCGGATTCTACAACGAAAAAAAAAAAAAAACAAAAAAACTAGCTGCGGCACAACTCCACAGCCCTGGTTGCAGGTCCCCCGAAAACCCAGCGCCAAAGTGCTTAGGTACCTTTCGGAGAGGTATCTCGGCACTCCTAGGCCTTGCCGGCAGGCCCGACACTCTGAGGGTTGTGGAAGACATCGTTGGGATCCCACTTTGCTTTAATCTGGCCAAGTTTGGGCAGCTTGCTCCCCCAGTACGCCTGCTGGGCCTCGGCACGGCCAAGTTCGAGGTCAACGTAGCCGGCATATCGAGAATTGGCACCGGGCGAGCCCCTCTGGATAATGTCGTGGATGCCCTCGGCAAACTTCTTGTTCTTCTCACTCAGCGGAAGGCCAATCACATAAGACTGGTACATGAGGAGCTTGTCGCGGTGAGGATAAGAGGTAGAATCGGCGGGGACGTCGTTGATGGCGCCGCCCTCGGAGTCGAAGATGACGGTCCAGAAGGGGGTGCCGGGGTCAGCGGTGCCGGTGAAGTTGAAGAGTCGCGTGATGGTGTCCCGGGCGAGGGCGTCTTGCTGCCGCAGAGCGAGCGATTTGCCGTAGAACTGGCTCGGCATGTCACTCAGCGCCAGGGCGGCCTTTTCGGCAATGTGGCCGAGGGAGCCGAGCCAGTCCATGGCCTCAAAGCTCACCGAGCCGCCGGTTGGCATCTTGTCGTGGATGCCGGTGGCCTCGTACTCCTGCTTGGTGCCGAAGAAGGTGCCGGTGACGAGGGCTCCCAGGGGCTGGGCAATAAACAGGGTAGAGAAGCGCCTGTCCAGCTTGGGGTCGTTTGCAAGCGTCTGCCAGGCCTCGTATACCGGTGCCATTTCCTGCTGCTTGCCAAAGCTGAATGCGTACGCGTACTCGACGACGTTTCCCGGCGCGGGCTGCGTGCGGACGGTGAACTGCGTGACGATGCCGAAGCTGGCGCCGGCTCCGCGCAGAGCCCAGAACAAGTCGGCGTTTTCATCCTGGCTGGCCGTACGGACCTGGCCATCGGCTGTGACGACTTGGACCTCGAGGACGTGATCGAGAGCCGTCCCCCACATCCTGGACGACGGTCCGATTTCTCCCTAGATGGGTGTGTATTAGCATGGGAGAGATGGGAGAGATGGCAGCGGGTTTGCGTTTGCTCACAATGGTGGCGTGTCCGCCGGCGCCGACGCCTGGGCATGTGCCATGGGCCATGGCACGGCCGCCATGTTTATGTAGCTGATGATCGAGCTCGCCGAGCTTGAAACCAGCGCCAAAGGTGGCCTGCCATGTCTTGGTGTCCATGGTGAAGTGCTTAAAGTTGGCCATGTCGATCATGAGGGAGCCATCTTGGCCTCCCAGGCCATGGTTGCTGCGTTACAACAACATGTTAGTCGAAAACGGCCGGCATAACCCACGATAAACTCACCCATACGAATGTCCGCCCGACTTGGCTTGGACGTGGACTTTGCTCTGCACAGCACACTTGATGGCCTCTGCGACCTCGTTGGCCGTGTTGGGTCGAATAACGGCAACCGGCGTAACTTCAACAGCCAGGTTGTAGGGTTTTACCCAGGACAGCTGGTAGAAAGGATCGCTGGGGTACCCAACGCAACCACTGCGGCCGTGGCAGACTAGGTTCAAACATTGCTGCAAGGGAGTGCTGTGCCCATTGCCCATGGTGTCTGGACGGAGGCGTACACGGCACAAAAGGGAGGGGGTTGGTGGCCGTAAAGCAGGGTGATTATGGTGGTGCCCGACGGGGAGCCTTCGAAAAAGTAAAAAAACAAAAAAGGACTGCTCGATGGACACTCGGAAACGCGTAAGACGATATGAGACTTGGGGAGAAGCAGTGGTGTCTAGACACGGAGCCAACTCGGCGATGGCATACAGGCGGTATTGTCCAACGGCGCCCAGTAAGCTGCCCATTAAAACAGAAAACACGAAGAAGAAAGAGAAAGAGGGCCAGGAACAGACATGGGTAAAAATATATGTCTTATGGGAAGGCAAGTATGCTGCATAAGCGATAAGTGGCGGAGACTGGCCGGGGAGAAGGCAATGCAGGAAACACAGGCACCCGAGCGCCACGGGAAGAAGCAGCAGACGAATCATTCGCACCTTCTCCTTATGAATGGAAGACGTTGAATGTCCGGCTAACCAGTCTGTGAATCTACGGTTCACCGACGGCGGCTGCTTGGGGTGTTGGGCCGGGGACTACTGACACGACGCCTCGTCCGAGCAAGTCAAAAGTCGGTCCTGAGATTGGACGAAGTGCAGGTTGTCGATGATGAGAAGCGGAAAAGATCAAGCTAGAGCATATGCGACAGGGCGAAATCTCACGCTTGTCCATGGTTCAGTAGTTATCGCCGTCCCCCTCACGCGCAGCCCAAAGGAACATGTCCGTCTGGTCCATTTTCCACCAGACAGAATAAGAAATTGTCAACGAAGTAGTCCGCTAGCACTGATTCTCGTCATGCAATCTGAGCCCTTCAGCTCCTGACGCCCGCCGGCTAGTCACTGGTTCTTCACTTGGGCGATGCATCGAGACCCAAGACGGTCCCTTTTGCCCCAGAACCATACGACTCTTGAGTGGTGCCAAGTCTACAAGTCAGTACACGGGCATTGGATCAATTCCCATTCTTGGACGATTGGCGTTTCATGTAATAGGCATGCTTGTAGCTTCGAATCTAGGTTGGAGATTTCAACGGCCAATCCGGCGGAAGGCGTCAACGGTCAAGTTCTTCCTTTTTCTGGTCAACTAGCTTTCCCAGATGCCACAACCCTTGCAACACCCTTGGAAAGCTCGCTGATTGGAGCAGTTGTTACGCGGCAATCTGTTTGTTCCTCCGCCACTTTTGAGCCGTCTCCAGGGGTCGGCCAGTCAGAATCGAGCGCAAGTCGGCATCTCGTTCCACTGCTTGATGATTTTCATGCGTCAATTGATCCCTGAAGCGGGGAAGGTCCATCATTGATCTGCTTTTCAAGTCACGGGCCGCGGCGCCTTCACCTCGTCACTCGGATGGCATCTTGAACTTCGCCTCTCCCCAACCAGGAAACGAACGGCCCCGTGACCGGCTGTCAACGCGCGACATGCTCTAATTGCTTCGGCAGTCGATGCGAACGGCGTGGTTGCGTTGGGAAACCGGCGCTCATTGCAGCTTTGCTCCTTTCGCGCGGTGGCCGGGTCGCGTTTGGCGACACAAGCCGAATGAATCATCTCGCACCGGCATGACGTACATTCAGCCCATTGCCAAACGGTGACGTACAATGTGACCGGGCCTTGCAACTCACAGTTATGCCGAGATGGCAAGAGGAGGAGAGACAGAGGAAACACATCAAAAAGGGGCCGATGAAGGAGCTGTACCCGGCTAGGTTTCTTTTTCCCATTTCACCATTTCTACTCTGTAGAACTCGACTCCCATCGCGACCCGGCCGCTTGTCACGTCTGTAGAACGCAACGTGACCATCTCACAGAACCAAATAGTTCATAGTAACAACCTACGGAGCCCAGCCCCTACCAGCGGCAGACCCATGGAGTGATGAACACGCAAAATGTTGAGACGGTCCCTGTATAACAGTTCCGCGGAAAGAGTCGCCCCGAATGCGGTGATCACGGCATCAGTGACACCGTACAACCGTGACTTTTGTTCGTCGTGACTTGCCCATGAGTAGTAAGATTGAGCTATACTGCCTGAGTCGCCGCTTTTTTGAACTCGGCGTCACGGTTAGCGACATCTAGCGAACTGGTGAGAAGGCAGCAGAGGCCGAGCACTACATGGCTTGGGATACGCGTAGGACGAGCACCAGGCGAGCTTCTTCTTGTCAACGAGGGACTTTCCGTGTAATGCAATATTTCAGCCCAATCCGACTTGACTAGTGCGGCCACGGCACAGGCCTGGGCCGTAGAGACCGTCGTTGCGTAGCTTGAGATCCCATGACAGGTTGAACATGCTTTGCAGGCACTTTTCTGGCAGGCCAGACGTGGGCAAGACGTGGGCAGGACGTCGGACGGTTCTGCAACGGAAGAAGCTACTAGTATATTCGGCTGGGTTGGGCGATGCCTAGAGTAGTGACAGGCTGTGAGCGGGAAAGCTCTAGTAGTGACGGATGCCGATTTGGCCTAGTAGAGTGATTATATAGATGTCGTCAAAAACTATAATCTAAAGCCAATCAAGAACCGACTTTGAGCCTGTGAGGCGGGTTATCTGATCATGGGACCGGGGAGGCTTCTCCGCAGCCCGAGGCGCACACATCCGGATTTATATCTGCAGGTGAAACCCAACCCGTCAACCTGTTCCTTCATGGTATCTCAACGGTAGCAAGCGCGGGGAAACCTTGCGTAGCCATTGGTTTTGCAAAAGCGCAGCCGTCAACCGGGCGTGTAGTTGCCCGTCGGGCTTCTCGGTTCCATTCGTCTTTTGTCATCGCCAGCCCAGCAAATATACCATGATGGGTGCATAACGGCCACGATAATGCGATGCAGGATGCAGTTCATAGCAAGTCCTATGGGATCTAGAGGCATTCCAACGGCATCAACAAGCGGCCATCCACGTCGGGAGCCGAAGCATATAACCAAACTGCATCCAACATTCATTGCAGACATGAAAAAAAAAACGCCAAATATAAAACCGCCAGCAAGTGCTCCCCTTCACGGCCCCTGATCGACGTTGGCCCGCCTCGAATATCGCCTCGCATCGCGCTGGTACTCCTTGTAACAGTCGGCACAGGCCCATACCGCAAACCCAACTCGAAAGACTCTGCCTCGCAATCAGCCCATGTCGCCATCAGGTAGGAAGCCAAAGGAAACTCACAAGATGACGGTTAGCAACCACAGGCCCAGCCACGCCATGGTCGACCTGTGAAAGGTGGTTCCGCCGCCGTCTCCCTCTCCCTCTTCGCCAGCGTGCCTCGCCAGCTCGTGGACTTCTTTGCCCTGCACGTTGAACACGAGCATGAGCACGACGCCGCCGAGCGAGACGGCCAGCGAGAAGACGTCGAGCATGAGCGTCCGGTGCGGCCCCATGGACGCCACGCCCAGCGAGCGGTCGGCAAACGCGACCATCTGCCAACTATCGTTGAGCAGGGCGATGACGGCCTACAGACCCCTTTATTAAGGAGTGCCCGGCATCGAATGGGGGCAAAAAGACTACTCACGCCGATGATTCCTGGAGCCACGGCCCCGCATGTTGCCGTCCATTTCTGCGCAACGAAGCAGAGCACCACGATGGCCGCAATGTCCGTCGCCCACGCTACGCCGCGAGCTGCTGTCCGCGCGAGCGTCGGCCAGCTCGGGAGGTGCCATGCCGCCATGAGGGAGCCTCGTGTTTTGCCAAAGTCACCATTCAACCGTTGTTTTCTCGCCGTGATGCGGTGGTGCTTGATCGTGTTGCGGTCGAGCGGTGGCTCTGCTCACCTGCTCTGTGGCTTGTACGCACGAGGGGATTCATTCTGTCTGTCAGCCTTTTTTGCTTGGCGTCTTGGCCTGCCTTGTTGTTCATGTTGCGTTGGGGACAGCCACAGCAGGGATGTTTTTGGCCGAGAGCCGAGACAGGAGCTTATTGGCGAGCACGATGCTTATTTGTCCCGGATGCCTTGGGACGCGTCGAGGCCAGACATGAGGGCGGCGGGCCCCCCAGATCCTGGGGTCTTTGGGAGGTAATTAACTACTCCGTATTCAAATTCAATTCAAGCTTAGTATCACTGGTCCTCTCCGCCGAGAGGTTCAATCGACAACTGCTGCGACGAGTTTGCCGAAACCAGTCCGCCGTCTATTCAATGCCCGGCACCATGTCAAGATATCGTGCGGCTCTCTGAAAACGACAGAGGTTGAGCTGGCTGTGTGAAGTTGTGGCCTTTGATAAACCGGCGGGCCAAAAGAACAGCAACTGCTCTACTCCGTACAATTGGCCCAAGCCGTCATCGCTCTGCATTTTCACGCCCGTCGGGTTGCCCACGAGCAGACCCGCCACCGCATAGCATCTAGATACTTAATCCATTAAACGCTGCCCAAGTGTTGGAACTCCGTCAAAATGCATACTCTTCCACATGCAAATAGATACCCTGTGCGCCTGTCCCCTTGTGCACCGCCCGCTCATCACTTAGTTTGCCAACACAGTTTCGGGTCCTCGCCACAATTTCCTTTCCTCCGCAAACCACTACTGCCGTCTCCCCCCATGCCTGTTCAATGGGCTCACGGATTAAAGCCTCAACGTCTGGTCTGGACGTGTACTCGCGCACCATGTCGACAGTAGATGCGCTGTTGCGAGACGTGCTCGAGGATGAGTTCCTACTTCTGGACCGTCGACCGTCTTCTACTGATTTCCCAGAGTACGAGTCGGCTGCTTTCTCTTTTGTTGAGCCTTCTGTTGAGTCGTCCTTGACCTCCCGTCGAAGCTGAACAAGCGGTACTCCGGAATCGGTTTCTGAATAGCTGCCTGTGATGGCAATGTGCAACCTCACCTCAATACCCTTTGCTTGAGCGCTTCTGGCAGCATCTCTGGCCCTTTCCACGTAGTACTCCATCTCCTCCATCGTCCTCGCCACCAGTGTAATCTCCAATCTTCGCACACATGACTTGTTTTCTGAGTGGGCAACGTACTCCATGATGGGTACTGTGAAGCTGGCTCCCGTCGATGCTCCGATCAAAACAAGAGTCTCAAATGTCTCCCATTTGGTTGTGACTCCAAATGGCCCTAATACATATCCAGTCAAGGTCTTGGTCGGGTTTTTGACTGCAAAATTGTGAATGCGTTTCGAAAATCCCCCGTGTGACCGAACAATGAGCTGTATACTGTTGCAACAGCACGTTCCCTTGATTTGATGGGCACACGCAATGGTATACGGATGAGATTCCAACAAACCGAGCCGAGGAATCCACAAGTAGATGTGTTGGCCAGCGTGCCACTTAAAATGAACATCCTTTATGGTAAGGACGGTAATCGAGTCGCCAATGGCTTGTGAAGAAATGCCATGTCCCAATCGCCTCATCCCTTCACAAGCCGAGGTGCTTGGCTTCCATCGGGTATTCTGCCAGGCTGCCAATGCCCACCTCGCCGCTCTATCGAATGCCAGGAATGACACCGACATCCACAGTAAGTACCGTGCGTCGGCCGGAATGTGGAAACCGAGAAGCACTAGCATGGTGACAGATGATAGCACGTGTTGCATCAGCCAAATTTCGTACACCATTCTCCGGATAGGCACAAACCCGACAACCACATTAAAGAGCAGTACTCCCCATGCGCCGAGTCCGTATTTGACTAGGGGCATAACGGACAATTCATACTCAACAAAGTCTGCCCGTACCCATTCGGTCCAAAAATGCCAGCCGTGAACCGTCGCAGTGATAAACATGGTTCGCGCAACCCAACGGTGAAGCCAATTTAGTCGCTCGTGACTACTCCCAATCAGAAAGCCAACCACATTAAACTTCATCGAGAGGAGGAAGATAAAGGGCAGCTGCATTATGGAGACCCAAGCGTTTCGGTAGCCGATGCGTTCCCAGAAATACGCGTCGTCCTTGACAGCATTCCAGGACATGAAGTAGATAATCATGGCCCAATAGCAAAGAAGGACTATTAGCCTTCCCAACGGCGGCGGCGTAGCCCATCGAAAACCGACTTTCGATACGTATAATTGCGGATGGCTCATCTCGCGAGTGATGGCGGTTGCAGTAGCCCATGCCTGGCTGACATGATTCCCCGGTCTTGTAGCATGTTCTATCGAGGTTTCCTTGCAAGCCTTTAACCTGTTTTGAAGTCTTAGAAGGTATATCATATAGAAACTTCTTATTATGCGCTGTACCTTTGTTTACTTGTATAAATCTCGATGCCTCGAAGCGCGGTCAGGCCGCCAACCACCCCAGCAATGATGTACCAGTAGTCCCGGGCAAAGGCGTAGTTGTAATCCATGCCGAGGCCGGCATCATGCATGTGCATATCTCCCATATCCATGATTCCTGAGGATTCCGGTTTGCGATACCAGAGATCGAATGACCAGGGATACTCGATTTGTGTGTTTGTCGAGGACAATCGAGAAGAGAGCCGGAAGGCTTCGGGAGGGAGTTTGGCGGCGTGGTGGAGTATCGGCGGGCTGTCTCACGAATTCTGTCTCAACAAGCCGTCATTTTTTGCGCCGCAAATTTCGCGGTCAAAACCCAATTTCCCAAAGCCTGATGACTGAAGATGAAACTTTCTCACTGTTTGACCAAGTTGGAGTTCAAGCGCCGACTAGCGATTGAGCGCATAGAGTGTCAAAGGCAGAAAAGAAGTCGAGGCGTCTGTCACAATGACCGACCCTTGAAGGCCTAGTTCGAGCATCTGCTAGAGTCATCGGCAAACATTTCTTCATCATCCAGCCCGCACTTGTGCTTATGTGCGTCACTGCTCCCCAAATATTCCTTCCAGGTCACACTGCATGCAGAACAATGCGAGATGGGCAACTGTTCATCCGTCCTCAATGTGGGCTTGGGTCTGAGACCCCAGGACTGAGCTGGTTTCCCTTCCAGCCTAAAGCAACAAACTTGCTCAAACATACTCACTTGCCTTTAATGTGGCGGCTCTGATTGGTTTGTTGGTCCAAGCCCAACGCCAGACCCACCGCTGGTTCGTTTTATACTCCATATCCCGCACCGATTTGCCCCTTCAACACCATGGCCGCGATGGACCGCTTTGACTTTTGACTTGATGCCCGAGTTATTCTGCTCATCCGGAACGCCTGTGCCGTTGAACATGGCTAATTCGACACAGTGGCGCTTTCCTGCAGCAGCCCACGAGGCCAAGTTCCGCGATGCCGTACCCCTTGGAGCCTTGTGTCGAGTTGGATACGTCCCCATTCGATATGTTCCGTCCACAGACAAGGCCATCTAATATGTCAAGGTGGCACTCCGTAGGCGAAGTGCAGCTTGACGGAGCTCGGCCTAGCATGCCATTTTCCTGGAGCAGTCCGTAAAACCGACCTATCCCCTGGCCCTTGTGCGACTTGTTCATCACACCCACCTCTCCCAAGCTTTCGCTATAAGGCTGTGACGCCCATCCCAAGCATCCGGCGTACTTTTCCATCGTCACCGTGTCCCATACGTCCTGTGTCTATCTTTCGCGCAGTTTGCCGATCCTATGATCATGAAGTCCTTTGCACTGCTGTCCGCCCTTTACGGCCTGGGGTCTGCCCACTTTCTCCTCAACTACCCCAAATCCATTGGCTTCGATGATTCGGGTGAGAGCAGTGCTCCCTGTGGCGGATTTACACCAGACTTGTCCAAGGACTTGGTCGACTTTCATGTGGGCGGTGATGCCATCTCCGTTAAGCTCACCCACTCCCAAGGCAATTGGCTCTTCCGTGTCACCACTGATGAGAAGGCTGAATCCGGTTGGGAACAGATCTTCCCCATTGTGCAACAGACGGGGCTGGGAGACTTTTGCGAGCCTCAAGTCACAGTGCCCAGCAAATACGCCGGCAAGAAGGGCGTCCTCAGTGTCGTTTCGTCTGCAACGGATGGTCTTCTGTACCAGGTGAGTAAACTGGTCGCTGCCCTGTTCCAGAACGTACTAATGTATGTCGTACCGTGTAGTGCGCTGTTGTCAACTTCGTCGACGGCAAGGGTGACAAACCGTCTGCCTGCGTGAATGCGTCAAGCATCAAGGCCTCGTTCACCGACGATTCCAAGCTTACTGCACTCGTGGGCAATGGCTCGTCATCTACACCTACATCTGGCTCTGGCTCTGGATCCAGCACTGCATCGAAGACGTCGGCTACCTCGACAGCTACACATACTGGTGCTGCGTCATCGCTTCATGCTTGGTCCACCACCAGCGCGGGATGGGGTGGTGCGTTGACTACTCTGTGCATGGCAATGCTGGGTGGAGCTCTGATGATTTAAGCACGCGGCCGGACAGGGGATTGTGAAAGGAAATTGTCGGGATACGGAGTGAAGGAGTCGGGGTATGCCAATGGTTTCTAGTAGCATGTAGCGATGAAATGCGAGTCACTTGCCTCTTTACTCCATTTGCACCAGATTTGACGGGTGCAAACTGACATCTGGAGCTGAGCAATGGAAGTCGTGCTTCAATGTTGGCAAATGGCTAAAACCTGGCAGGAGCGGCGCCTGCGCCTTCCGCCCTTAGCGGTGCCCGGGTCATGGACATCTTTGAAACTGACTTTCCTCTTGCTTTAGGCCAAGCCATCTCCAAACTCAAACCCCGAGAAACCTCGTTTGCGTGCCATGGCCTTTCTTTTCGTTTACCTCTGGCATAGCCGCCTCAACACCCATGGGCCATTAACCATAGGACGGAACCAACTCGGCACATACATCCCGCATCTCCACATGATGGATCTCCAAGGACTTGCGGTGTCGAGCTCTTGTCCATAGACGCCTCTGATTGCTCCGCTTAGAAGACGATCCCCACTTCCATAGACTACCCCAACTTTGGCATTGAGGACATTGCGGCATCGCGAGCCTTGCCCTTGTCATCAATTGCGAGGCGGAATGCTTTGTTCCTTTTGATTAGCTGCTGTCGCCTGCAATCTCTGTGCTTCTGACTGTATTTCTCCGTCTGGAGCAGTCAATTGGCGCCGCCAATGCATGGCCCGCTGCATGTGCGTATTTGACGAAAGCACCCCGCCAAGCGCCGGCATCCACGACCTAGTCACAGCAAGGCTGAACTATGCCACATAGACTTGACTTGGATTTATACTTATCAATAGTATAAGCTAGACTTGGGAACGTTTGAGCCGTCGTACCGCTATCAGCCTTGATTTTCTTTGGCATTTTTCGGCGTTCAAATTTCACGACGGTGGAAGCAATTGCTGGTGCGACTCCCGGTGGTGAGAGTATATAATTCGACGTCAACCTTCCCAGCCATGTTATTCTGGTCTTCTCTCTCTAGTCCCTTTGCCTCCCCCATCACTGAAGCTATTTTGATGATCATCAAGTCGCTCTTACTGTATGACAATTGTTCAACATGGCCGCCCTTATCATTGCTGCCAAGCCTGATTCAAAGAGCCTGTCTCCTCGCTTTCGCGCTGGTGGCCAGCTTTCAATCGGTGGCATCAACTTCGGACCCAATCCTCGCATGTCAAATACCGATTCGAGTATCCTAATTACGCTGAGTTTAATCTCAGTTGCAACATTTTCTCTTTATGCCTTTCGCAATCGACTCCAGCGCCTCCTTCCTCGATGGCTTCAACCTTTTGCCGCGGAAGAAGGCCCTGGGCCGAATAAACGCAAGGCTTGGACACATTGGACTCTAATTCTTGCTTTCATCTCCATTTCTGGCTTGATCCTGTCGGTTGTACCGATTTGCCTGGCCCCGAATGAGCGCCGAGGCATTCTCGATATTGTTCCCTGGATGTCGGCTCTACTCATCACTGCTTTGGACCGGCCCACTAGCACACCTCGGATTTTGCTCTTGCAGTATCTGCTCATCTTCAGCTCCGGTATGGGAATTTATTCTGCCCAATTCTTGGACCACCATCTTCGGTCCATCGACCCATTCCGCATTGCAGAACTGGCTCTCTCTTTGTTCGGTATCATTTCGATTGGCAGTATGCCGCTTCGAAGCCCAGCTTGGGATGCTGAACATATTGGAAACCCGAAGCTACCCCCATCTCATCATGTCCGAAGCCCGGAAGATAACCTCACACTCTTCACTTTCTGGGCTATGACCTGGGTTTACCCGCTTGCCCGGCTCTGTCGGAAGAAAGAAATCACCGTCGAAGATGTGTGGCAACTACCATATGATTTCCAACATACACGCCTCTATCTAGCCTTCCGCGAGCTCCAGGGAAAGCTCCTCCCCTGCCTGATCGAAGCAAATGGTCTCGATTTATTCATTGCGACTATTCTTGCTATCGTTGAGAAAGTCGCTGAGGTATCCAACATTCGCCTCACCAGCCGGCTTTACAGTGCGCTGGGCGATGGGAACCCAAACGAAGCCAACTTTTGGTGCGTGGTAATGCTATGTGTGGATTTTGCGCGACAGGTCTCCAAAACGACATCCTCCTGGTACTCTCGCAAGGCCTATGAAAGATCTAGGGGCGAGACCTTTATTGCCCTATTTGGCAAACTCCTTACCCGAGCCGTCCCAGGATCAGATGTCACCGAGAAAGGTCCAGAAGAAGACAGCGTCAGCACCCTAACAAGGCCAGATAGTACTTTACGAAGAGGATGGCTTAGCTGCTGCTGTGGACGCAAACACAAAACCAAGTCGACTCCTACACAAGCAACCCCCGCATCGAATGCAAAGGTGGTCAATCTTGTTCGCGGAGATACCTACGAGATTTCTCAGCGCTTCTGGGATTTTCCAAAGCTCATGTCGCAGCCAATCAAGGTTATTGTTACAATTTACTATCTCATCGACATTATGGGTTGGCCGTCCTGTGTTGGTCTTGGACTCATGATCCTTTTCCTGACCAGCAACTCACTCCTCGTTCGCAAAGTCGTCCAACTGGAACGTTCCAGGACCGCGCACTCTGACAAGCGCGCACAAGCTGTGGCTCACTTTGTGGAAGCTAGTAGACCTTTGAAGCTCAATGGGTGGACATCTTCTTGGAGTGCTAGAATCTTCAAGTTTCGAGCCATGGAGATGCTGAAGCGACTGCAGATTGCACGGGTAACTGCAGCGATATCTACCACAAATGTCGCTGGAGGCTCGGCATACCCTTTTGCCAGCATTTGCCTATACACCCTGATTCTCCGACAGGGTCTTCCAAATGACGTTATTTGGCCGTCTTTGCAGCTCTTCAACCAACTGGAGGCGAGTCTCAAAGAAGCGTTCGATCTTGTTACTGCTTATTGGAAGGCAATAATTCCTGTCGAACGTGTCAACAAATACATGGAAGAGCCGGATCGAGACGAAGATTCTCTCGGCACTGCAGACGCTAGTGATATCGAATTTCATGGCGCCTCATTCGCCTGGCCCTCCACCAATCACTTGGTTCTTTCTCAGCTCAATCTCAATTTTGGCAAAGGACTCACAATTATTCGAGGAAAAGTTGGCTCCGGTAAGTCTAGCCTGTTGCTTGCAGCCTTGAACGAAATGGAGTTGCATGGTGGCGATCTTCTTCGACCAGATGAACCGGTTGGTTATGCACAACAGCTTCCATGGCTACAGAATAAGACCATTCGAGAGAACATCGTCTTTCATCATCGTTTCGATGCCGCCCGATACCGACAAGTCCTGCATGCTTGTGCGCTTGGACCTGATCTTGCAGCTTTTCCAGATGGTGATCTTACCAAGTTGGAGGAGGGCGGTGTTGGTTTATCTGGGGGCCAGAAAGCCAGAGTTGCTTTGGCCAGAGCCGTATACAGTCCATGCAGAATTCTTCTTTTGGATGATCCTCTCGCTCCGTTGGATCACGACACTGCGAGCAATATTGTTCGGCGCTTTTTGCAAGGCCCTCTGGCCAAGGAACGCACTATTGTGATGGTGACGCATCGCGATGACCTGGTCCTTCGCATTGCTAACCAGGTCATTGATATGGACAATGGGACCGCTAGGAGGCTATCTCAATCGGAAATCAAAGACGAACTTGAGCATCCCTATCATGCTACGTCTCAAGATACCTTAGTGGAAGAACATGAACCGACTCATGAAACCCACGAAGAGGAGGGGGAAGATTTGCAGGAGGCACCGGAAGAGCCTTCGGAGGCTGGCAGCGTGCCTCTTACAGTCTATTTGAACTATATGAGGGCTGGTGGATTGTATATGTGGGCGTTCCTAGCACTGTTCTACGGAATCTCCAGATACTGCGATGTCTCGGAAGCGTCATTGCTTGAGTCGTGGGGAAATGAAACGGCAAAAGACCGTGTGATATCTACGAGAGGATATTGGAACCTTCCAAATCCCCAACAACATCCGCAAATCTGGCTCGCGGTGTTTGGCGGTCTTGCGCTCGGACAGGCCATATCATACGGTATCGCCCAACTGCTGCTAGCTAAGATCTCTATCGATGCTGCCCAAGGTATTTTCAAAACTGCTATCGGCCGAGTGAGCAAGGCCACCTTCAGATATCATGACACTACACCCACCGGACAGCTCAAAAACCGGCTCGTTTCTGATATGGGTATGGTTGATGGTGGCATTCTGGCACCACTGGAAGGCTTCGTCTATAATTTCATTGCTCTTGTTTTGAGCATCGTCGGTATTGCAACACACCAGCCAATGCTTCTCATTATTCTTAGCGCCGTGGCTGTCCTATTCGTTTACTTTTTCAGGATCTACGTTCCAGTTTCACGCAGCTTGCGACGCATGGAAATGCGATATCTCACTCCCATCATTGCCAATATTGGCGTTATGCAGGACGGCCTTGTCACTATTAGAGCGCTTCGGGTAGAAAGTCGTTTTCAGGACCGGCACTTGGATGCAGTGGATGACTTCCAGAAGCAGGATCACTTTTTCTGGAGCATGGCTTTCTGGCTCGACTTTCGGCTCAGTATATCGTCTGCCTGCACTCGAGCTGCTCTGATTATTTTCATGATTTGGCGTGGCACTCCAGCAAGCGCTATTGGGTTTGTGTTGACGCAGACGTCAATTTCTATGGCATCTATTCAACAGCTTTGCGAGAAATTTGCCCAGCTTCAACTCGACGCAGTATCGCTGGAGCGTGTTGGCATGCTTGACAAGATCCCAGAGGAGCCAAATGGCGACGAGGAGCCACCTGAAGACTGGCCCAGGCCATGTGACGACGTCAAATTTGAGTCCATGTCCTTCAAATACGCCGAAGGACTACCCAATGTCCTTAAAGGGGTCACTTTTGAGATACCTGGAGGATCTACGTGCGCGGTACTAGGTAGAACTGGGTCAGGAAAGTCCACCATAGCCAATGCACTACTGGCGACAGAGACGGCGTCGGAAGGCACTGTGAAAATTGGCGGCATGGACCTTGCCAAGGTCAACCGCACTGCTCTAAGAAACCGTGTCACCTTCATTCAGCAAGACCCTACACTGTTCCCGGGAACTCTGCGTGATAACATCGACCCAGAGGGCAAATTTTCCGACGAGGAGTGCGAAAATGCGATTCAAAGTGTGCTTGGGAAGGAATGGGGGTTAACATCGCAAATCGACGCTGGTGGGAAAAATCTTAGTCAAGGACAGCGGCAGTTGGTTGGCATCGCACGCGCGGTTTTGCGCAAGAGTGGACTAGTTATCCTAGACGAAGCGACAGCATCAATCGATCGCGGGACTGCGGCCACGGTCCAAAAAGTGCTACGAGAGGAGCTGTCCAAGAGTACTGTTATCACCATTGCTCACAGACTCGAGGCTGTCGAGGACGCAAATTGGTGTCTCCGCCTTGAAAAGGGTCAAGTTTTGGACTGTGGCCCGGCAAAGGACCTCGGCGCAAAGAAGGCAAAAGAGGAGGAATCGTGATGATAGAGGTATATCAAACAGCAAGGCTGCTATATGCTACCAAATATGTTGCACTTGTTAAGCGGTGATGGACACCTGGTAGCTAGCGACAGCCATCCTTGAAGATGGGCGGCTTTTGGCCGAGGATTGTATGGCCATGGGTACAGCGAAAGGGAACAGCAATGATGGAGACATGACATGTGGCTTACAATGATTTGGATAAAAGGGTTGGTGTCTGGATACCCAAATAGTGCCCATCTCACAAGTATTTCATGAATTGAACATCAAAATACTGAAGCTGTCCCTCGTGCCTCACAACAAGTGGCCTGAGTTTTCTCCGTCGCCCAGAAGCCGTGCCAGTTGTAGAAGACGTTGTCCGGATCATATTTCTTCTTCAACACTCGCAATCTGGCCAGGTTCTCTCCAAAGGCCATGTTCGGGTCAATCTCACTTCCTGCCGGCTATTAGCTTTTATCCCAGCAAGGGCCAACCCAGACGTTGAAACTTGCCGTCATAATTGGTATACTGCCCACCACTACATTGGTATCCATTCTCGCGCAATTTCCCCAACAGCTTCCTCTGAGAGCGTCTAATCTCCCCGTCCAACTGTTCATCCTGCCACATGAAGACTGTGGCGAAATGGTAAAAGTCGCCTCTCGAGGGGTACGCCGTTGCACTCCTCGGAACAGAAACAATCTTTTGCCGAGGCAGACATTCAAACATGCACATGGATCCCTATCCAATGCCGTTGCCGTCGACAAAGGCGACAAAGTCATCAGCTATGCCCTGTACAAACCCTGCATCCAGGGGCATAACAAAGTTTGCGCCGCCCTAAAGTCGACGCACGCGGTCCTCGGACCTGGGCACCAAGTCGTTTGCCTTGTGGTACGGCATTTCCCTCGCCATGACCTCGACGGGCCCCAGGTGCAAGAGCGGCTTGTCAAACTCCTCGCCGTCCCTTTGCGTCCCGCTCCGGAAGAGCATGCACAGGACGACGGGGCCCGCGGCGCCGGGTGCCGAGCCGCATATGCCCGACCAAAAGGCCTCGTTGCCGGTGCTGTTCTCGTGGAACAAGTCGGTGAGCCCGACGACAGCGGCGAGCCTGTCCAGCGTGAAGACCACGGGGCCGACGTAGACACAGCCCTCCGGGTATGCCCTGAGCGTAAACCTGGTGACGACCCAATGCCGCCCTGGCGTGTTATATATAGACACGGATAGAGTAACTGGGGGGACGAAACTTATATCAAAGTTCTGCCCGGCACCGCGCAACGCCCAGAACAGGTCGTCGTTCACCCGCTCCGAGGCCGTCGCGACGGCAACCGGGATGTTGTTGGTATGAAGTTGTCATGGCAGGGGCGGGCTCACTTACACTGGGTGCGTTGAGGAGCTGGGTCCGTTGGCCTCGGTGATGGTACGCGGAGTGTCTGGCGTCTTGGAATACTTGCTACTTCTCTACGGCGAGGTACTTGATCATGTTCGCTTCCTCTGCCCTGGATTATCAGCCTTCAGATCAAGTCAGGGTCGAAATAGCTTGCGATGCAGATGATGATACGCATAGAAGCTGAATTTTGATGTATTCGTTTTTGAACCCTGACGTGGCTACGCGAAGCCTTGCATGCACGTACGACCCCCCCTCATACATGGATGTGTTTTGCAACGGCCTGGATTTGATCATGATGATACGCTAGTTCAGGTGAAGCCCCTGGAATGAAGTTTCTAAGCAGCCTCATACTGCATCAATCGACATGAATCCCGCAGTTCAGAAACACATCTCAAGACAAGGCAGGTCGAGGCCCGTCACTGCAGGTTGCGGAACCGCAGAGCCATAATGGCCGGAATCTGCGTATAATTCGCAGACGACTCGGGCCGTTCCCTGACTGCGTCCGTCTCGTCAAAGTACAGCTCCTCCATGTTATCCATGACCAAGCCCGTCTTGAAAAAGGTCCCCAACAAGACGTCAAGCGGGCGATGAAAGTAGAGCTACGCATTTCCTCATGAGCCGCAATCCTCACCGCCGCATTCTCACACCGCGGGGACCCCCAGGCTGCTTACCTGGAACGCAGGCTGGCCGTTGACTGCGACACCTCGCCAGGGAGCCTTTTCGCGATACTCGCGGATGATTTTCCCGCGGGCGTTGTAGTATTCGCCAGTGGCCTCGTTCGTGACGACTTCGACGAAGCGCGTTGCCCCCGAGGTGAAGAATACGGGGTGCAGCAGGGTCGCGAAGAAGCTGCATTCAAGAGCTGTTAGCACAGCGTACACCTCGGGACTGTCCGCCAAAGACGTATTGCGGGATCAAACGCACATGCCGCCCCCTTTCAAGAGCTTGGGCAGTGCATCCGCGAGCGGCTCGAGGTCGGAAATGTCCATGAGTGCCATGTTACACGTCACAATGTCGAACCCCCCATTCTTCCAAGCAAGCACATGATTAGCAGGCACCGACTTGCCAGTAGATAATGCAGTCGTTGGGGTGTTTTTCTCTCTCACCGCCGGCTCCGATTTGTAAAGGTCCTCAAATGCTTCGGCAAGAGTCACGTCGAGAAGGCGATACGAGATGCGTTCCGCCTCCTCGGGCGAGCTTCTCTGGGCGGCGCGTTTTATCATGTCTTCGCTCCCGTCAGATGCAATGACGGAGGCTCCCTTGCCTGCCAGCCAGCGCGCAACGAGGCCGTTGCCCGTGGCGAGGTCGAGGGCCCTGCAGCCTGGCCGCACGGGAACCAGCCTCTCTAGACTGGGCTTCTGAAGCTGCTGCCAGTACTTGTTCCCGTGAAGGCCCATTGTGGTGTCCCACCACTCGGCGTTCTCGATCCAGGAACTGTGGATGCCTCGTTGTTTGTCGGCGTTGGATGCCATCATGTGTTGGGAGCTGCCGGACTACCAGGGTCTTTGCCTACGCAATCGAGTCGCGGGAAATAAGGACACAATTTCCGGGTCGAGTTTCGTGTGCCCAATGTAGTTTAAGTATGCGCGCGCGGGTTCTATTCGTGTTGGGCCCTTTTTGGTAGGGATCGTAGCAATTGGTCATCTTGATTGGCTGGCTGAGGTGTTGGCAACGGCTCCGGACCTCCGGTGACTCACTCGGCACGGAATGCCTGAGACACCTTCCCGAGAAACTTGGAACCAACTACCAAGTTAATAGTGTTGGCAAAGGTATACGTTCTCTAAGCAGGCGAACCAACGTATCCTGTCGTGTCAAGGTCCAAGAAGCATTTCTAGCAAACGCGCGCCTCAGATTTGCATCTATACACTGCAAATACCAGGACATGCTTGTGCACCGCTCAAACGATCGACGTGTCGACCACTGGGTTGAGTATCGGGGTTCCAGCTGTTGACAACTTGAGATGTTCACATGAGGCTCAACAAGATTGAACAAGCTAGAATCCGTGTTTTTTCGTTCTTGAATAACAAAAAAGTAACATACACCGACAAGAAGTTTCCATCAACGTTTGCCGCACGCCAGAGCTGTAGGATCAACAAACAAGCATTTACTGTTCTGTCTGCAAACCAACCAGCGCACACGGCGCATCACTTCCTTACACCCTCGTGTCTTCCGTCCAGCATATAGAACTTTTCCTCACTGATATTCCACCGTCTCTTGACAGCGTCAAAAGCGTCAGGACGGCGAGGGTCGAAACGCACCGCAAAGGGCTTTCGTCCCATGCATATGGACCGGCGTCGATTGCGTCAACGCGCTCTGGGAAGCACGGTGCCTTTTGGAATAGCGTAGCCCTTGTATTGGACGTTGGCCAAGGATAAACGACTTTGGCTTGGAAATTTGTCTCAAAAGCTGCGTGCTGTGAATGGCGCTGCGTACATCCCCGTGCTCCCATGTGTCTACTCGGGAAGTGCAGCAACTAGTTATGTGAATGCTGAAGAAGTACTGGCGTACGTGTTAGTATAATTGCTGTCCATTCGCGTTTTTGAAGGCAAAGGCATATAGAAGCTGCTTAGTCCCAAACTCCTGCGAGGGGATGAGCTTGACTGTCAGTGTTGCAGATGATATCGTGTGGATAATGGCTCTTCATGCGCATCACTTTTCCCTCGGGGAAGTTGTCTTCATCCGCATACGACCAGCGGCAACATTGTTCGCGAGGGGAATGAGAGACCAGGACGACGCTGATTGCTTCTCGCACATGTCCCTCATCGCCTCGGCGCTATTGATACCTACCTACCTAGGTAGTTATACCAGCCTACCCTGATCCTGTACACTTCGCCGTACTCGATGGCCCATTGACCAAGGATCTTGAACGAGTCATGGGGTAAACCAGGCCCGATACCAACTATGGGCCAGCCTCACGGACCGGCCACCTTGTCTAAGCGCCGATCTCTTGGTATCATGCCCAAGGAACTACGGCTGCCACGCCAACAAGAAGTGGAATGGTCAGTCTGCATACTATCGCGAGAGCGGGAGTCGTATCCATGACGAGACGCTGCTTCAGCCGTCTTTTTGCCTTGATCTGTAATTCAATTAGACGTCCACTCCTGAAAGAATAGTCGCCGAGTTTAGACATGAGGAGTCGTTTATTATGTCAAGGGATCCAAGCCGAGTCACTCCAGGCTAGGCCCCGTCAGCTTTGCATGGGGATACTCAGCCGTACACCAGCAAATAAGAAATCGATTGATTGCTAGTATTGGGTTCCCGAAATAAGCTGACCCGTTGTTTGAACCTTCAAGACTTTTGCCCGTGGCACCGAGTGATGCGGAATAAGACCCCGGGGAATGTATCACAGCCAATCGAGATGAACGTTTGGTGTCTGGAAGTATGCTCACTTTCGCGGCGATTGACAAGCTGGGATTCGCGAAGAAAATGCCCTAGCTAAATCGAGACCCTGATTGTCAAATATCCGTCTTACTGTCGGCGAAACTCGGCATACCCATGTCGAGCATCTCCCGAGAAGTGTGCCGAAATCAGCGCCGAAGGCTCAGACAAGCTCCGGCCTCGGTAAAACTAGCCTTTCAACTGCCGTTGGGGAAATCATTTCGTTTCTTCAGCCAAAATTGGACCTTCTTGGCCGCCTTGCTCATCTTCAAGGTCGGCTCAGTGCTTGCAACTGCAGTCTTCCACACTGCTCATTGTTTGTGTATGTATTCCTAGTCAAGAATTGTAAAGCCTACGATTTATGAATGAACTTGATATTGTACCGTTGTGGGTATTGGCTGCGCCGAATCCCGAGCGGTGGCCTCATCATTGTTGCCAACACCTCTCCGATGGAAAAATGGGCCACGCACCAAAACCTTTGCAGTGGGATATTTGCCATCACCGCGGTTATTGCGCTTGGTTGAGGGAGCGTTTACCGATGGTATCAGGCGTTGGTGATTTTGTACTAACCTTCCACTTGGCGCTATCTCGGCTGTTTTCATTGTCCTCACGCCTCACTTGCGAGGCCCAACCCTATCGAGGAGCAAGGTCTTTTGAACCTGATTTGGGACCTGGACCCCATTGGGTTTGTTTTGTTCTTACCTACTATCATTTATCTCCTGTTCACACTCTAAGTACGTGCCGTGCCGTTCTGTCAACCTAAATCGAGCCGTCAACTTATTCCTTGCGGGGAGGTGCGACATTTGCGTGGGACAGCCCCCAGATAATTGTGCTATTTGTTATTTTCGGCCCAACTCTGTTTGGTTTCATGGCCAGTCAAGTTTGGCTTGAAGAGTCCGGAAACAGTATGCACTTCCTCTCATATCAAAGCTTTAGATCAAGTCCGTATACCTGACCACCCCCTTTCCGAGAAGTTCCACCCTGCATTGCCAAAAAGACATACCGTCTTTGCTGCCGACGACCCTTGTTGCTGTCGAGACCTGGAAGGTGCTCAGCCAGGCGCAAGACTTCCTGCCGTCCCGAAGCGGCACACATGTGCGCCTTACAATCAGGTAATGACTGAGTGACTCTTGTTTACTAGTCTGAATTGAAATTAAGCTGAACTAAATACCCACCGTCCAGTAAATGGCCATCTCCACTACATAAAAGCAAAGTTTATTACAAACGGACTGCCGTGCAGAAGCACATATTTTATCACGTGAAGGCAACAGCCAAGTGTCTTTCTCCTAGTTTTTATATGACATTCTAATATACACGTCTCCGAAGGACTTTAGCCATTCGTGACTCTTAAAGCTGACGGACAGTTTGAGGATGGGACAAAGGTGATGTCACTTGGTTACACGAGAGCTGCGATCACGAGACCTACGGCATGAAGCCCTCATCGCTTCTTGTATTCACAAAACTCTTTAATCAATTAAGCTTCAAAAAAACCAAGGTCCTTTAATAATAAAGCCTGTTATTAGATGAATTGAGCTATTGACTTTAAGCCCTCACCGAACCCTTGCCACAGCTGACCCGGCTGAGAGACTGTGGAGCGCATCTATTTATTTGAAGCACTGGGGACTCGAGACACGTCACAGCCGCTGCTTGGCACAATGCGCTTACGTCGCTTAACTAAAGTGAATCAAGGGCTTCCCAGGCCTTGAGATTGTTGTGTGTGCAGGTACTCGAGTAATAAGGGGGCTCTGACTTGAATGAATATGAGCTGGCACTGAAGAAAAGGCGGCAACTATCGTACAAGCATTACTGATATTTCTCTATAAACTGTTCATATTATTACAATACGATCTGGTGCGTCCCTTTACGTGTTTACATTTACAGGGCATAGTAATGAACCTTGTAATAGTGAACCTGTCTTGAGAGATTTTACACATGTACCAATTTGAATCGGAAATGCACGGACTTGCTGACCCCCACTCGCTCTCGGGAATAACTAGTCACCTCCTATTAGCTCCAGACCCGCTTGCCATGTCGGGGTCCCAATCGTACACATAGGGGGATGAGGACGCGAGTAATGCATGGCCTTGGTTAATACTCCATGGCCCAGCAACCTTGCCTCGACAACCTGACGACACAATGAGTTTGACAGGACCTGACAAGTATGTATGGAGTAAATTGATAATGCGTGCCCGGACTTGCCGGTCTCATATATAGACATTGGCATTACGGCGTGACTCGTACTACAACAGGCCTATGCATTACCCTGCAGCGCCCGTTGATTGAAGAACGCGACGTTGCCCGTGGAAGGAATTTCCTCAAGTTCTTGTATCTGTATACCACCTTGCTCAACTCTTCCAGATCTATTATTCGCCCTTTACATTTGCTCATACGCCAGTTGTTGCCGTTGAAAATCCTCGAGATGAAGTCTCCCAGTATTTTGCTTGTTGCTTGTGCGGGCTTGGCTCTGGCCAGAGATCCCCCAAGTGATGATGAAATGAACCGCCAAGCAGCGGAAATCTGTGCGAGGATGGAGAATATTGACGTGGACAAGTGCAAGCGCGACGCCAAAAAATGCGTTACAAGTGCCCTGGACAGAAAGGTCGCGTCTGAAATTGAAAGGGGAGACGAAGTATTCTGGAGCCACATCCGGCAATGCACTGTGTTTTCCAATTTGAATGCCGACGGAGACGTAAGTAGAGATTTCATGGCCAGCCCGGTGCGATAACTAACGCCAAGAATCATGCTAGACGCCCAAAAACTTTGTTGCCGCCTTTGGTGACGATGGCCTCCGATTCGTCTGCGACCCGCCAGCCAATGTAGGTCGTTCTTTTCCGAAAACAAGATGATCTTCTCGCTAATATCGATTAGGGGAGTGACCTGGATTGCGTCTTCATCTCTAAAGACAGAGTCGCGAGAGATTGCGTAAATCAGGACTGCCGCATTCCGCGTGAGCTGCCTGATGTTTGCGCCAAATCCGGCGGGGTACGTTTTTAAAAACACCATCATGAGTCACCATGACAAGAATATACAAAGCTAACATGGCGACCAACTCTAGTGCGAGACGTGCGAGCATGGTGCCAGTTTCAGGAGTGAAGGCAGTTTGGAGGACAAGTTCCCTGGGGCCGTAAGTGATCAGCATTTGAAGCCTTGTCCCACGCCATTTGCTAAACCGATGCCTTTCAGGACCCCTTCTCGTGCATTCTTCGCCAGAACAAAGATGGTACGACCCAGCCTGCGCCGACGATCCAGTCCACGTCAACGATCCAGTCCACGCCAACGGCCCAGCCTGCGCCACCAAACAAGAATCAGTGCAACGACGTACGCATGCAGACATTTACAGAGTGCCGACAGAGAAAGCCAGATAACTTTGATGCGTGCGTCAAAGAAGGCCAAGATGCGTTCGTGAAATGCGAGGGGTCGCCTGTAGGCCAGAATAGACAGAATACCTTGACGACATCGACCCGGCCTGCGCCAACCCAGCCTGCGCCACCAAACCAGAATCAGTGCAACGACATACGCATGCAGACGTTTACAGAGTGCCGACAGAGAAAGCCAGATGACTTTGATGCGTGCGTCAAAGAAGGGCAAGATGCGTTCGTGAAATGCGAGGGGTCAAAGTGATGCCGCACATAAGAGAACCCAAAATGTCGAGGGTGACCTGAGTTCCCTTGGTCAAACTCGACGAGCGGTGAAAATGTCATTGTTTTGGTCTGCACTGTCAGCAATAGTATAGACATCAATCGATAGGTGGCAGCGCTTTTAGTCAATTGCTCTATGCGCGTCTTCATCACATGAAAATGTAGAAACTTATTCTAGCTCAAAGCCTATTTTGGCGCTCGTGCCACGTTCAAATCAAGCAGCTGGTGTGACGGTAAAAGGGCATCGAGATCGAGTGAGACTTGGATGTTGTAATGGGCACGGGGCTTATACAGCCAGAAGCATGCTTCGAAGCCAACAAGTGACTAGTTACATTGCAGACAAGAGCAACTAGAGCCTCTCGAGGCTGATGAGGCAATGTTACACGGAAATGGCTGGTTACACAAGGGCTACGGTCACGAGACCTAGGGCAAAGTCCCTCACCGACTTCTTGTATTTATAGACACCTTTGGTCCCTCAAGGCCTTGAGGAAAACCAAGGATCTTTGATACCAAAGACTGTTATTAGATGAATTGAGCTATTAGCTCCAAGCCCTCCTTGAGCCCTTGTCACAGGCAAGTTGTGTGACCTTGACTGGTAAAGTAGCGACCGGGAATTCAGATGTTCATTGGGAAACCCTACTTTTCAAAGAGTAAGGCATAGTCATTTCGACTCCCCGACGTCTTCCAGCTGTACCTATTGAACTAGCTTGGGACCGTCCACACTGTAACCAAGTGGCCAGAGTTAAAATCACAACTTGATATTGTTGTAATGATCATGTTGAAAGCTATCTAGAACCTATCTAGGGAGAAAGGAAATATACAGTGCCGTAAAGTTTGTCAGTTTGTCTTTTAAGGGTAACCGAGTGAATCACAGCACGGTTCCCTATGTTTTTCGGTTGTTCCTACTTCCATCACTTACACATGCAGCGGGCCCATCTCATCCTCCGTGCAGGCTATGGACTGCTTTCTCCAAGCATCCTCGTCAAGCTGTGCTCAGTACGCGGTCTCAGACCGCTGTAGTATTTCCCCCCCAGCCCCCAGCCCACAGGCTTCGGTCAATTATAACCACATTTGCAGTATCAAGGACGCTGGCGTCCACACGGTTACACAAGGGCTACAATCACGGGACGTAGGGCACAACACTCACCGATTCCTTGTATTTATAGAGCCCTTTAATCCATCCAGGCCTTGAGAAAACCGAGGACCTTTAATACCAAGGACTGTTATTAGCTGAATTGAGCTATTGCTCCAAGTCCTCACTGAGCCCTTGTCACACTCATTGCTCCGTAAGGGCTGAGGACATCTGGGGTGAAAATATAGGCAAGGCCTCCCAGAAACAGAGTGAATTTGGGCTGTGTGATTGGCGTTGGGATAGTGCAATTCTTTTTGAAAATTTTTCAAATAAACTTTATTCTCTGATTAATTACATGGTTGCGATACGAGGGAAGCCATGTTCGGGAGGGTTTGGTACACCATGCAGAGTTTTTTGGAATTAGCCCATCAACATTCTCCTCCGTCTTACTCCGTACACAACTGTTGGTAATAAAATAGCAATTTACATGGCGGAAAAGGCGGTTATTGGGGAGGCTTTTGGAGGTCTCAATTGAACGAAGTTAATGATATGGATGGTTGACGAGGATCTCTGTTGAAAACCCTGAAAATTGACCCTTCCTATACCCTGTGGGAGCCCCCGAAGACCCCTGCCGAGACCCTCCATCCGAGCCCCGAGCCCTAGTCTGAGCCCTAGAAAAAGCAACTATAATGACCAAAAGCCTCCAAATATCTCCTTTTTAACCCAACAACAACATGTAGTGATGAAGAATACAACTTTTCCTCATATTTTTTTGTGTAGATTAGCAAGCGCCACAAGGACAAGGACTTTAAATATCAATACTCCACTAATTGACCATTTTCGACTCTTGCCAAGTTGCCAAGTTGTTCCACAGTGGCCTAGTCCAGGCGGCTGAGTTCGGTGCAGTTTGTGGACATATTCGATCCCCACGCGGCGTTGAGTGTTATGACCCCCACGCAAGTTGGATAGAAGCCACCTGCGGCCCGTTCCGAGATGCCCCACTTGCCGTTTGTGACTATTCACATCGTAGCACCAGACAATCGAGGTGCCGATAGACATTGTCCTCCCTGACTGTCTCGGGGAGACGCGGAGCTCTGAGGCCAATCCGCATATCCATGAGAGTTTATCAGCCGAGTTTAACAAAGCGTGCTGCGGCAAAAAGTCCTGTTTTGGAGGAAATTATTTGCCCCCAAAACACTCAGGATACACTCTACACAAGAAATGTCAGAGATGGTTGTTCTTTCGCCTCCATAGCGACGCCTCTGGAAAAACTTCATTATGCAGCGGGCGCACTCATCGTGCTATGTGAATAGCCTTAATAAGGGCAAGGTTGAAAGAAGAGAACACTGTACTTGAATGACCTGTGTGAAATCACATCCACGGCCGGCTGGGGCCGAGTGGCAGAGTATAAGCCGAACCAGGCCTCCGTTATCCTCTTAAATTGTATGGTCCCCCGCCTAGTCTTGACCAAGCTAACTGTAAACTAGGCGTTTAGGTGATGGCTGAATACCGGATTAGAAAGTGTTATGTGAAGGCATGGCCTCCCCGAAGTCGCGCTACTAGACTTGCGGCATTATTCCAGTTAGAAAGAGAAACAGGCAGCTAAGGTTCTGCACCTTCGCCATCGCCCTAAGCTTACGACGGTACTAATCAGCTGCCGTAGATAGGAGATAGCACACGTGAATAACAATTAGATCCAGGCGCTCGTGCATTCTCAAGTCAGCTGCCCAGCGAAGAAAGTCCTTAGTACCAGTAGTTCTGCCGCTATAATTACACCTTTAGCTATAAGATGCTTCTGCGTCCCGAAATGTTGGCACTCAGGCGCGAGAATTCTCGGTCGTTTTCTAGCTACTGCTGCTCGTGTCCACTGGCCATCTCTGCCGTCCTCGTTATTTCCTGTCTTGGTACTGTGGCTAGTAGCTAGTTTATAAGGCGTCTCGTAGTTTTCGGCATCATTATTGCCAATTATCGTCGCTCCTTAAGTCTAGCTTAGCAGTTCTCTACGACCAAGCTAGAGCTAGCTGAATCTACTTAAAATCCTCAACGAGCTCAAGGTACGTTTCACGGTGCGTCACCTCCACCCCCCTTGATCTACAGAAACTCCTGCTTCTGGCTGCCAGCAATATCATCCTCTAGTATCTCATACTGCCGTTGGTCAAAGTGATTGTTTTGTATCAAAGACTTGCCCCGCTGCGTATGCATCAGGCCGTCCCCGATAGTGCCCAGCAGGACTGTAAACCGAGCAGTCTCATTCTTATTCTCATTCTCATGCCTGCCGTCGCAGTCGCTCTGACCGGCTGCTTTGGACATCAGAGATCCAGAGCAGGTCTTCCGCGTTGACAGTCAACTCAGCTACCATGCTAATCGGCTTGCCCATGTGGTGCATCTGTTGTGATTACAGTCATCTATGAGCAATTTGCACGGCGGAAATGGTGGTATTTGGAGCATCTTTGGAGCCTCGATTGAGTCAATTGTCGATGTGTCTAGGTCTTTGTTACGGGCCCTAAAGTCCCTCAGATTCGTCCATGTCCCTTTTATACCCCGTCGATCCCCTGAAAATCCCAGTCGGGCTGCCCTTGCCTTGAAAAGCAATTGTCACGAGTCACGCCCAGCTTGAAAAAGCACCTTTGACCTCAACAGCATCGCGTCGTCTAGCTTGCCCATTGACACTATCAAGCGGCTGCCAGTCTGACGTAATTCATGGGCGAGTATCCTGCCTTGCATAGCCAGGAGTCGGATGACGGAAATGACCAAAAAAAAAGTCTCTGGGTTAGGGTTATTGGGAATGCATTACATAGGACACAATAACTACTATTAAATAACCAACATTAAAAAGAAGAAAAAAAAACCGAAATAAAGCAATACAACGACTTCTCATGGCGAAAGGCCAATTGCAAAGAAGAATAAACCTAGTTTCGTTGTTGACTTTGCACTGCATCAGATGCTTGAATGGTGCCACTTGACGCGTGTCGAGTCCCAAACGCGTCAAGTCGCGTTGGCGCTTCGTCGTTGCCCTAGGCAGATGGTCATAGTAACGCACGTCTGCATGCACTCACTCGGATGCATGTTGGACATTGTATGTCTAGATTGACCATCTCCCTCCCGCCTTTTCATTTCAATGTTCCTAAATGGACATTTTGTTGGTCTTCAAATGGGCTGGGGTCTGGTCCTCGTGCCAGGTGCCGCAGCCACAGACGCGCAAGTCCCGAATCGTTCGACCACCTGCGTTTGCGCAGGGCCCATCTCGGATCCTCCCACAAAAACGTCAATGACGAATTCTGGGCCGATACAGCACCCCAAGATACTGTGCTAAGAGCCTAAAGTTGACCACATCTATTCAGACACACGCAGAGCTCATCGACGACATTCTCAGGCAAGAGTCACCATCTCAATGGCGTCGGTCGCCCATCAAGAGGTTTCCGGGCGGAACGACGAGGGCTGTGCCCCTTCACTCGTCGCCTACGAGTCGGATACCGACTACAGCTGCGACTCGTTCGACTCTGACGTCGTTCTATCGAGCATGGAAGCGTGGAACGAGGCTAGGATAGCTAACTCTGTGAATGCACAGCCAACGCATCCATCGACACATGAGCAGGGACAAGTCAAGCCGCCGCAAATCGCACAAGACTTCTCAGCTCGCGGGGGAGAACGTATCGATAACACCGAACCCAATCTGTGCCAGGAGCAGCAAGACCTGATCGATTTGATTGCCAGCGGCCGCAATGTCTTCTTCACAGGCTCTGCGGGATGTGGCAAGTCCACCGTCTTGAAGGCTGCTGTTAGGAAGCTCCAGGACATGGGCCGAACTGTCCACGTCGTGGCGCCGACTGGCCGAGCAGCCCTTCAGGTCAACGGTGCAACGACGTGGACCTACATGGGGTGGACGCCTGATAACCTCAGGCTTTCCAAGAATAAGCTGATAGATTTAGTGTTCCGCAAGCATGTCCGGAAACGTCTCAAGAATACCGACGTGCTCATCATCGACGAGATAAGCATGGTCGAGAACCACCACCTGGAGCGTATAAACATTAGTATGAAGGCGGCCAGGCGATGGGGAGAGGACGCTGCGCCTCCGTTTGGCGGAGTACAGGTCATCGTGACTGGCGACTTCTGCCAACTGCCCCCGGTGAAGCCCTTTGAACATTGCATCTTTTGCGGGCAAAAGACGGAGGCTAACGATTACGAAACCGAGTTCGATTGCCCCAAGAATCATGGGCCGTTTAAGGAGCGCGAGAAATGGGCTTTTATGAGCGTGGCCTGGGAAGAATGTAAATTTGTGTATGTGGAGTTGAAGCAGATACACCGACAGAAGGATCAAGACTTTCTAAAGATGCTGCGGAAATGCCGACTTGGGATTTCATTCTCGCGAGAGGAGACGGAAATCTTAATGAATCATCCGTGCCACGTCACCAATGCCACGCGACTCTTCTCGACAAAGGAGGAAGTGGCAAGGACCAACACAGACAATTTTCGTAAGCTGCAGACTCCAATAGTCAAATACCAGAGCTTGGACGAGTTCAATTGGTGCCAGGATACTCATCCTTATTTGAAGCACTACAATAATCGCTCCCCAGACGGTTCCCTGGTACAGCTCAAGGAACACCGCCTAGAACGACAGGTACAACTAAGGATAGGCATGATCGTGGTGCTACAAGTCAATCTCGACCTCCGAGCGGGGCTCTGCAACGGCAGCCAAGGAATCATCTGCGGATTCGAGGACTATGATCCTGCCAAACTCCCCAGAGCCAAGTCAAGCACGCGCTCATCATCTGCTGCGGAATCCGCCACCATATACGGGGACTATGCGTCTCTCAAAGAACGACAAGTAGAGCGCTTCATGGCCGGACAGGAGATGAAAATTTGGCCCCAAGTGCTCTTTCATAACGGCCAAAAGCGCACTATTTACGCAGAGTGCACAGTCAACTCGTTCGGCCACAAAGAGCCTTACTCACTCTTGCACCGCACGCAGATTCCCCTGATGGCCGCCTGGGCCATGAGCATCCACAAAAGTCAGGGGATGACGCTGGACCGCGTCATCGTCGACGTTTCGAAGGCATTCGAAGAGGGTCAGGTGTACGTCGCCTTGTCGAGGGCGACGGGTCTGCATGGGCTCAAGATTCAGGGCAGCCAGGAGGGTCTGTCGGTTGGGCGCGGAGGCAACGCCGATGTCCAACGTTTTCTCAGGGAGAAGTTTGGATCCGGATCCGGGCTCCCGTCCTTATATCCTTGAACGGCCCATGGTTTTCAGGTCGCAGCTGACCGTTCGGGGCGAAATAGCAAACTGGCTAATTGTGCTTTGCCTGTTGACATCTCCCGAACAATGCTGATCGCTGTTGGCCGTAAGAGAAGGCCAAACCTCCAAGGCTCGTAATTCTGTTCGACTTGTTGGACGGGACACTAGTGTTGTCGGAACTGTACGCCATCAGGCCCCCAATATGCTCAGGGTAGAGCATCACACGCTATGCAGCCATCGTGTGGCAGGCATCCATTCTCGTCAACATCTGGAAGCTACATAGACACTAAGAGATTGACGACTCTCTTATCCGGGTAGCATGTAACACATATAGCCACTAGGTACATTGTGGCGAACCTAATTCCTCCCTTGATCTCGCTGACACTAACTCTTCCGCTTGGTTGCGACTAGAAAGAACATTGCTTGTATTATATACTTTTAGAGATATACTTGTATTGTAATATACGTTATAAGGTTTCCATCTCAATTAATCATATTACATTTGATTATAATGCAGTACAAGGTACATTTGCATCCACTATATTGGAAAATGTTTATAACAAGATCAATAGTGTTATGGCTGCTTCCCGGGAAAGAATATTCGTATATCAAGACCTTGAATGAACATGTACTAGCCTAGCGGACTACCGAGCTCTTGAGATTTGTAGTATTTTGTCGATGCTCTCGCCCATACAATCCTTGCAAATCGCGAAGAACGAGGGGATGTGTAGGATGCAGGATAGTGAGTCGTACCGGGTGGTATAGACAGCACCATTACCTAGATACCAAGGGACGGCTTGAGATGATGCTAAGAATATGTTAGGCTTTCGTTCACGAACCCGACTGCCAGGGCTCAACATACTTGTAGGCTCTGGCGGTCGGGTCAATGATGTTGTGTAATCTAACGCGGTATAATGTGCCGTGCGGCGGTCAGATTTGATTGCTTTTGACGCATTTTGATGCATGTATTTACAGTCTGGTATCTTACTTGGTATCCTTAAAAAAATTATTGAAACTTGACTCTGATAAAATAAAATTATAAATTATTACTCAAGCAACCAAGCCCAGGCCTCAATCCAGATTCCAGACGCTCTTCATCCTGCCTGCCTATATGTGGCCTCATTATTCCACTAACAAACTCCATACTTGGCACGGACTCACAGAGTCGGATTTTTAGGCATGTTGCTCCCGGTTCCCTCAGCGGGAAATTTGGACCAGACACCATTCAATGTTCAATTCGACGAGGGAACCAAAAGGCATGTCCGGAGAGGTCCAAACCCCTCTCGGTTGTCGCGCCGCAATGGCCGACCGGTTGCACGCACGCCGTGTCGCGTCCGCGACGTGGCTTGCCATCATCAACGCCCCGTCTGCAATCGATGCCGCCGACGCAGACAAACGGCCACAGCCTCGTCCACGCCGGCAGAGCAAGCTGAGCGCAGGCACGAGGTTCCAAACGACCCGGTTCTTCCTCCCCCACCGGCAAACTCGGCTCCGTCAACTCCCAGTCCTGGCTTGACATTTCTCTTTGCTTTGCGGTGCTTGTCCGGCCCGTCAAACGAGCAAATCGTATACAAGGACGGGACAGAGCAAACGTATGGCTGGGAATACATTGCCGTGAGCAAAATCATAGAGTCCGTAGGAACTGCCTTTGGTGACATCTGGGCTCGGGGCGATGCCAGTCTTTCTACCATGGCGGAGATGCTCTGCAGCAACACCAGACGCCCGGCCCTAATGCGACCAACATTCCAGTTCTCGAGCATGGCTTGACCAATTCTGCGGCAAGAACCTCGGATGGGAGTCCATTGGTCCATTGTGGGCGCACGTAGCCCATGTTTCCAACATCATGGACGCCATGCGCCCCGTCAGCTTAGGATTCATCGACGGCAAAGACTCGTGGGAGACGGCGCGCGCGTCAGCTGACGCGGCACTCTACCGACTTGCTCCTCGACTTGTGTGGGCGGTTTGGAATCCTATGCTCGGTGCAAAACGGGCCCTCGTACAAGGCCTCCTTGTGCTCCGAGAACAGGCGGCGAGTGGCCGCCATGGTATTCGCGGGCGACGATCTTGGAGTAGCATTCACAGGGCGCCCGCCTCTCATCAGCTGGCGGTATGGCTCGACTCCTCTCCAGATCGACATTAGTGACGAGGACCTCGACGGCGACGAAAGCCACGCCTCATCAAGGCCGTTTGTTCTCTGGACGAACAGGGGTGGAACGCCGACGGCCGCATATACCCGTGTACGTTGATCAGGATCAGGGGCCGACCATTATCCGCGACGACATGATTGTTACCATGGACTGGGGGGTGTTTACGCAGCCAGACTTTGACTTTCAGCTGCTTGATGCGTTTGAGTGGATGCGCACTGATGGGCAGTGATGAAGGAGGTTGCCCAAGAATGCACTGTTGTCATGTATACACCGTGCCATGGCAGTGTGAATCGTATTTGAATAGTCTCTGCTTGCGAGAGATGTGATTCCTCGGAAATTTTGTCACTTTTCCTTTTCTGTATTGCCATTCGACACGACAACTTTGCCTCGCAGACATTGCTTGTATGGGAAAAAGCCGGTATTTGCTGACCATGCTCAAACCATTTTCCAGCAGATGTTCATGCCCTAGACAAGACGCTTTGCATGGCTCTTCTCTCATGACAAGTTGTTGGTTTTGGTCTTGGAGGGTTACCCAGTCATGTTTTGGCCATATCTTGCATCAGAATTTAAACTCCGTCAACAGCAAAGACGCAGCATAGAAGCCAATCAACGCCTGGAGTTGCTGTGCCGCACGATTTTCAGCCAGTCGCCGCCTCGTGTCGGCCTGCATCCCGCACCACGTAATGTTGATGCCGCGTCCGTGGCCGTCCCTTGTCAAGACCTTGTCCCCGTCGTCGGCAGCTCGTGGTCGAGTTGCGCGGGTTTAGCAAAGATACAACAAGCTGAAAGGTGACAGTCAGGCCCATCCATCGTTGATGTCTAAGCTGGGAGTTGTGGACTGCCCATTGTTAGATGGTGCCAACTTTGGCCTTATTCTTGCGTGATTGTCGAAATAAGGCGAACCATGTCTGGTGAGAAAAGGCGAGTGGAACGATGGAGCCATGGCACCAACACACAATAAAATAATGGCACATGTGTATTCACTGCGGCCGATATGCCGTGTACATGGGACATGGACGCTTAACAAGTCAAGTCGGTATCCATATCTTGGACGTCAAGTATGCCCGTCGTGTTCCGCCCAGGCGAACCAGGAACACGGAGCTCGCAAAGCATCTGCGACATGGGAATAACATGGTCCAAGTGCTGGCAGCTGCATTTGTTTACTATTTCTGCCTCTGAAACTCACTTGGAACAAGCACTCGAGGTTTAATGAATCGTTTCCAAAATACTCGGCATAGAAGCGACACCATGACTGCAGCCTAGTCTCACGAACCCGAGCGTCTCTTGACGCAATTCCAGGCATTCCCGTGAGAAAACATACCCCTTGGCCCGCGCATGGCCGCCATGTTTCCGGCCACGGTGCTCAGGCCGGCTGCGAATCAATGCTCTGTGCTGACATTGATGTCTTTGTTGCCTCATTGGCGCATCGTGCCACAACGAAAACAGCCAGACACTTCGTATTTCGCCGCATCGGCCCTTGACGACGGAAACACGACGGCCAATGGCCCGAACCTCGCGTAATACAGCATGCAGGGAGAAGATTCTAGACCACCTTGTACGCTCTTCCAAAGCGCCGGGACGGACGCAAAAAGTGCCATTGATAGCACCGCGTCCCTTTTCGTAAACGGCGCACAAAGGCCCGACACGGCGAGCTGAAGCCTGAAAGGTATTCTTGTAAAGCACAGAGTAGAGCGTGGCCCTCTATCGACTGACTTTCAGCGACTGAAACATACATTGCCCACCAGACAGCATTCGTTTGTTCTCTGCCTCTCGCCATGTCCGATGATGATGATGAGTGGTCTCTGGCATGTACACCCGCCACATGGCCGGCTCGACGCAAGTCCCGGGCTCATCAGCAACGCGGCCCAGCCAGTGCCTCGAGTCGATCCCACCACCTCGTCTGTATCTTGTGGCGACAATAGCCAACGGGCGCTCGAGTTTCTCGTATTTGTCTTGAGCGAACATGTCCATCTTGTCATGAGCGTCACGACGGGTGCAACAACGATGCAGGTGCCACTGCCACTGTAGCAACGGGCTCCTCCGACAGATTAAAAAAAAAAGAAGAAGTAAAAGATCTGACGGCTCATATGCCACACGACTTCGTATTCCCGTGAGTGGGCGCCCTTTTCATCCTTCCGACTCGTTGGCGTGGATGGGTTTTGAGTTTGACAGCAGGTCTGCCCACATATAAGATGGTACCGCTTCCCAAAACAAAAGAAGCACAGCAGCATCTTGGACCACGCTTTCCGGAACGCATCTACTTGTTCGTCTTGCTTTGTACAACAGCCGTCTTCCACACCGCATCAGTCATGTACTCCAACATCATCATCGTGGCCGTGGCCGCCGCCGCCCTCTTGGCCCCCTCGAGTGCGCTTACCATGCGCAACAAACACGTCGGTGACTTTCGTCTCTTCTCGCACCAGGGCTGCTTTGACGGCAACCTTGGCGTCTGGACCGTCATAGACGATGACGTCGCGCATCAGCCCTGCCAGCCCATGAACGACATTGCTGTTCACTCCGTCAATGTTAATGCCGTGAATGGCGCTTGCAAATGTAAGTTTTGGCCTCTGTAACCTCTGCGGAATTACTCTGCGCCCTTGTGAGAGGTGAACTGATTGCTTCCACAGTCTCCCTTTACGAGGATGCGGATTGCAAGGCCGGCGGGCAAAATACCACGCAGGGCAACTGCTACAATAGCGCTGCTGGCTGGAAGGCGTGGAAGATGACGTGCTAGTTCGGATACTGTCCTTGGAGACGAGTCAATGTTTTGTTTTATTGGTGTTGAGCTCATCCTGGGGTGAAGCACGTGGTATTGGTCGGGGAGCCATCGCGTGGACAGTGTATGATGGATCGCTTCACGGCGTGCGCCTCTGCATCGAGACGCTTAATATTAATCTGCTGTTGGCTAAAGCAGCTACCGGTGCACACATGTTTGTTTAATGCTTGGCCTCTGGGTTTTGCCGCGGTGCGCCATGCAGCCAGCCAGCTTGTGTACCTGATGACGCATCTCGGAGCCCGGCGAGCCCGGCAAACTACGTACGCGCGGCCCTCGTCGTGATGGATTTTTTTTTTTTTTTTTGTTTGCCATGGCACAAAAGAGCGGGAATCAAGTTCCATCTACCGGTGGCGGCACAGCCCGCAGCCCTGATCTGATCTTGCGCGTAACGAAGCCCGGCGGCCCGGATCTCAAGACCTGGGCACAATCGCCCTTGGGTTTTGGCCGTCAACTTGCCCTTGATTGCAGATTGGCTGTGCCAAACTCGATGGAATCTGCGCCGGAATAGTTCAGCTTACAAGGGTCGACTGGTCCATCTACGAAGCAGAGGCTGCGTAACCTCACCTTTTGCACGAGGCTTGTCCTCACCTGCCATTGTCTTCTCCACCGTCTCACAGCCAAGCAAGCATGTAGTGTGCGGTCGACCTGTATCGCATCGGTCGCGACGCATACACCAACTTCAGCATGTCTCTTCTGTTGGCGGTCTTTTGATAAAAGGTGGCGCTCTGCGGAACCAATCCTACACTTGTGGCCCTGGTTGAGACTGCCCAGGCCAGCCCCGTGAGTTGAGGCTTAGAGAGACGAGCCAGACTTTTGTTTTGCTTCTTCTTTCCAGCTCTTTGCATAATAGCAAGCACCATCAATGAGTATATTCAAGGGGGTTGGCTTCCAAGAGGCGTTGAGGCGGTGCCCGGTGACGACTGATACGGAGTATCCCAGGTAGTTGTTGGAGCGCCATAGATTCAGGCAAAGGCCATGTGGTGTGCAAGTCACCTATTAAGCCAGTATAACTGCCGGTGTAAATAGTTGGGCCATTCCTGAGAATTCATAGTTTCAAGCAAGTCCTTTGTCCTCGGACCGCAAAACACCATTAAAGTATACTTCGTTTACTTTACGGCATCTCTCGCTCAGGACCGTCGTTACAACTCAACTCATCGTCCTTCGTTATGAACCTTGTCATTCTCACTGTTTTCTCTGCTTCTCTGGCTTCCCTTTTCGGGGCCTCGGGCCTTTCCCCCCGAGATGCCGCCGAGGCTGCTTGTCCTGATGTCGGCCGCCAGCCTTGCGGTACACTTTGCGTCGAACAATCCCATACCTGTGGTCCCACAGGGTGTCCTATCCATTCCGTCTGCTGGCTCGGGGACCATGGACTATATGGCTGCTGCCTTGCCGGGAAAGGCTGCCGAGTCTCGGGGGGCTCTGACATCACCACCGACACCATCAGTGTTCCTGGAAACACCAGCGCCATCACTACTTCCGAGCCAACTTCACCTGGAGAGGATAGGACTGCTATTGGTGAGACAATCGCCGCTGAAACCACAACACCTTCAGTTGCTGGTCCTACTGGCGCCGTAGCTCGCGTCCCGAACACAACAGCAAACTCCAACGCCACAGGGGCTGCTGCTCCCACCGCGTCGAGCCCTCCTATTACCGCTGGAATTGCGGCCAATGGCCTCGCTGCTTCTGGCCTGCTGGGGGTCGTGCTTGTTGTATTTCCTTCCCTTCTTGAGGTGCCGGCTTGGGAATCGCAGCGAGCTCCCTAGAGCAAAGGGAAATACGCTACTTTATCGCTGATAAGACGTTGGGGGTAGTTGAATCATCAGATGGCTGGCGGCGAATTCCGCGAGAGAAATAAGATGGAAATACTCACGGCATCAGTGGTTGAGCATCAAGGTAAGCGCCAGCTTCACGATGTGTGACACCAAAACATGCACAACCTGCGTCTGTAGAGTAGGGATCCCATAAGAGCTGTGTCAACTTACACCCCCATGTATTGCTCTTCCACGAAGCACTTCTGGCCCGCCCCTACAGCCCTACCACGCTCCGTCGAAGAACAAGGCCACATGAGTAGCCACACGTAGAGTTGGGCAATCGTCACGCAGACCTTGCCGAAACGCTGCCCGGACCACTGGTACTCGTACGCCTCCTTCAACTGCTCCAGCTCAAACAGTCTCTTGTCAACCACGGGCCTCGGCGTCTCCGGATTGCCCTCGACGGCGAGGCACATGTCCTCCATCTGCTGGCGGCTTCTGACCAGGATCCCCCTCGTGGTGCACAGATTGTGCAAACACTCGAGGAACCCAGGCTGGTCCTTGGTGTCCTGGCCACCTACAAATCCGACAATGGTGATCAGCCCCGATACCTTGACCGCCTTCAAGCTCTGCTCCATGGACTTGGGCCCGGCAACCTCGATGATGTGGTCGAGGCCCACGCCGCCGGTCCCCTGGGTGAGCACCCACCGTCCCCGGGCGACCGGGTTGTCCAGGACGCCGTAGAGTGCGTCCACGCCGTGACCCCGGCGTCGGCTTGGGTGAGGGGGCCGCCGATGTGCTCCTGGCTGGCGCCGTCGGAGCCGCTTCGGGAAGTAGGGCCTTGACATAATCGTGCTGCTGGTGTGTCGGTGTTGTCTGGTAGACTGTGGTTCACTGGCAATTAGCAAGCATAATTGATCATTTGACGTAGCGTGGTTCTCCATGTCGCGTCCATTGTGGGCATTCCGAAATGCCGTGGAAATCATCCTCACTGATCAATGTCGTCATGGTTTGACTATACCATCATGTCGCCAAGTACCATGTATGAAAAGTTCGGAATTGATTGAATTGTTGTCAATTGATTTCCCCCCCCCCCGTCGAGCTGTTTGCCACTATAGTCAATGCTTCCAATGAACCCGTGGTCCAGTCATGATGGAATCTGGCGCGCGTTGATGGCCAACTCGTCCCGCCCACATCCATACGCACCGGCGAGGCGCAGCGCCAACTATTATCTGTGCCAGGAACCAAATGGCGCCGCCGTCAAACAAGGTTGCAGCCTGCACATTGAGTCGGTGCGGCTGCTGAGATGTGTGTGACTGGGGCCGCCAATGTGTCCTTTGCGGCGTGACTCCACGGTCAAACCATGCCGTCGAGGATGAAGCCACGTCCCACTCGATGCTCGGGGAGGCTTCGTGAGAAAAGTCTGGCACCATGCCGACTCGCGGCCTCTCCCAACCATGCCGTCGAACCACTCATCGATGGCTCCCAAGCCCAACCCTCCCGGCATTCTCCAACCACCAGCCTCTGCCCCCGACGCGTCGACGTCGACATCTACGACGCGCACGGGCATCGTCGTCTTCTCGGGGGGGAGCGCCGCCAATAGTCTCGTCGACGTGTTTGAGCGCGTCCGCGAAGCCAACCAGACCTCGCTGAGCTACGTGATTCCCATTTCAGACAACGGCGGCAGCACAAGTGAGATTATCCGCGTCTTTGGCGGACCAGGTACGCCCACTTTGCCTCGATGCAAACGCGCAACAGACCAGTGATCTGACACGTGCACAAACACACATGCAGGCATCGGCGACGTGCGCTCACGACTCGTGAGGCTGATCCCGGACAATGACGCCCCCGAGACAGTTGCCATCAAACACCTGTTCAACTACCGTCTGGCCAAGACGTACGAAGCCGCGCGGGCTGAGTGGTTCGAGATTCTCGACGCCACACATGGTCTCTGGACCGACGTGTCGTCGCCCAAGAGAGAGCTGATTCGCGCCTACCTCAACAGCTTCAACCTGGAAGTCATCAAGCGCATGCGGCCCAGCAGCCGCTTCGACTTCTCCAAGGCCAGCATCGGAAACCTGTTCCTGACGGGCGCGCGCCTCTTCACCGGGAGCTTCGAGGCCGCCATTTACCTGCTGAGCTCCGTCTGCGCCGTCCCCGACACCATCTCGGTCCTGCCCGCCCTCAACACCAACTTTGCCCATCACATTGCCGCCGGCCTGCAGGACGGGACCGTCATCACGGGCCAGAACGACATCTCGCACCCCAGCTACCCGACCGCGGCGGTGCCCGGCGCTGGTGCCGCCGCCTCGAGCACCGGCGTGCAGACGCCCGCCTTGTCCGTGGGCCACGACACCGAGGAACACGACAAGATTGAGGACGCCAATCTTCCCGGGTCGCTGCCGGCCCTGCGCCGACAGGCCATTGCCTTCTCCAAGGACGACGACGAGGACCTGCCGTCGCGCATCGACAGGATATGGTACATCAACCCCTACGGCCAGGAGATTCGCATCCCCGCCAACCCGCGTGTTCTCGACGCCATCAACACCGCCGGCACCGTCGTCTACTGCATAGGCTCGCTCTTCACGTCCCTGATCCCCAACCTGGTTCTCAGGGGCGTGGGAGAGGCCATCGCCAGCCCGCCCATCAAGAACAAGATTCTCATTCTAAACGGCACGACGGATCGCGAAACAGGCCCGTCAGACAATCCCTTGACGGCGTTGGACTTTGTCGCAGCCATTGCGAATGCGTGCGCCGACTCACGGGGGTGGCGGAGGCCATCCGAGGACGAGTACAATCTCTACGTCACCCACCTCGTACACCTCGAAGGCCCGGCGTCGCCAAAAGTAGACAAGCACAAGTTTGGCCAGCTGGGCATTGACACGATACGGCTCTACGGGCCAAAGGACGAGTTTGGCCGCGGCGGGCGGTATGACGCGACGGCTTTGGGCCAGACGCTGGAGACGGTGGTCGGGAGAAAAGACATTCGCATGGATCGGAGTCGTCGGAATACCCTCGTCGGCTAGCATGGTCAAACAACACGTATATCCATTATCAAGAGCTGCTTGAAAAAAAAATAAATAAAGCAGAGTCACATGTATTAGGTCGCGTATAATGAATCGTGCATCCCGTCCCAAGCAATTCGGAGCCCATTGCTTTCCCTTTCGCTACACGAAGCGTCTACGACTCCCCCATCTTTCATCGCCCCCTCAGCCCGCAAACACAATGTATGCCATGACCACGGGCCAGGCCGTCGACAGCAATATCGCGGCCAGCACCGACCCCCCGCCCACGCGTATCCTGTCCATGGGGCCCTTCCAGCGGTCGACGAGGGCGCACATTGTGAAGATCATGGCGCAGACGTACAGGACGAGCCCCCATATGATGACGAGAAGAATGTCGCCGAAGCGGTCGCTCGGGCTGAGCACCACCTTGGACGTGTCGGGGACAAAGGTCGACGAGAGATTGTTGCCCATGGTTGCCCTCCTCGGTTGACGCTATTAATAGTGTAGAAAAAATTCGCGCAATGTGACAGACGGCGGAATAGTCGGGGCCTTTTATGCCGTGTTTTGAGCGATTAAAAAGAGTGAAAGAAAAAAAAAATTGTCCAGCAACTAGATTCTCGCCAGCGAGTAAAACGGGCTCCCGAGAGAGAAAAGAATGGATGGATGCCCTCCACCGAAATGAATAAGCCCAAGCAAGGCGAGAGATGGAAGAGAAAAAAGGCAATGACACAATTACAGATACTTGGGAAGAAGGAGTGGAAAATGGCATGACCTGATTTTCAGTCTCGCCTTGGCAGCGGCATCCCAGCACAGATATCACATCCCATCTTGCCACGTTCCCACGTTCCCACCACTTCCACCACTTACACCACTTACACCACTCCTCGACGGCTCCCGTGACGATGAATGCGGCACCGGAAGCGCCACGGAGGACCGGGGGTCGCCGGCCACTCACAGCCGCCGGGACAGGGATGGCTTCGGAATTGCGGCTCCAAGTGTCTCAGCCTCCCAGGGAGCTGGTCGACCCGGCCATCTGGACGTCGCACGACCGCTCGTCTCAAACGTCGGCTGCCTTTTCGGAGTTTGTGGAATATACGACGCTTTGCTCCCCATTCTTCATGGGAGGAGCAAAGGACGCCGCGCTTGGGACGAACGGGGGGGCAAAGGACCAGCTTTTGCCGGGATATGTCATGTTTATGACGGTGCACATGTGGCTTTCCAGACGAGTGGGCAACTTGGGATGACATGGAGTTGTGACGGACAGCCGCACGGGTTGGGTATTTGCCCACGTCGACTCTCGGACCAGCTCGACGGGTTTGCGGTTCAGCCTCTCCAACCCCATGACATGCTGCCTATGCCTCGAAAACGCCAGCTGTAGACGCTGTTTCTTCCGTCTCGCGTCGTCGGCCAAATGTGTCATTTACATAAGCCCCATACGAGCGGCTGCCTCAACGTGTTTGATGCGCGCCACTCGCCCAACCCCCGTTGTTTCACGATGCCCTCACGCCTTTTTTTTTTTTTTTTTTCCCGCCCAGGGCACACGACACGAATGCAAAACAGCACTGCGGTACTTCACGCTTTGCCCCCGGAGGAGATCCAGGCGGGCAATCAGGCAGTCTCATCTAGTAGTTGTGCTCCATCGCGGCACCAAACCATCAATCTGATCTGGGACATTGCGGCGCCGTGTGATGGGATGCCTTGCTCCATCCAACACGCTCTGCGGCGGGCTACGGTAATCACTGATGAGCCAAAGTCAAAAGTAGGCTGTCAAGAATTCGGACCATGAGAAACCCGAGCTTTGTTCTTGGAGCCGCAACGCATCTTGTCATTCGCTCACCAACCGCCCTCGCGCAAATCTGCCAAAAGAGGAACAAACATCTCGGCATGGCCACGACCCCGAGCGCCAAGGTCCTGCCCAGCTGCAGATGGCTGTCCTTTGAGGGCTGGGACGCCTGGAGGAGGCGCTCGCGCACATGGACAAATCCGTGCTCCTGGGCCACGCCGACAAGATCAAGGGCCAGCGGCTCACGTTGAGCAGCCCGTTCTCAGCGCGCCGGCGCCGGGTCTGTTTCGAACTAGTCGCCGAGGCTGGCAGCCCAGTCATTGCCCGAGTTCGCTTGCCGGGCCACCACCCGGACGCGGCCCCGGCCGTCGGCAAAGAGGACGAGGACGAGGATGAGGACGAGGCGTGATAGCCTGCGAGATGGCCACCATGAGGCTCGTGGAGCAGAAGCTGCCCGGCGTTGTTGTCCCCCGGGTGTACGCCTACGAGGGCCCGGGCTCGCAGCTCGCCGCCGGCGCCGGTGGCGTGTACATGCTTCTCGAGGGCTTCTACGGCAACACTCTACGCGACGTCGGGCCCGACATGTCCAGCCTTCCTGTACGTGTTGGCAGGTGGTGTACGAGAGCGTGTCGCGGCACGAGTTTGGTGAAGAGGTGTTGCGGCACAAATTCCGGAGCGCCGAGAAGGAGTTGCCGATGCAAGGGAGACCTGTTGCTGTGTCGTCCGGCCAGATTTGGGGCAGCCCGGCGTCGAGAATTTATGCTTGCTTCTCCAAGCTCGGCCGCGTGCCCGAGGCCGATGGCGGCTTGGTCTACCAGGTGGTGCGGCTGGCGTTTGCTTGGACCGGTAGAGAAGCAGACGAGTGCCTTGAAAATATCAAAATTCATTATAATGCTTCAACCTTGCGAAAACGTGCTAGACCAAAAGTCATGTCCGTCGCTGGACGAGCAGTGTCTGCTGCTCCCGTGTATGGCAGCGGTTTCATACTACGCCTCGCACTGTAGTCAATCATGGTCCTGATTACGATGGGGCCTCCAGTCTTTGCTTTTTTTCTGTGTAAATGCAATTGCCAAAATCCCCATCCTATCAAGGACGTTTGGTTGATCCAGTCCCAAAGATACTCGGCCAAGGGCGAGCGACGTCAAGTGCGGTTGTAACAAGCGACAGCGACCGTTACAGAGTATCCAAATCCTTTTTTTTTTTTCTTGCTTTATAATTTCAACAAAGTTAAAATGCAAGCCGCTACAGGCGCAGCGCCATGAAGAGTTAATTGATCGGTGCTTCTTCAAGTACTCCCTATCTCGCAAACCGACCGACACCCATAGTACCTCTTAAACATTGAACCTATTCTAAGCATTTAGTCTCCCGTTTATTAAATACAACAGAAAATGCTACGCCATTTTCTTGATTCATCTCACCACTGTTTCTGGACATCTCAGCCAAGCTCTACTGACGCCCCTTTCTTGCCCTTTGTCACAGGCACCCGCGTGTCCATCTGCGGGATCCAACTCAACCCGTCCCGCCTCAAACACTTTTCCAAGGCAAAACTACCCGCCAGCTCCTCTAGCTCTTCCTTCATCTTGCCCTCAAAGGCCTCGGCCAGCTCCCACCCGAGATACTCGCTCATCAGGCACTCCCTCGCCACCCGCTCCACTTGCCTGTCAAACGTCCAAATCTTGGGGTACTTCTTTTGGCGCAGGTGCTCCGGAACCACGTCCTTCGGTTTGGAAATGAGCGGCTGGTAGACCAGGGCGTGGAGCTGGGTCTTGCCGGCGCAGGCCCAAGAGTCCAGACCCAGCCGCTGCTTCTTCTCGACAAACGGGCGCATGAGCCGCATGTGCGGACTCTCGGGATCGAGGTACACCATGCCCTGGCAGCCAACGTCCTTGTACGGCCATATGCTCCACGACACGCCGCCGCACGCCCGGTATATAGCCAGCTGTTCTCGCAGCAGGGCAAAGCGCTTGGCGTTGGTTTCCGCAGCGTCCGCGTCTGTCCTCGCGTCCCGGTACACGGGGCCGAGCTCGCCGTTCCATATCGGCACGCCCGCCCCTCTCATAAGCTTGACTCTGCGCTCAAAGCTCACTCGCAGCTTCTTCTTCCGCGCTTCCGGTCCTTTGTATTGTTCTGGCAGCGGGAAGCCCGTCATGCTGTAGTCGTGGCAGCTGTACACGGCGTTTGGCAGTGTCTGTAGCGTCAAATGCCGAACAGTCCATGGGGTACGTGTTGCCGTCGAGGAACAACATTTGGCCTGGGTCAACGGCTCGAATGGCCGCTTCCACCCTATTGTACCACGAGATGGGCCGCGTGTGCTGGGGGTCTGCCGGCTCGTTGAGCGGGTTGTATGGCGCGATGACGGGATTCCCGGCATAGGGCCTGGCGTCCACAGCTGAATGGCACGGCCCTGGAAATCTCGAAACTCCCAGAACAGGACCCTGCTCAGGCCCGAGTCGCTGTGTCAGTCCTGGTTCTGGCCGCCGGGGACCGCGTGCGGGTCCAGCACCACGTACGTGTTGTACTTGGAGCAGATGTTGACGATTCTGTCCAGAAGCTGAAACCCCGGCTCTTTTGTGACGTCGGAGCTGTCGTCGTCCATGAAGTGGCGATAGTTGAACGACACACGGAGACAGTTGAGGCCCAGCGAGGCAAACAGCTCTGCGTCCGCCTCACCAAAGAAGTGGTGCAGGAGTCGGGAGAAGTCTGGTATAATTCGGCCCTTTCCTTGCCGAGAACTTCGTTCAAGGCGTCGAGGTGCTCGTGCTCGTGCCCGGAGTAGCCAGTGAGGAAGTTTTCCATGCTGAGTATGCCGCCTAGCCCGGCACCGAGGACTACTTCGTCCCCGGTCGGGTCGACTATTCTTGTGCCACTTACACGGAGCATGGTGCATGGCTGGTTTGTTGGTTTGCTTGTTTACTTGGACCGGCCGTTGGTCTGACTGATAAAGGGCGCGCATTTTGAATGGCGGACAGGGACATTGTGGTTTGCTGTTGCGGTCAAGAATCTATGCGCCATGGGCCAATGGAGGGTTTTTTTTATTATTACTTGGCCGTATTCTTGCAAATCAACCTTTGGTAGCAATCTCCAACGTCTGATCAATTACTCAATGCTACGCAGCTTCTAGGTACGTGAATCCGACACTCCGCGTAAGTGGGTATCTCCTTAGTTGAATCGGGTTGTGAAGGACTAGCTACGTTTACGTACCTTTTGAGTACATTTCATTTGGTAGAGAATGTAGGCTGTGGCGCTTGGTCGTCAGATTCATATTTCTCAAGTTCATCTGCTCATCGATATACTTGATCATGAGGTCCATTGACAAGCCGGTCGGCCAACACGGCTAGACTTGTTACTATCGACAAAAGATATGCGTCCCAGGGAGTAAAGGAAAGCAGCGTGTTGGGCTTATTATGAGCAACCACGGTATTGACTGCCCATTCGTCTTTCTCGTCATCATCATTATCCTGTTGATCTGCCCTCGTGCCTCTCCCTATGAAAACCTATTTTTAGGGGCACGACCGGACTACATTATCCATCTCCATCGCCACTTCACTTGTCTGACTATAAAATTACAAGTACATAATACTTACTACAAATACTCTGCTGGTTAGAGAAGATCACTGGCTACAAAGCTCTCTCCCTTGCCGCCTGTAACACGCGCCGTATGCCCGCCGATTGCCGCGACTCATTCTCCCAAAACGCCAACATGTCAATAGTTTCGTCAAGGCTCGCCCACCAGCCAGCAGGCAGCGACAAGGTATTCGCTCCCTTTGCACTGTTTTGCGCCGTGCTTGCAATGTTGCGCAGCATAGCAGCAACCAGGACCAGAGCGCTCCTCGAGCACGACTGTATCATGAGGAGGGTTCCGTGGTGACGATGCCTGTATCCCGACTTGTTGACAGCGAGCCTCAGGGTATGGTAGTCCAACGCCTTTTGCGCCAGCCTCTTGATGTTGCCGCTGGCCCAGGGCAGGATCCTCTGCGTTTCCTCGTCGACCAGGTCCTGCGTGAGATGTGCGGATATGAAGGGCCAGCAAATCATCTCGAATAGGTTGATTACGTGCCCGCGGAGCACGAACCTGCAGACATCGTCTTGCTCGGCCGGGGTGTCAAACGAGAGACACGGAGGGAGCGAGGCAATCCATTCCTGAGCCTGCTCCTCAAACTGCGGCATCGCGGCCGCCAGGACCTCGAGGGCGTCCTGGATCGACAGCGGCTGCCCGCATAGCCGCAGCATTTCTGCATGCAGGTTCGTTGCTAGCCTGCGGAGCGAAATCTCGGCAAGGTAGAAGGACCAAGATACAGTCTGCCGATTCAGGCAAGAATTGCTACTGGTCTCAAACTCCTGGGCCGGCTGCAGGTTGGGCGGCGTCGGCAGAAATGGCGGGTAGAAGGCCAGTTCTTCTTCAGTGAGAGTGAAGTCGGCAGGCCGGATGTATTCCCTCATCTTCGTTCCGACTTCCACGAGGACCAGTACGTGGCTTGCTGGAGTATTTTCAGGGAGTGGCCGCCTGGTCTCGTATCCCATATTGCCCAAGACTAGGGAGACGGTGGCGAGTTGAGGAAGAAGAGCTGCTGGCAAGAGGCGAGCGCCTGCACAAAGAAACGCCAGGCCTTGACGGGCTGGAACATGCACATCATGTACACGCCGGACAGAAACAGGCACTGCGTGGCAACGATGTCTTCGGAGCATAATACACTGCCGATACGCCGTTGGGCGGCGAGGAACAGCATCTTTGCGCTTGCGTACGCACTCGTTCCGGGCATTGTTTCGAGCATTGGCCCGAATGGTCGCCCGATAGAGCCGAGAGCACATATCAGGAGTGTCAGGCATGACTCTGCCGACCAGTCGATGCCGTTTAAAACAACTGATTGTACCGTGTGCCGGGCTGGCTGTTCATCAAGGATGGGGTTTTTTACGTGTACATAATTAAAGAAGTTGTCGAGCAGTTGGTTTACCCGGCAAAGTTCGAGCTCGGTCGTGAGATCTGCTATTGGCGATGGAGGAGATGGTGATGACAGTGATGGGAGTTGATGGTGGCTTGACGTAGCGGACTCGGACTCTGCAAGCCCAACCCCGTCCAGGGCCTGACAAAGGTCAGCAAAGACATTCCACTTGACGATATGCTCTGGACCAGGGGGAACGAGCTCGGCCGTCGTTGATTTCGCTGCCACTGGCGGAACTCTTGTCTGGCCAGTGATAGTCATGGTCTTCATGGTCCTCTCCAAGTCGTCCAGCCGCTCCAGGATCTTCAGGCTGGCCGGGTCAGAGGTGGAAAGGTCCACAGGTGACTGGATACATTTGGCGCCAACCTTGAGGCAGAAGGAACACGAAGGCTTGCGGTTATCGCATTTGGTCCGCCGAGCCCGGCATACTTGGCACGCTTTCACGGCTCGCCGTCGACTGTAGAAGGCGCTCAGCCCGCTGGGAATTTCACGTTCTAACTTCTGTCGTTGAAGTGACGGGACTTGGACATTCCACCTCCGGGATATGGGGGACGGCTTCATTTTCGTTCCTTCGCCGGATTACCCCATGGGGTTCATGGCCATCAAGCCCACATCTCAACCGCGGAGCTAAGATTGGAATCATCAGGCAGCTCTGTGATACCCTTCTGCCGGTAATTGAGTCATCTGAAATGGACGCAAAGATAAACGACGTCCAAGAGACTGAAACCCCAATGTCGGTCGAAGACGATGCCGCCCGGCGCAACCCCAAGCGCAGCCAGCGGCTGGAGCAGGAGTTGACCGTTGCAGGTATTTGCAGGAGGCATAAACTCGTTGTCTGGTGGTGTTGTTACTGGACCGTGGCCGCCGTTGGCTGGTACGTGCCTCTGCTTGAACGGTTATCAATATTTGACATTGCTTACTGATGCGAATAGGGGTTTGGCGCCCAAATCAACGGTGCCATGATCTCTGTTCCGTCCGTTCGACGTGACTTTGGGTACGCTGGCGCTTCCTCGAGGGTCTCTGTCTCTTGAACCTATAACTAAATCCGTCTAGATATGCTGTCGATGGGGAGGCCATTCTCCCTGCTGACTGGCAATCGGCATTTAACATCATCAGCACCGTTGGTCAGTTCTTCGGCGGCTTCATATGCAGCTGGTTGGCCGACCGCATCGGTCGCAAAAGCGCACTTCTCATCGGGGTCGCCATATGCAGTGCCGGCTGCATTGGCGAGATCGTCTCCGCCACTCGGCCGGCCTTTCTCGGATCCAAGCTCGTGCTTGGAGTCGGCTTGCGCTTCTATCTTACCCTGGCGCCCATGATGTGCAGAGAGCTTGCGCCCGTCGCGCTCCGAGGCATTGCCACTGCCGGCGTCAATCTCGGAATAGCCGTCGGCCAGCTTATTTCCAACTCTGTAAGTCAAGGCATTCGGGGAGCGAGACGATCCAGCACGAAAAGCTCCAAGGCAGCTCTGGGTTGGGCTCCGTTGACTGCTTCAGGGGAACAAACAGGAACAGGCTTCTTCTTATGCCAGCACTTGGTGGGCATCATCTTCGTGCTCGGCTACTCAACATACTTTTTTCCAGCTTGCCGGCCTCGACGACTTCAACTCGTTCGATCTGGGGGTTGGTGTCACGGCCTGTGGTGTCCTGGGCAATATCGGGAGCTGGTTCATTGTAGAGCGATTTGGCCGCCGGAGGCTTTTTCTGTTTGGCATGATGACCCTCTCCGCCCTCCTCCTACTTATTGGCATCATGGACGTCGTTTCCAGCCAGGCTGCGAAGTGGGTGCAGGCCGCCGGCACTGTTATTTACGCCTTTGTCTATTTCCTTACCATCGGCGCGGTGGCCTTTACCATTCTCGGCGAGGCGTCAAGTACGGTGCTGCGCGCAAAGACAATTTCTCCTGCGACCGCCACGCGGGCTATACGCGGATTGGTTATGGACTTTGCTGTCCCGTACATGGTGGACACATGGTGAATCCTGACAAGGGTAATTTAAAGGGCAAGGTTGGGCTCATATTCGTGGCCATCATTGGTGCCATTGGAAGCTGGATGTATGTGCCGGAACTCAAAGGGAAGACGTTTGGTGAGATTGATCGACTCTTCGCTGAGAGGTTGCCACCCCGGAAGATGGGGAAGATTTGAAGTAAATTTATTGCCTGACATATTTATCTAATGCAGGTTTGGCGACAATCGCGCATGTGGCTATCGTGAGCTGTTGCATGACCACAAGACAGGCCAATACAGTTATTCCATTTGTATACGACCAATCTCATGAAGGACTTTGTTTACTCAGACACCATCCAGGAAATCACATATTAACTTTCATCGTCTACTTGAGTAAGATGAACGGCATCCCATCTCATTTGCGTACCTTATATTCCAAGACGCTTTTTGGGGGAATATACCACGAATGTCTCACCCATAGAGTAAGCGAAAGCCTAGCTAGTTAATATTTCCCAGGATAGTCAAGGAACGGATATGAAATATGAAAGAATATGTGAATACAAAGTACACTATTAAAAATATCTCTACAATTAGCTATTTTCGTCTTTTTTTGCCTGATGATAGGAGTATGTGAGTTCCTGGGCTCTGTCATCATTTCCAAACTACAAAGGCCCTAGAGCTCCGTCATGCGACCAACATCGGCACCAGGTTCAGGCACTCAAGACACTTGGTACCTTGCCGTAACCAGTCCCCATACTTCTCCTGCCGTCATCATGTATTCCAGAGATTCAACGTAAGTCTCCAAATCGGGCGAATGGTCGACGCTCAAGACGTCCTTTGCCAGCTGCTTGTGCTTCCTTTCCCATTCTCGGCACATTTGCCACAGGAGTCGTTTCGTCGCCGCCGGGGACAGGCCAAGTTCGGCAGACAAAACCGATATACTGTTAATGAGCGTGCCGCCTTCTTCATGTCCAGCTTTGGACTCGATCACTTCCCTCTCATACCCGACTAGGTCGTTCATACCAAGGAAATGTCTTGCAAAATTTGCATTAATATCCTGAACTTGCTCAAGCTCCCCCAGCTTGGGCCGAAGAGCCATGCCAAATGGAATGAGGGCAAATAGCATTCTGTACACGTCTTAGCCATCGGTCACACTGGGAGGATTTGCACACGGAAAAAAACTCACAACGTGCCCGCATCAACGGACCGGTACTCGACAAAGTCCGAAAATCCCATGTCTTTGCCGCGGCTGCTGCAGGTTTGAATCATCATGGACTTCTCCACGGCTTCCGCCACATGGTTTGCGCGCTCCTCGTCTAGCTCTCTCATGTCGCGGAATATGTCGAATGAGATCCACTCCATGGGGACAGCCCTGTTCGGAAGACCCTGCCCACGACAGAGATTTGCAATCCTTTCTGCCAAGACACGCCCTTGACTGAATGACAAGTCGGCAAATGCATCTACTTTGATTAGTTATGAGCAATGGCAACAGCGGAGTTCATGTGAGAGCTGTAGTACCATCGATTAAGAACTGAACGGTAAGCAATAAGCAAATCAAGTAAATGCGATCGTTCTTGGCCATGGGGAAACCCAGGCAAGCGCACCGAGCATATTGCCCGGCCACAAATGCTCGGCGGTGCTCCTCATCTGGAAAGTGCCAGTTTTTAAGGAAGAACTCATTCACCCGCTCCGTCATTTCCTCTACAAGAGGATGACAAGCTGTTTTGAGTATCGAGGGGGGGCATTGGAAGTCATATCCATCCATCCCTTTGCCAAACAGTTTTGACTCTGGTTGCTGGGAGAGTTGTCCAAACATTGTGGGAAAGCTTTGAGGCTAGGAATCGTGAACAGAGTGTGATGTTGTGAAGCCAAAGCCGTAGCACGTTTATATATATAACTATAGGCTGGTGGGTACATGCTGCCGGTCGATACTCTTTTTTTTTTCCAAGTCCGGAGGTACCCGTATACTCTTGTACATTTTGCACCGACACATATTGTGTAACATGCCCATGGAGACCATGTGACGATGTTTATTGTTCCACATGCTCCTCCGAGATGCAGCCTTGCATCAACCGCCGAGACTGTACCGCCACCGCCAGCCGCCATGTAGTAAGCCGGTCCACGCAGGCCATGGAGGGTTTTGAAGCAAATTTCCTTTTCACAAGACGAAGCAAGCTGAAAAAACCTGCACTCTATGTACGAAGAGGGCCTCTTTTGCTGCTCAGGCCGTCAGAAACCGCCACTAGTATGAAGTATTCCATGAATCACGGCATCAGCCGGTGCCTTGCTCACATCCATGGGCTGTGATTCAATGCCCTGGAGGTCTCGGAAACGAAGAAACAAGGCGCATCTCAGCTTGACCAGAGGCCCCGGTTCTTCTTTCCAAATGTTAAACTGTTAGCCATCCATGTCCCCAATAAGCTAGTTAGCTGGGACTGAATGAATAGTTACCTGGAAAAGAGGAAATTCCCATCTCATCAGCCCTTAACAGCACCCGGGCAAAGCTGACCACGCGTTGTAGTCATGGTTGTTGCAAACGCTCAAGCACAAACGCAAAGCTCGCCTACAACAGAGTTGTCTGAGACTTGCCACAACACTTCCAAACAGAATTGACGATAAAAGAAGCCAACGTGGCTACTTGAATGATGATTTGGAATCTCAGTGACCTTGCTTATCAAATTGCTGTACGGAGTAGTGTGAATTTCTAAACCATCACACGTACCTGTATCCCGACATCCCTCGGCTTCTACCGAGACATCAGTGGAACATGGCTGGCATGCCCCTGTACATCTTCGCAAATCACACCTCGCACAGCGAATATAGGCTCGGTTGCAAAACGAACTTGATATCCGCCTTAAAAGCGTTTGCATGACGATTGTTATTTCTCAGGTACGTCTGTCGTTATATTCGACGCACGTATAAACTGTCACACGAAAATGAGCATCAGCTAATAACACCAATATGATAGGGGTAAAATCTTTTTTATTAAGCTGCAAAAGAGAGAATTGTGTGCGCCCCTTAAAGAGGCACGGGGAGTGCTCAGCTCCACGCTCGCTATGCCCAATATCTCTGCGCATTACGTGGCTTGCTATCCAATACAGCTAGTGGGCTTGCTGTGCCGTGCGACATAAACTCCATCTTGCCAAGCCCGGGAATGTGTCCGGTGGCGCCGAGTTGCATATCCCCTAAAAGCAGCGAAGGCGGCACTGAGGTCACAGAATCCAACGGTGTCAGGCCTAATAAAGGTGTGATTATGATATGTGTGACGTAATTTTTAATACTATGAAAGTCTATTAGGACTTTTATCATAATATAAGTCAAGTATGAAAATGAAGCACCTTGTAAATACTAGCTTTCAATTGGCTCAAAATCCCTGTGCTGTCATGACCTCGCTGCCGCCTTCAAGGGATGGCCTTTATCCGGAAGCTCCGCGCCCGCATACATCAAAGGGCTTGCCCGTTGCACGGACAAAAGCGGAGGTCACCTCCGTTGGTGCTAGATCTCCGGACCCCATCACATACTCATCACATACTTTGACATTTGCTCAACGGCAACTTCAAGTCCGACATGCAGTGTCCCAAAGCCGGCTCCGGTCACAGTCAAGGCGAAACAGGATAGACAGCATCTTGCCCGCAGCCCGCCATCAACCCGCGACATCAGGCAAAGGTCATGACTGCTCGTGCGGCGTCAGCAACGATACGTCATACCTCTGCGGCACTACGGCGCCCCCAAAGTTGGTCAATACGCTCGCGCGCCGCTCGCTCGGTGGTCTTGCCGACCACGCTGTTGGTAGCCTGTCGCGCGGCCGCTCCAGATCATCGATGGACCCCAGCCTACTCTCTGAACGCATGCTTTACGCCTCTCGTGGGTGTTCTCTCTTCCCGCAGCAGGCAATTCACATCCAGCTCCAAACATCGACAGCCAAACCCATTTGACATAGGATCCCAGGTCAGATTGGCCCACACGATCAAATCACTCGTGACGCCTGCTCTTTTCCGCGAAATCCAAGAGTTTTGGTTCCTCAATTCCACCGCCGAGGCATGCGTCATACCGCCGCAGGAGAATGTTAAACGGTGGTTCATGGGCGGCGAAGCCCTCGACAAGGAATGCGTGTACGTTGTCTGAAATTTACCCAAAAAAAAAAAAAAAAAAAAAAAAAAATTCCTAACTGGAAAATCACAGCGAAAAGTTCTTACCAACCCTGGAAGCTCTCCGGAAAACAGGCGTCACATCCGGCACCGAGATTCTCGACGCCGTTGAGCCAACGGAGCCATGCGACTGGATGAGCCTCCTCATTCTGCTGGACCAAATCCCCCGGAACTGTTACCGTGGGGCCTCATCCTCGGTAGTCTTTAATGAATTCGATCCCATCGCGCGAGATGTTGCGCGCGCAGCTATTGAGCAGGGGCTCCCGGACCGGAATCCAGAGATACGGTGGCAATTTGCGTTCCGTAGCTGGTTCTACATGCCGCTCATGCACTCGGAGGATTTGATGGACCATGAGCAAGCGCTGGACGGGTTTCGACGCGCGGTGACGGATGTTGAATCGTTGGCAGATGAGCACGAGGTGTCAACGGGGAATGAGTATCATGCGCGAGCGCTGAGGGTGGTCAAGGGGGATATTGAAGCGGCAATTAAGATGGCCAAGACGAATCTGGATTTTGAGCAGATGCATTATGATATCATCAGGAAGTTTGGACGGTACCCGCACCGGAACAAGGAGTTGGGCAGAGAGGCGACAGCTGAGGAGAAGGATTATTTGGAAAAGGGGGGCCATGCCTTTGGTTGAGTAGCCACGATGCGTAAAAAACAAAGCCGTTGAAAACGCGTGGACATTGGCACACAAAATAATTGTTCAACTGTTTGGAACGACACCCGAAGACGACGAGGCAAACTACTGCAGCCGCAGAACAATAGAACAATATCTGCATCAACCAACGCGACAAACGCGAGCCAATCTTGTGCCAGATTACCCCGGAGGGAGGATGGGGACATGGTCGATCCATCAATCGGAACATCACTAGAAAGGGATCATGGAGATTCCAGATGTGCAGATGTCGGGTTCCACTGCTGGCCCGGCCCCCGCCTCCACCTGGCCCATCCACCCAGTCCGATTGACCCCATTCGATCCAGCCTGGCCCCTCCGCTTCATCCATCCTCAAAGCTTGAGTTCACCAACAAACCGTCTCCCATCCCGCCCATCCATCAGCGCACGCTACGTCCATCTCTCCCCAGTTTCGGAACGTCACTCGTTTTGGGGTTTGTGCTGGTTCGGCTGGATTGGCGCCCCGGTCTCCGTAAACAAACCCACGCCTTTCACCTTCTCTCCAACCTCCAACCTCCAACTCGGCCTCACGAACATCAACACACAAACACACGCACTCTCCACATGCTCCCCGTCGCCTTGCCATCCACACCTATATACCAAGCCGTCGCCTCCCCCGTCGCGACACGCACCTGAATTTCTCACCCCAGGCCCCCATTCCGCCCGCGAATACCCTCGCCATGGTCAGCACCCGCTCGTCCTCACGTGCCGACAGTGCCGGCCCCGAGCCCACGTCCACGTCCACGTCCACGCCATCAACACCGACGTCGACCACGCGCAAGCGCAAGTCGGCAACCCCGGCGCCCTCGACCGCAGCGCGCCGCCGCGCCCACCGCGCCTCTGCCTTCGAGCACACCCCGACCTTGTGGACCTTGCTCTGGATGGGCATCTCCCTCCCCCTCGTCATCTGGGACACGGGCTACGTCCTTGGCCGTCCGCACACCATGGAAGGCGGCGCCGCCCACTGGCCTCTCTGGCTGCCGTACAAGCTCTACGGCGAAATCGACCACATCTACGGGTGGAAGGCGTTCCACGCCAAGAACGGGTTTACCGCTGCCCAGGGCTTCCTCAACGTCGTCGAGACCCTGATGTACGCCGCGTATCTGTGGCTGTGGTATTCGCGCGGCGAGGTCACCAGCCATGGGAGGGTGGTGACTGGCAGAGTAGGCGCATTGGCGGTGCTGATTGGGTTCAGCTCGGCCGTCATGACGCTGAGCAAGACGCTTCTTTACTGTAAGTGGTGTGATGCGAATTTGGTGGCCAAGTGCGCCGCGACGGGCGCAAAAACAGACGTCGGTGCTAAGTACTCGAGCAGGGTCCAATGAATACTTCTCTGGCTTCGACAACATTGGCCACAACAACCCCATCGATCTCGTCTTCCTCTGGATCATCCCCAAGTACGCTCGTCTCCCGTCCTGCGTTTGACCTACACACCTGGCTAACATGGCCGCAGTGGCGCTTGGCTCATTGGCTCATCATACATGGCCTGGTCTATTGGCGCCGAGATCCTCGATGGTTTGGAAGCTGCTTCGCATTCAAAGAAGGAGTGATTCTGCTATACTTCTAAATAAGCGAACCGCCAGCTTTACTTGGTTGAAAGGGCGCAGTGGGGAAAATGGCACACTTGCGCAAGTATATTCAGCAACACCGTGGAGTTGCCGACTTTGGCAAAGCAAGAGGACCGGGAACGGCAACATGAACCAAATATTACCAAATAGTGGCCGTCTTTTGACAAGACCAGCCTGCAGAAAAGAGAGGGCACAGCATCGGGTGGGGGAAACATGTCTTTTATGCGTTACGGAATACCCCGTTTGTTAGGAATTAGAATTTGTTTGCTACATGACCCTTCTGCCTGCGTCCAGTTCTAAAAAGCATGCTCACAACCGTTTACTGTCGAGGATCGTCCTGAAACACGAAACGTTCAAAAGGAGAAACAAAAAAAGACCAAGCCATGCCATCGTTAATCTATGTCTTGCCGAATGCGGTGGGTATGTGTATCATGTACGCGTCTTGCGCTGCTGTATGCCCGCACACTGGGTATCAGATGTTGAAGAAAAGCGCTCAGCTGGAGCGAAATACGAGAAACAAAGATGCCCGGAAATGCTTGACGCCTAAAACAAAAAAGAGTGAAAATACTCCAACGATTGCCAATGAATATTGCCTTTTTTTTTTTGGCGACCTGCTGTTCTAGAGGACCAAATCCCCCTCTTGATAGGAATCCTCACCGAACCTCTGTTAGCCCCCCCAAATCGGCATACTGCTCCCACGCATGCGCCGCTTCCGCGTCCACCCCCTTGCCATCCAGAAACGCCTGCATGGCCGTCCAATCGCCCGAGTCTCTGGGCAAGACGCACGACTCCTCGCCAACGTCGTCCTCGCGAATGGGCAGCGGCATCGAGCGGCTTTGCGGGATGGAGCTGTTGCGCTTCGGGTCGGTGCCGCTCTGGCGGCTGTTGGCAAAGATGCTGCGGCGTTCGCTGTCGACAAAGTGCCCAAAGGCTTTGGCGGCGTGGGTGTAGCCTTCCAAGGCGGAGCTGATGGGCCGCCGCTTGAGCGAGTTGGATTTTGACACTGGTGGGCTGCTGCTGTTGTTGCCGCAATGGATGGCGGCGTCATGGGTGCTCCATCGCCGGGTTTTGGGTGGTATTTCGATTGGTGAGTCGGGGGGGACTGGGGAGCCGAGCGATGATTCTGCCGTGTCCACCATGCTCGCCGAGCTGGGCACGGTACTGGCGTTGCTGGAGGCTGTTTCCGACGCCGTGGACGCGCTGCGGCCGACATCCGAGGGCGGCAGCGGGGGGCCCGCGCCGGATCCCAGGCGGACGTCGTTTGTTCCATTGCCGTAGCCGTGGACCACGATTTCGTGATACAGAGGCTTGCTTGGCGTGGCGGCGGCCGGGGGCAAGGAGGTGGGTGCGGCACTTTGCGTGAATCTTCGCACCGACTTGCGAATCGTGGAGCTGCGACTCAATACCTGCTTGAACGAGCTCGCTCGCGACAGGGCGGTTGGATTCTCCGTAGTTAAAGGCGGGAGAGACGCTCGCCTCGACCTTGGCGGAGGTGTCGCGTCTTGCTTGTGAGTCAACGCGAAGTAATCAATGTCTGGCTTGATTTCAAACCTTTCCATGGCAGTGGCCGGGTCCGCGTCCTGCAGCCGACCAAGGCGGTTCAGTGCCGGCTCAGTCTGGCTGCGAATCAATCCTCCATGGGTGTGTTTGTCCTGCCACGGGGGTAGGGTGTCCTTGGCAATAGTGACCAGATATCGAGCGCTGGGGTCATCCTGCACGCCATAGGGTCTCTGTGTAGCGTAACGCAGCGTCTGGTGAACGGCATATATCAAGATCCATCGGACCTTGCGTCCGTCGACCAGTGAAACCCTCTCATTCTTATCCAGCCTTTTGCGCGCCAGTGCGCAATCCTCTTCGAACTTCCTGTATGCCCGAACGAGGCCGTTCTCGAGCGAGTCTTGCTTCCAGTTCGACGCGTTAACCAGCGCGGCATGTCCCAGTTGCCGCTCGTCCGCGCGTCGTTTCGGACCCCGTGGTAGCCACGCCAAACGTTTCGGGCGAGGCTGCGGATCCAGTTGCGGGAGCTTGGGGAGCGGGTGCTTCATGGGCTCGAGGCAGCTATGCGTGTCGAAGGATTGAATGAGCTGCAGGGTGCAGATGCCGCCCACAGCAACAGACGGCATGGCTTCAGACGAGCTGTATGCCTCATCGACCAAGAGGCGGTACAGAGCTCTGAAATCCCTGGCCATGGCACGGTATGCCGCCGCATCAAACGAGCTCGGTGGATAGTAGCCCAGTCTCGTGCTGTAGAAAGAAAGCAAGAAGCTCCTGAAACGTTCCAGGTGAGCACGAAGTCCGAGCGGGATGCCGAGATGTGCCTCGGAAAGCTCTTGGTCGAGAAAGTTTTCCAGCATCGCTGACGTCTTTTTAAGCCGGGATTTCGACTCATTCTCGCTCTCGTGAATCAGCTTGCGAGTGGCCAGGCTGATGTGCTGCAATAGGTCAGTCAACACTGCCATTGCAAGCGTCCCGTAGCAGCCATGGAAATATACGGAGGGCCAACTTACTTTGAACTCACGCCTGCAGAGGAGCATGTCCCGCATTCCCACACAATGTGCCAGGGCTTGAAGATACAAGTCCTTCAGACGAAACGTCTCGGCCAGTTGCAACACGGCCAACGCATGAGCCGGCTGGCCAGCCAAGCAAAGATAGCCCTTTTCGTCGAGATACCCAATAATGTCTGCCGCATTATCCACTTTCCCGCCAGATCGATATTCGTGCATGCAGTTCAGCAGCCCAATCAATGCCTCCCCCAGAGTCTCTCCAACAAGAGAACGCCGGAGAACCCATGCAAAAAAGTTCCTCATGAGCAACTGGTGGCGTTCAACCTGTTTCTTATCCGCGTTGGGTGGTGCCGGTATGAACAGTTCAACTGTTCGTTTCGGATTTGAACGGTGCCATTTGTTTATCTCACCTGGGGTGCGGGGAGTTCTCACCCCGCGCTCGCCAGGATGGTTAATGACCAAGAATCGCTCTATCAAGGGATAACATCTTGTCATGAGGAGTAAAGAAAACGGCAATTTGAAAACCGGTGTTTTCGCTGCATGCTTGTCTTTGGTGGCCACGCTGCTGTGGAGATAAACCAGACAATTGCCGTTGCTGATCCAGAGCTCATGATCCTGCCGTGGCACATGGTCAGCAGAGCTCAGCTGGTCGCAGCGAGGACGAAGGAATAATGATTAAAGAAAAAAAGGTTAGAGTAAAGATACAAGATCATCATACCTTTCGCAATCCATCCCAAGCTGTACAGAGGCACTGTGCTCCATCCCATCTCTTCAGCTTGGAGAATGCTGTGAAAGCCGTCGGGTCCGTCGGTTGACCATGAGAGCTATGTCCTCCTCGATTGTAGCGACTGGTCAGTTTTGAAGCAGCGGCTGCCGTCGGTCGCGGTGGTGAAGGCATGATACTTCAGGCCTTGAATCGCTTGGTTAAACAATGAATATCGTGTGACGCCTGAATGAAATAAGGTGGCAGCTATTCGGAGCAAAAGCCGAACCGCAGTCGGGAAACGCTTAATGGGCAAATTGGACCATAAATGTTCCCCAACGCGCCGCCATTGTAAAATGATCAGCAGCTTGATGGTCCCCCAATGTCTGCTCTGCAATTGACTCGATGGCAGAGTCTTTCCAACTCAATGGGACGATTCTCACCAACCTTCACCCACAATACAAACCGCGGGCAGGGCTAGGGAATAAAAGAAAAAAGAAAAGAAGCTGCGGTTCGAGAACACACAAAATCTTCGTGATGAAACTCAACCCCCCACGGCGGGACAGCAACTAGGCCAGGTTATTAGGGAGATTTGTGTCATATTCCACGTGGTCCCAATTAAGCCCACCACTGCCTAGTGCACATGGGTCTCCGGAATTCGATGTCCTGCCGTTGACAAGGTCCATCACGATGCCCATGTCCGGCCCATGCAAATCTTTAATGTACCGGCCCACAGTATCTTGGCGGCAAATGAGCCACAGATAATGTGGCGGGTAGTGAAGTAGATGTCATGAGTTGGTAGGCATAATAACGTCTTACTTCTGCCTCGGTAGCGAAAGCAATTGTAGACTCGCAACTTGATGATGCCAAACAGTTTCGTGGCCTTCTTTGCTTCCAGCCCGTGGGAGAGCCCAAGACACCCATTGCCTCAGCATACCTACACACTTCATACAAAGGTACTTCATCCTCCAAGAGGCTGGTCCACACAAGGTACGATTGCAGGGGCGAGCTATGATGAACTGTTTGGCGCTAATTCAATAACCTGCTCACCAATCTCTACGACGTATGGTGGCAAATTGTGGGGGGTTGATTGGCAACAATGGTAGCGCAATACCAGCATGGACGGACGCAAGACAGACGGTGTGCGTCGTGTATTTCGTCATGGTCATGTCACCGCTCAGGCTCCAAGTTACTGTCCCAGCTTCAAGGGCCGTGTCCCGTCTTCGGCAGAATGAAGAACCCGGTTTATGTGCTGCAGGAGTTTGTCGAGACGGACTTGAGACGCGAGAGAACAGAAACGGCCTCTGGCCTCTCACCACGAGCTAGTTTTAAGGTTCAACATGAGTAAGACTTGTCTCCCAGCCTTGTGGCAAGCTTGCCGATCGAGCGTACTCCGGAAGCCACACCCAAACCAACGGCGACGAGTGAGGCCGTGGAGCTGAAAGCAGCCACTCGCGGCGCCAGTCCTCATTTCCCACTGCTACACCATGCGTTGTTAGCGGTATGCATCCGTAATAGCGCAGAACTCAATTAAAAACACCACCTACTTGTTTCATGATTTCTCGTCAATACTTACCTGCCGTGGCCGTTTTCTTGCAGAGACCTGTGGCCCCATTCAAGAGCTGGGTGGCGATGTCCTTCATTACTATCCCCCAAGATGCTTAGTATGACTTGATTCTTCGTCTGTTCCCGGTCATCTCACCAGCCTAGCTAGATTGCCAGGCAATCGGGTCTATTCGCCGAGAGAACATCAGTTGAGGAGGCGCCCTGTTGCAAGACATGCCCTGATTGACCGGGGTCAGCGCACTCACGATGGAACTGTCGCGCCCTCCGACTAAGGCCATGCATCATCTTGAGTGTATTTTATTTTACACTTGCTGGCCCGACATCGGTGCCGTCCAACACAACTAGAGATTGTCTGGTCCAAAGAAGCCAGATTGTTTCTAACGCGGCTAATATATGACAAAAGCATGTGCCAAGCCAAGCCATGTTTCTCACAGAAAGATGATGGCACGTCGTGATGTCGATTTCTTGCACGTGTCTGTCGTGTCTGCATGACTTGGCCCGCCTTATCCGGCGCCATCGAGGCAATCCATTCCGGGCGGATTATTGATTATTGGAAAATATGGTCAGTCGAAAGGCATTGCTTCAAGAAGTCTGTTGGGGTTGAGTCAGAAAACGTCAATATGATATCAAAGAACAGTTAGCAGAGATCAAGATCATCAATCAAACACTTCGTATCTTAACCCTAGACGCATGATGGAGCTGATGATACATGAGCACTGAAGCACTGTGGCGGGTGGCTGGACTCAGGAACAGACTGGAAGAATACTGACTGGCTCAGTCACCTGACAAGGAACATGAAGCTTCAATCTTGCCGGAGCTCACCTTGATCCGGGTCGGTGCTAGTCAGTGGAGCCACGGGGTAGGTTATACCTTGCTGTAATAGGTGTCGCACTCACACCAGTTTGGTTGCGTAACTCCTCTGGACTCAAAATCCCAGAATGAAAACGACCTCTGGTGAACGCCTACAACGGATGGAGGTGCTGATTCAAAAATGGCGTATCCAACTCCGTACACATATATTCAATGCCCGTGTTCAGATCAATCTGCCGCCGATCGCGGCAATGCGTTAGCGAGCGAGGATCTCGACGATGACGAGCGAACTTTCGATCCACGAGCCCCGCGATCAAACTATAGTTTGTACCCGCTAGAATATCTGCTGTACTGCGAAGATTGCCAGCAGATACGGTGTCCGAGATGTGTCACAGAGGAGACTGTAACGTACTACTGTCCGAATTGCCTGTTCGAAGTTCCTAGCAGCAACCTGCGAAGCGAGGGCAACAGGTATATAGATTGCGAATTGAGATTTGGGCGCTTGTTTCAGAAACTAACACTGCATCCAAGGTGCACACGAAGCTGCTATCAATGTCCAATATGTATTGGGCCGCTGCAGGTTAGCGCAATCCAGCCAATGTCTGATGACAACCTGCTCTCTCCCGAGGGCCAGCCAAGCTCAAATGGCGGCCCGTATGCACTCTTCTGCCAGTATTGTAACTGGTCTTCAACTGACGTTGGAATCAAATTCGACCGGCCCAGCGGTATCCACTCGCAACTTGGCAAGTTGAATAATGGTGGTACACCAAAGATTACCATTAGGGATGTTAAGGAGAGGCGAAAAGAGAATCCAGATGAACCACCCCTGCCAGACGATGAGGTCGACCGCGATTTGCAGTTTGCAAGCTTGAGGGCCTTTTATCAGGAACAGTTAGCAAATTCAAACCCCTCTCTTAGCGGTATGCCGTTGCAAGACAGTAGAAGATTCTCCTCACCGGCCGCCTTGTCGAGGATAATGTCACTTTACACCAGCCGTGGTCATCCAGGACGTATGCAGCAGGGCCCAGCAGATGTTATACGCGAGGCACTGAACTCAGAGGAAGGCCTCAAATTGGCCCAATTGGATGAATCAAGCATGATCAAGAAGTTGACCAACGACGGATGGCAAGCCACTACCTCCTCGGAGCAGCGTGCCCACCAGGTCTCGGCAGGACGCTTTCAAGATGAGCTACGACCCATACCGTATCTGCTACGTACTAAGCGCTCTAAGCGTTGCCCTGCTTGTCGTCACATCATATCCAAACCCGAGAACAAAGTCACGTCTACAAGGTTCAAAATTCGGCTGGTGGCAAAGTCCTACATCCCTACCATCTCTATTCGCCCTATGCATCCAACTGCAGCGCCTGTACCAGTCACATCCCGGCCAGCCTTCAACGACGAGGCACCATTGAAACCGCTCAAACCGTATCAGTATATTCTGACCTTCAAAAACCCACTCTTTGAAAGCATCAAGGTAACACTAGCAACGCCAAACACTACACCTGGGAGATTTGCTAGCAAAGTCACCGTTTTGTGTCCCGAATTTGAAGTTGACGCTAACACCGACATGTGGGACGACGCTTTGAAAGACGAGGGGAGAGACAAGGGTCGCAAAAGAGATGAAGGTGCTGGCCAAGGAGAAGCAGCAAAAATATGGGAGAGGGGACGTAATTGGGTGAGCATCATACTCGAGGTCGTCCCTGCATCCCTACGGCCAGAGCATCAAACTCTACTCGCAAAAGATAAGGACGAGGTGGACGATAGTCCCTTGAAGGAAGACGAGGACATTCTGGAGATACCCATGTTTATACGGATGGAGTGGGAGGCGGATGCCCAGCATGACATAGTCACAGCGCATGGAAAGGATAAAGAAGCCAAGGAGAAGAGGGAACTGGCATATTGGTGTGTCCTTGGCGTGGGACGCATCAGTCACGAGTGAGTTGGCACAGCGCACATAGATTCAGATACCCTGTGGGGGAAAAATTGGTTTTTTTTTATGGGCACGACAACAAGTCGTCGGTGATTGATCAATAAATATCATGAAGCAGCCTGTATCATTATCAAGCTACCATAATCATTAAGACGCCAAAAGCCCCATTTTTGTTGACCAGCCATCGAATTGTGACAGATGAAAATATACCCAGCATCTCCCAAGCCCCGAGATTGCCATGCCAATGCTTAAAGAAAATCCCACTTTTCGGTTTAGAACTCAGCGCTGGCGACCTGAGGGAACTCGAAATTCACATTGCGGCCGGTAAGACGGCGGTAAACCTCGGCATAGGTGTCAAGTCTATAGTCGACACCAACACGCTCCTTCTCGTCAAGGACGACCTTGAGTAGCTTGCTACCGTCCTCCTTGGTGCGGATACGCTTGCCGACGATCTCGACAGGGAAGCACAGATCGGCCAGGATGGCATCGTGGACGGCAGTCAGGGTGCGGGAACGGGGGCGCTTCTGCTTCTGGGTGTTGCGGGAGCGAGCAGATCGCTTGGGGCGGGGCAAGATGCGGCGCGAGGCGAGGATCAAGACATGGCGGTCAGAGAACTTCTTCTCGAGCTCACGGGTCAGGCTGTAGCAGATTAGCACCGATTATGAGGCTCCGCTGTGGAATAATCGAAACAAACTTACCGCTGCTGAACACGGTGGAAGCCCTGCAGGGAAGGGACGGGGACAAAGATGACAACAGCCTTCTTGCCGTGGCCAACTTCGATCTAATCAAGACCCAAAGTCAGCATGCGAGCTCCAGGACATAGCCTTGGACCGCTTCCCGTCCTGTTCCAGAAGTCAATTGTACGCTGGCTCCGGCGAGCATCCTCAAACGAAGGTTGTAGAGTCTTGTAATAGACTATTTCTAGCCTGATGCACAATTTTTCTTCCAACTCGCCGTCGTAGCCGGGTGATGGCTCCAATCAGTCGTCTTTTATACTTCAGAGGACGCTCGTCGTAGCCATTGTATAGTTTCCTTTTGGGAACAGGATCTCGAAAGGCGCCTAGGCCAAGGATCTAGTTTCATTTCATTTTCAAGTTCTCACCTCGCGGGCAGAGACGAACTGCAGAGGTCGCAGGGCAACCTTGAGATCGGCAGTGTTGGTCTCGAGATCGTAGAGAGCCTGAGCAATGTTCTGCTCAAGCTCCGAGGGGTTCTGCCGCGAAGGGCTGTTGGGGGCGATCTTGTTCAGGGCCTGGGCGCTCATCTTGACTGGTGGTGCACAACGATGATGGTGAGTACAAAGGAGTGATGTGACGGTCAAGAAGTTTTGCACAATTGGGAGTAGTTCGCTAAATTGGGGCTTTCGTGCCCTGAAAGAGGTGGGGCTCTGGATGGCATCCCAACATTACGATCACGGGAGCTTGCACGTGATAGGCACGTACTGGAACAGCCCCCCTCAGGCAGTTAGAAGTAGTCGAGGACGACAACACTAGGCGTGTTGGTAAAGGATTTTGCTTGTTGCCTTTTAATAATCAATCAGTTTAACGATCTTTCCCTAAAGTCTTTAGGGTGGATATGGTGTGCTTATTTCCAAGTCGAACGCCCGCAGTTTGTACATCCTGGGTGAATTGCCTCGTCAATCTCAAGGCTGGCGTCATATCATGTGAGTAACCCGACGACCTTGGTATTCATGGCCTAGGTGTCAATTGGCTTGCTTTAATGCACAGTATAGTGGGAGTTTAAGGATCCTGTATGTGAAGTTGGGCCTTGCCGTCAGAATAATTGGCAGCTGTCATGACAAGGCTACGGATTTTGGCAGCTGGCGACGGATGGCATGGCGCCAGTGAACCACAGCTCCTTCCTTCAAGATACCTGGCGAAACGGCATATGTTATTTCTAGGAAATGCCATGCTCTTTCCAGCTTTAATAATCTTCTCCTGTTCTTTCGTCTCAATAAAGTATCGTACTCCAAACTCATCCTCTCCCCCATCTCATATCCTTTCCAACCTTTCCGACTTCTGTCCCTCATTCAGGTCCTTATTCATAGCCCCTTTCCTCAATACTTGAGCCAGGCTTTCACTTCATCCCTTGAAATCCTCGTCACCTTGAATTGCTGCACTGCACGAACCTAAAATGGGTGCTTCGACGCTGTTGCTTGCCTTGGGCGCGGCTGCCACGGTGCTGGCTCAAGCTAACCATGCCATCGACTCCTTTGCGTACCAAGGATGCTCTTCTGTTGATATGTCATGCTTCACACCGCCTGTGCTTCTGAATGGCGAGCCGATCACTCCGGAAATGTGCCAGCGGGCTTGTCTAGGTCATCAATTCGCTGCTTTGTTCCCAACGTGAGTCTGAAGAGTACGACCTTTGGGAATCTATTCATGTCTGACGTTTCTAGGGATTGTCGTTGCGGAGATGACGCCAACGTGATTAAGCCCCTTGATGAGAGAGCTTGCAATAATCCATGCTTGGGAGATCCAAACCATGGCATGTGCGGGAGCATTTGCCCGGCTGAAGGTCCCGCAATTGCCAATGTCTACACGAAGACGGAAACAGCTAGCCAGCAGCCTCAAATCGAAACCATACATACAACTTCTACCTTCGTTCTGCCAATCACATTAATCAGTTCTGAGGATTGCACCACGTCTGACCAGGGCCCGGTGACTGAACCACCGGCTGGAGGTCTCATCACCCCTGTTGGAACAGCGCCTGGCATACCTACAACGTTCACTTTTGTGTTGTCTTCCAGTCCTGCGACCATGACAACCTCTAGTGAAATGCCTCCTGCCCCAACTAGGCTCACTTCCTCCTGCCCTGACGAACAAAGCTCAGTAACTGAGGAACCAACTGTGGCACCACCCATCACGACGTGCGACGAAGATTCTTCCATTCCTACTCCAAGCTCTGGCGTACCGGCTCCGTATGGAACAACCACTGCCTCTCTTCCAGTGTACACGTCGGATGCCACTACGTCGGATGCCACTACGTCGGAGGCCACTACGTTGGATGCCACTACGTCGGAGGCCACTACTTCGGAGGCCAAGCCCGTGACCTCGCCTGTTCCATCTCCCCAGTCGTATTCGGATCCATACAGCTCACAGAAGAAGCAGGATCCTGCGGCGACAGCTAGCAGCGTCCCAGATACAAGCCAGGACGATCCAAACCGCTCTTCAACAAGCACTCTCTGGTCTCGTCCTTCGGATGTTCTCGACCCAACTGGACAGCCACCAGTTCCAGCCCAGGTACCAGGCTCAGATTCCACCCACAGCATGGTCCCGCCGCTGGCGACCATTGGAGGATTGGCTTTGATTGCGGCAATCATCATGTAAGCAAAGTAAAAGAATGTACGTTCCTTTGCCACGGATATATGACATGCAATGCGGCAGCGAGCATCTCGATTAGTTCTTTTTGGGCCAGTTTTGGACGTTGGTTGATAGCTGGAGTGAAAGTTGAAAGCCACGTAGTACCTCTGAGTGGTTGTAAAGTATTTATTCTAAAACCACTGTCTAATGTCTGTCACAAGTTGTACCTAAAGCTAAAATATACTTATTCTGTATCCGCACTTGTCATTGATGTGAGCCATGTTTGATGTCAACTGGAACCAGTGTGCCCCATGTTTGCGTTTGAGGGTGACCGCACCATCCAAGTGCTAGGCATTTTGGATGACTAGCTGTGAGAGTAAAGGGTTGTCAAAAAGGTCTACAAAGCAAATTTGCACGCTAAGCTTTTGGTTCAGGGTAAGACAACAGCTCCGCCACAGCATGCATCATCGGGGTCGTAGCGGGGCAACCAGCGGTCGGTGCATCCCCCACCTACGTATTCAGCGAGCGCATTCCTCTACTGCAACCAGAGCGGGAACTGTGACCACTGCTAATTCAAGCTTGCATCAATACGCTGGGAATCAGTTCAAGATGCAATCTGGGATTTCAGGTAGATATGCTCAGACCCAGCCGCGCCAGGAAAGCTGCTGACCTACTGTTTACAGCCTCGCAGGAGCTCCAAGCCGAGTTCAACTCGTTGCTCTCCTCGCCGTCGATCTTTGGCCTTATTGTTGGCATCGAAAAAGAGTCATTAGTGCCCCTCAAAACTCTTCCATCCAAGGGGTCCTCATTCTTTGAAAACCTTGGGAGCTTGCAGAGCCATCTGGAACCCAACGTCCCCCTCTACATTCTACTTCGTCGATACGATGACATCCCACGTCTGACAGCAATATCTTACGTTCCGGACACTGCGCACGTACGACAGAAGATGCTGTTTGCATCTACAAGACTGACTCTTGTGCGGGAGCTGGGCTCCGAGCATTTCAGAGAGACGATCTTCGTGACGACTGCAGACGAACTCAGTGAAAGCGGGTTCAAGAAGCACGACGCGCATACCCAACTTGCTGCTCCGCTGACAGAGGAAGAACGCACCCTGGGTGAGGTCAAGCGTGCCGAGCAGGAGGCGGGATCTGGTACAGGAACGAGGGAAATTCACCTGAGCAAGAGCTTTGCTATGCCTGTGGCGGAGAACGCCGTCGCCGCTTTGAAGGAGTTGGGGCAGGACGACGGACGCGTGGTGGCCATGCTGGTGAGTTGGGAGGGGTGAATGGGGAATTCGCAGGGAATGCCGGACTGACGAAAGGGCAGAAAATCAACCCCGAGAGCGAATCCGTGGAGCTGGTCCCCGAATCGCCCCGGCCAGAGTCTATTACCGAGCTGGCCAAGGCGATTTCCACCACGGAGCCCCGATTCACGTTTTACAGGTTCAAGCACACGCACAATGGCGCAGAGCAGTCGCCAATCCTCTTCTTTTACACGTGCCCATTGACGGCCGGCAACAAGTCCATCAAGAAGCGCATGCTCTACCCATTGATGAAGCGGGCGGTGCTGGAAATTGCAGACAAGGAGGCTGGCTTGAGCCTGGAGAAGAAGTTTGAAGTCGAGGAGCCCGGCGAAATCACTGAGCAGTCTGTGATGGATGATTTGCATCCCAAGACTACTACCAAGTCGGGGTTCAGCAGGCCCAAGCGGCCGGGTCGGTGATTCTTTTTTTTATGGTTGGTACACGAGGCGGTGCGCGCGCACGTTTAGACAATATTGAATATGACGATAGAAGAAATAAAATGATGGTAAAAGAACACATTCAATTTTGCTATAAATGACGGGGGGATATTTCCCACTCGAGATATCAACTATGAAAATGCAAAACATCCTCCGTACGGCCCTTACTCTATGCAAAACAAGGCGGCATTAGCCATGACAAACGGGGAAAAATAAATAAAAATCAAATGAAGTAAACCACGTAATGGCACCTTTGCAATATGCATCTGTCATGTTCCTCGCCGCGGCCCGACCTCTAGCTTTGGGCTGCGGAGGGCTGCCCCTATGGTCTTAACGGGATGTCTATTTTGTTTGTGCGCAGGACGATGTCAAAGGGTGATGGGTCAATGTTGGCAGTATCCTTTTTTTTTTACCGTCTTTTACTCCTCGTAGTTTCCGCCAACAAAAGACAGGTTGCTCTTCTCAATGCGTTGTCTCAGGAACTCGTAGACGGTGAAGGTGACGGCCTGGCCGGGGGCGACACGCATGATACGCGGGGTGATGCCCTTGTAGAAGGCGTGGAAGCCTTCTTGCCTGCGGGGAAGGGTGAAGGCGTTAGCAAAAGAAGCACTGAGACGACTTGTTACAAGCAGGGGGGGGAGAAACGCACTTGAACATGTCGGCGGAAATGGTGGCTATCCTCGCCCAGGCACTGACGCCCGGCTGGGCAGGCGTCTTCTGCAGGCGCGTCTTGATGGTGTCGATGGGCGCGTTGCTCAGGGGCCCCATGGCGCCGGAGACGAGGCCGATCAGGGTGGTCTGCCAGCTGGGCAGGTTGGTGGCGGCGTACTGCGGCTGCCAGTCCTTGAGCCAGACCTTGAAGTAGCTGTAGGCGGTGAAGTTGACGGCCTGGTTGGTGCCCTGGCGCAGGGCCGTCAGGCTGACGCCGCGGTAGAGGGCGCCGAACCCCTCCTCGCGCACGACCGTGTACAGCGCGTGCGCGGCGTTGCGGTACTTGGGGATGTCGAGCGGGTCGGCCATGGAGTGGTGCTGCGCCTGGAGCCGGATCTTGATGACCTCCATGGGCGTGACGACGGCCACGGCCTCGGTCACGCCCGCCGCCAGGCCCGCGGCGAACGTGGCCTGGCCCGACACCTTGCCCGTCGCCGGGTCCGCGAGCAGCTGCTTGTACGCCTCGAACGACGTGAAGCGGATGGCCATCTTGGGCACGATGCCCGTCAGCACCGCGCCCAGGCCCTTGTACAGGCCCAGCGGCGTCTCCTTGCGCACGATTTCCACCCCGGTCTTGACGAAGCCGCGCTTGGGCGCGCCGGGCTGCCTGGCCCGCCGCGAGAGCTGCATCCGGACCTTGATTGTGTCTTTTGCATCGTCCTGTGTTAGTCCAACGTCTGCTACGGGGTTGGGGGGAAACGTACCCAGCGGATGGCACACGAGGGCTTCCATCATGCCGGCGCCGCCTCCGGCTGTGCGAAAAAATCGTCCCGATTAGCATTGACTCAATTGCGTCTCGGGGGGGAGGGCCAACGAACCGATGAGGTTGACTGCCGCCGTCGGCGGTTTGCGATTGTTGTCGTTGGGAGGCATGATGATGGTATTTTTTCCTTCTTCCCCTTGGTTCAAGCCCTCGAAATACGAGCTCAGACGACGGAATTGATGGCCTGGTTCGACGCTGTTGCGCCTCGTCGCAAAGCGTTGGCTCGTTGCGTCACAGCCGACAAGGCCGCAGGCTTCACATGCAAAGGCCCTATGCCGGCACTACCCTTCTGCGAAAAGACCAAGAGGCAGCAGAACCCAATTACTGGACCGGTGGCAATGACAGCGAAGCTTTGCAAAATGTAATGAAGAGGGGAGAGTTTGAAAATAAAAATAAAAAAACCGAAGATGATGACCGTCTGGTGGAAAGCAAAAAGAGTCACACGCGCAAATATCGGGGACGTTTGGCTTTTGACATATGATTCTGGGCTTGGGCTGTGGCGGGCGTGATCGGGTGTGCCATGGAGATTTGGGGGGGGGAAACGTGGAACTAGCTGGAGCATGCTTGGCCAGTCACAAGACCAGGTCTTTTCCAAGGGGCCCCGGCTTTGGGAAAGCCAAAAGACGTTCCCTTTGGTGAGAGAATGCGTTGTGGCTTTTGGGGAGTGGGAAGCTTTGTATAAGCTCGGTTGTCCCGCGGCTGTGGGATGCCGCCAGTGACGCATCGGGGACGTACCATGTATCTTGCGGGAAACTACAAGGTAGGAGAAGCAGGGCCGGGGGAAACCCCCCCACTTCACTTACTCGGAGTCGGATTGGTCTCCTCCTTCGCGGCGGTTTTGGGAATGCCGGACGGACGGAGGGCTCTTGGATGTGACGGTCCATGTGGCCGACGGACATGGCTGGTCGTGCAGTTTGCATGTTGGGCGTTATTCCAACGGCATGCCAAGAAGTAGTCTGTGACACCATTGTGTTCTGGTCAAGACTCGCGCATGTTTACAATACATCTACCTAGGTATGCTGGTCCCTCATTCTCGCTCCGTCGTCGGGTCTGTCTTTCCCAGCTAAATCCACAGCCAGGCCGAGCCCCACACCCGTGAGCCGAGCTTGTGATATATGTCAAGTAACTTATTGCGGGGTGGGTCTTTTCCCTCTACTTGAACCAAAGCCCGTCTTGCCGTCTCTCCAACGCTGCCGATGCCCTGGGATGAGAGGAGACAACAGACCATCTTTTCCATGCGAAACATTCAGAAGCAGGGAATTAATCATTGCATATATCCATACAACAACAACACACACACACACACAAAAAAAAGAGAGGACAGCGGTGCCAAAATTGCTACTATGCCAAAGCGGTATCCAAGCGCCGGAAGGGATCGGGTGCCCCGTACCTGGATGGTTCCGATCATCCAATTGGCCAGGTGCCAGCTCCGATGGCTTGCCGTCCTTTACCGAGGTACGTTGACCTCGAGCTTGGAGATTGATAAGTTGGGCCGTGCGATGGGACATGCAATTTGTCAATATGTAGAGAGAAGACCTTTTTTTATTTTCTTAAACATGTAGATTCTATGCGTCTGGCAGACCTGGGCAATAACATTGAGAGCGGCTTATTTGGATATCTAGGTAGATAGATGTGCGCGCTGCTTCAATCCCAACGTGTAAGCACACAATGGCCTTTTTTTTCAATTGGCATTAAACAAATGAAAATCTCCGTCGGGCGTTTCGCCTTCTAGAACACTTCCTCGGCTAAAGCGCTGGTGACCGAGATATTCCTGGTGATAGACTTGGCCTAAAGAATGCAAGCTTATTACACCGCATGCAGAATCTGCAACTGCAACCACACTTGTTCCAGCATCATCAATGACGAGCCACACACCCGGGTAAAGCGCCAAAGCAAGAAGAGCCAACACTTCCACTCGAGAAACATTACACCGCAGATCCCACTCTTGCATTGGATCAGGACTCGCGTCACACAACCATGATCTCTGTTCTCCATGGATAACAAAAGACACCATCTCATCACCAACCGAGGCACAGCCAATGTTGAACACGCATGTATTCCTGGGATTTTTATCTATATCAACCTGCCCATGCGCCGTGTCAAGTACCAATGATCCCCCATAACGCCATCCTTCACTACATCTAACCGTTTGAAAAGCCCTTCAAGTGCTTCGTGCACACCAGAATGCTGGCGTTGGTCGGACATGTCACTGATATACAAAGTAAAGCATCTGCATCTGCATGCAGGTGGTATCTCAAACCAAACACCTAAATACGCCCCCGATATCTGCGCAAAACCAGCAAACAGAATCCAAACGTTGAAATACGACGCCCTTTTTTTTCTTTCCCTTTTCTTCGAGATTATCGTCTAAATGCATTCGTTCAATGTCGGTATCAAGCACCATCACAGTTTGCGAGTGGGCCGATGTACAGCATGTGCGGGCAACACGATCGTATTTGGATTGGTCATATTAGGTGACCGTAAAGCTCTCCTTAAACAGAGCTGCGTCGCCACCGCCGCCGGACATGTTGACTGGGAGGCGCTAGGGATCCCCCAAGGACGGGGAGAGGACCGCCCTCGCAAGAGAGAATGAAGCCTCCACCGGGGAGAGAGAAGAGAGAGCTGAGTGATTTTAAGGTCGGTATAGTCATTAGGATGGCGTTCCTCGTTCTTCGAGGGTCTCACCCTCGAAGCTGTACAGACGGACTTCGCCGTCTTCGCTGCCACTGGCCATGCGGCTGTCGCTGAGACCAACGCAAGTAACTGGTCCTGCGTGGCCCGTGAAACTTCGCTCACACTTTCCAGAGCGAGGCTCCCAAATCTTGGTCATGGAGTCGTTGGCACCAGTCACGACACGTAGTGTGTCGCCCACAAGACCCCAGATACCTTCGACATGGCCAAACATACTCCTGATGCATTTGCCTGTGACAATGTCCCAGAGTCGGACAGTATTGTCCAGACCACCCGTCAACATGTATCGTGGAGGCAGAGGTCTGGTGGTGTCATGCGTAAAGCCACAGCCGAAAGATGCTCTCGAGTCATCCGGCTGCTCTGGCGTCGGCGTCGGCGTCGCGCTGCGATTGCTGTGCACAGAGATGGTGTCGGCCTTGTCGTCACTGGGGATTTCATCTGGCTCAAAGTCCGGCGGCATTAGGAGCACCTGCTGTACTTGGCCGACGTGCCCGCGGAAAGTCTTGATGCACTGCTTTGAATCCAGGTCCCACAACTTCACAGTCATGTCGTCGGACGCGGAAAACACTGTCCTCGATGGCGAGTCTATTCGGACGTGGTTGACCCAATCTGTATGGCCACGCAGAGAGAAGGTCTCCTTGTTGCCAAAGCTGAAAATCTTGACCGTCTTGTCGATTGACCCAGAGGCTAGCGTGCATCCGTCAAAGTGAACAGACAAGACACCCTCGGTATGACATTGCAAAGTGCTAAGACACTCCCCAGTCTGCCAATTCCAAATCTTGATGGTCTTGTCGAAGCTCCCGCTAATCAGCTTGGAATCGTCAAACTGCAGGCAACGAACAGTAGAGGTATGGCCACGTAGCGTCCGAATGACTTCGCCAGTCTCAATGTTCCAAACTTTGATAGTAGTATCGTACGAGCCCGTCGCCAAGACATTGTGGTCGAACTGAAGACAGGTGACGCCGTTCTCGTGCCCCTTGAATGTTTTGATTGTACATCGCCCAGTCTTCCAGTTAAACCCGACCTTGTATCGATCACGGTAGACATCCTTCCACGGGCGAAACTTGCGCTCGTTGTCAAGATGAGACCGGGAATTGCTAGGACCACTCAGTCGTGGTCTCTTGGATGGCCCGTCGTCAGCGCTGGAGTTAGATCGCTTGTTCGATTCGAGAGATTCGGCACTGTGGCCATTTGTCTCAACCGAGGGCCCCGCGCGTTCTGCCTGATCGTGGCGGTGGTGGGCAGTTTGATGTCGGCTCCAGGCCATGAGTTTCTTCTTTTCGAGGAGCGGCAGGCCCCAGCCGCACTTGGTGCATTTTCTATCAATATGTTGCTCGCACATTCTGTGCCACACGACGTCATCATCTGCTAAGCTGCGCCATCGTCGACTGACTTGAGCAGCTTTACACAGCGAAACGGTATCGAGATGACTGAGAATCTTGTACGACAGTTCCGTCGGCAAGGCAGCGAGGAAGTCAATCTTGAGTTGTTCCTGAACTTCACGAGAAACGGTAGACAGTTGGGGGAAGCAACATTGAGTGATGATTCCCTGCAACATCAATTCTCGCTGCTTGGATGGTGCGGCAGAGAAAAGCGACCAAACATGTGTAATGGCTTCTTGGTCGGCGGTGGGGAGGCTATTGAGTTCCTGTGAAGAAATGAGTCAATTCATGCCTTGTCGTCTTGTCTGGCAATGTTGAGAGGTAACCTACACTTTGGATAAAGCCCATCTTGGTCTCGTCTGCTGCTCGGCGACACTTTGAATCAGGACGATGTCGATAACAGAATTTAGTATTGGGATCCTTGATGCGGGTCCAGGTTGCAGGACTCTTGGCGCCAGTCTTGGTGTTGTCTTTTCCAACGGGCGCATAAAGTCCAGGAATGTGTTCCTTGAGAAACGGGCTGACCGTTTTCACCACAAGTTCGGAGGCCATCTTCTTGAGGCGGGTGTTGTCCCCCTCTTGAGGTCTCGTCCGGTCGCAGTTATCTCGAGAAGGTTGTTGGGCAGGAGAAAGGTCGGGAGAGGGCGAGCTCGGTGATTCTAAGAGAGGGTCTGGCGCGATATCGTCCCGAGTATTGGACGAGGAGAGGTGGTGATGGTCATGATTCGGAGTCAATACCGCAGACGCATGCTGGCGGTGGCCGTTGAGGTGCGCGGATGTTTCCATGGCGGCAAGAGTCTCGGGGGGAGAATTGCGCACAGAAAAGCCTAAATACTGTCGAGGCCGTGCAAGGCCATGGGTGTTTCACGTCGGTGGTGCGTGCAAGGAAGGCGATGACGTGCTCTCAGAGAGGTATATTGTAAGCACAAGGGGAGAGGACAAGTCGAAGAATCGAGCATGGACGAGGGCTGGAATGTTGGATTACGGTTCGGCTGCTAAGATGATGGCAGCAGAACCACGAGGCTTGCGAGGACTAGCGGTGGCGGCAAGTCCACTTGCACCATACAGTCGGATAGCGGGGGTTCCAAAATGGCAGTTAATCTGGCAGTTGCCGCACCCAAGTGGCTCCTGCCTCGTCTTGCGACCGGCTCTCGGGTCCCACCGACCGCCGAACCAGTTTGAGAGCCAGAGCCAGAGCCAGAGCCAGATAACATTTGGCAGCACGGACCACTGACATGACCTTTTTTCCTTTTTTTTTCTTTCCGCAATTTCATGTGTCCTATTCGCCGAGACATTCATGGTCAATTTGCTTATCCTACTGTGCCATACTGTGTGTGCCGGAGCCTCACCGACAGAATGCCTAGAGCCAGACAGTATGCGTGCGGAGTACATGCAGACGATGAACCTAGCATCTGGGTTTAGCCCCAAGACAACAAGCCTGCACATCACCAAGCTTCGGCCCTGGCAAAACCGACAAGTAACACGCTAGCGATGACGTGCGCCAGCAGCAAATGCGGCTCATCAGGCCCGTTGTCACTTGGAGACGGGAACCTCTTGTGATCTCGCCATCACAATTGCGCCATCAAGGGCAGACAAGAGATCACCGAGCTAGTCCAAAACGGGACGCCGGTGGGGGCCGCTCCGTGAACAATGCCAATCACTTCCGCACACCAGGCCCAAAACAGCCAGTGCGCGAGACTTCTCGCGACAAGAACTTTGACAGTTCCCATGTCCTATTTTAGAGACATCTCTCCCCGAGACTTTGATCAAGGAAGTAGGTATGATACGATGCATACCTACCTAGGTACCTGGGTACGTAGGGGTACGTATCATACGCGAATGACTTTTTTCTCCGAGGTTCGTTGCACTTGAACGGACTCTTTTGCCTTGATCTCTGAAGAATCTGAAGGTGAGCTCCAAATCTCTTCGACCAGGCACCACCTCAGCTCGGTGATGCCAGGCTCGGTATACAGCCGATATAAGACGTCAAGTGTTACGCGGCCAAATTTAGACGCCGACCAGGGCAGATCTCCCTTCTGAAAGGTGCTATTGGATGGGATGACACTATCAGCCACCTGGCCAGCCCACGATGCTGGTCTTTGGGCATGGCGGTGACGGATTGCATTGGCATCTGCCGCAAATTCTTGTGAAACAACCGAGCTCTGGCACAGCGATGGCGTTTCCAGGGGCCAGGATATGACAGCCCCGGAATGCCACGGACTTCGAGGCTGACATAGGATGCCCAAAGCGTCTTCAAAAAACGAAAAATGCACCCTGTCATCAAGACTCAGCTGTCCGGGATTACGACGCCGCGGCTCAGCTCAACAGCATGTGCCGCCTGCTAACCATGAAGACGAACGTACTGGTGAAAATTCTTCGATGGCGAGGTCGAGTGACATTCTTGTCTCACATCGAAGCGCTTGACCTGCACAACATCCGAATCGCCTCATCTCTCGCCGTCCTGTAATGGTCTTAGATCTTGTTCTGTTGGGCTTTGACTGAACCCCTGAGGTCACGCCTATCTCGGAGAATATAGAATTTTTCTACTTCTATTCTTGAGCAAGGATATGGGAGATGAGGATTTTCCTCTCTAGATTGTAAAAAGTCTCGGTTGGCTTGCTGAACGTAGCAACTGCCACGACCTCACCACCACGCGGAGGCATGGGCAACAAGTATCCACAACCCCCCCTTTCAATCAACTCAAATATCGCTGTAATTGCCCTCTTCCCCTTGCAACGGCCACTTCTTGACCGTGGCGCATTCGCGCCCCTATAACAAGCACAGCGGCAGGTCCTGAGCCAGGCATGAGCGAAAGAAATGAGCCCGAGTGGGCTGTGTTCCCTTTGTAAACGGATATTTTCCACAAATGACGTGATGTTCGGCATAGGATGGCTATACGTGGCGAGTTTTAGAGCAAATTTCTCGAAATTTATGCATTTCACGCCCGCCTATCACATGTATAGTGCATACTTGATTCAGCGCAAAAGGCGCAGGAGCCATACTACACTTTTCCGCCTCGACAAGGAGACTTAGATGGTCATTTTTCTTATCATTTCGGGAACATTCAAACACTGGCTGGTCATCGGAGATACATATAATGGCAAGCAGGGACAAGGATATCAAGCCGCTTTCTTATGGAGCATGAGGGGGGAATGCTTACACGGAGATTTACGTGTCCACTGCGTTTGCCAAAGAAAGATATCCCTGTCAGAAGCTAGTTCAAGATTGGAACGCCTCTCAACTGCCGTTGCAAATCTTGCTCGGGGCAGTTGCCGACTTCTGACAGTATCAGTATCAAGACCGGCTTTAATTTTCGTCCGCCGATTTCCCACGGCACAAAAACTGCAGCCTTGTAATTCTTGAAGATTCGGCGACCAAGGAGTCTTATCTCCTCAACGATTTCGTTTGTTTCGGAACGCCGACAGCAGCCCATCTTTACGACATGTTTGTGTGCATGCTCCATCAGTCGCTGATGGGAGCTTCAGGCTTGCGACCGCCGCGGGAAGTAAAGAAACTGACAGCTCTGACACCAAGATTGGAATTTGAGGCATCAAAGACAACGAAGCATGGGTTTTTACCCAAACGGGGCTCGCAGTCTCCGCCCTGGCCCATTTTGATCTGGAAAATCTCACCTTCTTTTCCTGCAAGTTATGGACGCTAACATAGCGAAGAGTGAAGAGATGATGAATTGTTGCATTGGCAAACAGAAATCTGGGGATGCTCACCAAGACAAACCGAATTTCTACTACGTGTATATAGCTGGCATTGCGGATACCCAAGCCAGCTGGTCCGGCGGCCTTCAGAATACTAACTGGTTTAACTGTTGATAGACACTGCAAGAATTGATTGCGTCGGTGTGTCTAGTTTTACGCGACTGATTGGTTCGTCTGTCACCACGAAATTAGAACGATATGAGGGCATTGTGGAGATGACCACAATTGATAAGAGACGTTGGTGTTATACATGCCAAACGGTGAACAGAGCCTTTCTCCTCATGCACGAGATGTCAGCCCCTGTCAGAGTGGCTATCGGGCTTGGGAACTGCGCCATGGAGCACAAAGATGCAGCAATAGCGGCCCTTGGCCGAATACCCACGATATCCAACTTGTAAGTGTGCCCTCTTGACTGCTGCTAGCTCCGACAAGCCCCCTCTCTATCGTTGTATACGGCCTTGTTTCCAAGATGATATTCTTTGGAGACAAGGATACAATGTGGATATCACACGGGGCGGTTCTTGACCGCATGGCGCTGGGTTAACAAAAAGGCGTCTTTTGTTTGCTTCTCCGGCCTCGAGGCATGCTTTTTACCAACTTCGCAGTTTCCGGCCCAACTACCTCTTGTTAGTGACACAGCTATATTACAAAAAGGAAAGACTCTTCACAGCAGGCCCGCAAATCAACAGCGAAGACAGAAAATTTAAGAGTATATTCATTATTCCAGGAGATTTTTATCAACTAGGAGGCTAGAACGATAAATTGGCCGGCCCCCGCGTAACCGTCCGCGACAAAAGGACGCTATGCGGACATGAACTTCGGGGTCCAAGGAAGGGTGAAACCCCCAAAAGCTCAGGGCAGAAGTCCCCTGCAAATCGACTCATCATCTTTCATAACAGTCTCCAGGTTCTAGCGGAACTAGAGACGGTTGTCGAGGTTTCTAGCTGGCCCATCAAGAAAGTGCCGAGAGTAAATCTTTGTGGGCGGTCTCGCAAGCTCCGCGCGTTGCTTTTGCCAAAACCGTTCCTTCTGCCCGTTTACAGGGTTCAACGTGCGATCAATGACAAGAGTTCGCCGGCTAACAGTTAGTAAACATAGCGAAGATGACGGGTCCATCCAACAACGGCTATTTCAAATTTTCGTTTAGCCAGTTACAAGTTCAAATGGCAGGTAAATAAGATCTTTATAGGAGTAAACGGATGTACAACTAAAGCACCAAGTTGTGAAACCTCATCCCCTCTCACCTCCCGCGGTCGCAAAGCTCGGTGTTTCCAGCAAGAGCTTCCGGAACCTGCCGTGATGTTGTACGGCTTCAGAGCCCAGTTGACCCGAAAAACAGCTCAAACTCAAGACCATGTGCGCTTCCCCCGTGGTAATCGCCTGTGTCTCTCGGCCCTTGGCAAGTTATTTTCCTGCTACCACAGTCGGGTCAGGTCAGGTCAGGTCAGCGAGCAATGGTCGGGTGGTCTCTCTAGCATCCCCAGTTCGAGGCCCTTTCGCTCACAGGCAAGTCTGCGACGAAATGAAACATGGCACAGCCCCGACACCCAATGGAAAGAAGCCATGACAGCATTGAATTGATTGTAGGTATGATATCAGTTCAAAATGCCGTTAGCCCGAGCGATTCTCTTACACCTACATCGTCATTAGTCCCGTTCACGCCTCGCTCAACCGTTCCCTGACATGACCTAGTAAGCCAGATGAAAGGAATTAGCTCCCCGAGATTTTCTATCCCTTTCCTAATTTGAAAAAAGTGACTCTCATCTAATGTTGTGGTTGGTGCTTTTCGTAGACATCCAGCATTCCTGACGTTGGAGCATTCCAGTGACCGGGCCAGCCAGAGTGCGTGAAGCCGCGGGCGTGACACATCTTGGGGGCGGGGGACGAAGAGCAGGTGAAAGCTGTCCAGAGATGGGAGGCCGTATGTATGCGGCAAGAGGGAAGAAGAAGAAGAAGAAGAAGAAAGAGGCCTCGTCACCGGTTCTGCTTTTTGACCCCTTGCAGTCCGTCGTTGGGTCCTGCATCACTATCATCGTCGCACTGGGCAGAAGTTTCATGATGAGCTTCACCAGCATGCGTGGCCGCCTATTACACCATCAGACGTTCTCAGTAGAACGAAGAAGTTTTCAAATCCGTGCTGCCGCTTTGAACCGGCAAAAAGTCACGTATCCGCGGCGTTACGATGGACGTCCACGGTCCGCCGATACGGTACCCAACTCCACGGCAAGCAAGCACCTGCGGCGCAGAAAACAAGGACAACGGCTCCTCCTTCCGAGCATCTGATGACTCGACCTTGGCGGAGAGCATACCGTCCAGCCCGCGGCAGCCTCCTGCGTACGGTGCCGAGCGAGCACCGCCTCTGTACCAAGAGGAAGACGACCCGGACCACGTCAAGGCCCGACGCAAGGTCAGGCGAACGCTTTGCATACGGCTGCTGACGTCCATCTTCATCACGGTCCTCGTGTCGCTTATTGTTGCGGCCGTCGTGGCGAGAATACACGACAGCAACATCAACCCTGACTGGAGCAGCAACGAGACTGCGTCCAACAAGTAAGTAGTCCCCAAAGCCGGGGTTGACAGAAAAAGGGCCGGGCAAGATTCTGACAGAACATGACAGAACGAATGGAACCAGCTTCACCATGATATCCGGCAACAGGCCTTCTTCGGCGCCGCTTCTGTCATCCGCCACAGAGGCAGCGCCGCAAGATGCCAAAACTACCGTTGCAACACGCCAGGCAGAGGCAACTACAGCTAGTACCTCTTCTTGGGCACCGACTTCCACGGCGGACGAAAGAGCCGGGCAGACGGTGGATTGTGCGTCAATGGGCGTGTTTGTGAACGCCACGCCGGTGACCGACATCGCCCCCGTTCCTACCAGGATCACACCCACGAGCCAGAGGCGAAAAGTGCACCTCGTCGTGGACGACGGCGACGGCGACCAAGTGCTTGGCGTGTCCGTGTACAGATTCAACGGGTGTTTATTGTCTCGGGAGTCATACAGGGACTCCGACGGCGGCTTGGCTTACCGGTGTTCGCTGGCTTGTCCTCACAAGCGGCGGCAGACGAAGCAAGCTCGCGAGGTGGTGGCTGAGGAATGGGGTGCCTGTGGTTAGGGTGCCCTTCCTGTCAGAGGGGAGTTTAATTCGCTTGCCCCTGTTCTAAAAGGCAAATCTTGATACGAAGGGTTTCTGTATGTTACGTGGATTCATGCTGTGGTTGCGTTTTGGCTTTTTTTTTTTTTTTTTTTTTGGGCACGCAGGGACGAGGGAAAATGGCGTTTTGGACATCAAGAGCTGGCATGTACTGCAACGAAGGGGACCTGGTTGATATTGTAAATGTATACACGCCCTCGCTGGCGAAGTGAATATCTCCTCGGGTGCTTGGAAATAAAGAACCATGGTAGCAACAAAGCCATTGACGTACTATTTAAACACTTTTTCCCGCCCCAGCATTGTCCTGCAGTGGGTGAGGGGTTTCTATCATGTCCAGTGTACATTGTAAATGTGCCGTATATACATGACTTTTTGGGCATCATAAATCTCTCCGGGCGTTGCACACAGGCCGTGTTGTAGCATGTTGAATGAACCCCTGACGAGTTGCCGGCCTGCTCACGAAGCCTTTGCCTAGTAATGTCGGATGAACCACGCTTCACCGTCAGGTTTCATCGAGAAGGAATCTTCCGGCGTTACACACTCGGGGAATCTGTGACCTCTGCCGTACCCTCTTTGCAGCAGTCGGCTCGTCGTTTCTCCCATCACGTTCAAAACTCGCCAGCCTAACTCGTGATAGAAGCAACGGCGGGACGAACATGCCAACCGTCGTGGCGCATGAATATTCTGTTCAATTCTCTTCCTTGTCCGACTATTTTCTGTCCCTTTTTTTTTGGGTTGGGTGTCCGTCTTCACCAGTGCTCGTGAGTATGCTGGGCGTAACGGCCGTCAATCTGGCTATTCCTGTCCGAGTGCGTGACTTCCACCTGATTCGACACGACAATCGCATTCGAGGGCCGCGCGTTCCTCACGGTATCCATCTTGATGGCCCCCACGATGCGTTCCTCGCTCTCGCTAAACGTCATGTTTGTGGCGACGGGGTTTGCCGTGCGCGGCCGGTTTCGAGGAGTCGACGAGCCGCCGCCGCCTCCAATTGTCACGAGGCCGGTTGGCGATTTGTACGACTTCTTGGACGACCCCAAGGCGCTTCCGAAGAGGGGCGTGAGCCAGACCCGGAACAGAGGGAACAGCATGGGGAGGTTGGTCGTGATGACGGCCACAAACGCCTCCCTCGTGCCCCAGGACCCGGCAAGCTGAGCGCCGTTGACAGGGTCCTAAAGAAACAAAAAGACCGGGCGTCAGAGAAGCCAGCTGTATACATCTCTGTAGGTCATGGGGGAAAGCCTTACCACTAGAACGAAAACACTCTTTAGCGTCGCACACACAAGGACAAAGATGCCCGCCCCGAGGACGATTGTCGAGGCAATCTTCTTGATCATTTTCAAGCTGGATCCCCAGAGCATGGGGAGCGGGATCAGGATCAGGTATATGTCGGTGCAGACGTTGGCCGCGAAGGAGACCCAGATAATGGGTCGCGAGACGGCGGCCTGGCATGCGTCTAACTCGCCATGATTAGTACAAAGTTTGCCCAGAGGTTTTGACGCCATGGGGGAACGCGCTTACTTCCAGGGTCCGGGTTGATCTGCCAATATCTGCTGAACGGTCGGCAGGCAAGGAAGTTGGTGAGGATACAGGCCACGGTTGTCCCGATGACGAGCATGAATCCAACGATGATGCGGATCCTATATGGCCGCCCAAGTCCGTCCTATCCACAAGAGTCAGAAAATCTGTCCATGCCTTGGTAGCCCACATGGATGTAGACCGCTGGCGAGCCCATACCGTTAGTCGGATGTAGAAGGCGAGCACGGATAGTTTCAAGAAGCCGATCAAGAGAGAATAGGTTGTCCAGCCTGCAACCTGAATTTTGGAGCCAATCACCCTAATTAGATACGTACAACATCAGCATCTCGCTTCAATCAACAGCGTCCACAGGCCACGTACCTCGATTGGTATTCGGGATCGCTGGGTGAAAGGGCCACACGCTCGGCATCCGACATGCCATTGTTGGCCAGGCCGTGAGCAATATTGCCGATACTGTAACCGAGCGCCGCCTGGGCAGTATAGAAAGCCTGAGAGCCGGCCATCAAGAGTCAGTCAAAGCTGAAGGCTCTCTTGCCGTTTGCAGGCGGTTTGTCGGACTCACCACGCCGACCCAGACAAGATAGTCATCTGCTCGTAGATTCCTGGCTCCCACGGCACGGATTCGAGCATACGTTCTCAGGAAGGTCGCGAAGACGCCAATGCCATACAAAGTCCACAGCTCAATGGTGAAATGGTGAAATGCCGCCTCGGCTGCCGCTGCCTGAGCGGCGGGATCAGAGGAATCGCCGGTTGCCATATCCAAATCGACATGTATACGCGGGGGAGAAGACCGTCCTGGCGCATCCAGGTCCAGAGAAGACAAACCCCGGGATGAGAAGGGGCTTCCGGGTGTTTAAGACCCTGAACAGAGTCGATTAGCGCCATCGTCTCTCTGCGATCCCACGTCGCCTTTGTCTAAGCTCTACTCGAACCGGACTTGGCACCGAATGCGACACCGGAAGCAAGGGATCAGCAGCAATCTTCCCGCCGGCTTAATTCGCTACAGCCTGCTCGGCGGGCTTGCCTAGGGAGACAAGAGCCGGAATCGTGGCCCACAAACCTGGCTCATACTCCGTACACAAGCAACATGGTGTTTTTGTGGCGCTATCCGCGTTCCTGGGAAATGATTCATGTACATCACATCTCCACCAGGGGAGAGCAAGCGAGCAGATTCCCCACGTGGAGAATGTCTGTGCAATGGTTCGTATTGTATACAAATTAGTTCCGAGTCTAGGGGAAAAAAAAAACTTGGCTGAGGAAGCACGGCACAGACAACAGGACAAGTCCCGCACGGAAGGCTTCTCGTGACGTTTCGGCGCCGCTGCCGACGAGACTAACGCACAGTCCTTGAAGGAAACTGTCAAATGTGACATTAAAGCCACTTGACTCGAGTGTTGCATTACACCCCACCGCACATGGCGCCATATCAAGAAGCAGCCGGGTACTTGAGCAACATTGCAGGCCGGCTGCGTCTTGTTGCGCGCCGCCATGGGCACCAAGGGACTGACATGCTTCCAGAGTAGAAGAGAGATTCTTCACCGCAACCTACTAGGGCCGTGAAACAGCATTACGCGTGTGTGAAGGGTTCCAGGAACTGTTTACTCTCCAAGCAACGCTTGACGGCACGATAGTATACGGAGTAGGGAGGAGGAAGTAGTACTACAACATGTCCCCCCTGGCTGATTTATCGTCCCTTGGCATCAGTATCCCCGGCACTTGACCAGCCATCCCTGATGGACAGCCTTTTCTTTTCCACAGTTTGGAAATTCGGGAGCCGAGATGTCAAGCCTCAAACCAGACATGTTGGCTGTCAAAATCGACAATCGGGGCCATGGTTTATATATCTCTGATTTCCCCAAGAGAACGCCTTGCAGGTTTATACACTGAACCCTCATCGACCCCAAGTTCGGAGGAATCAAAACATGCCGATGGGACGAAAATGCCCGAAACGCCGAGAGCCTGGGTCGCCTGTGGAGCGCACTTTTCCCTCTCGGGGACCGCAGTTCTTCTCTTGACCGAATTCCGCGAGTCAAGCGGACAGTTCGGCCCGCGGAGAAGGGACAGGAAGCTAATGACGGAGGCTGTCGCCGTGTGTCTGGTTCCTGGCGCCCGGCCTTCTGGACTGGGGGAGAGAGCACATTTTATCACAACCCCTGTCTATGGAGGAAGCTACGTTGCCATTCACTTTTGCGTCGTGGTGGTGGAACTACTCAACGCGGTGAGCGCGGTGGCTGCGTGCTACCAAGTGGCTCATGATAGACAAGCCAGTTGCTGTATTCGTAACAGAGGCCCGCTGGTAGATCGTGACGGGGCTGTGCGAGAAAATTATCCTTTCGCCGTTTCGCTCAGCGTTCCAATCGATATCGTCATCTGTGGCCGGCACATGTTAGTTTGTTAGTTGTGAGCAGACATCTGTACCAGCATGGCTGTGTCGCACATTCTAGTATTCCAAGCGCAGTCTCATCCTGAGTAGCGTGTTCGCAGAAGAGACTTCCCGTCCGAGCCAGGAGAAACCCTCGGAGTTGGGTTAGCTATACCATTCACAACGACGTGACCTCAGGGGATAGAAAAATAGAGAAAACTCGAATAGGGGAAAGAGACGGGCTCGCATATGTCAGTGTGCATCCTCCTGTTTTACTTTGGCTCATCCCTGTAGAAGAAACTCAAGGGAGTCTGTTCATGCCCCAAGATATGGCTCTCTATATATATAATTATTTACCTTGGGTTTTTGCACGTTTCAACCTCGCCATGCTATATATACTTGGCGGGCGATATTTCGCCGCCTCTAACCGCCCCTTATCTGGCTCCAACTTCTCTCTACGCGATTGGTCCGAAGAAGCTAAACTTGCCTGAAGGGTCATACTTGTCCTTCAGGGCCTTCAGTCGGTCTTGGCGCCACGTCGCACTGCCGTACCACACCTTGGGGTTCTCGTTGCCGTAGGCATAGTTGACATATGCTCGGACATTGCACAGACCGCTGGCCTTGTGGAGAATATCACGGAGCTGGTTGCCCAGATCGCCGGCCTTCTTGTCGAGATCGGCCCCGTCGGGCTTGTAGGTGATCAAAGGCGCAGCCAGCAGGTGAGCCTCGCGGAAGGCGAACGCGCTGGACTCGCTGTCGATGGCCTGGACGCCCTGGACGGGGTATCCCTCGAACATGAAGAGAGAGCCGTTGAAGGCGGAGGAGCCCCGGGTGGCCTCGGCAAAGACCTCGTATGCCTCCTTCTGGGCATCGACGTTGTATGACTGCAGATAGATGGGGAACCGGGGGTTGGCGAGGCCGGCCTTCTGGCACGGGGGAGACGTGAGAGCAATGCCCGTCCAGCCGGCGAGGTCCTTGTACGTTCCGCTGATGGGCGTCACGGCGATGGGACCAATGTCGTGGAAGGGCCGGGTGTACTTGGCGTCGACTGCCTTGACGCCTTCCTGGATAATGTAGAAGAGGATGATGGGCTGTACGCGGCACAGGTCAGCTACCACGGACTATTTCGCTGGAGCGTACAACACGGCACAGGCTGACTTACGTTGTTGGGGTCGGCGGTGGCATCATGGAGCCAGTATGACCAGTTGATGACATTGGCGGCCTGGGTGCCGTTCTGGAGCAGGTATTTGTTGGCGGCGTCGTACACGGCTCCGACCTTGTCGCCGGAGAAGACAATGGTTTCAATGGCCCAGTCGCGGTGCTGGATGTCGTAGACCTTTGTGGTCACGGATGTGACGATGCCAAAGTTGTGGCCTGCTCCTTTGAGCGCCCACCACAGATCCGACTTGGAGTCAACAGTTTGCAACTCCCCGTTGGCCAAGACGACGTCCATGGACACAAACTGGTCGGCAACGAGGCCGTGATGGCCCTGGAGCCAGCCATGGCCACCTCCAAGAGCTGGTCCCATGAGACTGACGCATTCGCAGGTTCCCGTGACTGTGCCAGTTCGACAAGTTAGTTTGTCTTTTTTTTTTTCCTACACGTCTGGTCACAGCTCACTTGCCTGTCTGTTTGCCCGCATCCCACAGGGTGTCGGTCACGTGCTTGGACAGCGCGCCGCCTCCAATCGTGGCCGTCTGTCCATCCAGGGCGACCTCAATGGTGTTGAGCTGGTCGAGGTAAATTTCCACGCCCGACTGCATCGTGCCCAGGGTGGTGATGGCCCCGTGAGCGCTATTGTACGCCAGGAACGGCAGGTTCTTCTTGTTTGCATATTTGACCTAGCGCCGCGATTAGAGGAAGCCCCTCGTAGTCGGGCGGTGCTCACTTACGGTCTCGGAGACGTCCTTGGCCGTCGCAGCGACGACGACGACATTCACGGTGGGCGGGCTCAGCGTAGACCAGCGCGTCGACGCATCGTCAAACTCGGCCGAGCCGGGGAAGTACACCTTGGCGCCGGGCGACAAACTGCTCTGAAGCTCCTGGGCCTCGCCAATGTCTCTTGGGCAGAGGCCCGGGACGAGATCGCGGGCCGCAGGCAAACCGGTGCAGGCAGACGTCAATGCCCAAGCAGCCACCGCAGCCACAACTTCCATCTTAAACTTTGTCATCTTGACAGGGCGAAAAAGGGTCGAGACAACGGCTCGACTCCGATTATATTTCCTCCCGAGCCGCTAGTACGGGCCAAAAAAAGAGAACCAAATGCAACTCGAGCGCAGCGCCGACGCAGGGTCACGTCATGCAGCTCCCAAACCGAGACTGTTGTTTCTTTCCTTTACAGAAACGGAAAGGTTGAGCTTAAAAGAGAAAGGATGAACAGCAAAACAGGGCCTTGGAGACATTTATTGACTTGAGCTGAGTAAACTACCTCATCCGTGCCAAGCCGAGAAGGGTCCCAATTCAACCTGGTCGATGAACCTCGTTGGTATCAACCCCCCCGGGCCTCGCCATCTCATTCGGGCTCAATTTCTCCCGCAGTCTGCGGAAGAAGAGGTAAAAACCGGGAAGAGGGGGGGGGGGGGGGGGGGGGGGGGGGGGGGGGGGGGGGTTCGCTTCGGGTCCTGGGCAAGCCATGGGTCGTCGGTGAGCCCAAAAGAGTCCAAGCCATGCAGCGGACTGAAAACTGGGGGTTGCGCAAGAATGTGCCACGCCGCCCTTCCTATCGCAATCCAGCAAGCGGACCGACCCCGAGGAACAGCCACAAGCCATCATCGTCATGTGTCTGGGCCGCTAGACCGTCGCATCGCACCCAGGCCGACGCCACACCTCCTCCGTAACAGGAACTGCCGCGTGGGAGTTGGTGGATGGGTATCTTCTAGAGAACCCTTCTGGAGGCCAATGGCCAAATTTGGATATAGCACTGTCCGTGTATGCATGATCGGCAAGTTGCGATATTACAAAACTGCTTTTGTAGAATGAAGGCGGAGTCTGCAGGGGCCGATCGGAGCCGTAAACAGGATGGCGTAAGGAAGTCGGCTTGCCAAACAGATGTGCCTGATTTTTTCTTTTTCTTTTACGGCTAGAATCTACAGTGCCATCAGTACTAAACAACCGAATGTCTGGTTCCGGTGTTGACGAGTGGGTGAGCATATATTTACTATCCTCAACCCGCGGCGTACCATCACAAGCCACATGAAGAGCAGATAGTTATATTAGGAAAAACCCAACGTTGGCATGGGAATAGGTCACTTCAATAACTGCGAGGAGCACTCAATTCATCTATTCTTACATAGGACACACGGCTGGATGCAGCATGCCAGCAGCTCAAGGGTGCCTTGCTACCATGCGGCCCCCGTTCTTGTCCCGTCATCTCCGGCGCTATTACATCAGGTGATCCGTGACATATGCATGACAACTGAGATGCGCGCGAATCCTGCCTCGGTGACTTGGCGCTGCAAGAGGCAAAATCAGTTCTGTACCGCGTGCTCTCAAACCTAGTTCTAGGAAGTCTTTATAAGTTTGTAACCCGGATATGTGATCCTCCAAGAAGCAACCCGCGGTTTTCGGAAAGCATCCGGCCGGCGCCTGGATAGATTGAGATGATGTCGCCGTAAAATAGCCAAGCTTGATGTGTTAAGAACAGGCCTGGCAATGTTCCACCTCTTCCTTTCCATGCCGTCACTGATATACCGGGTAGACCAACAAATAATAATTCATTTTCAATCATGGCCGCTTATTATTGCAGCGTGTGTTTTGTGGATAGCTTTAAAGAGTCTGCTCTTGGTTAGAATTTATATTTGAGTTTCTTCCCTTAAAACTAGGGCGTCCATGGTTTGCTAAATACACACTAGGTGATTCTGACGTATCTCAATTTTGCAACACGTTTTCCAAACTGCAAAGTACTTTCAAATTTGCATCACGTCCCGTCAAAAAGCAAATGTGTAGGGTAGGCAAAAAGCTACTAGCAGCGGGCCTGAGTGGCTTGTCTTATCGCCCCACCGATAAGTTACCGAATCGAAATTTCTCTGCCTCACCAATTGACCGACACACAAGTACGGAGTACATCTCGTCACTCTGCACAAGGCAAGCTCGCGCCCGCCACGAAACCAACAAGCTTGCCAATCTCGATGCAATTATGGCGGCCGGCGATGAACATCCCGCTAAGACCGGCGACCCTGCCGTGGAGCGCAATGCCTCTACGGTCAATGGCACGCCCAATACCACGGCCACAGAGTCTGGCGATGCCACTCCGGATCAAAAGAAGTCTGGCGACAATCACGACGGAAAGAAGCGAGGAGAAAAGGGGCGAGCAGAACGGAGGTAAGTCGCCGCACATTTCTGTCCTTGTTGAACATGCAGAAAATTCGCAAACATGACCTGACGCTGACCAGCCTGTAGCCGCCAGCTAAAAAACGACAAGAAGCGCAAGAAGCAGGACGACTGGCGCGAATTCAAGCGCCGCAAGTTGAGCGACAAGGCGGGCGAGTCAGGAAACTCGGAAAAGAAGAACCCCTTCTCCAAGGAGGAAATCGCTTCGGAAGAGCGCCGGCCGAAGCGCAAGGTCGCCGTCATGATTGGGTACTCCGGCACGGGATACAAGGGCATGCAAGTGAATGGCGACGAGCCGACGATTGAAAGAGATCTCTTCAGAGCCTTCATTGACGCCAAGGCCATCTCCAAGGCGAATGCCGACGACCCCCGCAAATCGAGTCTGGCGCGGTGCGCCCGGACGGACAAGGGAGTGCATGCCGCGGGCAACGTGATTAGCCTGAAGCTGATCATCGAGGACGAGGACATCGTGGACAAGATCAATGCGCACCTGCCGGAGCAGATTCGCATTTGGGGGATCCAGAGGACCAACAACAGCTTCAACTGCTACCAGTACTGCGACTCACGCTTCTACGAATACTTGCTGCCTAGTTATTGCCTGTTGCCGCCCCATCCGCAGACGTACCTGGCCAAGGAGTGCGAGAAGCTCAACAAGGAGTACGGCGCCGAGGACGAAGTGGCCGCTGCGATGGCGGACGTCAAGGACTTCTGGGCAGATGTTGAAGAGAAGGAGATCAAGCCTATCCTCGCCGGCCTGGACCCGGAGCTGAGAGCCGTTGTCATGGAGCGGGTGCACGCCCAGGAGGCGGAGGAGTACGAGAATAACAAAAAGGCCGAGGCTGAGCAGAGCCACGTCCCCGATGCTGAGGAGGCAGCAGACAAGCCAGAAGAACCCAAGAGAGCCAGCCTCGAGACTCACAAACCCAAACACCGCGAACTTGGCCCCATCGACTTTGCCCTCCGCGACATCAAAGCCACGTACATTGCCGCCAAACGGCGGTACCGCGTCTCCCCCGAGCGCCTGCGGCGCCTGCAGCAGGTGCTCGACAAGTACACCGGCACATACAACTTCCACAACTTCACCATCCAAAAGACCTTTTCCGACCCCTCGGCGCGCCGTCACATCAAGTCGTTTACCGTGAATCCCAAGCCAATCATCATAGGCGACACGGAATGGCTATCGCTCAAGGTCCACGGGCAGAGCTTCATGATGCACCAGATCCGCAAGATGGTCGGCCTGGCATCCCTCATGGTGCGCTGCGGCACCACCCTGGATAGAGTCGGCGATTCGTACCAGGAGCAAAAGATGGCGATCCCGAAAGCCCCCGGCCTGGGACTCTTGCTGGAACGACCCGTGTTCGAGAACTACAACAGGAGGGCCAGGGACAGCCTCGGCAAGGAGACGATTGACTTTGGCAAATACGAGGAGCGCCTGGAGGCCTTTAAGCAGAAGCACATCTACAGTAGGATTTTCGAGGTGGAAGAAAAGGAGAACACGTAAGTGATGGTTTTGAAAATGCTCACATGTTTGGGGGAAAAAAAAGGGCCGTTTGCTAACGAGATGGGCAGGTTCCACGGGTTCTACAACCAGATCGACCAGTTCAAGGCGAACCACTTTCTGTGGCTGTCTGCCGGCGGAACAAAGGTAGCCGAGTTGCACAAGGAGAGCGACAAGACCGAGGTGGACAAGGCGCTGGGCGACGAGGATGAAAACCCAGAGGGCGGTGAGGGTTAAAATCGATGATAAACATGTGCCTAGGTAGACGAATCTGTCGTGGGAGTAGGATGCGAGAATATGACTTGAAGAAATGAAAGCCTTTGATATTCCAACTAAGCTCCTTGATTGAAAACGCTTCCTAGCCCCCAAGGGTATTTCCACCTAACGCCCATCACCTGTAGATATCTTGTCCGCCGTGCTGTTGGAAAATAAAAATAAAAATGAAAAAACCCAAGCTCATTTCGCCGTCGTAGCGTCCTCCTTGACCAACACCTCCCACGAACCACCACACTTCTGCGCCAGCTCTCGCATCCGCCGGCCATCGAGACTATTCAATAGGGCCGAGACCAGCGCGACGTCCTCCTCAATCTGGGCGTCCTTGGCCTTCCGGTCAGGATCGCCTTGGCCCAGCGGCCCAAACACCCACAGCTCCTTGATCTTGCGCGACAGCGATAAAAGGTCTTTTATGGACGAGTTCTACGAAAAAATGGTGAGCGGTGCTTGATTTTTTGGGGGGGGGGGGAGGGGGAATTTGCGTACCAGCCCGTCAAACTCCATCTTCATGGAGATGCCACTGACGGCCATGGTCTCCGGCGTGGCGTTGTTCCGCTCGCCCTCTGCCTGGACGGTAGCCAGCATCATGAGGGTGCGGTAGCGCGTGAGGATGTCGGCGACGAGGCGGTTGTGGTTGTCTTTTGGCTGCGTTAGCATCCGATGACGACGAGTGAGATTGGGGGGGGACCGGTGCCTGGTTTGAGCGGATTGGGAGACGAACCCATGAGATTGGACGACGAGGGCTGCGAGCGATCCATTGTGGTGGGTGTTTGTGGGATACTGCTCAGGCCGCCATTGAAGCCGGGGTGTGTTGTGTCGTGAGTCTGATGAGTCGCGACGAGCGCATTGATGGAAAAGTGGTGCGGGAGATGGTGGGGGGGCGGAAGCCGACGTCAACTTGGCGGATCCCATCTTGAGGCACAAACGGGCTATTCGACATCATACACGCAATTGCATGGCCCATGTCAAACATGGCTACACATCTAGCAGATTCTTTTCATGGCTCATCTCGGACAAATATGCCACCCTTCCATTGTATCGCCGACAGTGGTCGCTCTGGTTATTTGTGTCGCTGGTGTCTTGATGCCATCCATCCATCTCCCACCATGGAGAAGCAAGAGACTTGAAAGTTGACACGGCCATCAAGTTTGGGATATTCATCCCCTTCCGACGCTTGTTGACCGCCGCGGTTATCCCATGGATCCATTGACAAATGAACAGCACTCGGGTCTTGGAGCTGAAAGGCACCGTGGCCATGGATTTAGCCGCTCCACCACAATCTTGCCTCAATTGGTTCGATCGTCATGAAACCGCCAGTATCTGCAGTCAGCAGCCAAGTTGGACGACAGGGTTCTACGTGCGCGCCTTCGACTGTCTGTTGCTGGAGACTGATAATCCCCCGGCCTGAATTATTATTCTGGACGGCTGTCGCGCCGTGCTTTTGCTTAATCTGTAGACCCGCCCAACTTCTCTCTGCTGCCTCCTTGTATTACTCCGTACTCCATTTTCCCAACGGAAGTAGTGCCACGGCGAACAGCTGCGGATAAGGCCTCAACCTCAGCAACGCGGATTCCTGTGACAACCGTAACCAATTTTGAAAATCACAGCCCAGTCGACCCAGGTATCGCCGTGACCGCGCGATTCCGCCATGTCGTCCACAGCAGGAGCATCAACGACGGCAAACACCCCGTCCGTCATCACATCCTTTCCTAGGAACCCCCTCACCACGACCTTTTCCCGGCCTCCAGGCTGCGATGGCATCTACCTGTCGGGTTTTCTGGCCATGGTAGATCTAAGCTCTACCTGCCTGCCCAGTAACTTCAAATCCGACGCCTACTTCTCGCCCGGCCTCGTCTGTCCGTCGGGGTATGTATCCGCGTGCCATGATACAACCGGCGTGGCATCGATAACAACGGTAACGTGTTGTCCTGCTCTCAAGAACCCAGACGTCACCCTGGGCTGCCTTACCACGAGCACACTGTCGGGAAGTTGGTCAACGCTATACTGCACATGGATTGCGCCCCCGAGTTCAGACTCGACGCTGCCCGTGACAACGAGCGAAAAAGGCGTCACGACAACGAAAAACCTTGGCTTTCGCAGCCCCGAGGGTCTGAATGCCTTTGGTATCCGAATGGTCTACCAATCCTCCGATATTTCGACGCAACCGGCAGAATCGACAACACACGGGTCTGCTTCCCGCTCACCAGGGGGGGCGGCCACTTCGAATGCATCACAAGACACCGATGAATCGGGTAGACTCTCTACAGGTGCCAAGGTTGCGATTGGGGTTGTTATCCCTGTTGTTGCGATTGCGGCTTTGTTAGGAGCCTTCTTTTGGTGGCGAAAGCGCAAACACCGTTATCAGGTTCCGCCGCAGACCGCGGACAAGTCGTCAACACCACTGCACGCTGAACTGCATGGAACGCATGTTCATGAACTTATGACGCAGACAAACGATCCTGTAGAACTAGCAGGCTCAGGCCCAGCAAATCAATCTGGCCCTGGAAAATAGGGAACGTCAGCCAGATTGGCTTGATGTGAGTCTCTGCTTCCAGGCTGGTGCATCAATGCCGTGTTTTTTGGAGCTCTTTCTTTGGTATATATATCCATTAGCATGTTGTATTATAATCGGCTTTATCATACCCTTTATAGGCATCAAATACAGCGGTAATTTCTGCTTACGACTGTGGAACATCTAGTCGTTACGACACATCGCAATCTGGGGAACTCGACTTATACTTGGTTGCTGGTCCCAAGCAAAAGTCTGTAGTCCGAAGACCCGCCCGAGACCTGCCCTCCGAGGGTTCACCCGATGGAATATCATGAAAAGCGGTTATTGCTTGGTGAGAGATTATATATGCTCATCCACGTACAAGCATGGAAAGCCACTACACACCGTAGAGCCGAATAAGATGTCAAAACCCAGTGTTAGATTCTCGTTCCGAAAACGCACCTGGTGCTTCAGGTCATGATTGGTCCCATGCCGCCAGTTTTTCCTGTTGGTGCCTGACGCTTCTCTGATGTGAAATTCCCAGTGACAAATAAATATGAGAGTGACCTAATCGCTCTACAAGACTAGCTCGAGCCTAGTTGTAAGTGCCACCTGAAAATCATCCCTCGCCGAAGTTCCACGACTCTCGGGCTGCTACTGGGCTGCGATGCCACACACCGGACGGGGCTGCTAAGTTTCAAACCTAGCGGCCTGGCGTGTACGACACGTATCTCTGCCACGTACAACTATCGTGGTAGGACATTCTTGTGAAGCTGGCGTCGGGCCGAGTCAACGGCCTTTCAGATTGGGAGATGGACGGTTTTTAGCTACAATGGTGACGGTACAGCAGAGCCTGATTCATGTTCAAGGAGTCAGCCGTGGCGGCATCAGCCTTTGAGGTAACTGACCGAAGCATATGCGACAGAGACAGATGTCGATGTGAAACTAGAGACTTGTTAGATTGAAATCGCGTGACTCTTTGCCGTGGTTCTAGGCGATTGGGAGAGTGTGGCAATCAAGAATGTTAATCACACATATCTGAGGTGGGTATGTACAGTGGGTGTACATGGCAAGTTAGCATGAGCTAGAGGGTTCATTTTACCCATTATTCTCCCATGAATTTGATACCTCAAATGGAAGGCAATTGCAGATCAGTAGTGATTATTTGCGAGTACTATGCGGTGATCATGGGAAGAACACCGAGTCGCGTAAGGCATGAATTTTCAAGAATTACAGGGGTTGGATATCTACACACACCAAGAAGTATGCGGCTCGTGGTTAGTAATGATACCTCTTCGAGCTAGTTTCAAGGTGAGCAACGTATCCTTGCGACTTTGCGTCTGTTGAACTTTTAACGGACGAGCCTGCACGAAGATCAACAAATATTCATGGCATAAGGTACGGCACTACCATCACGCTAGACAGACTTCATCGGTCTTGTGTTCATCAATATGAGCGCGTAGCCTGCAGCGAGTCCAGTGCCAGGCGAAATGGCTTGAAACACGAGCAGCAACCTTGCGCGGCACCACAAGGGCGCCCGTAACACCTCCCTGGATCCTCACAAACATTATGCCGCGCGGCAGTGTTGGGCGAATTGCAGTACATTGAGTCCCATTGTGGACGCATTGGCTGCTGTGCAGTGTGCAACGCCGATCGACAAATGATAGTGAGGATGTGCTTTAAAGATGTGCCGACAGGGTCTTAATTCGGGTAGCTCCGTAGTATAATTAGGACGATCGCGTTGAGTTTACTTCTCAATACGGAGTATCTTCAATTGTGACATTGGCATAGGCATAATTTTAGCAGATCGCACCTCTTTTCGGTACGACTGTGCCAAATGTGCGACCGTACTGTGCCGGCGCGACAGGAACCCTGGTCCAAATGCAATATCGTCAATGGCGGATTTCTGGCCGTCGTGGGCTTGCATGAGCTATTAATATCTCAAACGGAAGGCATAAAATACACCGTCGCCCGTCTCACATAGTCATCCTATTTCGTGACACCGTATTGTACTTGCATGATTTCCACGAAGCGCATTATTCAATGCTAATTAATACCTATCCAAGACGCCCGAGTGGCGAGCTCGGATCCGTATAGCGCGTTGATCGGTACCAACTGCGTGTGACCAACTCAACATCCTCCTCGGGGGCATGCTGTTGGACGAAAATACGATGCTGGCCAAGTTCAATCCTCAGGGGCCGTCTTCGGGGCTCCTGAGCAAACCGAGCCACAGTCCACGAATGCAGTTAGTTCGGCTCATCCGGTAGCCAGTGGAAACCCCAGATGTAATCCTTGCAAGGGGCGTGCAGTGTTAGCAACGGTCGAATGGTGGATCGTGGCCAGAAGAGCATGGCCCGTGTTTGTATGTCAACGCCAAAGGCCCCTTTCAATGGAAAATGGCTGCTATTCATCGGGGACCCCGATAAGCCCCAAAACGCCTCAAATAGCTGCTTTCCGATTGTACGAAAAGCCTCAAAAGAAGGCTCGCGCCACCATCGTATTGAAGCTGAACCTTCAATAGCTGGATACCGTAGAACCCCTCAAATTGATGACTTTCTAGGTGACCTGTTAGTTAACCTTGATATCTATAAATAAGGGCCTGTTTTCCGTACCTAGATAGCTTCAATCCTAAGGACAATTCCACTCTTCAATCTGCTTCCATAGCTGTCAACGTGATATTGTATCTCAGCCATTGATTGTCCCAGAACTTGCACGGCGTAACCATGTTGAGGTCAAAACTTGACAAAAAAAAGAGCCTCAACGTCGCTCCAGACGGCATTCATGTATTGCTCCAAAGATCCTGGGACGATACCCAACACAAAAACTGGTTGACTTTGCATCACGGGCCTAGCCGTGAGCTAGCGGCCGTATTTCCCAGTTTGGTCAGGGGCTATAATGCTTATTTCTTCTTGGCTCCGTTGCATGCATTGGACGGTTGGCCCAAAATAGTCCATGCTCCATAGAATTATGATACTCGCCCCCTCATGGGCGTGGCTCGTTTCGGAATTTGACACAACCACTGACTCTTCCGTTTGTTAGACGACGTGCGGTAGCGGCGAAAAGTGAATGACTACTCGTTGTCTTAGGTATTGCGTCGACTGTTAGGAACCGGCAACGAATGTAGAGCGTCAGCAATCGATCCTTTGCTAAACGAGGCAACCCCGGCCATGTTCTTGATTGCGCTATCTTTGGATGTTAGTGTTGTCATCGCCAGCAGTAACATGAGGCGCAGCACAATGCTTACCTGCGAATGCGGCCACTTGTTCGACATGATGCCCTTTTTTTTGCCATGTGGCGCTTACCGTTGGGCCAAAAGCCCCTGGCTCCTGGTGGCGGTCAGCGCTTGGAGGCTTGAAGGCTTGCAGCTTCGGAGGCTTGTAAGTCGCCCCTGCATTGGTGTCTGCGGGTCTGGCATGGGCGTGATGCTTTGATTTGCCTGATGTTTGGTGATCTGGCGGTGGATTTGCGACTTTCGGTATGCAGAGGCTGTCGGCTGTGACATGGTGCAAAGGGAGCAGGGATTTCAGCGTCAGGACCAGTTGAGGAAGCGAATGTGCAAGGCTAGAACATGGCCGCATGTGTGTGCCTGCACGTGTGAGTGGCGTGAGTGGGTGAGTAGGGAAAGCACTGCCGGCACTCCTGCCCCAACCCTTGACGACTCTTAAACGGGCAAGGCCTTTGTGTCCTTGACCTTCAATTTCAGGTTCCTTGAATGACTGCTCTTTTTGCTCCCCTCGATTCTTTGACGACCCAGGTACAGTAGTTATCTGTCCTTTCTCTCGCTATGGTCTTCTCCTGAGCCCTAGATCCCGGCGCCACAGTCCTTTTTCTAATCCTTTCTCTTCCTCCACCATCGCTATACCACTTGTCATATCTCTATATTTATCTGAGAGATTGTCCTGCATCTGAGACAACATGGCCGACGGCGGTGCGGCAGAGATGACGGCGATGTTTGAGCTGTCCAAGCCAAATGTCCATATAATGGACCATGAAAAGAAGCACGCAACGGAAGCACAACCGGAAAACATTCAATCTCCAATATCGCCCACTGCTCCTCATGTACCATTCCCTTTCCCACGTCGGACATCGCTCGAGATCGACGACTACTTCACCGGCCCACGAGATACCTCGAAACACTCAAAATGGCCGATATTTCTCCAAATGCACGGCAGCATTCTGCCCAAGATGATTCTTCCCCTGACGTTTATTGCCGCATGGTCAACTGCCGTTACCGTCATCAGCATGAAGGTCCATGATCTTGGTGTACAATCAGTTTTATTGACAATCACTGGTTTCGTCGTGGGTCTTGGCCTATCTTTCAGAAACTCAACGGCCTACGAACGCTATGCTGAAGGCCGCAAATACTGGGCCGCATTAGTTTTGGCGTCCCAGGTTCTAGGACGTGTCTTTTGGATCCACGGGTTGGACCATCCCGACGCCGACCCTCGAGAGTCGGTTCTGAAGAAGCTAAGCTCTATGAATCTGCTAGTTGCCTTCGCTGTTGCCCTCAAGCACTCACTACGCTTCGAACCGTACACTGCATACCCTGATTTGCAAAATCTTGTCGGGCATTTGGATACATTTGCCAAAGAAGCAACAAACGAGGACGTATCGTCTATTACTGCTCCCAAAAAGAACTTTTTCAAAGGAGTGGGAGAATATCTTGGTGTCTCGTTTGCCGCAAGTAACCCACGAAAGACGCTAAAAAGGGCGACACGTCCCCTTGGCAATCTCCCACTTGAAATTCTTAATCACATTGCTGTCACCATTGACCACATGGTCAGGAACGAGCAGCTGAAGGTGCCTATGCAGCAGACCTTGGCCTACAACAACTTGAGTGTTCTCAACGATGTAATGACTGGATGCGAACGAGTGCTCAACACTCCCCTGCCAATTGCATACACCATTGCTATTAGTCAGATCACTTGGCTTTACGTGGTGCTCCTCCCTTTCCAACTGGTCAAGTATGTGGACTGGATCACAATTCCCGCCACCTTGGCCGCGGCTTATATTATTCTCGGACTTCTATTCATTGGCCGGGAAATTGAGAACCCCTTTGGTCAAGATGTCAATGATTTGCCGTTGGACGGCTTCTGTGACCAGATCGCGGCCGAGTTGGATATAATCGCCTCCTACGATATGCAGAACCCGTATGGTTTTTTTATGAAATCGGAAAATATGCCTCTTTATCCGGTCAGTACCGCATCCGCAGGTACCTGGATGCACCGAAGCGAAGAAAAGCTCAGAGAAGCTATTAAGACAAAACCTATAACGACGTTCGAATGGCGAAGGTCACGATCAGGCCACCACCAGGGCTCTAGCACCCAGGCAGGCGACCACAATGTTTAGATCCATTCACCATCATTCAATATTGCCATGAAATTGAAGCTCATCAGCGGAGTTATAGAATACAAATTGGTAAACGTCTTCGTTTCACATTGCAACTCAATTAGTTAAAGAGAGCAGCAAAAAGAAAGACAAGTCTCCAGGATCCTATATATACCAGGTTGTTTTCGGAGTAATATAAGGTAGATAAAAACATGCAGTTTTGGAATACAAGGTGCTTTTTGGACGCTAGATATATGCTGATGCCACGTTAGGTCTGCGGCCACTCGTCCCCGCAGGTGCGAGGCTGATGACGCTGAATTTTTATAGTAAAGTGAGAGCTTTCCTTCTCAGAATCTATCATTGCGTAACCACTTGAGACATACCGTCAATGCCATCGATATAGGGATGAGAACGACCCAAGCAAGGTGACCCCATAGAATCTGATGACGAACGCCGACAGCATAGACGGCAGAAGCGACGCCAGGCACGACTGAACGAATGGCGCTGGTGCATGTCAAAGCAATGGCATTGAGAGTCCCGAGCTGTTGAGGGGCTGGAGAAACGTCGTTTAAGGCCAGTTGCACTCCGGTGAAGGCCATGGACACGCCGGGACCGATAAATGCAACCACGGAACCTAGTATCCAGAACCAAGCCATGGCAGCTTGACCGCCGTCCCGAAGCAAGGTGTTCATGACAATGTAGCCTGCGAAAAACAACGGATACGCAGTAGCACACATTTGCAACACCCCCTTGGTACCTAGGCGGTGCTGCAGGAATGGAAAAGCGAATAGTAGCCACATGGCCTGACTACCGCCCTGCGCAGCCAAGTATATTGAAATTTGCATAGCTGAGCATCCCAGACCACCGATTTCGACAGGGGTAAACAATGCGACTGGGAGAATTGCTGTAAAGGCAAAAGCAAGAAACATAACGTGGCCATAAATCCATAACACGGCACCGACCCCTGGAGCTTTGACAAGCTGCCATATCGTCATTTTTGAGGCATCGTGGTCTTCCGAGTTGCCATTGAAGCTCTCGCCAAGGGTCTCGTTTCTGTTCAAGGTTTCTTCGAGGAAGAATATTGACGTCAGCGCAGCAGTAACGCTAATAGCGCCAACGACGAGCCCCGGAAGGGCATATGGAAAGTTTTCAAAGAACTCAATGCCACCGAACAAACTTGGGTATTGGTTCGCAGGATCTGCCAGAGCACCGCCAATAATTGGGCCAAGAAAGATGCCCACATTGCCTGCAAAGGCGAACCAGCTAAACGCAACAGCCTGGGTCTCGGGCGTACTGTGGTCGCCAATCATGGTTCGAATAATCGAGCTCGACCCCGAAAACACGCCGGCAATGCTCCTGAACAAAATCATCTCCCCAATACTCGTGGCAAGTCCAAATAATGCCGGTCCAATGGTTAGGCCACAAAGGCTGTAGATCAATATGGGTTTGCGGCCTACTTTGTCTGCAAGTCGTCCCCAGAATATGAGAACGACGGTCTGCGTTGCAGAAAAGATGGACTCGATGAGGCCGCTGTAAAATCCCACATCCGAGTCGGGCAGGTTTCCGTTGCGCTTCACCATCTGCGCAATAAAGGGAAAGATGGAGAAGAATGCAATAGGCTCCATCATCCGGGCGTAACACAGCAAGGCAATTTGAACTTTGGGCAACGGCTTTGCCATACTGGCTGAACCGGAGCCAGGCTTTGTCGAGGCATTTTCTGAATGATTCGAAGATTCGGTTGATGCGCGTGCGATTGAACAGCGATCACTCTGAAGAAGAGGCGTTCCCTCGGAGGCATCGTGGGTGACGATGCCCCGTCGTTGCTGAAGACTTCTTTCTTCCGGCATGTTGTATAAATGCCAAGCGAAGATTGGTAGAAGTCCGGAGAAACACCAGTACGACCCGACTGATACAGCGCCTCTCAAGACACCTCTTTCACTTCATTGAGAGAATGCAATCAAACCTCGTTCGGTACGTCGACTGGGATAAAGATACTTTACTGCGCCAACCTTGTAATACGCTTAGTCTTGATGAAAATTTCGCGCATCGACGGGTTGTATCGTCTTTCAAATATTTGTCATAGACCCCGCCGGCGCCGGATAGTGTACCCAGGCTTCGGGGACATGGGCGGGACTAATTTAGCTGTAGTAATGGGTCTGGGGCCGCGGATGGTTCGGGGACGATGCAAATGGTCGGGCAAGATTGATTAGACGTGCATCGGGAGTTCGTGCAACGAGAATTGCAAGGCCAGCCGCGGAATTGTGCAATTTGAGTGTTTTGGAAACACAACCATGCAGGTATATGTGGGTTCCCGACTGATCCTTGTCGTGATTGATTGGTTTCTGCGGGGCAAATGGAAGATTAGTACCTATTACTACTCTGTACTCCGTAACTGCCTAGGTATGTATCCCCATTATTCCGTATCCAAGACGGCGAGAAGCTCCTATACCGAGGCTGTTTTCTTACTACATGGTAGCTGGTTGGCAGAAATACAAGTATACTCATCGCAATCGGCATGATTTCTATTTTGAACGAAATGAAGCCAGCGACAAATCCTCGCCGCAGTACGGAGTACGCTGGCATCAAGCGCCAAGTGTAACCCGTCAGCACGAGTTGTTCCGACACCGCTAGATTCGAGTCGAATTGCCCGGATGCTTGAGTTGAGCAATCATCTGCTGGTGGCACCACGTAGTTGTCATTCGAGTTGCTTCAATTGCGACGATGACCTCCTCTTGCTTCGGCATTTATAAAGTATCAGCGCGGCAAGGACAAGGGCCGCAACTCCAGCTATTGACCTGGATTAGTTTTTTTTTTTAAATGAGTTTCAGCAGTAACTAGGAGCGGCTTACTCAGTGAGCCGAACGCGATTCCTATGGCCCGACTACTGTCTCGTACTTCCCCCGTTGTCCCCGGCGGGGCGAGCAAGCCCTTATTCTCCTGTGATGGACTGTTGGGATCGCTGGGACTTGCTGTCGCAGGGAGCCCGGCCAGTGATGTACCGGAACCTATGGGCTGCGTTGCAAATGTCGTAGTCGGCAGGTAGGGCAGAGTCACGGAGGAGGCTACAGGTAGCCCAGTTGGCAGTACTAATCCCGACGTGGGAGACAGAGAGGCTACCGGCGGCGGAGGTGTTGAAGCTTTTGATTCCGCGGAGGTGGACGATGCGGAGGACAAAGATGAAGCCGAGGACACGGATGAATCTGACGGCGGAGGCGATGGTGTTGCGCTTGATGGCGGTAGTTGTGGAAGGTTGGGTGCCAGTGGCGTCGGCGCAGCGACGCTAGAAATTATCGTGTTTGATATCGGAGTTTGTGCTTTAGCAGGGGTTGGCAAGGCGGTCGGCTCGTCTGAAGGTATCGCATGAGTCAGCGTGGTGATGAAGCCTGGCTTCGCATCCTCTGCTTGCGTCTCGATGTTGCTTGCGCTTCCTTCGAGCCCCTCGATGACAGAGTCCAACCACTCAAGTATCTGTTTGTGTGGCGGCGTCGACATGTTGGTGCTATCGCGACAATACGCGGTATGGTGAAGGGGGGAAAGTCGACATGAAGCCGGCGACCAGTCTGGCTGGTCAAGGAGCGGAATGCAAGTACAGACTGGCTGATGTAGAAGTGAACGAAGAAAGGAAGGGGACAGAACAAATGGGAGGGCCTTCTACTTAATCATCTGAGCTACGGTGAATAACACGGATAGTGCGGAGACGCGCAACCTCATCACTCGAAACAGTGTCGCATGGCTTCACACGCTCACGGGAAGAACCCAACTACTTGCGCTTAGTATATTATTGGACGAGTGAAGAAGCTTAGGATGAGAGTGCGGACATACATTCATGAAACCAGTTTAAAGAGGATGGATCCCCGATTAGGGTGGGGAGTTTCAGACGGAGTTGGTGCGCTGCCGTCTTGGCTAAACGGCAGGTGTTAGAGATGTGACCTGAAAAGCCGGGGAAGCCGGGTAAGAAGACGGAGAAATTGACCCAAACGTTTCGGATGTGTTTCTAGCCGTTGTCTGATGTTTCGGCAGCATCTAGAATGATTCTTGCCCCAGGTTTTGTAAACGGCGGGCGAAGGAACACAGAAACTATCAATACTGGATGTGATTTGGACGGCGAGGAGCGATGGATAAAGGATGTAATTCAGGCTGCCGATACGCGAGTCTCGTTTTATTCGAGGTTGACTCTTGTTTTGTCATGGAATCCCGCAGTGCTGGCAAGGGGTATGGACGATGAGGATCAGGTTTCATGGATATCAGATGATCCTGATGATGCTCGATTTGCGACACGCCACCGAATCTTGGTGGAGGGTTCGGACGATTACGACGAAAATGAGCATGTCGTCGAAGCAGCGGAAGAGGATTTGTGAGTCAGGAAAAGATACACTTCTCCGCATCCTGCAGTTCGTGCGTGTGGGAGATCATCAGCATCTGTTTGGATTACTGGCTCGTGGTGGTCACGGGCAAGCGCGGGACATGTAGAGACCCCCTCCCACTTTACAAATGACCTTGAGTAGGATTCAATGTTACTATTGCTCCCGGACTATTCGGCACTTGGGCTTTCGCTCCATGGTCTCAACGGGCCGAGTGCTCGGTCGTCTTGGCAGATCTATTTTTTATGTTGCTGGAGTAGTTTTGTAGGACGAATGACCCGAACTTGATGTTGTGGTGTCATATACTTGGTACTTTGGGACATGGTGCCGTACGCAGGCAAAGAGTTGCGTATCTCGATATAATCCAATGGATTGTCTACTTATCATGCCAGGAATCCCGTGCGAATACTTACTTCTTCTCACATGCCAGGAAGCAGTGCCGCATGGTGGTATTTCCTTGTCACAACTAGACTTGTTCTCTGCGAAAAATAGGATGGAGTTCATGTCACTTCGGAGGAGGGAAACGTGTATTGCTTAGCATGTCGTTTCTTCAGCTGAGGGAAACAAGCTTCGACGCCACCTCGGCGGCGCCCAAAGTTGAGCGATGAGAATCTCTACAAGAAACGGGTTGAGTTTGGCAACAACCGCTTATCCTTGGGCCATTATACTTTCTTTGGCGGTCGTACCCATAGGGTCTTGGGGTCGGAGCAGCATTCGGGGGCCTTGATGCATGACAACACTTGATCAAAAAAAGTGGAAGGCGTCGCACCAATATTTCGACGCTATGCAGGGTGGAAACTTGTCAAATCGTATCCTCGCCATGAATTGTCGCATTTCTGGGAGCTGTTGATGCAGAGACGGCGACTGCCTAGCTGTACGGAAGCAATTGGCCAGAAAGTATAAAACGCTGCCATATCGAAAAATGGTAAATAGCAAAGTGGCTTATAATCTCGCTTTACTTACAAGTACACAATGATATTGTTCTAATAGAGGTCTAGAGCGAAATGGGCGAGTCAAAACGCAAGCGGCGTCTTGGGGTATGTGTGCTGGACGCTCTCATGCGTGTCGCCGACTGCTCATTGATCCTGGAGTTGGCATTCCTTCTTGGGAGTAACAGCAGTCGCGTTATCATGCTGTGATTCCAATGCGAAACTGGCATCGTCGAAGCCGACGTCGTGGTCGTAGCCCGACTTTTTTTGGACCATGGTCGAACGGCAATCGAGCATGGAGAACACTGCGATGTTGCAAGAAACCCTCCCATCATTCGCGTTTGAAGCTCGGATCCACGGGATGTATTGTTGAATTGCTCGTAGCCTCGTACCGTCCACCCGGCTAACAAGACGGGATCTGTGATCTGTGCTCCGAAATGAGGGGACTGAGGCGACAGACGGTGTTGACGGGAGCGTCAGGCATTGGTCGCAGGGCGGCATGCCAGCTCTCTTCCAAGGGTCGAGTTGCAAACATTTGCATGCTTGCGCGGAGAGACCACCTGCAGACGGCCGACGAGGTGGCGCAGAGCAATTCAAGGCCTAGAAGGCGGCCAGAACCCGATGACGACGTCGGTCGGTCCCGTGGGACATGATGAGCCCTGGGAGGTTCACCGAGGAACAACCAGGTCGTCGACACCGCGACGGACTTGTTCATGCCCATGGATGCACTTTTTCGCTCTGGCCGAAGAAGATGCCCGAGTCGAAGCGTGAGCCAAGAAGACGGGAGTCCGTCAGCTCGTTCGCCTCAGCTTCGCGGCTTAGTCACTGCATGAGTCACCGGGGAGTAGTCCGGATGCCTGGTTGGCAGCGCGCTGCATATGAATCCTTTATCATCAATGGTGTCCAGATTCCAGACTCCAGACTTCACATGGGTGGAGCAAGGTGGCACGGCCCGCGCCATCTCATCGCGGGGACCATACCAAGATAGGCTAGACTTTAGTACATGTATGGACTAGTTTTTTCTAGGAAGCTCAAGGTACTGTTTATCAGTGATAAAGGGACATCAACCTCCATTGCTCACTAGAGCTGTGACATGGAGAATGCATACCACCCGACCATTGCTCGCCTACCTGACCTGACCCGACCATTGTAATTGACCTGACCTGACCACTGGTCTTACCTAATTCGTCATTCATATCCCTTGGCTAACCCTAATTCCTAACCCTAACCCTAATTCCTAACCTAACTAACCCTAACCGCTAAACCCCTGGGGGGATATCCACTATAAGCTCCACTATAGCCCCACTATATTTCACCCAAAATAGTAATAGCAATGGTCAGGTCAGGTCAATTACAATGGTCGGGTCAGGTCAGGTAGGCGAGCAATGGTCGGGTCATCTACACTCTCTGTGACATGGCAACCCAGAGAAGCCGGAACAGAGTGTTGGTTTGACCAGTGTAGAGCACCCAACCAACATCAGAACCGAGCTCCGGATATTACGGCATCCTTGACGTCCATTGAAAAAACCCTGTCAGTTTCTAGAACTGTTGGCCGAACTCTATGACAACAATTCTGCCCTGGCCAGTGCAACTCTCTTTGTTTAAAGTCCTCTCCCACCGCGATTTTGAAGTGAGAAGGCCGAGCTGCCCTCTATCGCAAGTGATGCAAAATATTTTAGGTTCTTCAGAGATGTCTGGATTTCCTTTCGGTCATTGGGATTGGCTCCATGCTAATTCGATGATTTAGCCTCCGCATTCGTCGTGCTAGACACTCCGGGTCGAGCCTCGCTCTGCCAAGAGCGCGTGCCACCACAGTATCAATGCTGACGATGTATTATCCCCGAACACATGGGCCACTCGCAGGCACACACCACGAATGCCTATGACATTGATGTGTCATGAGGCAGAGCGTCCCGTTTTCCATCGCCTTCCTTGGCTCTGAAGTTGTCAACTATTATACTTCTTCCTCATTGACGGGAGCCGCTAGGATGCCTTTGAGACTTTGTACCGGGACTCATGGCAGCTAAACACTTGCCAAAGGTTAGGTTGCGGCGACTGACCAATTTCTAACCTGTCTAGCGTGTAGGAGGATATATTTACCTTTACTCCTTCACGCTGTTGGTCCTACGACAAATACACCAAAAGACCCTGTTCAACTTCACACCACCTCGCCTGCAGGCAGCGATCAAGGAAACAGCAAGGCGGACTGGTGTGCAGGAGGTCTTGCCTCTGCGTGGCGGCCATGGCAAAGTGATGACATGCTATTTCTATTTGATCACAAGGGAGCCGCTCTATATAATTGGACGAGAGGTAGTGTAAAATGATATCAGACGCAACAGCCTGCGGCACCGAAGTCCGCTCAGACGTCCTCGTGATGCACCTAGAACCAGTCGCTGAAAGAAAACAGTTGGGAGACGACCAGCCGTGGCCATAATCAGTGGAATATATAAAGTAGCCTGGGCAACACCTGGCCTCAGATCATCTCCGTCACAATCCATCTACATTTCCTCACTACGCTAGTTTTTCTACACATATTTTGACCCTCAGTTGAGAAGAAATACGTAGCAAAAATGCCCTCTCAAGTTGTCAAATGCTCGGCGTGCGGAATAAATTACTCCTCTACCCAGCCAGGATGTCCTTTGGAGAGTACGCACAAAAAGAAAGAAACTACAGGTATAGAAGCCATCTCATCCAAGCTCCGACACTTAGTACGGTCACTAAAAAAATACCCAAGATCAGCCAATCTCCCAGACTGGCAATAAGTGATATGAGGTCTAGCTATCACGCTGTATGGGGTTGAATGGTGAAGGCAGAAGGAAGGGGAATGCTCACTCAATATATAAGTTTATCTGTAGAGATTGTTCTGATAAATCTACTCCTCATTCTCATACATGATTTCCAAAAGTTGTGTCACGTCATTTCTTTCCCCATCGAGCGCAACTGACGGCCCAGGGCGTCGGAAAAACTCGGACTCAAATTCCTGTGGATAAAACCCAGCGTATTCCCAATCGAGGACAGCCTTTACTTTGAGGCTCACTGGGTCGACAATGACATTATGCGCGGAGAAGTCGTTATGGCAGAAGACAAGATCACTAGACTCCCTCGGCTTCATCTTCCAGGTTATACGGTGCGATTCTACCATGATCCGGTAGGGGGGGATAACCTGCATGGAAAATGTTAACACGAGGAATTGGAAAGGGGAGACGCGAGAGCTTACGATTCCCGAGGGTCCTCCCCATACGCTGGACTTCAAACCTCTCAGAACATTTACATAGCCCTCCAGCTCTGGTTCAACCGATTTGCGTTGCTCTGGTTCGAGATCAGCCATTTTCACGCCATCGATAAGCTCGGTGACCAAGTAAATTGCATTGTCATCCTCAAAGCAGCCATAGAGCTTTGGCACGGGGATATCCGTATTATCAGCAATGAATCGCAACGCAGCGGCCTCATTCAAGAGGCGCTCATTGCCAAAGCGAGGTATGCTCAGCGTGCCGGCGAACGGGTTGTGCTGCCACTCAGACGGACGAAGGCTGCGCTTGACAAACGAGCCGTTGAGGCTGTAGTACTTGCGCTCATGCGTGATACCGACACAATCCTTTTCCCGTCGGGCATTAAGCATGGCAGGTGTGGTGGGACACATATTTTTGATATACCAGATGCATTAAAAATAGGCGATTGAGAAGAAGAAAATGTAAAGGTACTTGACTTGACTGAAAATGGGGTGAGAGGCGGTATAAAAGGAATGACCAGACAGCTGGACCCCGCGCAAACAAGGACGGCATCGGCCAGCCAAGAATCAAAGGTGATGAAATCGAGCACCCAACAAGCTGGATGGTGCGTGCACCTCACCGCTACGATACTACTCTAGGCCGTCATGGCTGATGAAGCGTATACGTCGAGAAACCCTAGAATGACTGACTCGAGAATAGCCAGTTCCCTGGTTCCCTCTGTTACGGGGAAGTCGTCATCCACGTCTTCGATGGAAAAGAAGTTGCAATCATCCTCGTAGACGGCGAAAGAATTGTTGATACAGAATGAGGCTGGTTGTACGATGACCGTGGCGGGGATGAGGGGGCTCCATCAATTTGATCAAATACTAGCACTTGAGACTTTACATGCCTGGTGCGTTGGTTGCGACTAGTCAACGCTCCTGCCTCAAGCAAAGTCAGGGAAGCAGAACGCCCCTGCTTCAGATGAACATTGAAGGCGAAGGTCCGAGCGGGACCCGGCATCGGACAGGACTTTATGGCAAAATTCCAGGAATTTGGTACACGTATCGCTGCCATGTAGATGCATTTTTCTACCTTATACGACTCTGTGCTCGTCGAGACTGGGGATTATTAAGAGCATCAGGCCGGGACCTCCAAAAGAAAAAAAAACCTGCTCAGCTGAAAAATTTATATTGTTTGGTGAAAAAATACAAAATACAAAATATATATATGTAAGAAATGAGTTACAATATCGTGACCATAATATGACAACTTGACATGTTCAACATGGCAGCGTTCGCACTTTCCAGCTAACAAGTCATCAATTGATGTCACCGGCCAGCTGTGGGGCTGTTCTTCAATTCCCGTCGCGACATCGGCCTCGGTTCACGCATCTCCATCACTGCATCAACGAGCATCATCGGTCAGATGAAAAAGACTGGCCGATTGCATTACAGCACGCAAGGGGCCATATTGACAATGAGCAAGCGAAATCTTCTCTTGTGTTTCGACGCGTTCGGTACCTTGTTCAGCCCAAAGGCGTCTGTGGCCCAGCAATATGCCCAGGTCGCACACCAGTGCGGCATCACCAGCTTCACCCAGGACGAGCTCCAGTCCCGCTTATTAGCAGCGATCAATCGAGAAAGGGAGAGAAATCCCAACTACGGCAAGGATACAGGACTTGGCGCCACTCGGTGGTGGACAAATGTGAGTGACTCGCCGCCAGTCCTCGGTATGCCCTCGCCACAACGACCGTTACCACCTAACACTAGATTAGGTGATTCAGGCGACATTCAAACCCTTCATCCCCCAGAACCAAGCCCTACCGCCGGCTCTGGTTCCAAAGCTAATACACCGATTCGCATCCAACGAGGGATACGGCGCCGAGAGCAGTCTCATTTCCACGCTGAGGGCGTTTCGGCAGCAAAAGGCCCGACAGGGCTTTGAGCAGGTCATTATAGGGGTGGTGACGAATTCAGATGATAGAGTGCCGAGCATTCTCTCTTCCTTTGGGCTGAATGTCAGCCCCTTGCGTTACGGCACGCCAGACTGGCCGCCTGTGCCGCCGCAAGAGGAGCACGACATTGACTTTCACTGCATGTCATATGATGTCGGCGTCGAGAAGCCGGACCAGCGCATATTTCAGGCGGCTGAGCTCATGCTGAGCCGTGTCATCGCCAGCCGGGCTGGGCGAGCTCCGACCCCCGCTGAGCCGGAGAGCTGGCAGAAAATCTACGTCGGTGACGAGTATGCCAAGGATGTTGTTGGCGCTACGAATGCGGGCTGGAACCCAGTGTTGCTTGATGTTGAGGGCAAGGCCACGGAAATACCTAACTTGGAGGACTGCTCTCCCAAAAGCGTCAATGCCCTATTTGCCGAACATGAGGTTGTCAGGGTCCGTTCGTTACGAGACTTGGCCGCGTGGATGACGGGCGTGGAATTAGGGACAAAATGAATCATTGATTGCATGCAAATTAATGAAAAGGGGGAGTTCATAGCTAAGCTGAGGATAGAAGAGCGTTGCGACTTTGTCGATATTGTACGGCATAGCTTGATGGCATACGGGCGGTAGGGTTGGGCAGGTACACCCACGTATCCTGGATCATACCCACGTCTGTTTTATTCCTGTACTGCGCAAAATGATTTTCACTGGATAACAGTGAAATTCCGTTTGGATACGCGATGAGAAGCATCTCGAACGGTTGAAGCGCACCGGCTGACGAAGTTGACAGAAGAGACGCGTGTCATACTTTCGTTTGCCTTGTGACTCACCTGTGGTTCACCATAAATTTGAGCCAATAAATCCACCATGATACAATTGCATCTCGTTTGGCCAGCCTAACGCGGCATGGCCTCGCCGGAGACTTATCCCGGAGACTTTTAATAAGTGCCCCACATTTCCCGGGGTCCGGCGCGGGAAAAGAGGCCGACAGGGTCCCGCCGCCGTCCTTATAAAAGCCGCGCTTCACGGCTAGCATTACAAATTTTGTCCAAACCCGTTATTCATAGTTGACCACCAACTGCCACCAGTTTTTGCAACAAATGGCCCCCAAGTTATACGATGTCCTCATTATTGGCGGCGGCCCAGCTGGCCTATCCATGGCAACAGCCTTGGCTAGATAGGTCTACTCTGCGTTAGTTCTGGATTCTGGAGAGTACCGCAGCGCTAGAGCAACTCACATGCACAACGTCCCTGGCTTCGATCACGCCAATCCCGCCGATTTCAGAACAAAAGTCCGCGAGGACCTGAGGAGGAGATATGAGCACATTGAGTTCAAGGCGGCCACGATCAAGGAGGTGCGCAAGTTGGACAGCGGCATCTTTGAGGCAATTGATGACCAGGGAGACAAATATACCGGAAAGAAACTCGGTCTGGGTACCGGGGTGAGGGATGTGCCTCCTGAAGATATCGAGGGCTATGATGCCTGCTGGGGACGCGGCGTGTAAGTGGCCCCTTTTGGAGCTCAGTTGATATCCGATTGCGCTTGTACTAATTATCAATTATTTGCCGGGTTTCACTGCTTGTTTTGCCACGGGTTCGAGGAACGTGGTGCCGAGTCAGTCGAGGTTTTGGCGTCGGGCATGCTGGCTGCCGCGGACATGATTGCGCACGCAACGCCCATGGCCAAGCGCCTCGCCAAAAGCACCACGGTCTACACCAACGGAGATTGTTCCCTTACTGAAACAGGTCAGGTGGATGCTGCACAGCAGCAAGATCTCGTACGAGGGCAGAAAAGTCACAAGGCTGGAACTGGAGAATGGTTCCGGACCAGGGGTCATTGTTCATTTTGCAGATGGCACCAGCAAGAGGGAGGGATTCATGACAAACCATCCCCGGGTGGAACAGCAGTCATTGTTTGCGGCGCAGTTGGGGTTGGAATGCGCGCCAACGGGGGATATTGTTGTTACGGCGCCGTTTAATGAGACGAGTGTGAAGGGATGCTTCGCTGCGGGGGATGCGGCTACCATGATGAAGAGCGCTGTGCAGGCTATCCAGATGGGTATGTTTGCGGGTGTTGGGTTGGTGTCTCAGATGAACCGTGACTTGGATGAGAAGGATGAGCTCTGATGGACCCGATGGAATGGGCTTGTGTTGGGAGATGTTTAAATAGGGTGGCAGGGACAACTTGGGGTATGCTCACATTATTCACCAGATGCATCTTCTTATCCATACCAGGATCCAAGTCCTGCAGCGCAAGAATATCCTCGGCCGAAACATCTGGTTCGTCAGATTCGTTGTGTTCGTTCTTGCTGGTCATTGGTGAGGCAGATCTCTCGGCATCTACCTCCGGGGTAGATGGATCTTGGATGTATGCCGTGTTCTCTTGGGGGTTTATGAGCCCACGATGGTCTTCTGATGCCATATGTCTAAGCCTTGGAGTATATCTTGATGCCGGCGGAGAAAAAAGGCGAAAGAATTAATGAGAAATGTGAGCTTAAGTAGACAATCTACGGAGCCAGGGGGTCGTCTGATCCTTCATGGCTTCTCCCTCATGCGGATCAAGAGGCCACTTGAGACTAGTTTTCCCCGAATCACAGGCCTCCTAAGATTTTACTTTGGAAGCGATGTATCTGATCGGTTTTCAGCGAAGTATATCGCTATCCACTTCCTCAGGAAACTTGTCTTGTAAGCGAATTCTTCCCCCACAGCGACCGCTTGCTATTATAGCAAAAGTAAGTACGCTGCGAATCTGTGGCCAGTTAGACAGTGAGTTGGGAGGCTCCAGTGAGTTTGTTGGTCGCCCAAAAAGTTAGAAAGGCACACTGAATGTGGCATGTATGGATAACCGCTGCATCGGGTTTGTGTTGGTGACACGGGCGATCGATCGGCTTGATCAATTAATGGCAGCCCGGTTCAATTATTCGAACCAAAGGAAGCTTTGCCTTACGAGCCGGGCTTGTGGTTTTAGATTTTAGGAAGATGAATATTTTGACCTCAACTTCTCACCCCGAGCGTTCCCATAGCCCGAGAAATAGGTATGCGAGATATAGTTCGTCCAAGAAGAAACTTTACAAGCCATCGATCTTTGTGTATTCCCAACGCATGATGGATAGTGTTTTGCCAGACGGTGCTGAGCAGAGTTGGGCTTTGGACCTGACGGTTCTGGGTCTGAACAGCGGAACATCAATGGTATTGACATTCTTCTGATTTCCACCACCAACAATGTCATGCCAAAATTAACCATATTAAAGATGCGATCGACTGTGCTCTATGCCGATTCAAAACAGCAGGACCCGGACGAGCCCGTCGTTTTAGAACTCTTGAAGTACGGCGAAACACCGCTCGACCCCAAGATCAAAACCCGTGTCATGAACATGATCCTCCACAATCGAACTTCGCCCGAGGAAATAGCCCAGGGCAACGTCATCCTCGGGGAAGCATTCGCCGCGGCAGCAGAGGACTTTCTCACCAGCAACAACATTGGTAGATCTAGAGTGGACGTCATGGCTCCCATGGCCAGACGATATGGCACATTCCCAGCCCCATGGGCATCCAAGTAAGAACAACACTGAGCATGGGAGAAGGCGCCATCACAGCGGCACGTACGGGCATCACAACGGTGACTGATTTCCGCATAAGCGAAGTAGCCGTCGGCCGTCAAGGCGCACCACTAGTCGCCTTTTTCGATGCTCTGCTGCCACACCACCCAACCAAGCTGCGGGCGTGTCAAAACATCAGCGGCATCGCCAGTGTGTGCTTCATCCCGCCAAACAGTCGAGGCGGGGTCGACCGATGCTACGAGTTCGACACCGGCCCGGGAAACGTTTATATTGGCGCCGCCGTTCGGCATTACACCGGCGGCGAGCGAGAATTCGACAAGGACGGAGAAATGGGGAGGCGAGGCGCCGTCGACCAGGCCCTGGTGGACGACTTCCTGTCTAGCCACGCGTACTTCTCGACGAGCATACCCAAGACAACAGGCCGCGAGGACTTCCGAGACACGCTGGCGCTGGAGCTGATTGCAAGGGCCGGGAAGAAGGGCCTGTCGCCGGACGATGTGGTGGCGACGATTACACGGATCACGGCGCAGTCAATTGTTGGACGTCCAATTCTCGTGCCGGATCGCGTTGAGACACGCAGGGAGCAGATCCTCGGGCGATTGTCTCCTGGCAACAACTACAGGAATCTCATGCACAGGGCGATGAGCTTTGGACCACCTGGTCAGAAATTGAGGCCAGTTAAAGCTTTGATAAACATAGTTGGCGGCAAGGTATTTGACAATAAATGGTAATTTGGGATAAGTGTCGCGGGATGAGTATTCCCGACTTCCAGTCGAGGAGTCGAGGACATGCTGTGTTGTTGGGTAAATGGGGGGGAAAGAAGTAACAAATTGCTCCTATACACAATCATCTGTTCCAATGAAAGCAAGCAAGGAAGAAAGTATTGCTGTCCCCTCGGGCACACACCATGTGAGAACCAGATCATCTCCCGATCCAAGCTCTAGAAACTAACTAGTCTTCTGCAACGATTCGCCGGTCGAGTGTTTCAGTCGTTGCTCTTCGTGAGCAATGACATCTTGAAAGGAATAGCGGATTCGCTGAAGAAACGGTGCAATAATCCCACCCCCTTCCTTTACTTCGTCGTGCGTCCCAGTCCTGTACTTGACACCACAAGCCCTTGCGGCCCTGATGCCATTTGTAGCACCCAGGTTCAGTTGTTTTGTCATCCATATGCGTACGTCGTGCAAGCCGTGAAGCAGTGACAGTGTCCGTACCCGAGACGACGCCATTCTCTCCAGATCTTTGCTCTCGATGCCATGGGGCGAGTAAACAACCGCCTCGCAGCCGTGGCCGGTTCCAAGGTCAAAGGCCACAAACGTAGCCGCGTGATAATTCAACATTGAAGGCATTTCCCGGCGTGACGACCCTGCCAATGGCTAACTGGTTTGGCAATGGACCAACTGTCAGCCGGGACCATTCCACTCCAGGGCCCAGGGGAGGCGTTGTAATGACTTGGTTGAAACGGCCCCGGGTGCGAATGAGGCCTGCCGCGACATCGGCAGCAAACACGGGTGTTGAAGGAGGCAGCTCTTCCAACGTCTCTCTGTGGCAGTGGCCCGCAAACTCGTGCGAAATTACGGAGTACAACGACGTCGATGAAGGATTCCGGGCCTGAAGCCGGCCCTTGCTCCCTTCTAGGCTCCGATCCAGCCTCTTGGCGGCCGAGCCGGCGAGGGTTTGACCCGAGCGGATGGTCATGGCCGTTGAGCGTGTTGGTTGATGTGGGACGACTTTCAATGTCTCGAAGCATCGTGTCCAGGTCGGCAATGGTCGCAACGCTTGGGGCAAGGACGTGCCACTGAGTACTGAACCACGACGCGGCATCACTTTGGGCCTTGGAGCCATGGGTCCAGGAGCATGTTGAACTACGGCAGCTGGAGGAGCCATGTTGTGTCTGCGTAGAGGTGGACCAGCACTGGGCGGGAAGCCGACTCTACGTACGACGACCATTGCTCCGAGTCGGTGATTTGAATAGTTGGCGGTGACGAACTGAGTGATGGTGGCGCCGTCGTGCCGCGTTTGTCAGATTTCCGCCGAGTGGTGGTTGCCTCTTCCATACCGCCCAGTCCTCGTGGGAAATACTCGGTCACTGTTGACGGAATCTACCGACTTCAGTTTGGTAAACTACTTGTTCTGCTACTTCGCTGCAAGGAGTCGGAGCACCCGGGTGTAAGGGACAACTATTTCCTGCGCAAGACGCTCAAGACGCTCGGGGTTTCTAGACCTCACTCACTTCTGTTCAATTCTGTCAGAGTTTTGTGATCAGATGGCGTCAGGGTTGCGGGCTCAAATCTGAGTTACACAGGACTCTGCAGATATCTGCATATGCATGCATGGAAGTTATGGAACCCCGTAGGCTGACGATGGTTGTCAGTTCCGCTCAACAGTTTGTAGGAGAGAGATTCAATAGAATCGGACAGACGATTGGGCCTTGGATGGCCCGAGAAAGAGTGGAAACATCTGATTTCATCTCGCGGGCGAGAGAAAGAATCCTTGTGATAATGTTGGCCACGCTTCTTCAACCACAGCACCGCAGACATGACCCTTGTTACACATCAGCCGCAGGACCAGCTACAAGGGCTGATGTGGTTTGGATGCCTTTTTCCGTTGTCTCAATTGTTGAAAATAGCTACATTGTTTCTTGTTCATGTCCCTTGATTCCCGACTTCTTCAAGTAAAGGAAGAAGAAACAAGTTACTTCCGCGTTGGCGCAATTGAACACGGTGACTGGCGAGACCACAGTTTACTTCGCTTTTGTTGTGACGAACACATTTTCACTCAATGCAAAAATGTTGATTACTTTACAGAACACCATGCGGGTGCCGGATGTGTCTCCTGCCGGCGAACTATTCTCCAAGTTCCACCGCATCAGCCTTGTCTATGATCTCACACGCGAATTTCGGCATATGCACCCTGCATACTCTGTAGTTTTCGTCAACAGGCGCACCATCCATTGCCCGTCGAGCTCTATAATGCACAGGACCAGTTCAATGCAGTGTCCGGTGGCGTCACTCTCCCAAGGGCAGAGAACTCAATGCTACTCCAGCCCCCAATCTGACCGTGCACGCCAACACCAAGCCGGATGAAGCCATAGTCGCGCCTCTATGATGTCCTTTATCCAACGATAGTTTTGTTTTGTCATCTCCAGGCTGGTACTCTTTTGCGTGAGCTCGGCAACGATGGCACCGTTACCAGCGTCGCTGAGCAGATTCGTTACCCATACGAGGCAAGACGATGATATTGAGATTTGGAATTGATTAGCGCACCTCCAACCTTTGACCCGTGCGTGCGCGATTCCCGAAGCAAAGACCAACTGTGAAGCAGCTGTGCAGTCGACGCTACGAGCCTCGGGCGGTGCATTCACATTTTACTTTTGGCCTCGACGCAGGTCTAGATGATGAAGATGAAATGCAGACCTTGATCTCGACAGTGTCCTCCCCCCTCCCAAGGCCGCAATTCAACCAAGTGAGACAAAACTAATGCAGTCTGTTCACCATTGCGCTCGGAGCGCGCATGACCCCGGTTCCCGGGGCCGAATCCCTCTTGTCCAACCGCGTGCTGCTGAGCTAATGAGCCGTTGGCGTGTTGGCGCAAGGAGCTTTACGGCAAAATTGGACCTCGAGCTGTTTACAGCGCAACCCCCATTTTGCGACTGAATTGACGTATCTAACGCCTCGCCGAGGGTGGCGTCCTGGTTAAACCAACTTGGACTGCTCTCCACCTTGTCGTCCGACATCTACGGCTGTTGCCTTTGATCGCCATCTGCCGGATACAAACCGATATGCAACCCGTAGTTTTGCCCAATAGCTATGGCTCAGCTTGCATTTGTCATTATGATATCCCCATACCAAGTCGGCCCGCGCAGCGTAATGATCAGATGACGGGGTAGTATTAGTATTACTATAGTACCGAGTATCAAGGTGCGAACGCAACACACAGACCTTTTTCGTCGCGCAGACTTGCAGAAATCCCCGGTTCAACTCGACAGGGGAGCCCAAGGGACTGACTGGGCTGTCCATGAACATCAGTAGTAGTACCAAGAACGGACAACGGCATTGGAACACTGTGAGGATGCTCTGGCTGGCGAACGGACGCTTTGCTGGCCCCGTTTTGACAGGGCCAAGTGAGTACTTGCTTTGCCGAAGCTCTCTACTCGATTCCATTGCACCTAAAGCGTTCCTCGGAGACTCCTGAGCAGGCCTGGGGTGTCCTGCGCCCGTCGTTGACAAAATCCCAAGCTGTGGTGGAGTCTCATGTCGTAGACATCGCAGCAAAGTGCAAACCACGACGCCCAGGTGCATGTCAGGTCGCATTTTTCGGATGCCAAGCATGTTTGGCGTTTGTCGTTGTGTCCACTTGGTGTAGATGATGGTAATGGTTGACTCTTCACGGCCCTAGCAGACCCGAGATGACTCTATGACGACTATATCAGATCCAAGTCAGGACTCTTTGTTTATATGAAGACCATGTCTGCGGCTTGGTGCACACCCTTGTTCAAGATCTCATCACATCTAGCTGCACTCCTTATCCAGTTACCCAGTACGATCAGCGTATTCGTTTTTTTTTTTTTTTTTGTTTTTTCCCGAGCCAGCTACCACTCCGTACTGAGACTCAGAGCGGTCGTTTGGAAAAGAACTCACCCCAGGACACATAAACACCACGCAACAATGTTGAAGTCAGGCCTGATCTTGACGTTGGCTGCCGTGGCTTCGGCTCGTCACTGCCAGAACATTACAGTTCCAGTATCAATCAGCTCGCGCAATGGTGTTTTCGACCTGGCGCCCCCTTCAACCAACATCGAGGTCACCAACTTGTTCTTGAGAACAGCCTGGCCTGGAAACAACGGCACCGCCAGTGTTTTGAAAGGAGTGAGTGCTTCATTCACAAGTGCCAAACGCCGGTCAAGACAACTAACCAGTCATTGCGACATGTCCAGTACAAGACGGTGTCTGGAGAGTATAAGCTTGCCGCTACCTATTGCGAGCCAGATGATGGCCCCGGCCACACCCTCCAGATCCTCACTCACGGCGTTGGATTCGACCGCAGCTACTGGGACTTTCCCTTTGGCAGCTACAATTACAGCTACGTGAACCGGGCCCTCGATGCCGGCTACTCAACGCTCACCTGGGACCGCCTCGGCATCGGCCATTCCTCCCACGGCGACCCCGTCAACGAGATTCAAATCTTTCTCGAAGTCGCCGCCCTCAAGGCCCTGACGGACATTGCGCGGCATGGACAATTGTGCGGAGTCTCGCACAGGTTCGACAAGACGGTCCACCTGGGACACTCGTTTGGCTCGGCCATGACCTACGCCCTGACGGCCTCGCACCCCAACATCACCGACGGCATCGTCCTCACCGGCTTCAGCCAAGTCCCCCAGTTCATGGCGTACTTCGCCCTCGGCGCAAACTTTGCCCCCGTCGGCGAAAACGACGTCCTCGCCAGGCAATACGCCGCCGGCTACGTGGCTCCCAGGGACAGCATCGGCGTCCACATCAACTTCTTTGGGCCCGGGGACTTTGACCCCGAAGTGCTCAAGGTTGCTACCCAGACGGGCCAACCCGCCGCCGTGGGAGAGCTGCTGACTGTCGGCTCCGTGCCCAAGTCCAGCGAGTTTCCCGGTCCCGTCATGATCATCACCGGTGGTAAGTGCCGACATGTTGTTCCCAACTCTACAGTCTCGGCCCAGTTAACAAAGCTGATCGCGGCAGATCGCGACATCCCGTTCTGCGGCGGCAACTGCATGAACACCATGGCCATCAACGGTTCCGCCCCCAACCTGGTCGAGTACTCCAAGGGCAGCTTCAAAAAGGCCTGTGCCTTCCAGGCCACGGTCGTCCCCAACGCCGGCCACGGTCTGAACTACAACTACAACGCACCAGATGTCTACAGGGCCATTACGGACTTTATCAAAGCCAACGTCTAGACGCAGCACGTGTGGCAGCTATTTTGTGGTTCTCGTACAAAGTTTAGAGGAGTATTTACAAGAGTCTCAGTCACCTACACAATGTAATATCTTGTTCACTGTATGGCACATAGAATGACCAGAAAAGAAGATGAAATGGAATATATTCATGGCCCCCGACACCCCTTGAAAAGCGCATCTCATCCCTTGACAAGCTCCTCTAAGCGAGCTCTCTCAATTGCGCCACACGGGGGAACTTTCAGAAAACTCTGATCAAACAAAGCAACGGCAGGAAATGACACGATATTACGCCTGGATGATCGGCCCAAATTGCTTTTTGAGAGGCGAGACAACTACTGCCAAAAACCACCTTGCTTCCCGAAAGAAGAAACGCCGTCGAGACATGCAGCCGTAACGGCCACTTGGTTGTGCAGTTTGTCATTGCGACCTCAATATTCTCGGGCAGCGCGCTCATAAAGAAGCAAGTAATGTGTGTGTACCATGTACGACCTGAGGTCGGGATTATATTGCAATTGATTTTTATTCCGCGGTTGCACAGCGATGGGTATTTCGGCATCGGCTGGATCGCCAGGCAAGGGCTTGTAATGGGGGTGCTGAGATTGCCGAGCGTGACGTGCATGTCGTGACCGGTGAGGCGGCCTTGGTAATTTTTTTCTTTTTTCGTGCGACGTCCCTTTCCAGGACGTATTTACATTGTAAGGATCAATGGGGAGTTGACGCGTGTTTGTACGGGAGTAGACGAGGGCTTTTTGGTGAGGCTGTTTCATTTTTTGACTCGGCGCTTGGGGCTCGTGTGTGCTTTCGGTCTCGGAAGGAAAGCACGTTGCCCTGCTTTTCGCTACTCGTGCTAGCGGAGCAAGACTCAAGGCTCGAGGACCTTTGTATCTCATACCAGGCGCAAAGTCTCTGAATAGCTGCTCTCTCCACGTGGCTTGCTCCTCGCCCGGTGGCCGAGTCTGGCTTTCCCTTCTCCGTCGCCAGCTCTCGTCTGTTTGGCGCAGCGCCACGCCGTGCGAGCCCGAGACGTCGTCGAAGTGGTGCGAGCGAAGGTCGCAGTTTGTCCATGGTGAACCGAGCCAAGTGAACCCCAACCTCACGGATCACGAGAACAGGGACACGCAGCGTTGAAGGGAGACGCCCTCCCAATCGTACGTTAGGAAGTGGACGTAGGCGTCGTGTGAAACACGGACGACGTGGCTGTCCTCACCGTCTGAAAGTGTTTTCAGTGCTGGTCTATTCGCCTTTGTCCGTTCAACAACCTTGTTGTCTATTTCTGGGGCGAGGAAGCTCCCCTCGCTCTTTTCCGTCCACCAAGGTGACACTGTCGGATGGAGGAGTCGACGCTGTCGCCAAATTCAGCGCGGAGGGCAGCGTAGGGCGACGCCCGTGGATGTGACTCAGTGAGTTCCGGGTCGACCAGGGGCCCAGGGCGTCGTTTCCGGGCAAGACGTCGTGTAGGCCTTGTGCGTGGCGGACGACATGGAGAATTGGTGGCATTCTGGAGGCTCAATGCGATGCTCGTAGTTGTAATATTTGTTGACGATGGTGAGGGCTGGTTTTGCCAATGGAGGTACTACGTAGTCGAGGAGCGTGCCTCGCCTGCCTTTTCCCCAGTAGCCATTTGCTTCTGTGATGGCAACATGGCCAAGCTCATACTTGTGAGTAAAAATGTTCACTTGTTGTCTGCGGGGTTGTCTTCGGCTGGTGCATGACTGGCATCCTGTCGTTGTCGGCTCTCGGTAAGGCGAGTCACGGAAAACGCAACCGAGCCAACAATTGCAAATGCTGCTTCGTCAAAGCTTGCTGTCGGTGACTTCGGCTTCCACGATGCCTAGCTTGGTGGGAACAATGATTGAAGGTTCGGGAACAGGGCCACGCTTGCAACGGGAAACATGGCCACGGCGAGAGGTGGGAGGTCGAGGCACATATGCCCCCTCACTGGCACACTCGGCCTCCAAACTTAATTCCCTCATCGTCATCAAAGTACGCAGTCGGGTTCCAGAGCCCGAGAGGGCAACGCACCGCTCTGACAAACACCGTCAAACACCGACACAAGGCTTGCTCTAGACCGGCCAAGATATCGCCAATCAAGCAGCATAGTGGCGGTGGTGCAAGGTATATAGGCAGCGTCATGCGCCATCCTCTGCGGCAAATCGCTGTCCAAATACATTGATTCAATTGTGATTCGTATCCATAATTATCGTGAAAGCACCAGCTACTTTCTTAGCAAGGTCAAGATGAGTCAAGAAGGAAAGGCGCCCTATCCCCCTTTTACCGCCGAGACGGCCAGGATCAAGGTCAAGGCAGCACAGGATGCATGGAACACAAAGTAAGTGGCCGTGTCGTACCTTGACACGGATTCATCAGTGCCTGCGGAGAGTACAAAACTAAGGGCTCAAAGGGATCCCGATGCCGTCAAGATGGCTTACACGCCGGACTCGATCTGGCGGAACCGCGACCAATTTCTCGTAGGCCGTCATGCCATCAAAGAATTCCTTTCCAAGAAGTGGGACAAGGAGCAGGGATATCGCCTGCGGAAGGAGTTGTTTGCTTTCACCGACGACAAAATTGCCGTCCAGTTCTGGTACGAGTGGCACGATCAGTCGGGCCAGTGGTGGCGCACCTACGGACTTGAAGACTGGACTTTTGCGGACAATGGCTTAATGAGAAAGCGTCAGATGAGTGGCAATGATGTCAAGATTACTGAGGAAGAGAGATGGTACAAGGATGGCGTCGACGTGAATAGCGTCAAATTATCTGAAAGGCACTGGTAGGAAGCGAAAACATCCAGAACAGGGCCGGGGAAGGTTGGCATACTCGGAACAGTTACTCGTCTGCTTAGCTAGGCTATATCGCCCGTGTTACATCCAGATTGGCTTTGACCGTCTTGGGGAGGTTCAGCATCGGTGATTGACAGAATCTTGGGACATACAAAGCCCGGGCTGCTAGGGCAAACTATAAGCGAGGGTGCGCTTAAGCCAACGAAAGCTCATCGTCTGTCCAAAGACGGGCTGATTTACAACCACAAGACATGTCTTCAACCTTGTGGAAAGGCGCGACTAGACCTTTTCATTCGAGAGTACGCGGCGTTCATGGATGGCTACCCTCATTATGCCAGCCATCAACTGAAAACCAATGCAGCCCGCCGGCGACGGCAAGCAATCCATGTTGCAAGGTCTGATTCTATACAAAATAGATCAACTAGAAGTTTCATTGGAACGTGCATAGCACCTATATTGTTTAATGTATCAGGGTTTGTTCCAAGAATCTTCTTCCCTCTGGGTGACCGGGTCACCACTTCAGACATACAAGACCTCGGCGGTGGGCGTCACAATTGTTACTATTTCACCTCATTGGTGGAGAGATGCATGTCGCATTTTCCTAATGCGTACAATATGTTTCCATTATCATCAATACACTTCATCAGTCGACTGACTAGAGTAAGCAGACGCGCCGCTGAATGATCATCGCCATATGATCCTGCCAGTCGCCAATGAAGCATGCCACAAATCAGCCAAAGACATTCCGTCTCGACTTTGGTATAAATTAATGAGTCCGAGAGAAAATACATACGAAATCAATTGTGCCCAATGCCTTCTCAAGCTGCCGTCGTGCATATCAGTGTCCAGGATAATTCTGACAGTCGCACCATTCCCCATCGTTTGCAGCAAGCCAATTCCTATAAGCCATTTTTTCATGCTGTTGCCCTGGCTACCCTGTGCTGAGTTGTGTTTTCACTGTTTATATGGCATGGTTGTCCTGGGACAAAACCCGGTTGACGATCTTCGCAATAATCACGCTTATACTGGCAATTTACGGGCGACATCACCTTTGAAAATGTGGTGCAGGTAGAAGGCGCCATTTGATTGCAACTACACTCATGTATTCATTACCTATTACTCCTTCCTTGCATTTGTTTTGGCACTGGCCTCGGCTGTCATCAACAGTAATCTCGGCGCATCCTTCTTTGGCATATATATCTCAACAAGCTGCAATTGGTTCGCGGCTTTAAAAGAAGGGCTTGCAAGCAACTCATTCAACTCATCCTTTGTTTTCACAGCAAACTTCTGAGCCTTCCCTTGGCCGCCGAAAACATCAACAAGGGCCCGATTGTCCCATTTGGCAATATCGTTGTAAGTTGCATCCATACCATGGATAAATCGCTCAATAGTGAAACCCTCGTTACAAATGACAAATCTATACGCAAGTCAGTATCCTGGCATGGCAGATTTGTTGCTGTGCTCCTTCACTGGAGGTAACTCACATGATGGGGCTCAGCTCATGGCGTATCATGGTGCTCAGTTCCTGAGCAGTCAACTGAATTGAGCCATCCCCAACAAACAAAATGGTCCTTCGCTTCTCACCCATTTCCCTGGCGGCGAGTGCGGCTCCCTGACATGCACCTACTGACCATCCTATACTGCCCCAGAGAACCTGACTCATTGCCGTTACTCCGGAGGGAAACTTGGTGTCCCAGATACCAAAATTTGAAGTCCCTGTTTCTGTGACAACAATGTCATTATCAGTAAGGAATTCGCCAAGACGTGGCCAGAACCAAGCATGAGTGATTGTCGCCGATTCATCATGGTGTTCCTTTGCCTCATTCCGAACGGTGGGGGAAGCGCGGATGCTGAGCTGTTTAGGATCAACTCGCTTGACAATTTTCTGCAGAACTCCCTTCATCCTCACCCCAGGATATGTTGAATATCTCACAACACAATGGTCGCTGTGAAGGTCGATGCTGTTCAGCTGTGATGTTCTGTAAGAGAAGCCAGCCGTATTGAAGTCACTCTAGGCATCGTGTGTTAGCATCAAGACTCATATTTCCGGGATGGGTATGCGTGAATACCTTCAAAGCGCCAATAGACACAACCAGATCTGATGATTCCACAATGTTCTTCACTTCCGGAGGGTGTGAGCCGCTTCCAGCGTAGACACCACCAAAATTGTCATGTTGTTCATTGACAGCACTCTTGCCCATTGGGGTGACAAAGACGGGCAGATTCGTCTTGGCCAAAAGATCATGAACCTCTGGAAGGACGCGGTGACGTACGGCACAGGCGTCAACGAGCAGCACCGGGTTCTTGGCAGCGTTGAGGTATTTCATGATGACATCAACAACATAATCCTCCTTTTCTGGATCATTCTGTGGCTCCGTCAGGTCAATTGGCCGATCAAGCCGTGCCCCTTCCACCTTGGCGTCGGCCATATCCGTCGGTAGGGTGATGTAGACGGGTCGCGAATGAACCCAGCACTCACGCAAAGCATGATCAATTTGGTCCGCAATTTCCGATGGCCTATTCAACTTGGCAACCTGGCATGAAATTTGAGAACTCATGTTGGCGAACACGTTGAAGTCCCCATTGCCCAGGGTGTGGTGCAGAAGCATGCCGTCTCGTTGCGAGAGCGTCGACGGGTACCCGACAATATGCACAACAGGTATATGCTCAGAAAAGGCCCCCGCGACACCATTGATGGCAGAAAGCTCTCCTACACCGAATGTAGTGATGAGCGCACCGATCTGCTTTATACGGGCGTACCCATCCGCAGCGTAGGCTGTAGAGAAAAAACACAAGTTAGAACGGGTTTCTCTCTCGCCCTTGAGCGGTGGAGGGCTTTAACGGCAAACAAATCGACCCATGATAGCACAGAAAAACTTCCTCGTCGAAGGCTATGAAAGGACTTACCGGCGTTCAGCTCATTGACACTGCCAACCCATTTCAGCCCACATTTGGGAAGATAGTCGAGTGCGACAAGATTATAGTCGCCGGGGACACCATGTACCGAGCGAACACCGACTTCATAGAGCCGCCGGAAGAGATATTCGGAGACATCAATCGGTTTGCGCAGGCTTTGAACGCGTATGTCGGCCATGATGGATGGACTGTCGTATCACGATTGATAGCTATGGATCGGGACTGGTCCTTGATTAAAGCTATCTAGCTAGGTGAATTGGAGGCTTTTTATAGATATCGTAGGTCATCCGTTGGGTAATTTAATGAGGGATTTATCTGTACCGAGGAGGACAGCTCCAATAGGGCCGTGGCGTGAGCCTTTGTGAGGCTGATTGAAGCTTTTTGGCAGCATGATGCGGATAAGCCGGCTTTGGTTGTAGAGTGGAGAGCTGATGATGGAGCAAGGGCTGCATGGTCTCATCATCCAATATGTACGTCACGGCGACCTGACACGCATCTGAGTGGAGGTCACTATTTTCGCCTGGCGCCACCTTGGCGCCATATGGCGCGGTGGATGCGTTGGATCTCGGTCCTGTCGCACAGTAACTGCCGAGATATAGATAAATACCGTGACGTGGCCATGCCCATTTTTTAGTATTTTTTTATGCAAGAGTTATGTGACCTGCAGATCGGATACGCTCCGGATAGAAAGGGAAATAACGCGAGAGAAGGGAGGAGAGAATCTTTTCCTTTCTTCTCCTCAAGTTTACTATTACTTTCAGCGGCGTCTACGGATTTAAACCCTCTCACAAGCCACCAGACATGACCTACATAAGCCCTATCAAACGCACTATGCGCCCCACTTCATGTAACGATACAAGATTTAAGCTCTTGGGTACGTAATCCTAGGCGCAATAAAACGCTACCTATAGGAACCAGGGGTGTGTGTCACACAATCCCTTTCTTGGTATTTTCTCGTGTGACACGATTTATTCCCGTTCCTTAAAAGACATGTCATGGCACATGCCATGGTCTCATCCGTTATATGGATCTCTCCCCGAAATTTTAAACTCGGCTGGCCATTCAAGAGCGACTCCCTTTTTTCGATATTGTTACAAGCTAGCCGCGTACCGCAACGTCTCACGGCATGAGGAATGGTTGTATATGTGTTCCTTTTGATCTTGGTGCGCAATTCGTCTTGGCAAGTGTCCGAACTTTGAAAGACCACTAGCTTCCCCAAGGTTACTCAGACTGCTCTTCACGTATGGCTTCAAAATTTCTGTTGTTTAGCTTTCTACTTATTCCCTTTTTTACTTATGTCTTCTCATAATCGAATTACCGAGCACAATAGTTTATACGACACTTTCACAGGCCTAATCATTAAAACTTAAAGGGCTACTCGTTACTACCACCATGATCCTCGGGATAGCAGGTACTTTCCTGTCTGTTGATCTGCGTATTATTTTTCCTGGCAACGTGAAAGTCAATCCACACAGACACCTAAAAGTACGACTGCGAGTTTGGTAGTTTTGGGCCTCGCCGAGATGTTTCTTAACAAGTTAGAACAAAACTACAATACAAGTCGCTTTTTTGAGCTGCTTGAATATCCTATCCCCTGTCCGAGGCCACACACACACAGAGAGAGAGAGCCAAAAGGGCGCACCTATAAGCTGGATATCGGGGGCATTCGACCGGGGGCCGCTGTCGCTGCATCTTTTTTGCTCCATGACTCGACGGTCAAACCCGAAGACCGTCGTGAGGGTATCACTGACATCGGACTCATTCGCTCGTTAGACGTATGCCTTCTGGGAGAAATTGCCGAGATGCTTACTGGTTCATACTCTATGAGAGGAAGCACCCTATTGTTAATGCTCCATCCCCTGTTCATTCTTCCTCTTACAGCGGGCATATAGTGCCAGGTACGGAATGGCGTTGCGAAGCACTCTTGGGACGTTGCTGTTAGTTCCATCACATCAGAGGTCACCAAGGTTCATCCTCAACAACAAACACTCATTTTTACCGCCATGTCATCGAATAACTCTTTTGCTAAATAGAGCAATATTGGGGTGCATACAGAGGAGTCGGTGAGTTTGGAACTTCCATTGCAGGTTATCCAAAAGTCTGCCCTACTCACACGCATGCGTCAATGGAAGCGCGTAGCATTAGAGGAGAGTAGAATTGTAGAATGATGGCGCAGGAACTAAACATGAACGTCCGGAGGGGAAAAGATAGAAAGAAGGAGGGGAAGGGGGGGGAGTATCGCGAGATGGAACATTCATTATTCATTCGTGCGCGTTTCCTCAATACCTACAAGCTAGAATAAGCACTGTAACCGCCATAAAGGTGTCAAAAATATCCATCTGTTACCGAGAATAGAAGAGGAGCATCAGGGCACCGATAATGGTAGCGCGAACGTTGACCACCATTACTGGAACCTCAGCCGGCGTATTCGCAATGCGAGCTGGGAGGCCGAATTCGAGCATGGCAGCTTGAGCATTGAATGGTGGCCAAAGGCCATCAAAGACCATTAAGGAGCCAGAAATGAGCGCAGAGATATGGCGGTGGTGGAAGTCTAGGATCATGATGGACAATGTAAAAGGGCTGCGTAAGTAGATTGGCTCTTTCCTTTAGCAGTCACTTCTAGTAAATAAAGGATGAAAGATGAAAGATGAAAGATGAAAGATGAAAGGTGGATGTACGAATGGTGTTGTTAATGATGTAGTAGAAAGGGGCGGGAGGGATAGTATTCAGTGTACGGAGTAAGGCTAGGGATTAATGCTTTTGAGCATAGGGCACTCTATCTCAGCTATCAGCTGATGGGATATGGACAAACAAGCTCGATTCTGTAGGTACTTGCGCTCCAAGAGTCAACTGAGATATGCATGACGATGTATCCAACCGCGTTATGGAGTAATATTGGTCGCTGGCATTGATGTCCGAGCCTGCAATCGCCCGGAATGAGCAAATTGATAAGGCGCCGTCAAGAGGCAGTGCATTCAAGAGCATTGTGTACCCAAAGCAACTGTCCATATCGGTGCCAAAGATCAGGAGATTGGGACACCTTGGCCATGCGCACAATTTTGTTGCTACTCGACTACTCGGTGCGAGGTAGTTGGTGTAATATACAACAGTATGCCAGAGAGGAGAATGTATACAAGTCTAAATCTATATGCCTGTCGCCGACCCAATATATGCGCCTTTCTTCTCGTCAATATCGTACAGCGTGCGGATGCGCGTTGTTGAGGCTGGAAACCTCTACTCGCTGTCTACACGGCCTCCAAAAGCAGCTGTTGTGTCATGATGCGCCCGTTCGTTGGTAAATCCTAAAAAGCAAAAATGCAAAACCTAGTCAACCGGCTTGTGAGTTGACAGCGTAGTTATTCTCAGTCGCATCGTCCATCTTTCCACCCAGTACGCCAACGCTCCTGCCACCGTGAACAGTCAAATTCTGGTTTGCCCAACTTTCGGTTGACGTCGTTGTGAGCACCGCATAGCCATTTGCCAAAATCGTCGCGACTCTCAACCCTCGGTACCTCCCGTCCGATGTATGTTCTGAAATCTTCGGCACAAACCCAGCATGGGTACAATTTGGAGAAGAGCTTGACAAAGCTCAAAAGATCCGACTGTTGTGACGTGGATGGCGACTCGGGATACGAGGCCGCTATAGAATGAAGAAGCGTCCATGTTCCGCGCCCCAGGACTTCCACATCTGGAGGGCAATCTGATGGCGGATTGCTTGGCTGCGACGTATCCGTGGCCGATGTCTTGTTGCTACTCGCTGGGTTGTTTTGGCGGGCATTTTCCTTAGTCATGGCAGCCCATGCGGCAAAGGATGTGCAGCTTCGACAACTGAAGTGATTATCAGACAATCAAGTTTCTCATATTTGCAACTCGACGCCTTGAAAGAAAAAGGCAAGGTTCACTCACGGCTTGCCGTCCTTGCCCAAGACAATGCCCTTGGGCAGTTTCTTGGGTTGATGGTCTCCGTTCGCAGCTTTCAGCGGCGCCACGGCGGATTCACTATCGCGAGCATCATCCTCCATGATCGGCTGTCCAGACCCTCTTGCGATTGACGGTCAATGTCGAAGCCCTATGGCCGTTTTATGTCTCCCTCTGAGGAAAATGCGATGTTGAGAAAGAAGCCAGCTGATGTGAAGATTATTTGTCAGCCACCAGCCGCCGATGATGGCTACAGCTGAGCCGTTGTTGCATCGTAGCATGGGGGACGAGAACCCAAGTCGAGTTATTATCGATAAGCCACAGTGCTAACAAATTGCCCACCACCACCAAGTATCAAGGTACTAGGTCGGTACTAATTGTAGAGTCTTTTGCGATGTATCTTGCCATTGTTTCCATGTTCTAATGGTGTTACGGGATTCTCCAAGGCGATTTAATAGGAGTTCGACCTACTTGATACCTTACGCGACTCTGGCTGCAATCTTGCGGAAAACCAAGAAGCCTATACGCCGTCGTTATACAACAAACTCCAAGCATGGCATCGCAATCTCCGGATACCGAGTCAGGCCATACAGCAGCCTCAAAGGTGCCCATATTGCTTCTCAAAACAAGATCAACACCAAGTGATGCTTATGAGGAAATCTTGACAACTTCAGGACCCACGAACGAGTCACTCGGTCGAAAGTTTGACCCTCAATTTGTCCCTGTACTACGTCATCGGTTTGATGCCGGCGGGATGCAGAGAATAAGGGCTTTGCTTCGAGCTAAGGAGATCGGCAATACACCGGGTTGTAAGTATGGAGGAATGATATTTACGTCTCAGCGAGCCGTGGAAGCTTTTACCAAAGTGGTCAACGACGAGAGAGGTATGATACATCATGGCCTCTCCTCCTACTCTGTGCCATGGTCTGCCGGCAAGCTCTCTCAACCCCTATGCGTGACCCGCGGTGCTAATACCAAATATGAAAATATGCAGGAGGACTTGGAGAATCGCCGTTTCTTCAAAATACGCCAATATACAGCGTCGGGCCCGCGACTACCCGTGCGTTAAGGGCTATCCAAGTAGAGCCGCCGCTACAAATATGTGGCGAACACACGGGCAATGGCGAGGCTCTGGCGGCATATATTCAACAACACTATGGACAGTGGTACCATGATCGCGAAGTCCGGCCTCCCCTTCTGTTCCTGGTCGGTGAGCAACGCCGTGACGTCATCCCCAGAGTCCTGATGGACCCCAGTTTACCACATGGCGAAAGGATCATCGTCGACGAGGTGGTGATATACGGCACTGGCGTTATGGAATCATTTTCGGAGGTATTCGAATCCATACTGAATGACACCCGACATGAGCCTGAGCGGTGGGTTGTTGTATTCTCCCCCACGGGGTGTGACACCATGCTTCGAGGGTTGGGACTGCTTGATGAGAGTGATGGGAAAGTCAATTTAGAACGCAGGGATGGCAGGACTTTTATTGCGACAATCGGTCCAACAACAAGGGCGCATTTGGTCAACCGCTTCGGGTTTGAGCCAGATGTGTGTGCCGAATCACCCAGCCCGGATGGAATCCTGCATGGTATTACAAAGTTCACCACAGGCCACACCTGAAACTGGCGCAATCATACTCTTTGTTGTTGTTGTTTTTAGACTATGGATTCTATAGCTGTAAAAAGACTGTTGCATGTTGTCGGCTAAACCACTTGCAAATCACGCCCTCCTTGTATTCTCCAGGGTATCCGTTTTGTATTCCTCAACAATAGTTTTGAAACCGTTCCTCTCTCAGGCGCTCAGGCGGCCCCCCCGGCGGGTTGCAGTTTGACTTCCGTCTCCCCCAAACAGTGTGTCTTTCGGGGGCGGTAATCGACTGTTGATGGCAGTCTGCTGCGCTGTCTAACAGCATATTTTGATGGCATATCGCACACTTGTGTCATAGACCTTGCAATTGTATAAAAGTAATCAGCCATCCCACGCAGGCAACATCACGAAGGTGTGTTGAAAACCCAAGGTGGACGACTATGCACCAAGAACCCATAGCTCGACACCCCAGACACCAAACTTTTCACCTGCATCGCTAAGCGGCTCGTTGCCGAAAGTCTCGCATTGTGAACTGTGTCCAATATCCAGGGAGTCATCAAGCCAAAGTCCGTAGTGCCCACCGCCAGAGCCGACGGAGACGAAACCTGTTTCGCAATTTATATAACAATCATTCAGGCCGCTATACGGAAATGCTTTGAATCGTACGGACTCAGACGGGGTGGAAGTCCCGCTCTCCGACGACGGTATCGGTGCGAGGGTCGTGCTTCGAGTAAGGTTCGTCGTATCGGCTGATGGGGGCAAGGGGAGGGAGGCGAGAATCGAGGCTTTCCAGAGAAAGCATTCGCCATTGCCGAAGTACGAAGGAGATGGGTGAGGATACTCTGAGAGATAAGCTCCGAAGGTCTGCATCGTTTTACCAGCCACAACATGTTGTAAGCCCATGTAAGTCCTGATAGGAGCATGACTACCGCTAACGCCTTGTTCATGATGCGATTGGGAGAAAAAAAAAAGAAGAAGAAAAGAAGGAAAAGAGGACTAGTGACAAGTGCAGACTCACCCCGCCTTCTTGGTCTTTGACCACAAGCACGAAGCCAACTCTGAGGCCCTCATAGTGCCGGCATTTCTGATACAATGTAGACAAACTAGCGCCGTCCTGCTCAAGACTGTAAACTAAATGCCAATCGTCGACAATACGCAGCCTCTCCGGTACCATGGTCCGGATCTCCTCTGCAATAGCACTGGTCAGTAACCGGGCTGCGATCGGGGTATTGTCGCGATACCCATGTAGGATCAGCGGCTCCAGCGGAGGAGGGCGAAATGGGCTGGCGGTAAGAGCACGCCGACCGCTTGGAGTGAAGACGCCATTTACGCCGTCCTTGCCTTGGTCGTCGCTGGTATCTGCTTCGCTTCCGAGCTTTGTGTCTTCCGTCGAAAAGCGCCGTATCAGCCCCGTCCACATGCTGCCTAGATACAGACGTGAATGCGGGCGGGGATGGCGGGGAAAGGAAGTGCGGTGTATTGGTGTTGCCAGGCTGGCCCGTTGCTCAGATTTCCCCTAGCTCGTAGCCTGGAAGGGGATATCGGGTCGGATACATGAAGGATTTATGTTTTGAGATGAATCGAGGACGACATAGTTGCAGAAGGGAGCCACAGTGGAGATGATTACATGCTCGGTATAGATGCGTGCCCTGGGTAAGCTCCAGTGTTTGTGCAGGATAACTAACATGTAACCACTTAGCCTGGGTGCGTAGGCAGAAGAACCTTGGAAGCTGTCGGTGCGAATTGCTGCAGGCCAAGACGTTAGTCTCTACCTGATGCAAATATCTCAATCACTAAATGGAAACCAAACATTGAGCAAACGAGGACCGGAGTAGCTATGCATTTTCCGGCACCGTTTAGGCGACCGATGTTTTATTACATCAACGGCGTTATGATGTGGGTCACGAGCGTATTTGAGTTGTCGATGGGCCGAGACTAGAGCATTGAGAATCTGAGAAAATGCCTTGATTGCTATGCAGGCGACTGTGGATAATGGCCGTTGAATGACTCCCGTGTAGCGACACCTGGATGCTTGGATACCGCAGCCTCTATCGCAGAGAAGTTTGTTGCAGAGCCCAGTCGCAACCGGTTGGCAGTGACATTCCGACCCCATCTGCCCAGGCCATGGCCTTACTGCGATGTCCCCGATATTATACATGTGTCTGGTAAATTCCGGACACAACCGATCATAGTCACGTAATCGATCTGCCCTGTGGGCTCTTCGTTGTCTCTGCTGCATCTAGCGCTGAAATATTGTTCATGGCGTGTAACGGCTCTATTTCTTGCGACTCCGCCTATTGCTCAGTCACATACCAGGCCAGTTCGTGACCTACACAATAGAAGCTGATGTCTCCTCCACGTTGTGGGTTTTGAGCTTGAAGTACTGTTTTAGCTTTCCAAGGAAAGGCACCATCAGTTTCTTCTTCTTTGTTTTTAAAAAAAGAGAAAAGGAAAGAATGTTTATATTTTTATTTTTGTAAAAAAAAAGTTGGCTCAACTATGACAAATCATTTTTGCTTTGCAGATACTAAACTGTTCGTAGACAACTGGCTATTCTCCCCCGTCACAAGCTGGTCTCCTGCCTGCTCGTCCGGCGCACATGGGAGTATCTATCCGCAACATTCAAGAAAATTGCAACATCATTCCATCCAAGTATTGCACTGTCACATGGAAGTCGAGGTAAAATGAGTACTGTTCTGCTACTTTGTTGCTTCAGGTTCACCCACTCCCCTGGCACCTCCGGTCAATGCAGCCTGGTGGACATTAAGATTTTCTAATCCATCGAACCAGTCCTCCCGAAGAAAGCTCCCTCCCAAGCCTCATGTTTTTGTATTCGTGTCCATCTTCAACCAAGTTCTCTTACCTCATAATCTCCTGATAAATGAGTTGTTTCAGCTGTTCTTTGCTCAGGGTATCCTTGTGTTTGTCAAAGTCGAAAAATTCTTCAGGAGTCGGAGGTGCAGTTGGCTCATCCTCGGGGTCGTGATACGGCTCCAGGTAGGGATGCTTTAGAGCTTCCTCAACTGTGATGCGCTTGACAGGATTGAAAGCTAATAGCTTTTCGAGGAGATCGAGTGCCAAGTCAGACGTTTTTGGAAATAGAGTCCTGAATGGCACCTTCTTCTTGAATGGTAGAGACCGGATATACTCTCTAGCACGCCGCGACTTGATGCCATAGTAGTCTTCCATGGTAGGTGTGCCGAGAACATCGAGAATCAGAGTCAACTGGTGATGATCTACAACATAGCGCGACTGTCAGCGTCATGTTTCCGTAGCCACCACTGCCTCGAAGGCTACCTGCTGCCACCACCTCATACGATAACAACAACAACAAAAAAAAAAACACTCCCTCGAGGGAAAGCGGGGTTCGGGTTGGGATCGTTGATTGTTGCCACTTACAGTCTTTACCAGGGAACAGAGGTTTTCCACTGAGCATTTCGGCCAAGATGCAACCGACAGACCAAACGTCAATGGCCTTTGTGTATTCCTTGAACGTTAACATAATCTCTGGGGCACGATACCATCGTGTTGCAACATATTCCGTCATGAAACCAGAATTGTCTTCTTGAGATGCAGCCGATCTTGCCAGGCCAAAGTCACAGACTTTCAAGTCGCAATTGGCATTGAGAAGTAGGTTGGATGGTTTCAGATCTCTGTGCAGAACGTTTGCTGAATGCATTGCTTTCAATGCGCGCAAGGTTTGATAGATGAAATACTGGCAGTGATCGTCTGAGAGATCCTGTGTTCGGATGACTCTGTGCATATCAGTCTCCATCAATTCCTGAAGCATTGCATGTATGGTTAGCATGTTAACCGCAGTAGAGTAGTTGAACGGCCAACAAGTGGCCGAGACATCGGCGACAGACTCACCTGAATAAGATAGACCTCATTGAATGTATCGTAGCCACGGGGCTTCTGGATATCGAGGATAGAGATGATGTTCTCGTGATTGAAGTAGCGAAGGAGCTTCATTTCGCGCAAAGTTCGGAGACAAAACATGGAATGATCGAATGGAGTGATCTTCTTGATCGCAACCTTCTGCCCTGACGGTTTGTGTATCGCGGAGCTACACATTTACCCTTGTAAGCAAGTAGGCATTTTGGCTTGCTACCTTTCAGACAGGTCTCTCAGTAGCTCACGACAAACGCACTCACCAAACGACTCCATATGCACCTTCTCCTACAACATCTTGAATGTCGTATTGCTCGCTGACATTGAAAGAAATCTTGCGGGAGCCTCCAGCATTTGGAGGATTCGTACGGGACATGATGTTCTGATGAGACACGTCTGTTTGGCAATGGCGGGGTAAAAAGCACGACGGCGAAGTACGAGAGGGGATGTCGAGCAGCGGTAACCTTTCAAAATCGCCCAAGGAGCCTGTATGCCGTCGGGCAGTGTAGTCGTTCCGGCGCTGAGATAATTTGAAGGTAGAAATGACAAAACGCTTTCTCCACGGATTGAAAGGAAGGGTGATGACGAAAGGTGAGACTGGACGAATGATGCTCAACTTGAAAACGACGGACACACCCTGAAATTTACGAGGCGGCTGTCAAGGTGTTAAGACAAACCCCCGCTCGGGCCTCGTGTTCTAAAGTCGACGGTTGGCGGGCAAGGGAATGACAAAAGGATCGCAGTGCGGCGAGAATCAATCTGGAATAGAGCCGTCGAGTAAAGTAAGATTCTCTGTCTTGAAGACTAGCGTGCAAGGCAATGGCGGTTTGAAATCACAAATGGGCGACGACGCGAGACGACGAGCCAAGGTGAGGCGAGGACGATGGCTAAGGTGCCGGTTGCTAAGATTATCGACGGCAGGTGGGGTCTGGTTCAATGTTGGTCTGGTGGGTGAAAAAGGGGTGGGGGGGTTCCTTCAGGTGTCTCCAGGCGCCTTCAGGTGGTAAGGTTGCCAGTGTCAGTCAAGACGAGGCACCAGACGCTTTGTGAGTTTCAAGTCGGGTAAGAGACCAGAATAAACCAGGAGCAGGGGCGCAAAGGCGCAAGGGCTCAAGGTCTTTTGAGCTTTCAAAGTTGTTGTCAGTCTGTCAGTCAGTCAGTCAGCGACACAATGGGGCCATGCAAACGACAGCATCGAATGCTATTATTGTCCAAAGGTCCCGTCTGGCCAAAAGGGTCAACTGGTAGCTTCGAGCAGTGAACGCCTTAAACTGTCCTTGGGGCAGCACCCAGCGGCCTTTTAAAAGCAAAGGAACTGAGGGGTCCGAGTTCCACCATGCGAACAGAGTACGCAGTACTACTCCGCACCGAGTACAAGGTCTACACTACACTAGGAGCACGGAGTACCGAATACTCAGTACGGAAATGCCTTGGACTCGAAATGACAAGGGGTTTAAGCAGCATTCGTCAATGTTGCAACCCGCTCTGAAATCACTGGTGGTGGTGAGCACTGGGTGGCCTCAATGGTCATCGGTTCCTTAACGGCGGAACAAAGTGCATGGATTGGGTCAAAGGCAGGCAACACACCTGAGGCTAGTTGACCACACAAAGCCATCAAAATTGGAGGCCAGGCCAGGCCCGTCCCGCCCAAGCCAATGGACGACCCGATAGTTGCGCGGCGTGACTTTAGTGTTGCAAAGAGAAACTACCTGCAGTTGTATGTCGGGCCATCACATCATCCATCATCCACCGTCCATTCGTCCATCGTCCATTGAGAACGGTGCCAATGCAGAGTGGTCAACTCCAAGATGCACCAACTATTGGGCCCTTGGCACTGCTTCAGAGGCCCGGCCCCTAGAGGCAAGTACCTATTTATACCTACCTAGTACCTAGTGTCTTGGTCCGACGTTGAGATGTGTACAGAGTCTCTCCGTGCTGATGCACAAAGTGACCCCACCCAGCGGTTAACAAAGCAGGCTGCCAGCGACTGACCAATGACCGACCGCTGCCTACTGGGCAGCAGTCCAGTGGTCGCATGCATGGCCAGGCACACCCTGGTTCTCCCACCACACACCTCAAGTGCTACCGTCCCATCCACTATTAATAAGGCATCATCAGACCAGTTGACCTCTTTACGGAGCACCCGCCAACCAAAAGAGTTATTACAACTTGAGAACGAGTGCCAAATACGGAGTGCTGCGTACGCATGATCGATCCTGGTTTTAAACTCGAGCCAACCGTTAACAAGCCAAAAGGGGATTGTCCGGTCTGAAGAGTCCAGCTAACCAACCATTGGGCGCATCTCTCGGCTGCACTTCTTCAGGATATTTATCATCTTGAGTTGAGCCATCCCATTTACGTTGACATATCACATATCATCTTACACTCGTTTTGTGACCGACCATTTTGATCAACCCCATGTATTTTAGATGAAAAGATGTGTGTGTATGCCATAAATACCTTGCTAGCCGATGCCGCCGAGTCTCTGGAAAGCCCAGGACCCAAATATTTCGCCTCGTCTTTGACGAAATCATCGGTACCCAACACAATTTATATGCAGAGGAGTTGGGATGGGTGGCCGATTGATCAATTCTCCATGCCGGGATCCTACAGGGGCTGGCTGCTCATCACCTCCAATGACTGCATGCATAAAACAGGACTTTGATTGGCACAGTGCATAAATTCCTAGCCGCTAATCGACGTTTGGACTGGATCACCCCTTCGGCATAACTCGTCTACACCATGGCCAAAATGTACTATGAACAACCGAAGACAGTATTCTCCCGTTTTTGATATCGAAAATATTCGTCAACATCTATTCTGCAAAAAACCACCCATGAATTAGGTCAAGGCACGACATGACTCTCTGCAACTCCTCTTTCTTCAAACTCCATTGCCTCGCCATTGCCATATTCCCATCATATTGTCCGTAGCGTTTCATGGCTTCTTCCCTCATCAGACTACATGGTGACGCTAACAAACGACACATTGCGCCACATCCCATTCCCAGGCCATTTGCTTGATATTCGCCGAAATAAGTAAGGACAATGCTCCTACGATCAGATGTCGAGTCCACATCTTTACTACTGTACGACCTATTCCTAGTTAGTAAAATGGTATTATCCTTCTGGTGCTGGAACAAACTGCTGAATGCTCTGTGACAAAATAACACCCCAACAAGTCTAGCGCATACTGACCTTTTCTCTCAGCACACCGAGCCATTGGGCCGCACTGACTCCCTGGTCTGCTCGGTCCTCAACAAGTAATGTTTGTGCCCACAGCTTCAAGCTAGGCTCGCCGTCTTCCCGCACTATATAAAGGTGCGGTACTGTGATGCTTCCGACCCCGAGCGACTTGTGGTCTCTGCTCTTCTGGATGACTGCTCTCACACGCTCATTGAAGTCGTTATCAAGCTCAGGGACCCGGCCTTTACCAACGTGGACCTGAGCGCGTTCCTCGACTCCGAAGACGTCTGCAATTAGTTGGGGGATAGCATCTCGCCCAACCCAAAGGAATTGAGTCTGTCCGTCATCGATCAAGTAAAGCCCATACGGGACCAGTCGCTCCGATGACAGGTTTATCGCTGGTGGCAAGACGATCTGACCTGTTTCCTCGTCTGGCATTCCTGCATTGTCAGGCATATCATGCAAAGAGTACATTCTGGGGTAAATGTAGCGCATCAGCAGTGGCACCGGCAAAGTCGAGAGCAGACAGAGTGCTGCAGAACGGATGTCTGAGGGAATCTGCGTCGACTTTCGCAGCCCCACGTTCTTGATAAGACCCAGAAACAGAACGGGCAAGCCGCGGAGGTTCGCAGGGAATTGCAAACCACCTCCACCCATGCTACCACCAGCAAGTTCCTTCTTGAATGTCTGCAGGACTTCAGTGAGCTTAGCCTGCAAAGCATCTCTTGCCGCCTCCAGGCCGCTGTCCAGAGTCCGCTCTACAGCCTTGTGGCTGAAGTATGCGGTGATAGCACACTGATCAGCGGATGCATATACATCAGACAAGTTTGTGGTAGTCGGAAGAGAAAGGGTCAACACTCGAATGCGGCGTTCACCGTTGCATGTGGTGTGAAGAACAGCAGCTTGCAGACACACAAAGTTTTTATTCAAATTTTCGTCAATGGCAACCTCCACGACGTAGCACTGATCGCGTGGGAATGCTGGGAAAGCACAAAGATCAGAGCTCCGATTGAAAAAGTTGCCATAGAAAGCATTCATACGCAAGCCTGTAGTGGCACGGACGCGAAGCACTGCTTCGAGACCGATTTCTGATGACAGGTAGTCGCTGAATTCCGACGCAAATTTGAGGGCATCTTCAGGACGCGAGGCGTGCCAGCCTGGGTAGAACCATGTCTGGCCACCAGTATACCGTGGAAGATTGCTGAGTGAGGCGACATCTTGGTACTGCGACGAGAACAGAAACATGTCGATGGAAACCTGGTTCTTTGAGCATTCGACAGCAAAGCTTTTGTAGAAGCTATTAGCAGTCTGCAGGAGACTACCTTCCCTTGATGTGCCGAGTAGCTTTTTGTCTTCCCTCATATCCAGTTTGCCATCGCCAATATTGGGCAACGAGGAGGTCAGAACAACGATTTTGCCGCCAAGGGAGGAAATGAGCTTGTGCCCTGCCCTGAGGGCTGACCCCATGCAAGAGCCATTGCTATGATTATTCTGGAACATATCTGGCAACTTCTGAAGGAATTTCTCTATGCTCTGGCGACTCTCGGTGAGAGACACGAGGAGATCATGTGGGACAGGGAGAAAAGGCTCCTCCAGGTCGCTGACAACCAGCATATTTGTTTCCCCGTTTTCATCTTCATCCTTCGGAATTGAAAAGTAATGCAAGCTGGTGTCCACTGCGAGGAAACCAAGCCTCGTACGTCTGTCAGCATTGGGGATCCTGCTGAGGCTATCGAGTATTGTGCGAGCGCTGGTAGCCAACATGCCATTTGAAACCGAGGCATAACTGACATCAAACAGAAAGAGGTACACCAATGGCTGTGGAGGTCGAACCATGTATTCCTGTGGCGCAACAAACTCCACGACGGAGTGATTTAGTTCGTGACGTTGCATTCGGTTTACTGTCTGCTGCGCGGCCGCATCCCAGTCGAATGCCTGAGGAACATCGTTGCTCAAGTTACACATGTTGCATCTCCAGCGATGCCCATGGTCTAGGAATGTCACAAAGGGGTTGATATACGTCCTGCAACGGCGACAACGCGCAATGACCTGGTCTTGGACGACCGGAATTTGGTCCTCATCGTCGTGGAGCGCGCCATATGGCTGAATGACGAGAGCAAAAGGGAGTTTGGATTTCTTGAGAAGCGAGTTGGTCGTTGGCACAGCATTGAGGGTTGAGCGAATGTACCGTGGCGAGCAGTTGGCGTCTGGAGAAGGGGTTACGCTCGACTAGATCAAAACCGACGTTTGTTAGACAGTTTGTCCCGACGCACCGATACGATAATGGTAATAGCTGACTTACATTGGCTGGCAAGACAATTGGAGGAGGCGGCAAGTCCAGTTCAGATACTGAGAAGGGATTGTTCATGAGATCGGTGGGATATAGCTGGTTAAGCGGGCCAACTCGAGCCGGTTGCTGTGTGAAGGCCTGACCAGGCTGCTGATACTGTTGTTGAGGCTGGCTACCCAGTTGCATACCGCCCATGCCCTGGGTGATTCCGGCGACCCCTGGACCGCTGGGTTGAGGACCGGCACCGGCATAGCCTTGATCAGGTGCTTGGTAGCCATATGAAACTTGCTGTTGAGGCTGTACAGGAGCCTGCGAATACTGGTAGCCTGGGCCGGGAGCTTGATGCTGTGCATCCGGCTGAGGATAGTTTCCATACGCAACAGATTGCTGAGCGGCAGGCATTCCGTATTGCTGGCCGCCGCCCTGCATCTGACCCCCAACAGCAGCATTGGCTCCAGACCCGACTTCAAAGGCCTGGGCGGCGTATCCCCTCTTCTTCTTTTTTGAGGGCGCCGCGACGGAGGCATCTTGTGGGGCGAAGCCAGCTTGAGCAGGTTGCTCAGGTTGCTCGGGCTGGCCAGGGTACTGGCCGTAACCGTCGGCGCGAGGAGCGGACATGACGGGAGACGGTACGTGAAGGAGACTCGGCGATAGCCTCAAGTGCTGTTGAAGGGGGCGGACGGGGACGATGAAGGCTTGAGGGAGAAGAAGAGCCTGTGGTGGGCTCTGCAACAACCGCAGACACAGTCAGAATTGAAGCCAGAGCCGAATTCGCGGTCGAATTCGAATCGAGGTGGAATCGTCCGGAAGGAGGACACGACAATGGAAATGACAGGAATTGGAGGGTTGAATTGTAGTTGGACGTTGCGATTTATGAGGTCCAGGCAGACAGGCAAGTATGAGCACTTGAGGCGGGCCTTGGCTGAGCGCAGGCATTGGTCATTGGTAGCTCAGGGTTGACCTGGAGAGCAAACAACTTTAGAAGGATATGACTGGCCACAGCACACTTGGAGAGCTGTCCTTTTCAGCACTCCGAACCTTGAAAGTACATGTACACCCGCCTTGCCTTGCCCGCCCGAAGCCATTCTTTCGTAGAGCTCTCGACAGGTGGCGTGCAAGCCAGCTCAGCAAGATGTAAGTAGATGATACTTTTATGGCGGGGTTGCTGGCACACAATTAGCTGCCCAGTTGTCCTTCACAAAATGGTACTCAATACTTCTCGTTTACTGCGTCCCCGTCCTGTTCTATGCTAAGTCTAAGTACTTTAGGTACCTACTTTAGGTACTTTAGGTATGTACTAAAAGTCTGGTGAGTTGCCCTTCGAGTTTCTCAACTGTAAAAAACCTTGGCACCTTCTCCGCTTAGGCCCGTCTTTGCCGGTGCAATGATTTTTTCCGTCCTTGGCTATTTCTTCCGGTTGAACGCATCTTGGTTCCAGCGGCGGTTTGAAGTGTTGAATGAATTCGGACGATGGCGTAACGGCGGTTGACGGTTGCGCAGGGACATCACCTCTGCTTCCCTACTTAAGTACAGTTGTATGATGCCACAGAGTCAACTCCTGCGGAGTACTCCGCACAGTCACAAGTGTCTGTTTCTATTAACACTCGAGCAGCCCTTCGGCGTGTGACCCCTGGACCCGCAGTGCCGCCGCCTCCAAGAATTCATGGGACAATCCCTCGACGTGGCTTCAGCGGCGCCATTGGCCTGGCCCATGTTGCACAAACCACTGTTGGCGGCACCCGGGCACAATTGAGCTTTTAAGCATGGAGGTTACGACTGCGGCTGCTTCAAGTACGGCATGCTTACGAGGTGAGCCCACCCAAGCTGCATCCCAGTTTGGGGGCTCCCGTCTCTCAGCCTGCGATTCTGACAAAAACCTAGACCATTGGTAACAGCAAATTATCTACACGAACCTATCGCTACACCACAGGCCTCTTCACGTGCCTTACCCAACATCGGCCTTGCATTTACCTGCCACCGGCCTGCCTTTGTGCAGCTCACCGTTCGTATCACCCCAGCGCCGTCGTCTCTGACCAACAATCCGAGACCTACACCCGCTGCGAAAGTCGATTGCGCGCCCTTGACACCGACGCACTTCCATTTCGCCGCAGCTCAACTTTGTTCCCAACTTCGCTTTCGTCGCAGCCTTGGCCAACCCCGAGTAGCTGTTGCGACCTGCTCACTCGGTTTGATATCTTGCTCGGAAGCCTTGTTGGAAACAGTTTGCCCACTCGCCCACATACACTGTGACTGACTGGTTGACTGGTTGACTATTTGCAAATCAAAGAGTCTGTCGCCGACCGCCTTCAGCCCAACAACTCTATTTTCCATCCTTCCCCTGGGGATATCCAACCTGCCTTGTCTGTCTGCGTACTCCGCAAGTGAATGCATCATGGCATCAACTATTGGGTGAGTTCCTCCCAAATATACCCCTGCAATCAACAGTTATACTACTCAGCCATGTCGCTTTTGCGACTGACGCATTTCCACTTCTATCCCCTTGTATCCTTGTCTAGGGCTCCGGCATCCTACCCGTTTGTCAAGTTTCTGACAGTCTTGCTATGGCCACAGAAAGATAATCCCTCTCGTTATCGCTATCCTCCTCGTATCTGCCATCGCGTGGGTTCTATACCAAGTCTATGAATCAGCAACCAAGTTTCGCGACACGGCGTCGGAGCGAATGGGCAAGAAGAACGTCGTCTTCACCAAGGACGGCGTGCGAGTTGGTGTAAAACATGTGCAGAATGAGAAATACGTTGATAAGACCCAGAGTTGGGTCGTGAAGGCCTGGAACCTGGGCCAGCCGCAGTCACAACCTAAGGAAGACTTGTACGTTAAAATCCACTTGTTCTTCCTGAGGAGTGCACGCCCATGAGGTGCAGGCCAATTTTCTAGTTCGTCAGATGCTGACTACGATTTTTTTTTTGTAGGGCAAGGCGAAGGAAATAGACGTCCTCGCGTGGTTGATTTCATGAAAATGTTGCAATTCCTCCCGCTTGCATATGTGTCTCCAACCCATGAGCAACACCTAAATGCATTGTTAGAAGATTATTTGTTTCTTAGCAATTCTGGCGCAGGAACGCTGTTTCGCCCACTGGACGCTATTACTAACGGTGTTTCCAACTTTTGTTGAAGAGTGTTGGTGTTGCAATATGCCTTCCCACATGGTTCAGAAAGAGGGATGGAAGATACGAGGAGCAAAATGTGGTCCTAAGCCGTTTTAACGTCAATTTGAGACATGAACAGATACATTTGCCGTTAATATGATAATCCACGCTTAATGGCAACAATTCATGATTTTCGTTTCTTCTTCTTTTTGGCACTGCAGGACAAGAGATTTTCTTGTATTATTATTGGACTAAAAGACATCGAGGCATAAATAAACACCCCTTTTTTGTGTGTTTGTGCACCTTATCATCAGTTCATGATCTTGCACATGTCAATTTGAATTAGTAGAATGGTGTATTGATAGTTGAGCAAAATACATGTCCATGGCCGGGGAATTTATTGCAGAGTACGCCCAAGGCACCCGAAGCAACACATTTAGACGAAGCGAGCGGTTCAAGGATCAGCCATCAGACTTCTTCCAAACCAAACTTAAATATCCTTTTTTATGTTGCCCCATCAATGTTTTTGTAAATAACAAGCGCTCCAAAGCAAACGACGAGCGGCGGGGGTAGCCGCTGGAGTGGTACATACGGCCATGACACAAAGCTGGCTTGGAACATATTTCGACAGTATAGAGAAAAGGGTACACCGGCATAGATTGAAACAGAGTCTATGTCTGACAGCTGGCCAAATGAAATTGGAGACCAGTGAAATATTAGATAGTGGTCGTGGTGACATGTTGGAACTCGAGCCACGTCTTCGTTCTTCGCTCATCAACATTGTTAGAGGACCTCACAGCTTTCGTAAACACACTGGCAGCTTCTTGGTCTAATTTTGCCTTCTCTGCAGTTTCATGTTGTGGTACGAGTGGGCTGGCATAAAAACTCGGCGTCGGGCGGGATGCTTTGGATGCTTGCCGCTCAAAGTCGCCGGCAGTTGCGAAGGGTCTTGTAATGAGCCCGTCTCGAAAAATTAGCATCGACGGAATGCGTATGTTGAGCTACATGGGAATGATCAGCCGTCGTCTTCCAAAGATGTTATGGTACTAGAGCAATGGGCAGCATGGCTGGAGGAGCATGCTAGCAATAAGCCTACCTGAGTTAGTAGTAAAGCATATCGGACCCCTAAGTGAGAGCCGATGTACTGGAGCCGACCTCGAACCCAAGTCCGCTGAGAGTCTGTCAAATAATCCAAGGAGTGAATGAAAGCGAGGGGCCAAGTCATAAAGTATCCCGATAAGCCCTTTGACGAATCGTCCTCGCCGCAGGCAAAGGTGGAGAGGTTCGCACGTTCCAGTAGGTCCCTACGTTTGGAGAACCAACCAAGTTGGTAAGGGACGGAAGAAATGACGTCGGTGACAATATCCACGGTCGTTCTCGCGGCATTGGCATACTCTGGAGTGGTTCGGTAGTCGACGGGAGCACAGACCCAGGCTGCACATCGCACAATAATTGAGTTGAGTATGATTCGTCCGCATCGCAGCATATTCCAGATCGTAGCGACCCACAGATCATTATAAACGTCTACTCTGCCTGGGTATACCTCTGCTTTGGTGTAGTCGCCATTCGGTACATTGTCCTCCCAAGTAGCGGTCTTGCATTGAAAATAATCGGGGAGGTTCTTGCACCAGCTTGCGCAGGCTTGGTCCTGCGCTTGACACCGTCGAATCATGTCGATAACGATTTCCATATTATCCGGCGTCCGAGGCACAGTTGTGAGAAGCCGGTTGGCCTCTACCCTGAGCTCGCCAACCTTGATACACAGTCGCTGACATTCGGACGCGTGTCTGTCCCTCACCGCATCCTCGATCCACCAAGACACATCCATCCCCGGCGATTTTGATGTGCTTAGACTATGAATAATCTGTAGGCTGTTAGTCCAAAGTTTGACTTACTCCGAGAGACGTAGTGAATTTCAACCTGAGGAGAATACCAGCAGGATGCTTTGTGTGCGTGTATGTGTGTGTGTTTTTGCGTGAGACTCACCATTTGTGTGCGCACAGCGATAAACATATTAAGGCCAACCTTTGTTTGAAGCTGTCTACGGCCTCGAGCCTTGGCCAGCTGTATTGCACCCTCGATATGAGAACCCCAAGCTAGCATTCCCATAGTTTTGGCAGTGATGTTCTCGAATAAGCCCAAGAGAAGCACGGCAGCCAGCGTCGCATCCTCCTTGGCAACTTCAGGGTCGCGCAGGGCCGCAAAAGTTGTCGACAGCGCTTTGGTGTACTTCCCCAGTGCCTGCTTTTCAAAATGATTCCCGTTGCCGACCCCGTTGTTAAGGGAGGCCAACGCACAGGCCTCAAATGCGTACTTGTAATGTTGGGGGACTGTGTCGGCGTTTAAGAGAGGGACAACGAACTCCATGAACCCAACAAGATTGCCGTGACGAGGAACTAATACATAATTGGAAATGAAATGACACGCAGCCTGATCCTCTAGAGGCAGCTGAGGAGTTGTGGAAACACGGGGTAAGCGAATATTGTGCGATGTTGGTGATAACGGGCCACCACTATCGGACGACGAAGACGAGGATGACGGTGACACTGCTTGCTCTGCTTCTCGTCCATGTCTGTGTGCCAGAGCTTTCTTCGTCGCCCTCCTTGCTCTTCGCTCTGTTGCTTGGGTTTCATTCCGAAATACCAAATCAAATTCGTCTTTGTATCCAGGACAAATTCTTCGACTTTTGGCACATTGATTACAAGTGGGCTTTGTTTCGTCACACTATCCCAACGAATTATTAACACAAGGCGCGAGATTGTGTGGCGGGGGTGAGACTATACCTTTATACGACGGGTTCTGCACATCTGGCAGCCCCTCGAGGGCTTGCCGCAGTACACCATGATCTCAGACACGTAGGCGCGCCGATAGAATGGCAAGGAGAAATCAACAACAAAAGCAGAAACGACTCTCACTTTGTCCTGTCTTGGGACGGTCGACGCCGAAGGGCCTGCCTATGGTGCCAGGAGATAGGTTCTGTCACGGGTGCGACCAAGATCCACGTTCGGTAGTGTCGATGTGACCAATTAGTACGGCAACGCGGTTCAATGTCTGCAGAAGCAGACGCGAATCTGGTGATGAGACGGCAGGACAGTTGGTTTAGAATGTGCAAAAGTGTAGGCTCCCTTCCTTCTTGCGGTAACGGATGTGGGAGGAAGTTTGAGCGCGCCGATGAGAGGGAAGCCGACGTATGAGAGTTAATGCATCAGGTACAAATAGGCTGCCGATTCCATATGTCCAGCTGATATGGACGTCTGGTGGTGTTCACTTGGAATGATGACAAGCCAGAGCGCTGTCAGTACTGTGAGCATTAAGCAGTGGAGGTCAATCGTCGGGGCCGTTTACTTGCGCACGCAATGGAAGCTGGAAATGAGGCCAGGGACAACAATGAACCGACCAGCCAAGTGAAAGCCGGACAAACAATGTGCGGGAATGAAAGCGAAATCGGGGAAGGAGGACCTGGAGGTGATGATAATGAAGGAGCGAGTACTCGGCAACCAGCAGCCTTGGAAACTGGCAGGCAGACTGCTTCGGCGAGGTAACCCAAGTACCTGGGTTAGTTTGGTTGATAGTCCCAGACCACGGTCAAGGCAGGAGCAAAATGCGGGAACTGGCAATCTGGGCCAAATGGGAACATGGGACCGGCGTTGACATTGAAGGGGTAAAAATGTCACTGATCCGCTGTGGGATGCCCCAGATGCCCCAGCCAGCGGTGTCCTGAAGCCTCACGCCGGTCAGCAACGGTTAAGGGTTCAATGTTACATCAAACATACAATTACTAGGCGATGGCCAGCCATTGACATCCATGTCTGGACGGGTGATTGAAATGTTCGGCAAGCTGGGCAGCTCAAAGCTACCCACTAGGCTAGGTTGGCAGCCAATTAGTTGAGTGGAGCCGGGGGAGGCGGGGGAGCTTTTGCATGTAGTGGCTTGCCGGGATTGACTAGGCCATCGATTCAATGTTGAGGAGCCACTAGCCTTGGCTACTAGTAGTAATAGTCAAGTCTGGGAGTACTCAGCACACAGGTCAACTCTTGCCAGAGCCGCCGTAGTATCCCCTCTGGTGTGTTAAGGCTCCAGTGAGGTATCTGCAGGGATGTGTATCTAATAAGAAGCTAGATTCTAAAGGGTATATATATTTACTAGTAAATTAAGTGATAATAAAAGTTCTAATAAGAAGGTTTATTATAAATTATTATATTATATATATTATAGCTTTAACGCGATTAATAGGCTTAATACTAGCGATTAAGGGTATTATTAAATAAAGCTTTAAGAGGCTTTTAAGAGCTTTTTAATTAAGGCTTTTTAATCTAATAACTTTAATAAGCTAAGTAATGTAATTTTTTTTCTCTTTAAATAAATTTATACTATAATACTAGCGTAAATTTATCCCTAGCTTAATATTATTATTTAAAGTTACTTATCTTTTCGTAGGCTTTATAAAGCTTATTAATTAGCTATTATTATTATTAAAGCTATAATTTATAACGCTTAAAAATAGGCTTATTATAAAGCTATAAAATATAATTATTAATAAGTGAAATATTAAGTAAAAAGTTCCACGTTAAAGCCTATTAACCGCTCTTATAAATTCTATGTTTATACCCTATTAAGCTTCTTAAATAATTATTAATTTTTACTACGTTTATTTAATTATTATAATTAATTATAATAAATAAAATTAAAAGCTCTTTCTTTAACTTATTATTAAAAACTCGCTTAATTTCCCGTAATTTTAATTATATTAATATTAAGTATTACTATAATTATAATTAATACTTAAAACTAGTATAAAAGGTAATTAAAAATAATATAAGAGCGTTATTCTTCCACGCGATTTAAAGTATTTAAGTTACTTAAGATAAATTAATAAGGGTTTTCCTAGTAATTATATTAAAAATAACTTACTGTAAGGTAGTTGGGGAACCCCGCCTACTTGTAACGCGATTAATAACGTTACGTGAAACGGGGGCTTTAGGACTATATCCCCTATATCTCGTATAACTAGAAAATAGAATAAGCTTTAATTATTATAATATAATTACTCTTACCTTAACTACTTAACTTTTAATCTCTCTTATAATCTTATAATTTTTAAAGCTTTTTAAAAAAGTTACTTAATTAAAATAGTAAAGATAAGCACCTAAAGAACCCCTATTTTATAAGCGCCTTCGCCTTTAATAGTAGAGAATTTAATAGAATTATTAAGTAATTAAAAGGATATAATAGCTTTAAGTAAAGAGAAAACACTTGAATAATTAAACGAGATTATTATAGCTCTTAAAAATTAAATTACTTAATTAAAGGAGTTATAAGAGCTTTAAGAAAAGAAAAAAAAGCTATAAAAATTAATTCTTAAAACCACTTACTTAATAGTAAAAAAGAGACGTAACTCTTATAATTTAAAGGGAAGTATTAATTAAAAAGTATAGGTTAAGAATATTAACTCTCTTTATTATTTAATAAACCCTTAAAAGTATAAGATTTAAATAAATAACTTAAATTATACTTTTAATAAAGTAAAACGTAAGTATTATAAGAATTACTAAAAAATTCTCTTTACCTTAAATTATATAAACTTAAAATGTAAGATAAGATAAGACTAATACCTTAATAAACAGCTAGTAAATTAAAAGAAAGACCTTAAGAATAATTAAAATACGTTTTAAAATTAAACCCTTATACTTTTAAAAGACACGGAAAATTATAAGGCTTAAATAGCTATATAATTAAAATAAGTAAAGTAACGCGAAAATTAAAGCCCTATAAACTTTAATATTTACCTAGATTTATTAAAGAAACACCTAAAAAGAGCTAGCGAAAAGTTACGGGCGCTTACTCTTTTCGTTAAGCTATAACCTAAACTCTAAGACCACATAAACCTACACACAGAGCTCTTACGGATATAGTAAATACAAGTGTATTATGTATTATATTTTGTATTATATTGTATTTTCGTGTATTATATTTAAATACAATACATTACATTCTTAAAATACCTATAAATGTCTTATTAGGGAAAAACGCTAGTAAATTTTTTACTTATATATACAAGGCTAATTATAAGGCTTATAAGAAATATTTTTATATAGTTAAATAGAGCTATTTTAGTCCTTTAAAATGCATTAATTTATATTATTATAAGTTATATAATAAAAGAGTTATTTATATTTTTATTATTTAAAATATATTATTAAAAATTTAAAATATAAAGTTTAAACTTTAAATATATAAATTTTATAAAATTAAATACTTTAAAGCTATTAACGCGTTAATTAATTATATTACTTAATTATTATTATTTTTAAGTCCTTTTTTCTTAATTTATATAATATTAAACTTAAATTTTTAAGCTTTATTATTTAATATCTTAATAATAATTAAAAATATAATAGTAAATAATATATTATTATAAACCTTAAAATTATATTAATATAATACTATTTTTTAAATAATTAATTCTTAATAATATATCTAAAAATATACTATAAAAAGACTTAAGAGTAAATGTTAAATTTAAAAAAATATAAATGTAAGTAACTTTTTAAATATATAACTTATAATATTAATAAAAATATCTTTATAAAGCTAAAGTTCTTCTTATTATTATAAAATTCAAAAAAATATTAAAAGCTTTATTTTATACTAATATAAAGCTATTATGCATTATAAATATTACTATCTTTCTCTTCTTCCCTATTTTTAGTATTATTTATAAATTTAACTTTAAAAATAGCTTTATTACTACTAAAAAAAGCTGAATTTTCATCTGATTTAGATTTTTCTGAATTTAAGCTAAAATAAGAGAATAAATTATAATATTTCTTTGTTTTAACTCGTTTTTCCTTATTTTTAGCCTAGTTTTTTAATAATAAAATTTTTCGAATATTAGAATGCATTAAAGAGATTCTTCGCTTACTAATTACGTTACCTTCTTAGTTAAAATTCCCTTCTATAGCTTCTAAAGTAGCTAGAATAGCTAAATATTTTCGTGCTATTATTAAAAGAATCGGAAAAGCTTTAATAGAATTAGCCTACCAAATAAATATATCTTTCTATTAAAAGTTAGTATTTATTTTTATATAATTAAGCTTATAAATGTTAAAAATACCTTATTATCTTTTAAATTAAACTTATAATAACTAGAAATCTCGTTTTTTTTTAGTTTCTTTAATAGCTTTATTTTTTTGCTTAGGAAATAAGTTATTAAATAAACTAGGCTTTAATTTAGGCCTAGAATCTTTATAAGATGTTAATTTCTTAGCTGGTTATTATAAATCAATTATTACTCGATTATTTAAATTAGAACTAGAAGAAGAATCTTCTTTTATTTCTATATTTAAAATAAGCTTATTTTTAGGGTCTTTTATATATAATTTATATGTTTTAAGATATAATTAGTTATAAAATATTAAAAAAAGGTTATTTTTAATAATTATTTATACTTACTCTTAATATTCTATTTTTAAATCATTTAATAATAAATGTAAAGTAATTGAATTTATATTAAATCGAGTTTTAACCGTTTTAATATTAAATCTAGGGTCTAATATAATAGCAAATAAATAAGGCTTCTAAAAACTATAATTACTATTAATATTTTTTAGAAAATAGTAATTTAGTTTCTTTAAACCTATATTTAAAGCTAAAATAAAAGCTCTAGCTAACGAATTATAAGCGGTTTTTTATGAATAAGTTAAAATAGTTATTATTTTAATATAAAAAGTTTAAAAATATAAAAAACTTACGTTTTTAAGCTAACTTTCTTAATCTTTTAATATATTTTCAAGAAGAAAGTATATTTTAAAGATATAAAAAGATACTAAGCTTATAGTATTATAAGCCTAGCTTTATAATTTCTTTATAGGCTTATTAAAAACCTTTAAAATGCTTAATAAAGTCTCTAGATTAAGCTATTCTTACGTTATTAAATTAGTATCTTTAAAAGCTACTATATTTGTAACGTTTTATAATAATATAATAGCTTTTTTAAGTATAATAGTCGTATTTATTATTCTAAAAGTTGAATTCCATCTTATTACGTTTACTAAGTTAAGTAAAAATAGTTAGTAATAATTATTAATAGTTTTAAATAGATTTTTAAGGTTTTAATAAAAATAAAAGCTATTAAATATATTATATAACTTACCTAATAGTATTTTTATAATATTATTATTTTTAGCTATAAAGCCCTTAGATTTAGCTTCTTTTAAAGCTTTAATCTATTAAGAATAAAGTTATTAGTTATTTTTAAGAAGAATTGCTACTTTTTTAACTTTTCTAATAATTCCTATATAATAATTAGCTTAAAATATATATAAATATAATGAAAAAAAACTTAAAATACCTAGAAGTAAATTAAAAAATTGTTTTTATTTTTCAGAAGATAATTAGTTAAATTCTTCTATTAAAAAGTATAAAAGCTCGCTATTTTTATATTTTTTAATATTTTTAAATGTTATTAATTCGGTAATAAACGTAGATATAATATCTTTAGTAATAATATTTAAAATATAAGCTATATAACGAATATTAAAAGGTTTTAGGTTTTTTTCCGTATAAAAGTTTAAAAAAGAGGTAAGAAAAGTGTTATTATTAGAGCTATTATCTCTAGTAAAACTATAATTTAAAATAAGTTAATAAAATATCATAAAATATTATAAAATAACCTTATAATTAACTTACCTTAATATTTTTTCTAGTTTTATATTATATTCTAATAATAATTAATTAAAATAAAGATTAATAGAACTTCTAGTATAAGTATTAGGTAAATATTTAAATCCTAAATATAATTAGTTTAAAAAGTTAAATAATAATATAATATATAATAAAAATAATAAACTAACCAATTAAATAGTATTCTAAATTAAATTTAGGGTTGAGCCAATTAGCTATAACTCCTAAATAAGATTTAGAATTAATAGAAGTCTAAATATTAAGTTAAATAAATATATAACCTAATTTATTAACTTAATTTTAAATTATATTAATTGTATTCTTCTTTATTTTTAAATATAAAATATTTATATAAGAAAGTATATTTTAATAGTGAAAAAAGCTCGTATCTTAACTAAAATAAGTTAATATTATTAAATATATATTATATTATTAAATATATAATATAATATTATAAACTTACTTATTATAATAGCTTATTAGCTTTTTAAAGCTTTTACTAGTAATAGTAGTAAAAGATAGGTTATTTTAAAGCATAAACTTAATAGCTAGTATAAGAGTAATATCCTTAGAAAATTCACTAATAATAGTATTATTTCTAGGTCTTTTATTATCTCTTTTACTACTAGATATACTAGATTAAGCTAATATTTCGGATAATAAAGGTGATTTCGTAATAATAGGCACTATATATTAATAAATTAATAATTAATATTTTTAAAATATTATAATATTATATTAATATGTTAAAAGAATAGTTTAAAGATAATAACTTACACGTTAATTTAGAATTTTCTTCGTTTTTTAAGGTTATAATAGAAGAATGTTTTTTTTTATAGTATGTAATACTATTAGAAGACTGAAAACGCTTTGCTTTACTATAAAAAGTAAATAAATAGTCTAGTTAAGTGTAAAAATAATGAATTAGTCTTTCTTTATTAAAATTAATCTCTAATAATCAAAAATTAAAGAGATTATATTAAAAGATATATGATTTAAACTAAATTAATAGCTCTTATCATTTTTAGGGTCATTTTAATATTAATTTAGCGTTAGAAGACTTATAGTAGAGTTATTATTCGTAGATAAATCGGGTTTAAAATTAAAGGGATTTTCAGCCATTTTTAATGATAAATAAGATAGGGATTTAAGGTCAAAAAAGTAGTTATTATATACCCTAAAAGTAGGGTTATTTAGTAAAAAAAAAAGGTTTATTAAAAGTAAGATATTAATTAAGTTATAGGTGTTTAAGTGTTAGTATAGAAAAAGAGAATTCTAAACTTTAAAGAGGGATAACATAGTTAATATATAGAGTTTAAATATAATGAAAGATGTAATAAAAACCTTAAATTTCAGGCATTTTTTTAATGCCTAACTTACCCTTAAAACGCGTATATTTATATAGAAATCGGTGAAAAATTTATAAGACAAAATACAACTATTATAAAATAGTAGAATATACTAGTGTAATTATAATGCATAAAGGGCTTTCTATTGTGTTACGTTAAGGCGGTTTTTTACCTGAAACATACATATATATACTATAAGAAGTATTTATATTTTTAAACTTTAAGTTAATATAACTTTAGGAATACTAGACGTATAAAGATACACCTAGTATATAAAGATAAAGCTTTTTAAGAGCTATTAATTAGTCCGATTTTTATCTATTTTAGTCTATTATTAGTAGAGATATTCTAGTTTATAGAATATAGCGTTTTTCTTAAAGTAGGGTAACTTAAATACTTTACTTTCTTTACACTACTAAATACCGCATATAATATCTTTATAATTATTAATTAAAAATAAATAAAAATATTATTTTTAAATACCTAAGATTATAAGCTTTTAAATGATATTAATTTTATAATAAAATTCGTTTTTTTCGTAGAGTTATAATAGATTAAATATATAGTATAATAAAAGTCATAGAATTTATTTTTAATGTATATATTTATATATATTATAATATATATAAGTATATGTAAATATTTTATAATTATAAAATATATGAATAAATATAAAAAAAGCTAAAGAATTTTATAATATATAATTTATATATAATTTATATTATATTAATAAAAATATTTAAAATATAAAGTATAATAAATAATTTAAATTAGTAATAAATAAAGGAAAAATAAGAAATATATATATTATTAAGAATATATTATTATATAATTATCTTATATTATATATATATTTTTATTTATTATTTAATATTATTTTTAAAATAATTAATATATATTATATATTTTTTTAGTTTTTTATATATAATATAAGTAAAAAAATTATTTAAAAAATATTTACTTAATTTACATAATATAACGTCTTTATAAAGCTTAAAAAAACCTTATTCTTTTATTTATTTTATATAAAAAGTTATATAATATTTTATATTTATTCTATTTTTAAAGTAAAATATTTCATTAATACATAAACTTTTAAGTATAATTTTTATATTATTATAATGAGAAAACAATCTATTATTATTATGTATTTTTTAAAATTTATTATTATATATTCTAATAATACATTTATAGGTATTTCATTTATATATTATATTATAATATAATACAATACAATACAATATAATACAGTATAGTAAAAAATACAAAAAATACAATACATTTAGAGGTCTGCCTACACACCTCCATCTCTAGGAAAACTCGGGAAGAAGTAGTTTAGATTACCCAACGATTTTAGAATGCTATACAAAGAAGAAATAAGCGAAAGGCTAACTCATTTTAACTAAGAAGCTCTAAAAAAACACCCTAATAAGAAAGAAGTAACTTGCTAGGGGCTCGCTCTAATAATAAGAGGTTCTTATAATTAAATTACTATAATTAAAACCTAAACTTAATTAGGTAAGAAAAGCTATATTATTATAATTATAATAGTAAGAATTACCTTTAACTTACTTATAATAAACCACTTAAAAATAATTTAAACGATTAAAGAAACGCTTAAAGGCTAAAGTAATTACTCTTACTTTAACTTTAAGCTAAGAAGTATTAATAAGCTAATACTTTAATGTAAAAGTTATTATATATAAGTATAATACTATAAAAACCTACGTTAATCTTAATAATTATATAATACTTAACCTTATTAGTATTAACTTTATAAGGTAATAAGAACTACGTTAAGTAAAAGTAATAGCCCCTATTTTATAATTAATTAAGACCCTTATAATTCTCTAATATAATATATATAAAGTACTCGTTTAAGCTATTAACTCTTATAGGTGTAAGTGTACCTTAAAACTACTATACGTTACTATTAAAAGGGACTTAAACTTAAAGGGAAACCTTATCTTAATAGGGATATATATACTAGCTAAATAAAAGATATATATAGTTATATATAGCTAAAAATAGTAATATAAGTCTTAAAAAGGGGGTTTTTTACTAGATAATCCTTATAAATTCGCTAAGAAATGCTAGAACGTAGCTTAAATTTACGCTATTACTAGTATATCTAAGAAAGACTTTCTTACCTTAAGGGGTAAAGAGCTAATAAAAGGGTATAATTCTATAAATAATATTTTAATAGAGCTTTATAGCTTTAAGAATATCTTTATAAATAATTATTTTAAGACCCTATTATTATATAAGAATACTAATTATAATATTAACCTTTTACCTAGTATTACGTTATCTTATAAACCTATTTACCCGCTATTTTAAGCTAAGCTAAAGAAACTCTATTAATATATTAATAAAAACCTAATAAACGAATAAATAAGACCTTTAAAAAGCCTAGTTAAGGTATTAATTCTATTTATATCTAAGAAGAATAAGACTCTAAGATTATATGTAGATTATAAGAGATTAAATAAGGTAACTTAAAAGAATTATTATATATTACCCTTAATTTTAAAGTTACTTAATAGATACTAAGAGGCTAAGTTCTTCTTAAAGATTAATATTAAGAATATCTATTATAAAATATAAATAAAAAAGGGGAATAAGTAAAAGATAGCCTTTTAAACCTATTATAAGTACTATAAATACTTAATTATACCCTTTAACCTTATAAACGCGCCTACTACTTTCTAGAATTATATCTATTAAGCCTTATAAGGGCTAATTAATATTATTTATATAGTATATTTAAATAATATCTTAATCTTCTAAAAAATAAAAGAGAAATATACCTCTTATATTACTTAAATATTAGAACGAATATAAGTAGCTAAGCTATTTATAAAGCTATTTAAGTATACCTTCTATTAAACCTTTATAGAATTCTTAGGGTTTATTCTATTAATTAATAGCCTTTTAATAGATTTAAAACAAGTATAAATTATTTAAGAATAAAAAGAATTAATTACGTATTATAAGGTATAAGTATTCCTAGAATTCTATAACTTTTACTAATAATTTATATAAGGTTACTTTAAAATAATAATACTCTTAAATACCTTATTAAAGGGAAGCTAAAATAATAAGAAGCCTAGTTATTTAACCTTTATAAGTAAAGAATAATTAGTATTTAATCGTTTAAAGAATACCTTTATAAAGGTCTTTCTCCTTTAATATTATAATTTAAGTAAAGTAATTTAAATTAAGATAAATGCGTTTAACTTTATAATAGCTAAAATTCTCTTATAATTAAATAATAAAAGATAATATTACCTTATTATATTTTAATCTTAAAAGTTTATTAATATAAAAAGAAATTATAAAATATTAAACTAAGAACTATTTATTATAGTAGAATTATTTAAATACTAGTAATATTATATAAAAGGGGTAATAAATTTAATTAAGATTCTATTAGACTATTATAACCTTTAAACATTTATAAGATAGCTTAAGTTAAATAAGTATTAAGCTTACTAATATATATTCTTATTACCCTTTAACTTTATTATTAAGTATTAATTTAATAAGAGTAACCTAATAAATAAGCTATTAAAATAACTTAATTATAAAGGTAAAGCTATATTTAATAGGGAGCTATTATTAAACTTATAAAAGAAGCTAATAATTATTTAAAAAAAAGTAAAGAATACTCTAAGAAACTATAAAAATTATAATAAAAAGCTAACGTTTAATTAAATATATAAAGCTTTAAAGCCTTTAAGAGAAAGGTATTTAGCTTATATAAGCTAAGTGACTATTATAAGTCTAATAATTATTACCCGTTTTATTAATAAATTTAAGAAGAAAGTAAGTGTAATAAGTATAATTACGCGAAGTTAAGTAAGGTATATTATAAGATAATAGTTAATTTATAAGAATAAACTAGTTATATTACTTAAAGAACTCTTACTTTAAGCTTAAAGCTATAACTTAAATATATAAAAGTAATTTATTAGTAAGCTAATAGTAAAATAAAAAGAAAAGAAAAACTAAATAAGAGATAAGAGTAGTCTTTTATTATATAAAAATAAAGTAATTATACCTTAAGATTTAAAGATATATTAAGAGTTACTTAAGTTATATTATAATAATTTATTAGTAAATTACTTTAAAATAAAAAAGACCTTAAAACTATTATAACGTAACTTTTATTAGCTATATATATAAGGTAAAGTAAAAGATTATATTATAAGCTATATAGTTTATTAAGGGGTAATAACTTAATAGTATTACTTATATAGCACGCTTAAATTACTATTAATTTCACGGTAATCTTAGGTTAAAATATTAATAGACTTTATAATAAAGCTACTTAAGATAAAGTACTTTAAGTAAAGCGTTAATATAATACTAGTAATAATAGATTAATTTATTAAGTATTCCCTTTTTCTAGTAATTAATACTACTATTAATACTATAAAATTAGTAAAACTCTTTTATTATAAGGTTAAACTTTAATTTAACGTATTAAAAGGTATTATCTTTAATAAAAGGCTAGTATTTACTAGTTAATTCTAATTAAACCTTTATTACCTATTTAAGATAAAAAAAAGCTTTTAATAGCCTTTTACCTATAAATAAACGAGTAAATAAAAAGAATAAACTAAATTATAAAGTATTATTTACGTTATTTTATTATAGGTAATTAATTAATATAAGTATAATTACTATTATAAGCCTACTTCGCTTATAATAATACGAAGAGTAATATAATAAGCTACTTACTTAGCTATAATTTAATAAGGTATAACTTAGAGTTTTACTTTTACCTTAAGGCTAAAACTTATTAAGAGAAAGTACTTATTATAAAAACCCGTATAATTAAGCTTAAGAAAGTATAAGAATAACTTTAAATTAACTAGTAAAAAGCTATAGAATTCTAAGTAAAGTACTATAACTAATAGTATATATCTCTTATCTTATATAAGAGAGATCTAATAGGCTTAATTATAAAGAATATTAAATTTAAGGTAAGAAAATAAAAGCTTATTTCTTATTATATTAAACTCTTTTAAATTCTAAAAACTATTAAGAAATAAATATATTACTTAGCGCTATTAAAATAATATAGTTACCTTTATAACGTCTTTTATATTAACCTATTAAAGCTATAAAAAAGGCGGGAAAATACTAATAAAAACTCGCTTTTAATATTAAACCTTAAAGAGAATAATAAAGAGTATAAAGTTAAAGAAGTTAAGAATTAAAGAGAGTTTTAAGAAGGTACTTATTACCTAGTAAAGTAAAAAGAATAGCTCTTTAAGTATAATTAATAGATAGCTATTAAAGATATAATTAATATACTTAAGGTAATTACTACGTTTTAATAAGATAAGAATAAATAAAAAGCTAATAAAATATTATAAGAAAACTATAAGTAAGAGACTATTACGCGAAAATTAAACGGTTATACTCTTAATATTATTAATTTTATTTATTTTAATTTTTAAGCTAATAAACTATTAAATAAAAAATAAATAAAATAACGCTTAAAGTATAAAGAGAATTAATAGAAAAGTATTTAAGGCGTTATTTTTAGGTAAATTATTATTAAATTTACTAGTAGTAATTACCTTCTTTATACTATTATAAAGGTAGCGAATTATTATTATTTAAGTAATATAACCTAGGTTAAACGGGTATAAACGTAAGACTTAAGTTGCTTTTTATTTACTAAAGACTTAATTATAATTCACTTAATAATAATTAATAAGCGAAATAATAGGGAGTTATTAGTAAAGAAGTTTACTTATACTATTAAACTATAAAGAAGAAATTTAAGTAATAAAAAGCTACTCTTAAGCTATTATATACTAGTAATAAACACTTTAAGCGAACTAAAAGAAGAGGATTAATTAGCGAATATATCGCGATAAATTAAGGAAAAACGCACCTATAAGCTCTTTATTATACCGGTTAGCTTATAAGTAATATAATAAATAGTTTTAGCGTAATTAAAGCTATAAATAATTCCTAGTAAAAGCTAGGTAAAGCGCATGTAAGTTACACGTAAAAAAATATAATTAGCGTTATTATTATCGCTATTATTCTTATCCTTTAAAATTAAGGTAATTATAAGCTATTAAAGGTAGCTTAAAAGGCGTAAAAGATTAATTATATCTTTAGCTATAATAGAAATAAGCTATATAAACGTTAATAAAAATATAATAAAATTATAGGAAAACCCTTTAAGTTATAAATTAATTAAATTACACGTGTTAACGCGTGTAATATACTATTAATAGCGCTTAAAGAGGCTAGTATTTAAGCTTAAGTTATTATTAAAAGTATAAGAAATTTAAAGGAGTTTAAGCTCTTTTAAAAAGTTATAATAATAGGCGTTTATTATTATACGTAGGTAATACATATAAAGATAATACTTAATACTAATATTTACTATTTTAATAGTAAATAATAGGCGATTAGCTTAATAAAATAAGGTTTCTTAGGTGAAAAAAAGGGGATTAAATAAGTAAGATAAGAAAGAATAAAATAAGTAATAATATTTAAGAAAGAAATAACTAATAAAAGTATAAAGAGGCTATATTAATTTATAGATATAATTAATCGCGTAATAACGCGGTTAACCTTAATTAAACGTTTAAATTATTTATATATTAATTAATAATATACTATTATATAATTAATAAGTAATTATTAAGGCTATTTAACGCTCGGTTAAAGTAAAGGGAGATAATTATAAGGTAATTAGGGAACCCCGCTCACTTATAACGCGATTAATAACGTTACGTGAAATAGAGGCTTTAAGATTATATCCCTTATATCTCATATAATTAAAAAATAGGATAAGCTTTAGTTATTATAATACAGCTACCCCTACCTTAGCTACCTGACTTCCAGTCCCTCTTATAATCTTACACTTACTATTTCGTTTTTTATTAAAATAGCCTTTAAAGTACTTTAAAGCTAATATTAACCCTTTATATTATAGGCCTTAGCTATAATAAATAGCTTATAAAAGCTATAATTAACGCGGTAAATACTTATAATAATAGTATTTAATTTATAAAGGGTCTTAAAGAGATTAAGTAATAAAAAGAGATTATTTAAAAAGACGTAATATATTTATTATAATAATAGATTTATTAGGGTAATAATAATACTTTAAGTTAAGTTAAGGTAAATTTTATTATTATCTTTAAGCTTTAAGAATCTCTTTTATTTCTAGTAATTAATAGGGCCTAATAAAGCCTTTAAGTTATATTAAATTTACTGTAAAAAGAAGTCTTATTAAGTTATAACTTAAATTTTAAAGCTTTAAGGCGTTAACTTTAAAGGGATATATATTATATAGCTTAATCTTCTTAAAAAGCGCTTTATAGCCTTATTAATAGTAATATTTATACTTAAATTATAAAGTTTTAAAGACGCCTTTTATATATAATTAAACTACTTATTAACGCGAGTAAAAGAGCTTTTTTTAATATCTTTACGTTTATATAAGAAGATTTATAAATATTAAAAAAGCTATTAAAATTAATTAAAGGTTATAAATTTAATAATATTATACGTAAAGTATTATTAACGCTTTTTATAAATAATTTAATAGCTTAAAATCCTTTTTTTCTTATAAATTCTTATATAAATTAATATTATAAGCTATATATAGATTTTTACGTTAATTATAGGCTTTTAAGTGTTTTTTTAAGATTATTTTTAAGAGAAGTTATAATTACTAGGTATTAAACCTTTATTTATATATTTAACCTATTTTTTAACTAAAAATTTAGGTATAAAATGCTAAAAAAAAGTAAGTATTAATAATAAAAGAGATTAAATTAAAGGCTTATAATATATAGGTTAAAAAGAATAGAATTTAGGCTTATAAGCCTTAATAAGTAAGTTATTAGAGTAACACGTGTTATTAGCTACTTACTTACGTGTGTTATTTTTATTATTAATTAAAAATTCGCTCTTAAATACCCTTAATATAGCTTATTATAAGAGCTATAAGCCTTTTAAGGCTATTAAAATATTAAAAGTTATTAGTAGCTTTATAAAACGCGTTATATGGTATTTTAGTATACCAAAATTTAAGCTGCTACTAATATCACCCGAGGTCACTAGTTGCCGGCAGGGGTGTTGTGGGGCTCGTGACCCCACTGGAGCCTTAACACACCAGAGGGGATTCTAGTTGACCGGTTGGTGGTGCCGTTGCCAGGTGCCTTTTGCTGCAATCAATTGATGAGAGACTACTCCGTACGTACTACCGGGATGCTCATACGCGCTTCAGCGTCCAGGCCAGTCAGGTAAGGTACCTGGCAGACCCAGCGCCAAGCTGCAAATCTCAAGCCGCAGATCACAACATTGAAGGAGCCAGGTAAGCTGCTCACTGCGAGATGACGGTAAGAGCCTACCAAATGCCGGCGGACAGCTAATAGTTAAGCAACTACATACATATACCTACCCAAAGCAGGTGCCTATGTAGGTACCTAGGTAGTTATTGGCAGTTTCGAGTACAGCATGCAATATGCATGCATAATGCGCAAACCTCCAACGGCCAGCCTTATGCATCCTGCGTACCTACAATACTTGTAATACGCGCTTGTGCAGGTGTTGTACCTAAAATATACCTAGGTAGGTACTCAGTAGGTATTTGGGCCAATTGGTATAAGTAAATAAACAGGCGATGGGCTGATGGGCTGATGTACCGGGGAGAACAAGGTGGAGGACCACGGCGTTGAGGCACCTGAAGTTCGGTGGCCAGTGGGCACAAGTTGTCACTTTGGCACCTTGTAGAGAGCACTAGCGCAGTATTAATTGATGGCTTATTGTGCGATTGTTGTGCATAGTGCGGTTGGCGCCGCCACGCACAGACGGCCTGAATAATGCGTGGCCAGTAATAAATACGATGTGTCGGGTCGACTACGGGGCAGTTTTGTCAAAGTCGTGGGGGGAAAGAATCGAAGAAGCGGGGAGTCAGCTGTTGACGACCTCCTCCACTTTGAGATGCCCTGAATAAGTGGTGCCAGGACCAGGACCAGGGCTGGACCCGGGCCTTGGAAATGCCTCGATCGTGGTCCACGTGGATTCGCCACGCCACATCGTTCAATGTTGCTCAAACAAATGTGCGCCAAGGGCCCCGCGGTAGCAGCTCGATTGACGATGCATCTCAAGGAACCACTAACACGAATATAGGCCAGTAGTATGGAGTACGTATTGGTACACTCGCACTTTGCTCCAGAGTTCAGAAGCAGGACAAAGCATTCAACGACAAATGATTGACTCCTTCCGGCTGCGTATACGTGCCTCGTGTGAAATGTCGTGCTAGGGTATTAAGTCGGATCCTGGAACAGCCGTGTCGTGTTGGTGGCATTGTTTGACTCCTCTGCTCTCTGTACACTACCCCCCCCCCCCTTTTTTTTTTTTTTTTGTGCTAGGCTCAGGTGTGGCGGTCGCTGAGTAGATTCGCACCGCACGGAGGCGTGTTTCAGCCCAGTGGCGGTTTAGGAAAGACGGACGCATGTATATATACGCATAATCAAAACAACCAGTGATGATCTCGGTGCTTTCCCTTTTTGCGTTTTCGTGCGGTTAATGGCTGGCTATGACATCGGAGTATGTCTTGACGTTGTTCCCGAACCGGGTCACAGGCTGCCATGGTTTCTTGTCAATCTGATATCCGAGAATCCTGAAACCCTGTCTCGAGGAGCTTACAGTGCCTGCATAGGCAGGTGGTCATCCATGTACCCATTCATTACAGAGTTTCTGGTGTCGGGTTCGGTTTTTTTTTTTCGGCCTTAATGCGATCCATGAGGATGGATGGGAGGAGGCCCTGGCCTGCGAGCTGGGGCCCCTTAACCTTGGAGAACGAACTGCGCTATCCAACTTGATAGGGCTGAGGTTTATCCTCCGTGATCAGCCTATAAGCAGCCAAGTTATATTCCAGGTGGCTCGTGATTGCGAGAAACATGAACCGAGTCTGTCTCCATGTCTACGAGTGCTCAGGCGCGCCGTCCCGTTTGAGTAGAAAGGCCCGACGTCAAGGCCCTCACACCACGTTTCCCGCAGGGCATCTCGGAAGACGAGCTTGCCGCCGGGCGCAGGCGAGACTGCGTCTCAACAGCCTCGCGGCAGCGCCGTTCTCTGACACCGTCTTTTGAATGTTTTATGATGCACGCTGATCTGTCCAAGGATCAGACAAGTCCCTGCCTCCCTACATACCTTACTCTTGGTTCCGTGCATCCTTGCGGCAGGTGTCAGTAATAAAGGCTCCGCTTATTCTGCGATACCAGACCCAATGGACACGCTTTTGGCAACAAGATCAGGTGCTAGATCTTCTACGCGCATTAGGTCGCAATAGGGCTGTGATAAGTGTAATGTACGCGTGCCTCATTATAATTCTAGAAACTCTACGGAGTACTACTCTTACTAGTATTACATTAATTCTTCAGCGAAAATCATCATCTTTTAATTTAAAATGTTTGATTAAATGTGCACTTCCAAAGGGATGCACACCCTCCATCAAACACCCATGTTTAGTTCCAACCACTGTCTCATCCCAACAACCATCTACCGAGTTCACAAAATCGGCGCACATATCACACCTCGCCAACCCGAAACACGACTTTTGGCCAATGTTGTCGAATGTCAAATGTGCCCACACAGGCGAGTGGGGTTTCCCCAACTCTTCACGATTGACATGTGCGAGCACGACAGACGGAGCAGCATTTTACTTCCGGTGACAGAGTAAATAACAGAGTGGTTGCTGCGCGGCGAAGCCGAGGCAAAGAGGGACCGTGTACGGAGTAGGCATCTTTGGATTGTGTCCATGATTTTTGCTGTCAAAGGGGGGAGGGCGTTGCACAAGACGAACCCACGCCAGTAAAGCCGTGACTTTGGAACTTGCCACTAGCTGGACTCATACACCCGTAGGTAAGGAATTCAATGGATAAAAAAGGTTCGACACCAAGTTCCCTCTGTCAAATTGTGCCAGGAGCGGCCATGTCCTCACCATGGCCTAACGCCACCATGCGCGATGCCACGCGATCCACGCGGTACCACTCGATTCACTCGATTCAGGCGACTTTGTGGGCAAATTCAACATATTATCCCTCCCCCTAATACATACACGCTTGAACGAGAGCGTACAACGCGGGTAGGTATACACGGTGTCCAGAAGAGCAGACTCCGAGGAGACACGAGCTTTCAAAATCTGCCAGTACCCCGAATACGTATTGTGGATGCGACGCCCACCCACACCTCACATGTGCTCAAGACATGGCTGACGACCCGCCTCGGCCGGCAAAAGTGGCGTGCGGGGAAACCGCAGATTGCCTACAGCACATGTTACGTGTACGTACTCCGTGAAAACCAGGGCCTGATTGCTTGGTTTTCTTCATTGCAGCCATGGGCCATGGGATTGGGGCTGGCGGGCTGGCGGGCTCCATGGATGCACAAGCCGGATCTCCCGTCACCGAACGCCAGGTTTCTAGATCTGCAAACCTCCAGCGTCGGCTGCGCGGCGTCGGAGCTGCCACCCCCAACCCAGGTATCCTCCACCTGCATCTTCGACCATCGGCCAAGGGTTCAAGGCGAAAAATGAGGCGTCATGCCCCCTTCCGGCTTTACAGTTTGCCGTTGCCGCCGTTGAGACACGACATGGAACCAAAAGGATGAGAAGAAAGCTTCGCCTCCTTGCAGATTATAATGATCTACGGCCAAGCAGCCCAGTGCTCGTGTAGCAAGCAATTCATGCGTGGAAACTTCTCAAACAAGGTTTATTTTGAAATAACTCGCTACTACGTAACTAACAGGTCCGTCCGACAGGCCGGCTACTCAGCCACCACGCAATGCCCTGAATAGACGGCTGTCATGTCACCGTGTCGTAGAGCATCCAGAAATCCATCCATTCACAATCCCGAGTTCACCATGAGCACGAGCTTGCCAACGTCGACAAATGCAATCTTTTACAGACTTGCTGCCGAGGCTCTGGCTCCATTGCCCTCCACCCTGTTGCCAATCCTTTCAATGTTAGCTCCGGGACCCTCCCCCCCCCCCACCCTTCTTCCTTCTTGGCAGTCCGATCCGGCCCCGACGTGCATGACGAGCCATTTGTTTTCGTGGGCAGCATCGCGCCTGCACTTGATCCGCTCATGGGGAAATAGGCCGTAGCCTTGCGGACCTGCATTTGCTCCAAACGAGGCTCCCAACCCCAACCATGCAGGACCGGACCTCGTTGCTCAATTGATGTTCCGCCCCCCCGTGCGCCACCGCCGGCCGCCACCCCCAGCCTGTACATCAATGATGCTGCCTGCCACGTCCCCGGCTTGAGAAATATGATGCCATTGCTGACATCCCAACGTCCCTACGTCCCACTATGACCGTCAAACAACCTTTAGCATCGCAGTCATGGCCTCTTTTTTTTTTTTTTTGGCTTTCTTTCTTCTTTTCGAGTATCAAGTTGAACGTGTCATTAGGCTTTACAAATGTACCCTACATAGACAGGCATAGAGACAGAGATGCACCACCTCGTAAATTTAGTCGTGAAACTAGGTCTATTGTAGCTAGCTGCATGTAAGAAGCCGTCGTCATCTCCTCCGTCAACGCTACTTGCTCCGAAACTCTATTGAGACCAGCTGACCACGTCCTACGCTGCGCTGCCCTATGCCTATTGCACTTGGCGCTTATGACTTACTTGCTATGCGCAAAGATAGGCAGACACACACACGCGCGCGCCCTGGGAGAGAGAAAGAGAAAGGAGAGAGAGACAGAGGCCCACGACAAAAGTCAGTGATATACGACATCCCCTGCAGTTGTCCTCTTTTGCTGCATGGATGGCATCAGACACGGACCCTACTGCCAAGGAACGGCCTGTATGGACCCCAAAGGGTCTGCTAGTGCACATGAGAGCAGCTTAACAGCTGCCGTCCGTTGGCACACTCTTTTTCTGGTCATCTGTTGTGGGTTGTTGTGGAGTGCAAATTCGCCTAGAACCAGGTCAATTGTGATCGTGATCCTCATCTCTAGCCTTCAAACAAGTTGGACACGCCTTCCAGGGCATCCGGTGTTGTTCGTCGAGCACCCATCACGCCATTTGCTCGTGTTACACCGCCATCAGCTTCATTTGAAGTATTCATGAATCCCTGTGCCATCTTGCTCCTGTTGCTTCTTTTGGCGCGTGACGAACCACCAAAGCCAGCGGTTTTGGCGAGTTTCCCCATTTCAGATACACTCACTCCCTTAAGGTCCTTCAAAAGCTCCAGAACAATCGCGCGTTGTTGGCGAGGATGAGACCCCGGCTTGGCCATGTACGGTGCAAGTCGATCAAGCTCAGCCGGGTTCACATTTGGTAGAGATAAAAGAATGTCCTTCGGTGTTGATGTAATGGGGCTGTAGTAGACCACAATAGTTGCAATTAGGGAGGCGAGCTCTTTCTGCACCTCCACAAAGTAAGGTTCGTGGAACGATGTCAAACAAGCCTTCAGCACGTCTTGCGCGATATATTTCCTGATCACCGAGGCGATTTCGGCGGGCACCGGCGTGGTGTCCGTATGGGAGCTCGCCTTGCCATCGTGAACATTCCCGGTCGACCCGTATTGTCCTTGGCCCTGAACTAACTGGAACTCGGGAACCAGAGAGATGAACAGGCGAAGAACCATTCCACAGCATCGTGTGTCCCTCATCCGGATGCCGTGAGTGCAGAATACCAGCAGCGGCTCAACAATTTCCCGTCGCATGAGACAAAATTTCCGGAGTGACGGATAAGGCGTTGATGGCTCATCTTCGGATCCTTCCTTTCGGCTTCGGGACTTCAGAGTGTGTGAATCTAACACTTCATGTTAGCGACCGTTTTCCACGGCAAATGTACATAGTATCAATCATCTCCCACATACTTGATTTTGTGGGATCCAGGAAATCCGCCACCATCATGACGGCTGTATACGTAACCTGCCGGAGAATGCTCTCGGCCTTCATTTCTTCCTTAAGTCCTGCCTCGCCGTCTACCACGCATGTTTGCTGCTTTTCCATTCTCTCCCACTCGCCGTTAACTTTGGCATCCATCTGTCTGAAGCAAGCTGCTAAGAGCTGGGGAAGAAATTGTTCCCGGTAGTCCACCGGGCAGTCGTCAACTAGGTACCGCACCAAGTTCAGCAAGTTGCTCTGTTGGTGTGTAGATAGCCATATGGAATCTGAAAACAAGGCTTCTGATAGAGGGCCAGAGAGGCCGCTGAAGCCGTAAAACTGCAGGTCGAGTCTGCTCATACAATAGATTATAGCGTACGCCGTTTCCCTGACAAAACGTACCGAGCCCCGGATAGTCGAGGCAAGGCCTTCGATTGTATTTTTCTTGTCCATAACCCTCGCGTAAAAGTCATCTTTGCTGCCTTCAGATATTCCGGCTTGCCAAAATCTGTCGCTGAGAACGCGCTCTACCATGCCTCGCATTTCTGTAGGCAACTCTACCCAACTATCAGGATTGTGCGTGGCATGTGCAAATCTATACATTTGTCAGTATATCCGATAGCCGCCCAGACAATTTAAAATGATTGACATGGACACACTTCAAATATTCAAGTAAATCAGCAAGAATGTTGGAGAAACCCTGTTGCCAAAGAGCGTACGACGCCTGAAAAGCTGGAGAGGACTTATCCAAGCGTTCTACGGAAAAGGCAAGGAATGATTTGGTAGGCCGTAGAGGAAGAGTCTTGAACGTCAAAGTTAGCATGGACATACGAGCGTACTTTACCCGACATGAGCCGTACCTTTAACCGCTCTTCAAGTTCATTTTGTAGCAATAAACCCTCTGAATCCAGTTCGCAAGAACCCCAATCCTCAAGTTCATGTGCGCGCCTGCTCGCCAGATATTTCTGGGCCTTGTCAAGGCCGAGGTAGTGGCAGAAGTCTGCATAAGATTTCAGCGATGTTCGAATCGGTTCACTCTGCCACTGAGCTTTGACAGGATCAACGAATTCAGCCAGCTTTTGAATTTTCATCTGTGTGTCGATTCCACTAGCTCGATGGCTAAAATGGACTGTCAGCTAATACATACCGAACCAACTTATGCTAAATTTGAATCCTTACATGATGAGGAAGAGAAAACTTCTGTACGCAAGGGATCGCTTTTCATCCAGTGCCCCTGAAGTCATCATCACATTCACTCGGCTCTCAATCTGGTCATAAACACCCTTTCCCGCCAATTAGCCACGAGATTTAGCTACAATTGCAACATGAACTTGTCTTACCAAAAGATGATCAGGCATCTCAGCCGCAAGACGCTGCAGCTCAATCATACTCTCACTTTGCAGGTCCTTGATGGCATCATTATATGCACGATATTCAGGTTCGAGTGCGGGCCATGTAAGGAGAATATGCTCGAGAACCTTCAACATGAATCCGGCGTTTTTGTTGAGCGCAGTAGTTGAGAAGAAAACAAGAAGTTGCAACGCCCGCTTGCGAATTATTGGGTCCTTTTTAAATGAGACAGTTAGCATCTCGGCAAAGTTCGGATGTGTTCATTTGGCGTTCTCGAGTGATCTCACCTCAAAGCTCATTTCAAGCAACTTATTACACCACATTTCTAGGTTAGACTCCATTTCAGCCACTTGCTGCTCCTGAGAATGCATGTATTAGCCCAATCAATTTTTTTTATTTTTTTTTGGTCGCGGTGGGGATGATTATTCCGTGTCGTAAAAAACCTACGTGGTCTCGCCCATGGTATCTCCTCCATTTCACATAACCTTTCAACGTAGCCTCAATGACAGTAAAATGAGAATCGACTTGCAAGGCGGGCGTTGAATGCTTGGTATATGTTTGTTCTGAAACAGTTAGTAATGTAACTTCCAAGACCACTTCAGTGGTTTTGACAATTGGCCCTTACTGCTAAACGGAGGCTGTCCATCGTAGAGGTTCTGCAGAATATGCTCGGTACGGCCTAATATGTAGGACACTGCGTCGACAAGTTTCAATTGAACAATTTGCTCGATAATCTGGGAGCTATACCGACGATAGTTTCCCAAGAACGCGTGTCGCTCAGGGATAGTATCCGTGTCATCTAGTAGGAAAAGGTATGTAGGATCGGTAGAGTTTTCTGGGAGATTTTCATAGCGCACCAATCTGGAAGTGCAAACGTCCAGTAGGGGACCGACGTTTTCAGACACTAGGTTGCTGGGGCCAAGATTTCTATGACCAAGGATTCTGGTCCATGTTACCAGTATTGGTATCGAGACCATCAAACTCGGACTCTGCGTTACTTGAATCAAGAGTCCAAAAAATCCAGAGCTGGCGGCTTCTGGAGGTACCTGTGCAAACTTGCGTTCAAAGTAGTCCCCAAGATAGGACAGCATCTTTGAAGGCGTGTTAGTGAGAGAGGAAAAAACGCATCATCGAGGTATTTTCTCGCAATCTAATTCATACCTCTGACAGCTTCTTAAGAATCTGATATTTATCTTCATCAATATCCTCGGGGTCCACAGTGGCCCAGCTATACAAACCCTTGCAAAGATCAACTGAGCTGGGACTGTACATTGGTGCTACAAGGTCGCGGAATTCATTATCGGAGAAGTTGGACCGATAGTATAGAGCATTAAGCGCTTCTAAAGAGGCCTGAACGAAGAGTTTAGTGACAATAGCTAGTAAACATGGGAGAAGTTGGGTTCTACCTTTTGAACATCAGTGTGTGAGGATGCCAAACCAGCAGTCATGACGTTCACACATTGTGCAGCTGCTATGGCCTTGGGGATAGCCCATGGCATAAGGGACACAAAGACGGAGAGGGCCTTGACTGCACAGCTTTTGGCATCAGCGGTATCCTTGGCTTCGGAACTGACGCAATAGTTGAGGAATTGAGAAATACGCTCAAGCCATCCTTCGGGTCCATGGCGCACATCCGGGCCGGGCTGACGACTCGGAAAAGCCTCAACCAGCACTGACGTTGGTGTGAATATCTCGACGCATGCCTTACTAAGAACACCTTCCCTCATAGTCACGACTGAGTCATCCCCAGTGAAGACTTCATCGGACAAGGTCTCAAGAATAAACAGTACTAGTTCCTTATGAACGGCCGAGTCCTGGATCTGCCAGAGTTGGACAAGTAAAGAATCCATGTCCATCCATTCGCTCCCCCAGCACCGCTTTGCGATTTCAACCCACAACTGTGCCGTCTTTTTCCTGAGGTAAGACGCATCTTCTTTGGAGACGGACTGGCTCAACTCCAGTATCCAATGTCGCAAAGCTGTAGCTTGCTCCTGGTTGTAGGTAGACCATCGGTAACGTATGGCATGTTCGAGAAGCGAGAGGGCGTAGTGTCGAACGACTGGTGGCTGAGTCTTATCAGCAGCTAATTGATATCCTTGAAAGGGTGCTTCAGGTATGTCTTTGACTTCTTCGAGAAACGACTGAGCTTGCCGGCGGGCTTCATTGCCTGAAGAAGCGCTGTGCACGACATCCAGAGCTTGATGAATTCGTCTCAATATCTCAGTGTCCTCGCCATTGCTCGGGTTGCCGCTGCTAGCAGACATAATTTTTGCAGGCAATGGCGAGCGCTAAGACGTCGACGGGATTCGACCTCGAGGCAGCCTTGCTTATACTCACGAGGCGTTCTTCAAGTCTTGGTCGAGTCTAAAACGGGAGAGGAGCGCAAAGTTCGACAAGAATTGTGTCCGTAGTCGTCGTATCGCGAAATCGGCAACGCAAAAGCGAAATTATACTGTCTTTTCTCTGTCGTTCGTGGCGCCTGGCGTCCGTGGTGTGAAATTTATTTGTGCACGATATCGAAATCGGCGGGAGGATGCAAAAGCACGTTCGGGTAAGCAGGGCAAAGGCGATACCGGCTGCGCGTGACGAGGGAGGGGAAACGTCAAACAGAACGCAGGAAAGATGAGAAGAGCGACGTTTGCAAGCACAGTGGTCCTTTAAATGGGTTAAGATTGACGCGGGTGGCCGGAAAGCATGAACGCAGGCGGCGAAACTGAACTAGATGATTCAATATCTGTTGGTGTCGGTGTCGGCGAGCGGTGTTCAGCAGTCTGGCAGTTACGCGGTGAGTGACAGGCTGAGAGGGCCCAAGTGCAGGGCGCCTTGATGTTGAGTGGGGACCAGACAGCAGCTGGTACCAGACCGAACACTAGTTAATAGCTGAACTTGAACTTGGCATTGAACTAAGTTGACATTGAACATGCATTGACCAGACCAGCCCCAGGTGCCCACACTCTAGATGTCTCCTTGAACATCGATCTGGAAGCTCAGTTGCCCAAGCGTGAACATGGTGCGCATGGGTTGGACAGCAAATTCCGCCGGAAAAATTGGTGTCTTCCAGATCAACGAGATTTTAGCCCATACAAAGGTGGTACTGGTCGTCTAGATACTTACCTGGGTAGGTAGGTACCTTGACAAACCAGAAATGCGGGGAGAAATTGTTCAATCAAATAAATTACCGTCTTGAACTACATCCATTTGGGCCTGGCCGGTCCATGACACCTCGACATTCCACGAATAGCAAACTTTGCGCCTTGCAATACTTTCATGGCACTGCAGCAGCCTCGTTATAGGTTGCACGTCCATAGACACAGTAGCCTATCATAGAAACTTGTCGAGAGGCATGTCAAGCTACGCTCGTCAGGGTTATATACACAGTCGGATGCGTAGTTCATGCTCTGGTGCTCTACAAACTTTGCAAGTACTGCGCTCCGCCAGCAATCGCCATCATCAGTCACGATTTCCACTATTCTAGCCCCGGCATGCATGCAGGACGCCAGAAGGAGGATGTGGACAGAGCCCTTTCCACAAGAATCAACGTCTGACTTCAAGTCGATCAAATCCAACCGCCATACACCACCGCCGAGGTCAATATCTGTCAACAACTGCACCATCTTAGCCCCATGGCTTTCATGCGGATCATTTATAGCAAAGACTCGAAGCATATCATCATAGCTCCCCGTAACAACAACCCTCCAGCCAGCTGATGTCCAGGTTGAGAGGGGTAGAATCGCAGTCACGCCGGCATTGTGTGCCCCCTTTATGCCTATCGAGGCGAAAATAGTCTCCATTTTTGCATCCTTGTCGCGGGGGACCAGAGACCACGATGTGTATCTCAGTATTGAGTCGTCGCCCCCACAATAGACAGTTGTCGGCTGGCCCATTTCACCTCTACTATTGTCTGGATTGGAGAGGCAAACTGACCAGGCTTCCAAGGTGTTTTGAATGTCCAAGTCTGTCCAGCCCTGGATGGACCAGGAGTTGTCAAGGTGCAGCAACCGCGCAAGACCGGTCGAAGTAGTCACCGCAATCATGTTTTCAACGGAAGGATGCCAGTTGCACTGCAAAAACAAAATATCCTCTCCCAGATCGGCACATCGACTCGTTGCCACATGCTCCAGCGCTGGGCCATCACTTGTTTTGAGGCGATAAATAGCCAGCGTGCCCGTGCTCGACACAACGGCAAAGACGCTCTGGGGCGCTCTACGGGTTGGGTGGAAGCGAAGATCTAAGATTGCGGAAGGTTGTGGCTCCGTTTGAAGCTTGACCCTGGTTGCGTGGTTAGGGTCTCATGTCGGTAAAGAGTAGATAGAGTATGTACTACTAGGCAAAGGCCGGCATTGAAGACTTACAAGTCGCTCCCGGCCAAGTTGAAAAGCACTAAGCTACCATTTCGACTCTGGGGTCTCTCGGATGTGCTTTCCTCCGGCAGATCTTGTTGCTGCTCTGTTGGATCCTGGTTCTGTAAATTATAGGTCCCAACCACGAAACAAGACCGGTCGACTGGGCAAAATTGCAAACAGCTCGGCGGTAATCCAAGCAGCACACTCTTCGTAGATGATATCACCCTTAAGTTGTCCATGGCTGGCAGCTTTTGGAAGTAGCCGTTCAAACAAGTGTTGTGCCCTTCACAGTCAAATTCAATGCCTGATAGGTTGACAGACCCTTTGATGGTTGAGCAAGTCAAAATCATCTCGGCAGTTCAACGGGCGCGGCTGGTGGGGCAGACCCATCTGAACCTCATCGTTTGTGGCTCCTCTCGTTGCTCACACCATGGATCGGACCGCAATGCATTAGCCAAGAGAAAGGCCCCCTGCCGCCTTGCAAAATGACCAAAATCAGCCGCTGGTCTCCAAAACTACAGAGTACCAACGTAGTTGTTAAGTTTAGACTCTCCAGATGTCGCGACCAATTCGAAGTGTAACCACATGTGCCGAGCCCCGTCCAAACGCCCAGTCCCCTTTTAAAGTGAGGTTACGAAGTATACAGCGAGCCGTTGATACACAACTGCTGGTGTATGTGGATTTTTTTTCTTTCTCTTTCATTTGAGAAATTCCCCTCAGCTTGGCAACGTTCGTTGATAGGTAAGGGCTGGCGTGAAGCCTCAAACCACTACAGCACTTGTACAAATCCGTTTGTCTGTGAACATCCCCTACTGCCACATAACCGGCACCTCGCGGGAATGGATTCTGACGACTCAGAATTCTATGGTATAAGCTTCCCGAAATAATGCCGCATTGGTGACTAGTTAATAAATGGACTTCTAGGGAGCCCAGAGGAGAGGCGGCAGCTGCAAGCCCGCGTTGACAGATTCGACGCCCACGCCTGGGCCGAGCAACACAGCGTCTGGGGATGCGGTTCTCCTTGCAGAAGCCCAGCGGTCGCGGCCAAATCTACAAAGCTACACAACCCTTACGCTGGAATTAGCTACGCGTGGCAGCTCTCTGAAACACTGGATGATTTCTTGTCGAGGCTGCCTCCTGAAACTACTGACGGGAGTGAGGATTTGCCCTGGATTTTCATATGCAATCCATACGTTTCGCGGACGGGGAAGCAGGAAGAAGACGGCGTCAACATGAAGGGGAACGAATGCGAAGCTCCGACGGAGAAGGACAGCCACGTCGGCCTCGTGGTTGAGGGTGGAATGGAGAGATTGGAGCTTCTGGCAAATTTCAGGCAAAAGTTGGAGCAGTCGGGCAGATCAGCCACATTTTTGAAGCAAGAGTTGTTGCAAGAACAGAATCAGGCCGTGGTCGATATTCTCCGTCTAGCCCAAGCCGGCAAGGTTCGAAGCGGCAAGGTATGTACGCCATTGTCACAGAGAGAAGGTGACTCATCCAAGCTTCTCTACCCTGTGCTAACACTATCGTACTCGGTTAATTCCTCCAGTGGATGCTCTTTTGCTCGCCTTCCGAGGTCAACGAAATTTGGGGCTTGGTTGCCAAAGCTACAGCACGAAATGAGCTCGGTATAGCGGCCAAGGTAAACCCTAGGTCACAATTCGATGATGTTCGCAAAGACAGGGTTATCTGCATATATACGGCCGATTTCCAAGACAAATCCGACGTCGGCCGTGTCTTGCAACAGCTGAAGAAGCTCAAGCTTGTTGGGCCAGGACTACCAACCATGTACTACAAGCCCGGTGAGTCAACATGGCGGGGTAACTGCAGGACAGAGCCACCACCGCATCATTCTAACGACGAGTCAGATATCTTTACCTACATTGGTCTTTCACATGGAAACCCCTGGGGCCTCGCTGCTTCGATATACAGCTCAAAATCGTTTCAGTAAATGGATTTTCGGTTTGCCTGGCTCAACCAAAAATCTCAAGTGCCTGGGGAATAATATAAGTTTACAGCACCCACAAGCGGTGGGTAAAAGATGAGGGTAGAACTAGGTTTGCTAGGTTTCACGACATCTAGACTTTTGAATATGACGGACAGTTTGTTCAGCTGGACTGTAAGAATGATAATTTTGTTTCCATTGTATGCTGAGTCAACGCCATAAACGCCATATACTCCATTTGATGCTAATGTCGCCTTTGCTTCTACCAAGTCAACAAGTATAATGATGCAGTCATGCGCCGGCTTCTTTCATGTATGTTCGAGAACCCCAAATGCCATTCGAATCCCCAGAGGTATGTATCAAGACACTTCCCCAGTGAGATAGTCCTGGGCGATGTCGAAGTCAACGCTCCTTAGCGGGAGAACGAGGTCGATAGGCGCTATTGCCATTCAGGTAGTAACGATGCAACTTTTTGGACCGCAAGAACCCCAGCCGTTCGTAGAGTCTCATGGCCGGCGTATTTGATTCTTCAGTCTCCAGTACAATCTCATCGGCATTGCGTTTGGTCATGGCGTCGATGGCTTGTTGCACGAGGGCTGTTGCGATGCCATGGCCGCGAAAGGACGACTCGACTGCCAGCATAGCAATATACCCGCGCCGAGTCGGTGGAGAGTGAGACGAGTGAACTTCTAGTTTACAAATGATGACACCGACAAGGATGAGTCGGATGGATTTATGGCCTGAAGTCAACCGAAATAGCGGACTGAGCGTGTTGCCAGACAACGGACATGCTGAACTTGGGTGCCAAAGGAGAATAATACTGACCATGAAGCAGAGATGGGCCCTTGAAAAGAAGTATCTGTAGGACATAGATGCTGTAAGGCTCGCTCAGGTCTTTAGAGATGAGTGCGTATGGTGGCAAATTCAGACTCAAGACTGTGCTGATACTGGAT